>NC_090333.1:84729366-85329366 GCF_035084215.1 Heptranchias perlo | reverse complement strand
GTGGGGATATCACTATTTCTCAGTGGGGGTGGGGATATCATTATTTCTCAGTGGGGGTGGTGATATCACTATTTCTCAGAGGAGATGGGGATATCACTGTTTCTCAGAGGAGGTGGGGATATCACTGTTTCTCAGAGGAGATGGGGTTATCACTGTTTCTCAGAGGAGGTGGGGATATCACTATATCTCAGAGGAGATGGGGTTATCACTGTTTCTCAGAGGAGGTGGGGATATCACTATATCTCAGAGTGGGTGGGGATATCATTTTTTCTCAGAGGAGGTGGGGATGTCACTTTATCTCAGAGGGGGTGGTGATATCACTGTTTCTCAGAGGAGGTGGTGATATCACTGTTTCTCAGAGGGGGTGGGGATATCACTGTTTCTCAGAGGGGGTGGGGATATCACTGAGGTTCAGTGGGGGAGGGGGGTGAGGATATCACTGTTTCTCAGAGGAGGTGAGGATATCACTATATCTCAGAGGGGGTGGGGATATCACTATTTCTCAGAGGCGGTGGGGATATCACTATTTCTCAGAGGAGATGGGGATATCACTGTTTCTCAGAGGAGATGGGGTTATCACTGTTTCTCAGAGGAGGTGGGGATATCACTGTTTCTCAGAGTGGGTGGGGATATCACTATTTCTCAGTGGGGGTGGGGATATCATTATTTCTCAGTGGGGGTGGTGATATCACTATTTCTCAGAGGAGATGGGGATATCACTGTTTCTCAGAGTGGGTGGGGATATCACTATTTCTCAGTGGGGGTGGGGATATCATTATTTCTCAGTGGGGGTGGTGATATCACTATTTCTCAGAGGAGATGGGGATATCACTGTTTCTCAGAGGAGGTGGGGATATCACTGTTTCTCAGAGGAGATGGGGTTATCACTGTTTCTCAGAGGAGGTGGGGATATCACTATATCTCAGAGGAGATGGGGTTATCACTGTTTCTCAGAGGAGGTGGGGATATCACTATATCTCAGAGTGGGTGGGGATATCATTTTTTCTCAGAGGAGGTGGGGATGTCACTTTATCTCAGAGGGGGTGGTGATATCACTGTTTCTCAGAGGAGGTGGTGATATCACTGTTTCTCAGAGGGGGTGGGGATATCACTGAGGTTCAGTGGGGGAGGGGGGTGAGGATATCACTGTTTCTCAGAGGAGGTGGGGATATCACTATTTCTCAGAGGCGGTGGGGATATCACTATTTCTCAGAGGAGATGGGGATATCACTGTTTCTTAGAGGAGGTGGGGATATCACTGTTTCTCAGAGGGGATGGGGATATCACTGAGGTTCAGTGGGGGAGGGGGGTGAGGATATCACAGTTTCTCAGAGGAGGTTAGGATATCACTATATCTCAGAGGGGGTGGGGATATCACTATTTCTCAGAGGAGATGGGGATATCACTGTTTTTCAGAGGAGGTGGGGATATCACTGTTTCTCAGAGTGGGTGGGGATATCACTGTTTTTCAGAGGAGGTGGGGATATCACTGTTTCTCAGAGGAGGTGGGGATATCACTGTTTCTCAGAGGAGATGGGGTTATCACTGTTTCTCAGAGGAGGTGGGGATATCACTATATCTCAGAGGAGATGGGGTTATCACTGTTTCTCAGAGGAGGTGGGGATATCACTATTTCTCAGAGGAGATGGGGATATCACTGTTTCTTAGAGGAGGTGGGGATATCACTGTTTCTCAGAGGGGATGGGGATATCACTGAGGTTCAGTGGGGGAGGGGGGTGAGGATATCACAGTTTCTCAGAGGAGGTTAGGATATCACTATATCTCAGAGGGGGTGGGGATATCACTATTTCTCAGAGGAGATGGGGATATCACTGTTTCTTAGAGGAGGTGGGGATATCACTGTTTCTCAGAGGGGATGGGGATATCACTGAGGTTCAGTGGGGGAGGGGGGTGAGGATATCACAGTTTCTCAGAGGAGGTTAGGATATCACTATATCTCAGAGGGGGTGGGGATATCACTATTTCTCAGAGGAGATGGGGATATCACTGTTTTTCAGAGGAGGTGGGGATATCACTGTTTCTCAGAGTGGGTGGGGATATCACTGTTTTTCAGAGGAGGTGGGGATATCACTGTTTGTCAGAGGAGGTGGGGATATCACTGTTTCTCAGAGGAGATGGGGTTATCACTGTTTCTCAGAGGAGGTGGGGATATCACTATATCTCAGAGTGGGTGGGGATATCATTTTTTCTCAGAGGAGGTGGGGATGTCACTTTTTCTCAGAGGGGGTGGTGATATCACTGTTTCTCAGAGGAGGTGGTGATATCACTGTTTCTCAGAGGAGATGGGGTTATCACTGTTTCTCAGAGGAGGTGGGGATATCACTATATCTCAGAGTGGGTGGGGATATCATTTTTTCTCAGAGGAGGTGGGGATGTCACTTTTTCTCAGAGGGGGTGGTGATATCACTGTTTCTCAGAGGGGGTGGTGATATCACTGTTTCTCAGAGGAGGTGGTGATATCACTATATCTCACTGGGTGTGGGGATATCATTGTTTCTCTGAGGGGGTGGTGATATCACTATTTCTCAGAGGAGATGGGGATATCACTGTTTCTCAGAGGAGGTGGGGATATCACTGTTTCTCAGAGTGGGTGGGGATATCACTATTTCTCAGTGGGGGTGGGGATATCATTATTTCTCAGTGGGGGTGGTGATATCACTATTTCTCAGAGGAGATAGGGATATCACTGTTTCTCAGAGTGGGTGGGGATATCACTATTTCTCAGTGGGGGTGGGGATATCATTATTTCTCAGTGGGGTTGGTGATATCACTATTTCTCAGAGGAGATGGGGATATCACTGTTTCTCAGAGGAGGTGGGGATATCACTGTTTCTCAGAGGAGATGGGGTTATCACTGTTTCTCAGAGGAGGTGGGGATATCACTATATCTCAGAGGAGATGGGGTTATCACTGTTTCTCAGAGGAGGTGGGGATATCACTATATCTCAGAGTGGGTGGGGATATCATTTTTTCTCAGAGGAGGTGGGGATGTCACTTTTTCTCAGAGGGGGTGGTGATATCACTGTTTCTCAGAGGAGGTGGTGATATCACTGTTTCTCAGAGGTGGTGGTGATATCACTGTTTCTCAGAGGGGGTGGGGATATCACTGTTTCTCAGAGGGGGTGGGGTATCATTGAGGTTCAGTGGGGGAGGGGGGTGAGGATATCACTGTTTCTCAGAGGAGGTGGGGATATCACTATATCTCAGAGGAGGTGGGGATATCACTATTTCTCAGAGGCGGTGGGGATATCACTATTTCTCAGAGGCGGTGGGGATATCACTATTTCTCAGAGGAGATGGGGATATCACTGTTTCTTAGAGGAGGTGGGGATATCACTGTTTGTCAGAGGGGATGGGGATATCACTGAGGTTCAGTGGGGGAGGGGGGTGAGGATATCACAGTTTCTCAGAGGAGGTGAGGATATCACTATATCTCAGAGGGGGTGGGGATATCACTATTTCTCAGAGGAGATGGGGATATCACTGTTTTTCAGAGGAGGTGGGGATATCACTGTTTCTCAGAGTGGGTGGGGATATCACTGTTTCTCAGAGGAGGTGGGGATATCACTGTTTCTCAGAGGAGATGGGGTTATCACTGTTTCTCAGAGGAGGTGGGGATATCACTATATCTCAGAGTGGGTGGGGATATCATTTTTTCTCAGAGGAGGTGGGGATGTCACTTTTTCTCAGAGGGGGTGGTGATATCACTGTTTCTCAGAGGAGGTGGTGATATCACTGTTTCTCAGAGGAGATGGGGTTATCACTGTTTCTCAGAGGAGGTGGGGATATCACTATATCTCAGAGGAGATGGGGTTATCACTGTTTCTCAGAGGAGGTGGGGATATCACTATATCTCAGAGTGGGTGGGGATATCATTTTTTCTCAGAGGAGGTGGGGATGTCACTTTTTCTCAGAGGGGGTGGTGATATCACTGTTTCTCAGAGGGGGTGGTGATATCACTGTTTCTCAGAGGAGGTGGTGATATCATTATATCTCACTGGGTGTGGGGATATCATGGTTTCTCTGAGGGGGTGGTGATATCACTATATCTCAGAGGAGCTGGGGATATCATTGTTTCTCAGACGGGGTGGTGGTATCATTGTTTCTCAGTGGGGTTGGGGTTATCACTATTTCTTAGTGTTGATGGGGATATCACTGTTTCTCAGTGGGGGTGAGGATATCACTGTTTCTCAGTATGGGTGGGGATATCACTGTTTCTTAGTATAGGTGGGGATATCACTGTTTCTCAGAGGGGGTGGGGATATCACTGTTTCTCAGTGGGGGTGAGGATATCACTGTTTCTCAGTATGGGTGGGGATATCACTGTTTCTCAGTATGGGTGGGGATATCACTGTTTCTCAGTGTGGGTGGGGATATCACTGTTTCTGAGTGTGGGTGGGGATATCATTGTTTCCCATTAGGTTTGGGATGTTACTGATTTTCAGTTTTGCCATCTCTGTTTGGACGTAATGCTGGAGGTTTCATCACATGACGTCCTGCCTCCAACCACCCCGACACCACACTCCTGCCATTGGTCGCCTGACATGCCGATCCTCGGACTGCACCGCCTTCCCATGGCCAAACGGAAAGTGAACAGGCTCTTTATTACCCAAATGGATGATTCTTGACTCTCAGTCAAACATCCTTTCTTCCAATCTCCAATATTTTTATAACTAATAAACAAAAATGTTGAAAGGAAATGAAATAAAGCACAGAATGTTTTTTTAATGCCCCGTGATTTTTCTTCCAGGTTTTTGCTCGCAGTAGTGTCCTGGAGATTAGTCCTTAATTTCTGGACATTCCTGGAGGTTTAGCAGCCCTAGTGGGGGATGCAACCATACTTGTGGTGGGGATGGGGGCAGTTCTGGCCATGCTTCTCAGTAGGGAGGGGGGCATTGATTGAGCAGCAAGTAATTGTGAAGGCAAATGGAATATTGGCCTTTATTTCAAGGGGGATGGAGTATAAAGCAGGGAAGTCTTGCTACACCTAGGTACTGCATACAATTCTGGTGCCCTTATTTAAGGAAGGATATACTTGCATTGGAGGCAGTTCAGAGTAGGTTCACTAGGTTGATTCCGGGTATGGAAGGGTTGTCTTATGAGGAAAGATTGAACAGGTTGGATCTACACTCATTGGAGTTTAGAAGAATGAGAGGCGATCTTATTGAAACAAATAAGATTCTGAGGGGGCTTGACAGGGTAAATGCTGAGAGGATGTTTCCCCTCACAGGGGAATCTAGAAGTAGGAGGCATAGTCTTAGAATAAGGGGTTGCCCATTTAAGACGGAGTTGAGGAGAGTTTTTTTTCTCTCAGAGGGTTGTGAACCTTTCAAGTTCTTTGCCCAAAAGAGCGGTGGAGGCTGAGTCATTGAATATATTCAAGGCTGAGTTAGACTAATTTTTGATCAGCAAGGGAGTCAAAGGACATGGGGAACAGGCGGGAAAGTGGAGTTGAGATAAAAATCAGATCAGCCATTAAATGGTGGAGCAGGCTCGAAGGGCCAAATGGCCTACTCCTGCTCCTATCTCTTATGTTCTTATAGTCTATGCCTGTGTTTATGCTCCACATGAGCTGCCTCCTCCCACTCTATTTCATCTAACACTATCAGCATATCCTTCTATTTCTTTCTCTCTCATGTGTTTATCTAGCTTCCCCTTAAAAGCATCAACGCTAGGCACCTCAACCACTCCTTGTGGTAGCAAGTTCCACATTCTAACCACTCTCTGGGTAAAGAAGTTTCTCCTGAATACCTTATTGGATTTATTAGTGACTATCTTATATTTATGGCCCCTAGTTCTGGTCTCCCTCGCAAGTGGAAACATCTTCTCTACGTCTATCCTATCAAACCCTTTCATAATCTTAAAGGCCTCTTTCAGGTCACTCCTCAGCTTTCTCTTTTCTAGAGAAAAGAGCCCCAGCCTGTTCAGCCTTTCCTGATAGATATAACCTCTCAGTTCTGGTATCATCCTAGTTAATCATTTTCGCAGCATCTCCAATACCTCTATATCCTTTTTATAATATGGAGACTGGAACTGTTCATGGTACTCCAAGTGCGGTCTAACCAAGGTTCTATTCAAATTTAACATAACCTCTCTGCTTTTCAATTCTGTCCCAATAGAAACGAACTCCAGTAGTTGATTTGCTTTTTTTATGGCCTCATTAACCCGTATCACTACTTTTAGTGATTTGTGTACCTGTACCCCCAGATCCCTCTGCTCCTCTTCCCCATTTAGACTCTTATTATCCAAGCAGTATGTGGCATCCTTATTCTTCTGACCAAAATATAATATCTCAGGTTAGTTCTGCTGGATTGAATCCGTGCGGGGGTTAATGTTGGGTGGTGTTTCACACCAAGGAGAGCGGGTGCAAGCACACCTACACTCTGGGCCATGAGTGCGGAGTTCTGAAATGAAATTCAATTAAGTTGTAAGAGTTTTGCCTTATTCTTTGGCGTTAATTTGAGTGCATCAATTCTGAGAGGGCCACTGACTGTGGAGAACAAATAACAAATTAGCAATATACACCTTAAGAAGCAGATATGAGAGAAGAAATACAATTGATGATTAAAATTCAGAGGGGAAGATGACAGGCTGAAGACAGAAAGACTATAGAAAGTTAAGAAACTAGCAGAATTTTAAATTAAACCAAAAAAATGAAGATGATGAACCTCAAACATGAAAACAAAAGGAACCTGGAGATTAAACAAGGTGGCAACCGAAGGGTTTGAAATGTCTGACATAGGCTTTCCGATGATGTGCGTGTTCTGGGCACAAAGCCACCCAGCAGCTAGATTGTGCTGTGACAGTGCGACAAGTTACATAGGCAGAACTCATTGGGCTGGATTTTGCTCTGAAAATAATGCTGAGCCTAACAGGGCTCACCGTTATTTCAGTGCAATTGGTGGAGCAACTTCCAGTGACCACACACACGCTGTTAAATGCGGAAACCCAGAAATTGCTCTACGAGATGTCCTGTAAACTGACTCACTGTTCAGATAAATGGAACAGAGTGAAGTTCCTCTCTTGCCCTGATGGAAACAAAGTCATCTCGCCAAAAAAAGGTACCTCAAGTTTTTTAAGTCTAAGCACCTTGTTAACGGCATGGTAAGTATTAATGACCTGTCAAACAACCTCTCTGACACTGAAAATTAACTTTTGCATGTGTGGAGTTTCATTACTTCAGATTTTAATTGTTGGACATTTATATTTTGTTTCTGTCTCTTTTATCTCTGCCTTGCAGGCCAATATTTCTTACCCACTCTTTATTTCACTTTCTGTACCTGATCTGACATTGAATTAACTATTCTAACTTACACTTCCTGATTCTGACTCTGCCCTGATTATTAACATGCTTCAATCTGATTGATTAAGTTGCTTGCCCCGCTCACACAGGTCCCAGATGCCCGGGAGAGAGGGCCGTGCTGGATTGAGGGCCTCACGAGAGGAACGTACCCTGCAAAAGCCCATAAAAAAACCATGGGCAAGGGCAAGTCTACCGAATGGCGGGCGCATTCCGTTCACCACTCAAATCCGGCACATTATGAATATGAAAGAGGGATTTATAATGGGGAGAAAAGCAAGTCAAATGGTGTTGACAGGAAGTGCATAGAACTATAGAAAAGATACAGCACAGAAGGGGGCCATTCAGCCCATCGTGTCCGCGCCAGCTCGAAGAACAACCAGGTGCCCATTCTAATCCCACCTTCCAGCATCCGGTCCGTAGCCCTGCAGCTTACAGCACTTTAGGTGCAGGTCCAGGTACTTTTTAAAAGAGTTGAGGGTCCCTGCCTCTACCACCAATTCGGGCAGCGAATTCCATACACCCACCACCCTCTGGGTAAAAAAGTTTTTCCTCATGTCCCCTCTAATCCTTCCGCCAATCAGCTTAAATCTATGTCCTCTAGTTCTTGAACTCTCCGCTAGGGGAAACAGGTACTTCCTGTCTACTCTATCTGGGCCCCTCATAATTTTGTACACCTCAATCAAGTTTCCCCTCAGCCTCCTCTGCTCCAAGGAAAACAACCCCAGCCTATCCAATCTCTCCTCGTAGCTGCAATTTTCAAGCCCAGGCAACATTCTTGTAAATCTTCTCTGCACTCTCTCCAGAGCAATTAAGTCCTTCCTGTAATGTGGTGACCAGAACTGCGCACAATACTCCAGCTGTGGCCTTACCAGCGTTTTATACAGTTCTATCATTACATCCCTGCTTTTGTATTCTATACCTCGGCTAATAACGGAGAGCATTCCGTATGCCTTCTTCACAACCTTATCTACCTGTACTGCCATCTTCAGGGACCTGTGCACTCCAAGGTCTCTCACTTCCTCTACCCCTCTCAATATATTCCCATTTACTGCGTATTCCCTTTTACTGTTTGCCCTCCCTAAGTGCATTACCTCACACTTCTCTGGGTTGAACTCCATTTGCCACTTTTCCGCCCACTCCACCAACCCATTGATATCTTCTTGGAGTCTACAGCTATCCTCTTCATATCAACTACATGGCCAATTTTTGTGTCGTCTGCAAATTTGCCAATCATGCCCCCTACATTCAAGTCCAAATCATTAATATATACCACAAACAGCAAGGGACCCAACACTGAGCCCTGTGGCACACCACTGGAAACGGATTTCCATTCACAAAGACAACTGTCGACTTTTATCCTTTGTTCCCTGTTACTGAGCCAATTTTGGATCCAATTCGCCACATTTCCCTGTATCCCATGGGCTTTTACCTTTCTGACCAGTCTGCCGTGTGGGACCTTGTCAAATGCCTTACTAAAATCCATGTAGACAACATCCACTGCACTACCCTCATCAACCCTCGCTGTCACTTCCTCAAAAAATTCAATCAGGTTTGTAAGGCATGACCTTCCCTGAACAAATCCATGCTGACTATCCCTGATTAAACCATGCCTTTCCAAGTGACAGTTTATACTATCTCTCAGTATTGATTCTAATAGTTTGCCCACCACCGAGGTAAGACTGACCGGCCTATAATTGTTCGGCCTTTCCCTCGTACCCTTTTTAAACAATGGTACTACGTTTGCAGTCTTCCAGTCCTCCGGTACTTCCCCTGTATCTAGTGAGGATTAGAAAATGATCCTCAGAGCATCTGCTATTTCCTCCCTGGCTTCCTTCAATAGCCTAGGAAACAATCCATCCGGCCCTGGTGACTTATCAACTTTCAAGGATTCCAGTCCCTCTAGTACTTCCTCTCTCGTTATGTTTACCTCATCCAATATTTCACACCTCTCCTCTTTAACTACTATGTCCGGATCATCCCTTTCCTTTGTGAATACGGAAACAAAATATTCATTTAAAACCCTACCCACATCCTCTGCTTCTACACACAAGTTATCCTTATCATCCCTGATAGGTCCCACCTTTTCCTTAGCTATCCTCTTGTTCTTAATGTACTGATAAAACATCTTTGGGTTTTCTTTAATCTTACTAGCTAATATTTTTTCATGCCCTCTCTTTGCTTTCCTTATTTCCTTTTTTACGTCATCCCTGTACTTTCGATATTTCTCTAGGCTTCCTGCAGTATTTAGTTTTCTGTGACAGTCATAAGCTTTCTTTTTCTGCTTTATCTTGCCCTGCATACTTCTAGACAACCAGGGGGCTCTAGATTTGGCAGTGCCACCCTTTTTCTTTGAGGTAAGATTTTTAATAATCTGTGGGGCAGACCTGGCTCACGGATAATGAAAGTGATTTCCTCTTCTTCCACTGCCCTAGTAAAATTGAAGTCAATGGGAATCAGGGGGAAAACTCTCCAGTGGCTGGAGTCATACCTAGCACAAAGGAAGATGGTGGTGGTTGTTGGAGGCCAATCATCTCAGCCCCAGGACATTGCTGCAGGAGTTCCTCAGGGCAGTGTTCCAGGCCCAACCATCTTCAGTTGCTTCATCAATGACCTTCCCTCCATCATAAGGTCAGAAATGGGGATATTCGCTGATGATTGCACAGTGTTCAGTTCCAATCGCAACCCCTCAAATAATGAAGCAGTCCGAGCCCGCATGCAGCAAGACCTGGACAACATCCAAGCTTGGGCTGATAAGTGGCAAGTAACATTCGCGCCGGACAAGTGCCAGGCAATGACCATCTCCAACAAGAGAGAGTCTAACCACCTCCCCTTGACATTCAACGGCATTACCATCGCCAAATCCCCCACCATCAACATCCTGGGGATCACCATTGACCAGAAATTTAACTGGACCAGCCATATAAATACTGTGGCTACAAGAGCAAGTCAGAGGCTGGGTATTCTGCAGCGAATGATTCACCTCCTGATTCCCCAAAGCCTTTCCACCATCTACAAGGCACAAGTCAGGAGTGTGATGGAATACTCTCCACTTGCCTGGATGAGTGCAGCTCCAACAACACTCAAGAAGCTCAACACCATCCAGGACAAAGCAGCCCGCTTGATTGGCACCTCATCCACCACCCTAAACATTCACTCCCTTCACCACCAGCGCACTGTGGCTGCAGTGTGTACCATCCACAGGATGCACTGCAGTAACTCGCCAAGGCTTCTTCGACAGCACCTCCCAAACCCGTAACCTCTACCACCTAGAAGGACAAGAGCAGCAGGCACATGGGAACAACACCACCTGCACGTTCCCCTCCAAGTCACACACCATCTGAACTTGGAAATATATCGCTGTTCCTTCATCGTCGCTGGGTCAAAATCCTGGAACTCCCTTCCTAACAACGCAGTGGGAGAACCTTTACCACACGGACTGCAGCGGTTCAAGAAGGCAACTCACCACCACCTTCTCAAGGGCAATTAGGGATGGGCAATAAATGCTGGCCTCACCAGTGACGCCCACATTCCATGAACAAATAAAAAAAAACTGAGCATCTCCTTTTTGTTTTATTCTGTCCCAGATTTTTTATTTAGGTATTTTGTTTCAAACTGTTCTTGTCATGCCAGAGTTAATATGAACGTATCGAGGATGTTCTTGTGGTGTCCTTGTGGGGAGTAGAGGCCACACTTTTCCTTTGGTTTTATCTCTCAGTTGCTTTACCTCGGGGAAGGTAAAAATTAGCCACGAAACGGAGGCTAAGAAGTGACATGAGGCAATGGGCACAGTGGCCAGGAGTTATCTGCTTGATTTCAGTGACTCAAATGTATGGAAAGGATCTGATTTTTATCGCCAATTAAAACAGAGAGATGGGGGAAGGGAAGAAGAAATGAAAGTAAACAGATCTCGGATTAACCAGCTGTTTGAAACCCTTTTAAGGGTGAAGCTGGTGTTGTCGTGAACTTTCCTTTGGTTCAGATTGTTCTTGGACGTCTTTCAAGACCTTATTCAATGGACTGTTTTGACAGAAACCATAACCAATCCCAGCTGCTTCTTAAGAATGACATCAGCTACTTTCGTTCCCCTGGCCTGAGCTGCTTTGACACTGTACCAAAATGGAAAGTTACAACACGCACTGTTCGTATGCAAGCGATATCGTAATCCCCAAATTAGAAATAATTCCTATTTTTTTTTGAAAGGATTTAAAGGTCTTGCACAGCCAGCATTCCTGTAAGCAGAAACTTTCATTACAAACTTTGGGCACTCCGAAGATTTTCCTTCCTTGTTATACAATCATCTTCTCAGACCACACTTGTGGTAATAGTGGGTTTGACTTAAGACTTGTTTACAAAGACTATTTGTTGAGATTGAATAACACTGTGGGGAGTTTTTATTCGTTCATGGGATGTGGGCATCGCTGCCAAGGCCAGCATTTATTGCTCATCCCTAATTGCCCTTGAGAAGGTGGTGGTGAGCCGCTTTCTTGAACCACTGCAGTCTGTGTGGTGACGGTTCTCTCACAGTGCTGTTAGGTCGGAAGTTCCACGATTTTAACCCAGCGACGTTGAAGGAACGGTGATATATTTTCAAGTCAGGATGGTGTGTGACTTGGTGGGGAACGTGCAGGTGGTGTTGTTCCCATGTGCGTGTTGCCCTTGTCCTTCTAGGTGGTAGAGGTCGCGGGTTTGGGAGGTGCTGTCAAAGAAGCCTTGGTGAGTTACTGCAGTGCATCCTGTGGATGGTACACACTGCAGGCACGGTGCGCCGGTGGTGAAGGGAGTGAATGTTTAGGGTGGTGGAAGGGGTGATAATCAAGCGGGCTGCTTTGTCCTGGATGGTGTCGAGCTTCTTGAGTGTTGTTGGAGCTGCACTCATCCAGGCAAGTGGAGAGTATTCCATCACACTCCTGACTTGTGCCTTGTAGATGGTGGAAAGGCTTTGGGGAATCAGGAGGTGAGTCATTCGCTGCATAATACCCAGCCTCTGACCTGCTCTTGTAGCCACAATATTTATGTGGCTGGTCCAGTTAAGTTTCTGGTCAATGGTGATCCCCAGGATGTTGATGGTGGGGGATTCGGCGATGGTAATGCAATTCAATGTCAAGGGGAGGTGGTTAGACTCTCTCTTGTTGGAGATGGTCATTGCCTGGCACTTGTCTGGCGCGAATGTTACTTGCCACTTATCAGCCCAAGCTTGGATGTTGTCCAGGTCTTGCTGCATGCGGGCTCGGACTGCTTCATTATCTGAGGAATTGAGAATGGAACTGAACACTGTGCAATCGTCAGAGAATATCCCCATTTCTGTCCTTATGATGGAGGGAAGATCATTGATGAAACAGCTGAAGATAGTTGGGCCTCGGAGACTGTCCTGAGGAACTCCTGCAGTAATGTCCTGGGGCTGAGATGATTGGCCTCCAACAACCACTACCATCTTCCTTTGTGCTAGGTATGATTCCAGCCACTGGAGAGTTTTCCCCCTGATTCCCATTGACTTCAATTTTACTAGAGCTCCTTGGTGCCACACTCGTTCAATTGCTGCCTTGATGTCAAGGGCAGTCATTCTCACCTCACCTCTGGAATTCAACTCTTTTGTCCATGTTTGGACCACGGCTGTAATGAGGTCTGGAGCTGAGTGGTCCTGGCGGAACCCAAACTGAGCATCGGTGAGCAGCTTATTGGTGAGTAAATGCCGCTTGATAGCACTGTCAACGACACCTTTCATCACTTTGCTGATGATTGAGAGTAGACTGATGGGGCGGTAATTGGCCAGATTGGATTCGTCCTGCTTTTTGTGGACAGGACATACCTGGGCAATTTTCCACATTGTGGGGTAGATGCCAGTGTTGTAGCTGTACTGGAACAGTTTGGCTAGAGGCGCGGCTAGTTCTGCAGCACAAGACTTCAGCACTACAGCCGGGATGTTGTCGGGGCCCATAGCCTTTGCTGTATCCATTGCACTCAGCCGTTTCTTGATATCACGTGGAGTGAATCGAATTTGCTGAAGACTGACTTCTGTGATGGTGCATTCAAAATCCTAAACTGAGCAGGAAAAGTCAGAGAAGAATTCGGAATAAAATGAAGAGACTGACACAGACTGCAAACCCAATTACACACGTGGAGCTCAGTTTGTTTTTCACAATTATTAAAATTTTTAAATCAATCCGAGTGAGTTATGCCTAATAAGTATGACAGATGTGTTTACATAGAATTACATAGAATTTACATTACAGAAACAGGTCATTCGGCCCAACAGGTCTTTATGCTCCACATGACCCTCCTCCCACCTTACTTCATCTAATCCTATCAACATATTCTTCTATTCCTTTCTCCCTCTTGTACTTATCGGGCTTCCTCTTAAATGCATCTATGCTATTTGCCTCAAGTCTTTCTACAATTGTACAGGGCTTTGGTGAGACCTCACCTGGAGTACTGTGTACAGTTTTGGTCTCCTTATCTAAGGAAGGATATACTTGCCTTAGAGACGGTGCAACAAAGGTTCACTAGATTGATTCTTGGGATGAGAGGGTTGTCCTGTGAGGAGAGATTGAGTAGAATGGGACTATACTCTCTGGAGTTTAAAAGAACAAGGGGTGATCTCATTGAAACATATAAGATTCTGAGAGGGCTTGACAGGGTAGATGCTGAGAGGTTGTTTCCCCTGGCTGGCGGGTCTAGAACTAGGGGGCATAGTCTCAAGATAAGCCATTTAAGACTGAGATAAGGAGGAATTTTTCTCTCTGATAGAAGGTATTTGTAAAGCCTACAGCCAGGTGCGCTGTTGTCAGGACCTGAGGGGCGGGGGGTCAACTTTAACCCTACTCACCTGGCAGAAATCAGGCAGGTCGGCTGTTAAAAATGAGCAGGTTACTTACTTGCTCACAGCCTAACCAATCTGCAGTTCCTCTAAAGGGGCCCTTCTGCTAAGTTTAAAACTTTCCTTTGTGGGACCAAGAAGAGCACTCAACTTCCACGAGACTCTCCCGAAGATTCCCTTCCCGCCACTTACCTGGAAGCAGCGGATGTCTTCGTCTGCCAACCTCCACGCAGTGGGAAGTGGGCCGGTGGCTTTAAATGCATTTAAGTGATGCATTTTGGTAGGAAGAATGTGGAGAGGCAACATAAATTAAATGGTTCAATTTTGAAGGGGGTGCAGAAACAGAAAGACCTAAGGTATACAAATCTTTGAAGGTGGCAGGACAAGTAAATAAAGCTGTTTAAAAGCATAGGGGATCCTTGGCTTTACAAATAGAGGCATAGAGTACAAAAGCAAGGAAGTTATACTCAACCTTTATAAAACACTGGTTAGGACTCAGCTGGAGTATTGTGTCAAATTCTGGGCATCACACTTTAGGAAGGATGTCAAGGCCTTGGAGAGAGTGCAGAAGAGATTTACTAGAATGATACCAGGGATGAGGGACTTCAGTTATGTGGAGAGATTAGAGAAGCTGGGATTGTTTTCCTTGGAGCTGAGAAGGTTAAGGTGTTCAAAATTACGAGAGGTTTTGATAGACTAGATGGGGAGAAATTGTTTCTACTGGCAGGAGGTACAAAATTATGAGGGGCACAGATAGGATGGATACTAAGGAGCTTTTTCCCTTCGTTGAGGGTTCTATAACAAGGGGACATAGATTCAAGGTAAAAGGCGGGAGGTTTAGAGGGGATTTGAGAAAGAACTTTTTCACCCAGAGGGTGGTTGGAGTCTGGAACTCACTGCCTGAAAGGGTTGTGGAGGCAGGAACCCTCACAACATTCAAGAAGCATTTGGATGAGCACTTGAAATGCCATAGCATACAAGGCTACGGACCAAATGCTGGAATATGGGATTAGAGTAGACAGGGCTGATGGCCGGCGCGGACACGATGGGCCGAAGGGCCTCTATCCGTGCTGTATGACTCTATGACTCTCTATGACTCTATGAGGTCAGTAACCAGAGGACACAGAATTAAGATAACTGGCAAAAAATCCAGGTGGGAAATGAGGAAAATTTTTTTATGTAGCGAGTTGTAATGATCTGAAATGCACTGCCTAAAAGGGTGGTGGAAGCAGACTCAACAGTAACTTTCAAAGGGGAATTAGATATATATTTGTAAAAGAAAAATAAGCCGGGCGATAGGGAGATGAGCAGGGGAATGGGACTAATTGGATAGCTCTTTCAAAGAGCCGGCACAGGCACGATGGGCCGAATGGCCTCCTGCTGTGCTGTATCATTCTATGATATGAGACCTGTGGTTAAAATCGTGAGTGGGAGGGAAACCAACTCACTGGAACAGTTTCCGCCAACACCTCGTTTGAGGCAGACGATGTTCTTTTGCACAGTACCTGAAGCAGACAGGATGGGCTGGGAAATCTAGACATTGGTATACTAAGGTGTATTAGTGTTACAGAATGGTGGGAGGTGGGTTTCTGATATACCTTAATGGTATGGAGATGTGCTTCTTAGCCTGTCCAGGGTGCCCTTCCCCTGCACCAAGGAAAGAATCACAATTCAGCATGAACCCATTGCCGTTTCATCACTGTAAAATGCTGTCAAAGCTTGTGAACTAGATTATAACAATCATTTATTGATTTCATTGTCTATCCAGGTAACCTGGTTGGTGACCATTAACCCTCCAGTCACAAGTTAAAGTTGACATAACTTTGAGAAAGATTAACATCGCTTGTTTACTCAGTATCTTGTAGATTAACTATCCGCTCTCTGGTACTTCACCAAAGGGGCCGTTCCTCACATGTGCAGCAAGACAGCAAGTGTCGGTCGGCTGTACGGCCGTGGAGAACACCATAGCTGACCCTGGTCCCACCATCACAGACACATTTCCAGAGAAAGGGAGGGATGAAAGAGGAAAAGAAGAAAAAGATGAGAGAACTCATTAATACTGTTTAGGTCGCTGATCCTTGTGGCCCGGGTTTCAGGCACAGCTTGCCATTTCTAATCACAATTTTTCGGCATTGTCGGATGCCTCAAGGAAAGACTTGCATTTATATAGTGCCTTTCACGACCTCAGGATGACCCAAAACACTTTACAGCCAATGAAGTAGTTTTGAAGTGTAGTCACTGCTGTAATGTAGGCAATGCGGCAGCTAATTTATGCATAGCAAGAGCCCACAAACAGCAATGAGATAAATGAACAGATAATCTGTTTTAGTGATATGGGTTGAGGGATAAATAATGGCCAGAGGACATTGGTGAGAACTCCCCTGCTCTTCTTCGAAATAGTGCTGTGGGTCTTTTACGTCCACCTGAGAGGGCAGACGGGGTCTTGGTTTAACATCTCATTCGAAAGACGGCACCTCCGACAGTGCAGCTCTCCCTCAGTACTGACCCTCCGACAGTGCAGCGCTCCCTCAGTACTGCACTGGGGATGTCAGCCTGGATGACATGCTCAAGTCTTTGGAGAGGGACTTGAACCCATGACTAACACTCAGGTATAAAAGAGGAAGGGTGGAAGAAACATGACAATAAAGAACCTTGGAACTCCAATATATAGCATCACAAGGCGTTTTTACATTGATGCTGCCTGGGGCACTGAAAGAATTTAGCTCAAATGGAGACCCAAACCGTCTGAGTATTGGTTTCTCCTTTTTGCAGTTACCAGCAGGCTGCTGGGAGGGGGTGGTAACTCTGCATTTCCCCCTACCTTTCACAAATGTTTTTGGGACTCAGGAAAAGTGAGGTCCTGGACAATGTTACAGGCATAGAGTTTGTCTATGATAAATCACGATGTGCCATGGAGCAGGAATACTCTGCTTCTGTCATCAATGGCACATTATCACTGTAAGAAGTCCTTAATCAGTTTTTGTGACCCCTACCACACTGTTACAGGCCTCTGTTGGGGGCGGGAGAGTTAGCAATATCACTCAACAACAACTTGCATTTATATAGCGCCTTTAACATAGTAAAACATCTCAAGGCGTTTCACAGGAGCGATTATCAGATTAAATTTGACACTGAGCCACAAAAAGAGATATTAGGACAGGTGACCAAAAGTTTAGTCAAAGAGGTAGGTTTAAAGGAATTTCTTAAAGGAAGAAAGAGAGAGGTGGAGAGGCAGAGAGGTTTAGGGAGAGAATTCCAGAGCTTAGGGCCTAGGCAGCTGAAGGCATGATGGAAATCGGGGATGCGCAAGAGGCCAGAATTGGAGGAGCGCAGAGATCTCGGAGGGTTGTAGGGCTGCAGGAGGTTACAGAGATAGGGAGGGGTGAGGCCATGGTGGGATTTGAAAACAAGGATGAGAACTTAAAATTCATCACATTATATGAATATTTGGCACAATATAAGATGGGAACAGCAGTGGGGTGGGAGAGGACTGACAGTGAAGAACTTTGGAACTACAATGTGAGGAGTGACAGAATGCGGTTTGCTCTGATGATTCTCCACATGGTGACTTTTTGGTTCAAGCTGTGCTGTCTGAGGAGGTTCAGATATATAGCAGCTTTGGAATAGGATATCCAAGATCTGTATACTAAATTGCATTTATAAAAGCACATTTAAAAAAATGGAATATGATAATATTTCAAATAGAAATATTTGTCAGGAACCTGTTGAAAATATTGATGCAGTTCAATCGGAAATCGAACATTGTTTTAACTGAGGCAAGTCACACATAGGGATGCATGTCTGCTGTTTCCTTTACATCCTGTACATCATGGAGTGATTGCGTTTACATTAGATCAGTTGCACAGCTCAGCCATAGCTTCCAATGGAGGTGCACAGTAGGGGGGAAGGTGTCTTCTCTCCAGGGAAAAGTAGCACGAGAGGAAGGGTCAAAATGCACCACATTCATATATCTGCAACCTCTCTGTTGCAAGTTTCCTTATCTGATCCTATTTTGTTGGTACTACTAGTCTCAGTGCTCATCTGAACTTTCCCTTATTTTCCTTTTAAGCTCCAGATATGCCTCCCACTGTGTTGAAATCAATATCCTACTCTAGCTCATACTTTCTCAGGACTTCAAAACTTTCATCCTTCCTTCCTCCTCAGTTTTCTTTTAAAACCCAATCTTAGAGTCACCTAATCATTGTGGTTTACCTTGCCTTCTCTCCTTCACTTTCTCACTTTAGTGACCTTGAACTTTTATCTTGGTTAATCAATTTTATATATATATATGTATATATATATATATAAAAAACATCTAGCTTGAGAGTGTCAGAAGCCTTGGACTGGGAGAGGAAAAGTCAGAGGGGATTTACCGCCCTGTAGCTTGTTGTTGTCAGAGGACTTAAAATAAGTGAAGGAAACACATTCCAAATTAAAACTAAAGTGATAAAACTGTGATCTTGATACACTTTTGAGAACGCTGCAAATTTAGGAAGGCTACGAGAAGTTCATAATTAAATAATTAACTTCCAAATCCCTTGCTGCATTCAGGAGATAAGAACAGATGTAGGTGAAAGGTCACACAAGAGGAAAACTGCACTCAGAATTAGGTGGGAGAAGGGTGTACCATTTAATCTTTAACAACAGAAACCTATTTATATATATATACGTACATTGCTTGAAATTCCATTTTGCATGTGGAACATATGCTAAAGCAGTGTTTTGTCCCTTGGTGATGCAGGGTACCTATTTTGATCAGTTAGATTCATGCGTGACTGGAGTTCCCGGAACATGCAGCAGATGAATAGCCAATCAAAAGCCACCTGTAATAAGGTTGTTGAGCCACTTGTTAAGCAGCAAATGAGCCATTTAACCAAGTATAAAATACTGAATCCATGTGAGGGTGCAATACTGTGCAGTAATGGTGCAGAGGAGGATGGGAAAAAGTGGAGGTGCTACATGAGTGGCAAATGATGGAGTATCAAAATATCTCTTCTGGGTGTAAGGACACCTCACCAAGACAGCAGGTGTTGAAGGAAGCTGCACACAGGGTCAATTGCGCATCTGCTGCATGTGGCATGAAATGTGCAAAATGCCACCTGACCTTAGCAGAAACAGAACAGTAAACACCAAGGTGAACAGGACATACATGGACATGATTGGAAATTGCAGGTGATGAAGATATCTGTATGCACAACAAGAACTGATATTATGAAATTAGGTTCCAAAGTCTTTGAAGTGCAGCTCACAAGGTTGTGAAACCTGTACTATACCAGACCATGCAGCAGTAGGGTTATCTACTTTTGTTGGATGTATTCCTGGAGGTTAGATCACGTGACATCTGATCACGTGATGTCTGATCACATGATACTTGCCCATCCTATGCAGATGTTATTGTAAAGGTTGGGTCCCCTGCAATTGAGTAGCTTTGTTCCAGCACTTGTCCCGTGATCAGGTAAAGAAAGTGCACAGGTGTGAATCTCCAAAGTAATGAAGTCCTGGCAAAGATTTAGTTATAGTGGGAGATGTGGAGACGAGGGAGTAGAAATTTGGGCTTCCTCATTTCTAGGTGCATGGGGGTGGAGGGGGGAACAGGGTACTATCCCTGCACCTGAATGGTGAGGCCCGAGGTGCCCCCGATACTGAGCTCGAGCCTCATTTCCATCAAGTCTGTGTGGCATCAAGAGCCCGCAGGTGAAGAGTCAACAGGTATTGGGCCGCTGCTAGAGTTACAACAGCCATCAGTTAAGTGAGGGCCAAGGGTTGGGGCGGGGGGGTGGTTGGAGATTAGTAGCTGGGTTGAGGCCAGAGGCCAGTGGGAGGGGGAGGGAGTGGAGATTAGAGTTTATGTCTTTGTGCACCGGGTTTAGAGACAATGTTGTCAGCCATGACTCGGTAGGTAGCCCTCTTGCCTCTGAGTCAGAAGGTCGTGGGGTTCAAGTCCCATTCCAGAGACTTTAGGACATAATATAATCTAAGTTGACACTCTCAGTGCAGTGCTGAGGGAGTGCTGCAATGTCAGAGGTGCCCTCTTTCAGATGAGATGTTAAACCGAGGCCCCGTCTGCCCACTCGGGTGGATGTAAAAGATCCCATGGCACTATTTGAAGAAGAGAGCGGAGTTTTCTTTGGCGTCCTGGGCCATATTTATCCCTCAACCAACATCATTAAAACAGATGATCTGGTCACGATCTCATTGCTGTTTGTAGGAAATTGGCTGCCGTGTTTCCCACATTACAACAGTACAGAAGATAGGACCTCGGATGAACATCTCATCCTCAGGAGTGTCAGCCTGGATTATGTGCTCAAGTCTCTGGAATGGGATTTGAACCCACAACCTTCTGACCCAGAGGCAAAAGTGCTATCCACTGAACCGAAGCTAACACTATCAGAGATTGCAGGTCATACAATCCCCACCAATAGTTTTTTCTCTCCCATTTTCCACCTTTGCTGTCCTGAAGGCCAGGACTCATGATAAGGTGCAGTCCCACAATCAAGGCCTTCCAATACCCCATCCAAATGGGCCTTCAGTATGTTTCAAGTTATTTGCTCATGAAAGTTGTCACAACATGACAACATCGGAACATAGGAACAGGAGTAGGCCATTCAGCCCCTCATGCCTGCTCCGCCATTTGATAAGATCATGGCTGATCTGTGATCTAACTCCATATACCTGCCTTTGGCCCATATCCCTTAATACCTTTGGTTGCCAAAAAGCTATCTATCTCAGATTTAAATTTAGCAACTGAGTTAGTATCAATTGCCGTTTGCGGAAGAGAGTTCCAAACTTCTACCACCCTTTGTGTGTAGAAATGTTTTCTAATCTCGCTCCTGAAAGGTCTGGCTCTAATTTTTAGACTGTGCCCCCTACTCCTAAAATCCCCAACCAGCGGAAATAGTTTCTCTCTATCCACCCTATCCGTTCCCATTAATATCTTATAAACTTCGATCAGATCGCCCCTTAACCTTCAAAACTCTAGAGAATACAACCCCAATTTGTGTAATCGCTCCTCATAACTTAACCCTTTAAGTCCGGGTATCATTCTAGTAAACCTACGCTGCACTCCCTCCAAAGCCAATATGTCCTTCCGAAGGTGCGGTGCCCAGAACTGCTCACAGTAGTCCAGGTGCGGTCGAACCAGGGTTTTGTATCGCTGCAGCATAACTTCTGCCCCCTTGTACTCCAGTCCTCTAGATATAAAGGCCAGCATTCCATTTGCCTTCTTGATTATTTTCTGCACCTGTTCATGACACTTCAATGATCTATGTACCTGAACCCCTAAGTTCCTTTGGACATCCACTGTTTTTAACTTTTTACCATTTCGAAAGTACCCTGTTCTATCCTTTTTTGATCCAAAGTGGATGACCTCACATTTGTCTACATTGAATTCCATTTGCCACAGTTTTGCCCATTCACCGAATCTATCAATATCGCTTTGTAATTTTATGTTTTCATCTACACTGCTTACAGTGCCACCAATCTTTGTGTCATCAGCAAACTTAGATATGAGACTTTCTATGCCTTCATCTAAGTCGTTAATAAATTTTGTGAATAATTGAGGCCCCAAGACAGATCCCTGCAAGACACCAATAGTCACATCCTGCCAATGTGAGTACCTACCCATTATCCCTACTCTGTCGCCTTTCGCTCAGCCAACTTCCTAACCAAGTCCGTACTTTTCCCTCGATTCCATGGGCTTCTATCTTAGCTAACAGTCTCTTATGCGGGACCTTATCAAATGCCTTCTGGAAGTCCATATAAATAACATCCATTGACATTTCCCTGTCCATGAAGCACTGTGGGCCATCAGCAGCAGCAGAATTGTATTCCAGCACAGTCTGTAACCTCCTGGCCCGGCATATCCCTCACTCTACCATTACCAACAAGCCAGGGGACCAACCCTGGTTCAATGAGGAGTGTAGAAGAGCATGCCAGGAGCAGCACCAGGCGTACCTAAAAATGAGGTGCCAAACCTGAGAAAGCTACAACATAGGACTACATGCATGCTGAACAGCGGAAGCAATATAATGTAGACAGAGCTAAGCGATTCCACAACCAACGGATCAGATCAAAGCTCTGCAGTCCTGCCACATCCAGCCATGAATGGTGGTGGACAGTTAAACAACGGGAGGAGGAGGCTCTGTGAACATCCCCATCCTCAATGATGGCAGAGCCTAGCATGTGAATGCAAAAGACAAGGCTGAAGCGTTTCCAACCATCTTCAGCCAGAAGTGCTGAGTGGATAATCCATCTCGGCCTCCTCCCGAGATCTCCACCACCACAGAAGCCAGTCTTCAGCCAAATCAATTCACTCCCTGCGATATCAAGAAATGGCTGAGTACACTGGATACAGGAAAGGCTATGGGCCCTGACAACATCCCGGCTGTAGTGCTGAAGGCATGTGCACCAGAACTAGCTGCGCCTCTAGCCAAGCTGTTCCAGTACAGCTACAATATTGGCATCTACCCAACAAAGTGGAAAATTGCCCAGGTATGTCCTGTCCACAAAAAGCAGGACAAATCCAATCCGGCCAATTACCGCCCCATCAGTCTACTCTCAATCATCAGCAAAGTGATGGAAGGTGTCGTCAAAAGTGCTATCAAGCAGCACTTACTCACCAATAACCTGCTCACCGATGCTCAGTTTGGGTTCCGCCAGGACCATTCGGCTCCAGACCTCATTACAGCCTTGTTCCAAACATGGACAAAAGAGCTGAATTCCAGAGGTGAGGTGAGAGTGACTGCCCTTGACATCAAAGCAGCATTTGACCGAATGTGGCACCAAGGAGCCCTAGTAAAATTGAAGTCATTGGAATCAGGGGGAAAACTCTTCAGTGGCTGGAGTCGTACCTAGCACAAAGGAAGATGATAGTGGTTGTTGTCAATCATCTCAGCCCCAGGGCATTGCTGCAGCAGTTCCTCAGGGCAGTGTCCTAGACCCAGCCATCTTCAGCTGCTTCATCAATTATCTTCCCTCCATCATAAGGTCAGAAATGGGGATGTTCGCTGATGGTTGCACAGTGTTCAGTTCTGTTCTCAACGCCTCAGATAATGAAGCAGTCCGTGCCCGCATGCAGCAAGACCTGGGCAACAGCCTGGCTTGGGCTGATAAGTAGCAAGTAACATTCGCGCCAGACACTGACCATCTCCAACAAGAGAGTCAAACCACCTTCCCTTGACAGTCAACAGAATTACCATCATTGAATCCCCCACCATCAACATCCTGGGGGTCACCATTGACCAGAAACTTAATTGGACCAGCCACATAAATACCGTGGCTACAAGAGCAGATCAGAGGTGAGTATTCTGGGGCGAGTGACTCACCTTCTGACTTCCCAAAACCTTTCCACCATCTACTAGGCACAAGTCAGGAGTGTGATGGAATACTCTCCACTTGCCTGACTGCAGCTCCAACAACACTCAGGAAGCTCGACACCATCCAGGACAAAGCAGTCCGGCTTGATTAGCACCCCATCCAGCACCTTAAACATTCACTCCCTCCACCACCGGTGCACTGTGGCTGCAGTGCGTACCATCCACAGGATGCACTGTAGCAACGCGCCAAGGCTTCTTCGACAGCACCTCCCAAACCCGTGACCTCTACCACCTAGAAAGACAAGGGCAGCAGGCGCATGGGAACAACACCACCTGCACGTTCCCCTGCAAGCCGCACACCATCCTGACTTGGAAATACATCACCGTTCCTTCAAGGTCGATGGGTCAAAATTCTGGAACTCCCTACCTAACACCACTGTGGGAGTACCTTCACCACATGGACTGCAGCGGTTCAAGAAGGTGGCTCATCACCACCTTCTCAAGGGCAATTAGGGATGGGCAATAAATACTGGCCATGCCAGCGACGCCCGCATCCCATGAATGAATAAAAAAAAAACCCATGGCCCTGTTTTCACCCAGCATGAACACATAAACACTTTTCACCAGAAAGTCACTGGATAGCAACTGGGAGTATAAACTGTGGCTATTTTTTTTCCCCTCCCTAATCCAGGAATTCTGAAGCTAGTTGATCATTAGCACAATTGCAGATTGGAGGCCACCTGATTTCCCACAGCGGGGGAACAAGCAGTGAGAGGAAGAGTCACCCTATCACCCTAATTGAGTCTACCAATTGAGATTTGCAGGCAGTACAGCAGTACCAATGAGATTTCTTTTTCTCGCCACAGTAATAAAGAACCTGCATTTACAGAATAACTTATTCAAAAGTGCTTGACAGATAATGAATTACTTTTGTAATGTATCCAAATGCAGCCAATTTGAATGAGCAAGGTGACACAAACAACAAATGATTGACCAGTTAATCTGTTTCTGGTGATGTTGGTTGAAGGTGAAATGTTGGCCAGGACACTGAGAAATTTCCCTGCTCTTCTTTGTGTAGTTCCCAAGGGATCTATTATGTCTACCAGTGCACTCAGATGGGCCCTCGGTTTAACGCCGCACCTGGAAGTTGGCACCTCCAACAATGCAGCACTCCAACAACAGCAACTTGCATTTATACAGCGTCTTTAATATAATAAAATATCCCAAGGTGCTTCACGGGAGCATAATCAGACAAAAATTGACTCCTAGCCAAAGAAGGAGATATTAGGACAGGTGACCAAAAGCTTGGTCAAAGGGGTGGATTTTAAGCAGCATCTTAGAGGAGAGAGGTTTGGGAGGGCCCAGATGGTTGAAGGCATGGCCACCAATGGTGGGTAAAGGAAGTGGTGGAATGGACTAGAGGCCAAAGTTGGAGGAACGCAGAGTTCCCAGAGAATTCTAGAGCTGAAGGAGGGTACAGAGAGAGGGAGGAACATTCCTCAGTCGTGCACTGAAAACAATTTTGCAAGCAAAAGTAATCTTACATAATATGTATACACATACATATATATATATATACATATATATAAAGAAGGTCCTAGGTACAATCCCTGGTCTGTGCTGGGTTAGCTGGTCTGAGCTAAGATAGCAGTTGGGTGTTACAGTTACCCTTAGCATCCCAAGGAAATGAACAAGTAGCCAGGGTTCCTGCTCATTACCACTATTCAGTGACTACTGCTGAAAAGTGCCTGTGTGGATGTTGGGTAGGGACAGGATTGGACTCAGATGTAACTCGTCCCTACCTTGGTCAAATAGCATGCCAACATTCACTGTCTCGGCTCATACAAAGATGGTTATTTGATGAGCTGTCTGGGACCCATAGAATCATAATTGGGTATGGTGGTGTAGTGATAATACTATTGGATTAATAATCCAGAGGCCTGGACTATTAATCCAGAGAAGTTGAGTTCAGATCCCACTGTAGCAGTTTGAGAATTTGAATTCAATTTTAAAAATCTGGAAATAAAAAGTCGGTATCAGTAAAAATGACCATGCAGGTGTCAGATTGTTGTAAAAATGCAAATGGTTCATTAATATCCTTAAGGGAAGGAAACCTCCCGTCCAGTCTGGGCCTATATGTGACTCCAGTCCCAAACCAATACGGTTGACTCTTAACCACAGGTGCAGGAAGTGTCGTCAGCTGGAGGAGCTCGAGCTCCGGCTTTCGGAGCTTGAGCAGCAGCAGGGGTCACTGCAGTACATTCACAAGGCTGAGAGTTTCGTGGCTAGCATGTTTCAGGAGATGGTCACCCTGCAGCTTAAGAGAGTGCAGGCAGAGAGGGACTAGGTGACCGCCAGACAGACAAGGAGGACCAGGCAGGTAATTCAGGAGTCCCCTGAGGGCATCTCACTCTCTAACCAGTATTCAGTTCTGAATACTGGTGGGGGAGAGGGTTCCCCTGGGGAGTGCAGCCAGAGCCAAGACCAGAGCAACGTGAGTGGCTCAGCTGTACAGGGGAGGAGGAAACTGGTCGGGAGAGCGATAGTGGTAGGAGATTCCATAGATGGGGAGCAGAGAGGTATTTCTGTGGCTGCAGGTGTGATTCCAGGATGGTATGTTGCCTCCCTGGTGCCAGGATCATGGATGTCACTGAGCGGCTGGGGAACATTCTGGGGGAGGGGAGGGGGAGGGGAGGGGAAACAGCTCAAGGTCGTGGTCCATATCGGGACCAATGACATAGGTAGAAAGAGGGATGAGGTCCTGCAGGCAGAGTTTAAGGAGTTAGGAAAAATATTAAAAATGCAGGATCTCAAAGGTAGTAATCTTCGGATTACTCCCAGTGCCATGCGCTAGTGAGAATAGAAATAGGAGGATAGAGCAGATGAATGCGTAGCTGCAAAGATGGTGCAAGGGGGAGGGCTTTAGATTCCTGGGGCATTGGGACCGGTTCTGGGAGAGGTGGGACCTGTACAAGCCGGACGGGTTGCACCTCAACAGGGCTGGGACCAATATCCTTGCGGGGAGGTTTGCTAGTGCTGTCGGGGAGGGTTTAAACTAGCTTGGCAGGGGGATGGGAACCTAAGTGTGGATTCACATTGGATAAAATCAAAACTGGAAATGGAAGGCAGAAAATTAGTGAGTGAGTCTGGAAGGCAGAGGGAACGAAGGTTAGAAAATAAACAAGAGGAGTTTGGCAGTCCTTAAATGTATTTACCTCAATGCAAGGAGTATAGGAAATAAGGCGGATGAGCTGAGGGCACAGATAGACACGTGGCAGTATGATATCCTAACTATTACAGAAACATGGCTTAAAGAGGGGCAGGACAATCAGCTAAACGTCCCTGGTTACAGGGTTTTCAGACACGATAGAGAGGGGAATAAAAAAGAAGGGGGAGTAACAATTTTAGTTAAGGAAACAATTACAGTTGTGAGGAGGGATGATATGTTAGGAGCATCAAATGAGGCCTTATGGGTTGAGCTAAAGAACAAAAAAGGGGCAGTCACACTACTGGGAGTGTACTTTGGACACCCAAACAGTCAGAGGGAGATAGAGGAGCAAATATGTAGGCAAATTTCTGAGAAGTGCAAAAACAATAGGGCAGTAATAGTAGGGGATTTCAACTAACCTAATATTAACTGGGATACAAACAGTGTGAATGATATAGAGGGTGCAGAATTCTTAAACTGCATACAGGAGAATTTTTTTAGCCAGTATGTAGCAAGCCCAACAAGAGGGTGGGCAGTTCTGGATATAGTTCTAGGAAATGAAGAGGGGCAGGTGGAAGAAGTAGCAGTGGGAGAGCATTTTGGTGGTAGTGACCATAATACAGTTAGTTTTAGCATAGTTATGGAAAAGGTCAAAGACAGAGCAGGAGTTAAAGTATTCAATTGGGAAAAGGCCAATTTTACTAAACTGAGAGGTGATTTAGCAGATGTAAACTGGAAACAGCTACTTGAAGGTAAATCACTTTCAGAGCAGTGGGAGACATTCAAAGGGGAGATTCAAGGGGTTCAGGGTAAACATGTTCCCATAAAGAAAAAGGAAGGGGCTGTCAAATCCAGAGCCCCCTGGAGGTCAAGAAGCATTCAGGGTAAGATAAGGCAGAAAAAGAAAGCCTATGATAGACACCGGGAACTTAATACTGTGGAAAGCTTAGAGAAGTATACAAAGCGCAGGGGTGAAGTTACAAAGGAAATTAGGAAAGCAAAGAGAGGGCATGAAAAAATATTAGCAGGTAAAATCAAAGAAAACCCAAAGATGTTTTATAAATACATTAAGAGCAAGAGGATAACTAAGGGAAGAGTAGGGCCTATTAGAGACCAAAAAGGTAAACTATGTATGGAGACGGAAGATGTGGGTATGGTTCTCAATGAATACTTTGCATCTGTCTTCACAAAGGAGAGGGATGATGCAAGGATTGAAGTTAAGGAGGAGGAGTGTGAAATATTGGATGGGATAAACATAGTGAAAGAGGAAGTATTAAGGGGATTAACATCTTTGAAAGTGGATAAATCATCAGGGCCGGATGAAATGTATCCCAGGCTGTTAAAAGAAGCAAGGAAGAAATAGCGGAGGCTCTGACCATTATTTTCCAAACTTCACTGGATACAGGCATAGTGCCAGAGGAGTGGAGGATTGCTAACGTTGTACCGTTGTTTAAAAAGGGAGCAAAGGATAGACCGAGTAATTACAGGCCAGTCAGCCTAACCTCGGTGGTGGACAAATTATTGGAATCAATTCTGAGGGACAGGATAAACTGTCACTTAAAAAGGCACAGACTAATCAAGGACAGTCAGCACGGATGTGATAAGGGGAGATCGTATCTGACTAACTTGATTGAATTTTTCGAGGAGGTGACAAGGAGGATCGATGAGGGTAGTGCAATTGATGTAGTCTACATGGATTTTAGCAAGGCTTTTGACAAGGTCCCACATGGCAGATTGGTCAAAAACGTAAAGGCCCATGGGATCCAAGGGAATGTGGCAAATTGGATCCAAAATAGGCTCAGTGACAGGAAGCAAAGGGTAATGGTCGACGGGTGTTTTTGCGACTGGAAGGCTGTTTCCAGGGCTCGGTACTAGGTCCTTTGCTTCTTATGGTATACATTAACGATTTGGACTTAAACGTAGGGGGGATGATGACGAAATTTGTAGATGACACAAAGATAGGCCATGTGGTTGATAGTGAGGAGGAAAGCTGTAGACTGCAGGAAGATATCAATGGACTGGTCAGATGGGCAGAAAATTGGCAAATGGAGTTCAATCTGGAGAAGTGTGAGGTAATGCATTTGGGGAGAGCAAACAAGGCAAGGGAATACACAGTAAATGGGAGGATACTGAGAGGTGTAGAGGAAGTGAGGGACCTTGGAGTGCATGTCCACAGATCCCTGAAGGTAGCAAGACAGGTAGATAAGGTGGTTAAGAAGGCATATGAAATGCTTTCCTTTATTAGCCGAGGCATAGAATGTAAAAGCAGGGATGTTATGCTGGAACTGTATAAAACACTAGTTAGTTCCACAGCTTGAATACTGCGCACAGTTCTGGTCACCACATTACAGGAAAGATGTAATTGCACTAGAGAGGGTACAGAGGAGATTTACAAGGATGTTGCCAGGACTGGAGAATTTTAGCTGTGATGACAGATTGGATAGGCTGGGGTTGTTTTCCTTGGAACAGAGGAGGCTGAGGGGTGATTTGATTGAGGTGTACAAAATTATGAGGGGCTTAGATAGAGTGGATAGGATGGACCTGTTTCTCTTAGCGGAGGGGTCAATAACCAGGGGGCATAGTTTTAAAGTGATTGGTAGAAGGATTAGAGTGGAAATGAGGAAAAGGTTTTTCACCCAGAGGGTTGTGGGGGCTGGAACTCACTGCCTGAGAGGGTAGTAGAGGCAGAAACTCTCAACCCATCTAAAAAATACCTGGATGTGCACCTGAAGAGCCATGACCTGCAGGGCTACGGACCAAATGCGGGAAAGTGGGATTAGGCTGGGTGGCTCATTTCTCAGCTGGCACGGACATGATGGGCCGAATGGCCACCTTCTGTGCCGTAAATTTTCTATGATTCTATGATTACCTGTCTAGCAAGCGACTCAGTTGTATCAAACTTTCTCAGGGCAACTAGGGATGGTCAACAAATGCCAGCCTTGTCAGTGATGCCACCATCCTGCGAATGAATAAGAATTTAAAAAACCTCGGTAGAATCAAAGAGAGAGAGAACTGCCTAAAAAAATCACTTTTAAAATCCTGTTGTTGATTTTTCTTTGTTTTTCTATTGACTTTTTGAATACTTTAATTAAAATAACGAGAGATCCAGATGCAGTGATTAATCCCAGGAGCGACATTATCAGAATTGTATTTTTATTCAGTTCCCTTGCATAATTCGGCTCTGCAACTAGGCAAAACCCTGTAATCATAACTCATCTAAAAAAAATTAAATATCAGAAATCGACAGAAATACAAGTGAATGTTCAATTCTTGGTAACTGTTTGATTTTTAATAGGCACGATGATTACTGAACCAACTCCAACGCTTGTAGTGGTGAGATTGCCCCTTTAATAAGTAACAAAAGTTTTGAATGTAAAAAAAGTACTTTTTTGGCACTCCATGTGTTCATTTGTTTTCCTTTTTTCTTACTTTGAAAATCAAACAAATAACAAGGGCAGATTGAAGATAAGGTCCCATGTGGCGAACTTGCTCTACTTCCAATAAACACATCACACGTGGCTTCAGAAGCACGTGCTGCAACCGTTATTGGAGCTGCCTGGTACTTATAAATGTCCACCACTTTACAAGGGTGTTTGCCAAGTTGAAGCTCCCAGCTGCAAAGGAAGCCAGAGTGCCTGTCAACGTAAAATGCAGAGTTGATGCACTGCCTCATTTTGTAACAGATATATGTAACAGATATAGTCAGAGCTACACAGGGTTTCAGTTTTCAGCTGTTCATAAATAGAATTACATGGAATTTAAAGCACAGAAGCAGGCCATTCGGCCCAACTGGTCTGTACTGGTGTTTATGCTCCACACGAGCCTCCTCCCACCTCACTTCATCTAACCCCATCAACGTATCCTTCTATTTCTTTCTATGCCAGCTGTGGCTCAGTGGGCAGCACTCTCACCTCTAAGGTCATGAAAGTTGTGGGTTCAAGTCCCATTCCAGAGATTTGAGCCCATAATCTAGGCTGACACTCCCAGTGCAGTACTGAGGGAGTGCTGCACTGTTGAAGGTGTTGTCTTTCAAATGTGATGTTAAACTGAGGCCCTGTCTTCCTTCTCAGTGGGGGAGTTCTTCCTGCAGCCAACATTTATTCCTCAACCAACATCACTAAAACAGATTATCTGGTCATTATCACATTACTGTTTGTAGGATCTTGCAGTGTGCAAATTGGCTGCTTCTTTTTGTATATTACAACAGTGACTACACTTCGAAAGTACTTAATTGGTTGTAAAGCGCTTTGGGACATCCTAAAGTTGTGAAAGGCACCATATAAATGCAAGTCTTTCTCTCTTTCATGTAATTATCTAGCTTCTGCTTAAATGCACCTATGCTATTCGTCTCAACTACTCCTTGTGGTAACAAGTTCCACATTCTCACCACTTTCTGAGTAAAGAAGTTTCTCCCGCCAAGCTGGACAACCATGATTCCAGCAAGACAGTGAGAAATATTTGGAATCGAGGGTGACCTAGATTCTGGCTTTTGGGTTCTGTGATACAAAAACCTGACAAAAAAATCTCCAGTTTTACACTGGAGCCTTTATGACTGATAAAGACCATTGTAGTCTGAATGTCTAGGGGATATCATATTCCATAATACCGCTCTATCAGGTTCTCATCCAGGTCTTTTGAATTTGCTGATACAATCAGCCCCCATTGTCTCTCCTGACAGTCTATTCCATACACTAATCACCTTCTGAGTAGTTTTTAAAAATTTGTTCTCAGGATGTGGGGGACACTAGCAAGGCCACATTTATTGCTGGTTCCAGTGAAGATGGTGTGGGCTTTCTTCATAAACCTCTGCAGTCCTTGTGGTGATGGTGCCAATAGGCCCATCTGACTTTTTCATTATTTTTGAGCTTGCTAGCAATTTTTTTTAATTCGTTCATGGGATGTGGACGTCGCTGGTGAGGCCAGCATTTATTGCCCATCCCTGATTGCCCTTGAGAAGGTGGTGGTGAGCTGCCTTCTTGAACCGCTGCAGTCCATGTGGTGAAGGTTCTCCCACTGTGCTGTTAGGAAGGGAGTTCCAGGATTGGAACTGAATGGTTTGCTAGGCCATTTCAGAGGGCAGTAAGAGTCAATAACATAATGCGGGACTGGAGTCACGTGTAGGTCAGGCCAGGTATTACGTAGAATTGTAACACGGAAACAGGCTGTTTGGCCCAACCAGTCCATGTTGGTGTTTATGCTCCACACAAGGTGGGATGGGAAGTTCTCTTTGCTCAGAAGCAGTGCTGAACCAATTGTGTTTTTATAATAAACCAGAAGGTTTGAATATAATCGTCACCACTTTACTTTCTTCTTACAAAAAGAACCAGAGGGGAGATGAGGAGAAATTTGTTTGACGCAGCGAGTTGTTATGATCTGGAATGCGCTGCCTGAAAGGGCAGTGGAAGCAGATTCAATAGAAACTTTCAAAAGGGAATTGGATAAATACTTGAAAAAGAAAAATTTGCAGGGTTATGGGGAAAGAGCAGGGCAGTGGGATTAATTAGATAGCTCTTTCAAAGAGCCGGCACAGGCACGGGCACGACGGGCCGTATGGCCTCCTTCTGTGCTGTATGATTCTATGTTTCATGGCTACTGCTCTAGCGCTACCCCACAAATTACCAAGTTTATTGAATTTAACATGAATTTGTGACTTCTGGGTTGTTAGTGCAGCACCATAACCAATAGGCTACTTGAATTGTTTTTTCAACAGCCGCCACCAATTTTGAGGCTATGCCTTCTTGTAGAGTTTCCTGGGAATTTGCACCGAAACAATGATGTAAGTACGGGGTATTGTCAATCTTCAGCGCAAAAAATTAGGAAATTCGGGTGTAAGGGGCATATCCCACGTTTTATGGTACGTCCAAGTTTCCTTGCATTTTGTGCTAAATCCGCGAAACTTCTGTCAAAACCCTCTGCCGCTCATCAACATAGCTCCATTCCCAATCAAAAGAGAAACTCACCCGAATTTCCTGCATTTACGTTAGTTTTCTGCAGGCATGGATTTAAGCCAAAAAATTTAGGCACAGCAGTGGCCAAAGTCACTATTTATGGAGTTTTACAGCGTTTTTTTTTGGCAATTTCTTTCTCTTACTGAGAACTGCACTGTACTTTCCATACATTTGAATGTACCTCTTTATGGCACAGAAAGTGTTAACCATTAAAAATTGAAAAGCTTCCACAATTGCATTGTCTTGGGCTACTGAATATATTTAAGAAGGAGCTAGATAGATTTCTAGACACAAAAGGCATCAAAGGGTATGGGGAGAGAGCGGGAATATGGTATTGAGATAGAGGATCAGCCATGATCATATTGAATGGCGGAGCAGGCTCGAAGGGCTGAATGGCCTACTCCTGCTCCTATTTTCTATGTTTATATGCTGTGCATAAATAATGGTTTGATGATTTCAAACTTTCATAAGGAGGGAATTAAAGAAGGAATTAAGAAAGTTCTGCACATTCCTCAGGCCCAGATTGTTTGTGTTGATTTCTGCTTGTTTACACCGTTTTTTTTACGTTCCAGCTTATGCTAATGAGAATGGCAGGAAATCTTGACCTAAGTACTGACTGGCAAGGTCGGCGTAGAAACCAGTGCAAGCTTCGGTGTATCTTTTACGCCGATCTAGGAAGTTCTGTGCCTTACCTTACAGGTTCTTGAATACTAGTTTTCCCAGGTTGGGTTTTTAAAATGGGTCTGATCAGGCATGCACAAAACCGAAGCTGACTGCATATGAGCAAAGCAGAATGCTCGCAGGGTGTGAACGCGAAAAAGGACAAATGGAGCGAGCATTTTTGCGTGCATGATCTTGCATGCACACAATTTTTTTTTAAAACATCCAACAACTTGCATTGATATAGTGCTTTTAAAGTATTAAAATGTCACAGGAGCAATATCAGACAAAATTTGACACCAGGCCACATGAAGAGATATTAGGTTTTAAGAAGTGTCTTAAAGGAGGAGAGGGAGGTAGAGAGGGGGAGAGGTTTAGGGAGGGAATTCCAGAACTTAGGACCTAGGCAGCTGAAGGCACGGCCACCAATGGTGGAATGATTAAAATCGGGGATGCGCAAGAGGCCAGAATTGGAGGAGTGCAGAGATCTCGGAGGGCTGTAGAGCTGGAGGAGGTTACAGAGATAGGGAGGGGTGAGGCCATGGAGGGATTTGAAAACAAGGATGACAATTTTAAAATCAAGGCGTTGCCGGATCAGGGACCAATGTAGGTCAGCGAGCACAGGGGTGATGGGTAAACGGGACTTGGTGCGAGTTAGGATACAGGCAGCAGTGTTGGATGAGCTCAAGTTTACGGAGGGTGATAGATCCAGCCCTGTTCGACCTTGGACTGGGCATAAGGTGGTCATCCTATGGCAATCCTTTCACAAGCAGCCCACTACGTGCCTTTGATTGTTACTTGCAAATAAAACTGGAACGCTCAGCATTCTTTCCAAAAAAAATGTTCCTCTGCCACGGGCAGGACTTGTGACAGATTGTTCTAACAGGGAAGCTGTTCTCTTGCCAGCTATTAAGTGTTTGTTGCAGCAGTAAGTTTAAAACTAGGTGAAAGGTTTCAAAACAAGCAGGCTGCCCTTCTTTCTCCTCCCAACCCCACTCTGTGCTGAAACCACGACAGAAACTGTAAATGTTGTTCCAGTGCTCAAATGAATCAGCTGAAATATGTCAAGGGAACATGAGCGGGGGTATAATGAACCATTAAGCAGCTAAGTGTTGTGCTCCAGCAGCAGTTTCCCACGGGTACACTGTGTCCTTGTTTATTATAAACTAGTGGATCTCCTGTGGCATTGCACAGGGTAATATGGGTCGAGAACTTCAATTATGCCGTGCCCGTTTATGCAGGCGCAAAACAGGCGCCTAAGCATGCAGTATGGTGGGCGAGATGCGCACATTCATTACATGCCGGAAGTGCGGTGCCCGCCATATTGGATCATTGTTGTTCTGTAGGCCACCAGGGTGCACGTCAGAACTATTTAAATCGCTGATTAACATATTTAAATCAGGGTCCTACACATGTTGGAGGTCCTTTTTTCTGATTTTGGGCTGCCCCAGTGCCTGACTCGCCATGTAATAAACTCACACTGCAATTCGTGGCGCTAACAGGCAAGAAGGACCCTTCAGCAGCGCTACTTAAAGGGATCATCCACTACATCCAGATTTGTCATTTGAGGCTGCTGGTCAACTTCTGAGTGTTCTTTGGCCTGTTTTCTGACCATGAAAACTTAATTCTGACTGCCAAGAAGAATTTTTTGGTGGTGATGCACTGTTTTGAGCTGCCTTCACAACAGTTGTACTGGAGTCATGGGTGGTCTGCAAGGGCTGCCTTCGGGGCAGGAGAAGGAGGGGGAGCAGCAAGAAAGTCAGGAGAGAACAGGAGCAACTCTCAGAAGAGGAAGAGGAGGGAACTCTGTGCAGGAGGCCATACCCACAGCGGGTCTTCAAAGAGCAATTCTCCTACCTGAACTTCACTGAGGAGCAATGTCTCAGGTGCCTTCCCCTCACAAAGGAGGCTGTCACCGAGCTACGTCACCTGCTGCAGCCACAACTTGAGCCCGCACCATGATACGGATAATTGTAAACAATTTTACAACACCAAGTTATAGTCCAGCAGTTTTATTTGAAATTCACAAGCTTTCGGAGGCTTCCTCCTTCCTCAGGTGAATGTTGTGGAAATGAAATCCTCGAACCTTTCGCATTTATAAATCACAGAACAATACTTGGTGATTACAGACAGTGTTTTCAACTGCCCGTTGCCAAGGCAATCAGTGTGCAGACAGACAGGTGTTACCTACAAGGTCTCCGAATATACAAACCACCAAAAAAAAGAGGCAGAAACATCGAAAAGACAGCAAATGACCCGTTGTATTAAAAACAGATAACATTTGTTCGCTGGTGGGGTAACGTGTAGCGTGACATGAACCCAAGATCCCGGTTGAGGCCGTCCTCATGGGTGGGAAACTTGGCTATCAATTTCTGCTCAACGATTTTGCGTTGTCGTGTGTCTCGAAGGCCGCCTTGGAGTATGCTTACCTACAGACGCTGAAAGACGCCCTAGTAAGAACGGGATATGACGCTCGACTCATCGATCGACAGTTCCGATGGGCTACAGCGAAAAATCGCATAGACCTCCTCAGGAGACTAACACGGGACGCAACCAACAGAGTACCCTTTGTCGTCCAGTACTTCCCCGGAGCGGAGAAACTACGCCATGTTCTCCGCAGCCTTCAACATGTCATCAATGATGACGAACACCTCGCTATGGCCATCCCCACACCTCCACTACTCGCCTTTAAACAGCCACCCAACCTCAAACAGACCATCGTTCGCAGCAAATTACCCAGCTTTCAGGAGAACAGCGTCCACGACACCACACAACCCTGCCACGGCAACCTCTGCAAGACATGCCAGATCATCGACACAGATACCACCATCACACGAGAGGACACCACCCACCAGGTGCATGGTTCATACTCCTGTGACTCGGCCAACGTTGTTTACCTCATACGTTGCAGGAAAGGATGCCCTGGAGCATGGTACATTGGCGAGACCATGCAGACACTGCGACAACGGATGAACGAACACCGCGCAACAATCACCAGACAGGAGGATTCCCTCCCAGTCGGGGAACACTTCAGCAGTCAAGGACATTCAGCCACCGACCTTCGGGAAAGCGTACTCCAAGGCGGCCTTCGAGACACACGACAACGCAAAATCGTCGAGCAGAAATTGATAGCCAAGTTCCGCACCCATGAGGACGGCCTCAACCGGGATCTTGGGTTCATGTCACGCTACACGTTACCCCACCAGCGAACAAATGTTATCTGTTTTTAATACAATGGGTCATTTGCTGTCTTTTCGATGTTTCTGCCTCTCTCTTTTTTTTTGGTGGTTTGTATATTCGGAGACCTTGTAGATAACACCTGTCTGTCTGCACACTGATTGCCTTGGCAACGGGCAGTTGAAAACACTGTCTGTAATCACCAAGTATTGTTCTGTGATTTATAAATGCGAAAGGTTCGAGGATTTCATTTCCACAACATTCACCTGAGGAAGGAGGAAGCCTCCGAAAGCTTGTGAATTTCAAATAAAACTGCTGGACTATAACTTGGTGTTGTAAAATTGTTTACAATTGTCAACCCGAGTCCATCACCAGCATCTCCACATCATGATACGGATAGTACTGCCTATGGCTGTCAAGGTCACCGTAGCCCTTAACTTTTAAGCAACAGGCTCCTTCCAGGCTGCAGCAGATGACATCAGCGATATCTCAGTTTGCTGTCGAGCGCTGTATCAGGGAGGTTACCGAGGCGCTCTACGCCTGGAGGAACAGCTGAATCTCTTTCCCCATGGTCAGAGGGAAGCAGGATGGGAGAGCACTAGATTTCACCTGTATGGCAAGCTTCCCCAGGGTTGCACATGAGTGCAAAAGACAAGGCTGAAGCGTTTGCAACCATCTTCAGCCAGAAGTGCCGAGTGGATGATCCATCTCGGCCTCCTCCCGATATCCCCACCATCACAGAAGCCAGTCTTCGGCCAATTCGATTCACTCCACGTGATATCAAGAAATGGCTGAGTGCACTGGATACAGCAAAGGCTATGGGCCCCGACAACATCCCAGCTGTCGTGCTGAAGACTTGTGCTCCAGAACTAGCTGCGCCTCTAGCCAAGCTGTTCCAGTACAGCTACAACACTGGCAACTACCCGACAATGTGGAAAATTGCCCAGGTATGTCCTGTCCACAAAAAGCAGGACAAATCCAATCCGGCCAATTACCGCCCCATCAGTCTACTCTCAATCATCAGCAAAGTGATGGAAGGTGTCATCGACAGTGCTATCAAGCGGCACTTACTCACCAATAACCTGCTCACCGATGCTCAGTTTGGGTTCCGCCAGGACCACTCGGCTCCAGACCTCCTTACAGCCTTGGTCCAAACATGGACAAAAGAGCTGAATTCCAGAGGTGAGGTGAGAGTGACTGCCCTTGACATCAAGGCAGCATTTGACCGAGTGTGGCACCAAGGAGCCCTAGTAAAATTGAAGTCAATGGGAATCAGGGGGAAAACTCTCCAGTGGCTGGAGTCATACCTAGCACAAAGGAAGATGGTAGTGGTTGTTGGAGGCCAATCATCTCAGCCCCAGGACATTGCTGCAGGAGTTCCTCAGGGCAATGTCCTAGGCCCAACCATCTTCAGCTGCTTCATCAATGACCTTCCCTCCATCATAAGGTCAGAAATGGGGATGTTCGCTGATGACTGCACAGTGTTCAGTTCCATTCGCAACCCCTCAAATAATGAAGCAGTCTGAGCCCGCATGCAGCAAGACCTGGACAACATCCAGGCTTGAGCTCATAAGTGGCAAGTAACATTCGCGCCAGACAAGTGCCAGGCAATGACCATCTCCAACAAGAGAGAGTCTAACCACCTCCCCCTGACATTCAACGGCATTACCATCACCGAATCCCCCACCATCAACATCCTGGGGGTCACCATTGACCAGAAACTTAACTGGACCAGCCATATAAATACTGTGGCTACGAGAGCAGGTCAGAGGCTGGGTATTCTGCGGCGAGTGACTCACCTCCTGACTCCCCAAAGCCTTTCCACCATCTACAAGGCACAAGTCAGGAGTGTGATGGAATACTCTCCACTTGCTTGGATGAGTGCAGCTCCAACAACACTCAAGAAGCTCGACACCATCCAAGATAAAGCAGCCCGCTTGATTGGCACCCCATCCACCACACTAAACATTCACTCCCTTCACCACCGGCGCACTGTGGCTGCAGTGTGTACCATCCACAGGATGCACTGCAGTAACTCGCCAAGGCTTCTTCGACAGCACCTCCCAAACCCGCGACCTCTACCACCTAGAAGGACAAGAGCAGCAGGCACATGGGAACAACACCACCTGCACGTTCCCCTCCAAGTCACACACCATCCCGACTTGGAAATATATCGCCGTTCCTTCATTGTCGCTGGGTCAAAATCCTGGAACTCCCTTCCTAACAGCACTGTGGGAGAACCGTCACCACACGGACTGCAGCGGTTCAAGAAGGCGGCTCACCACCACCTTCTCGAGGGCAATTAGGGATGGGCAATAAATGCTGGCCTTGCCAGCGACGCCCACATCCCGTGAACGAATTTTAAAAAAACGTGCTATGGACTGCACCCACATTGCCTTGCGTGCTCCCCATCACCAGCCTGGCATGTATCTCAGTAGAAAGGGATTCTGCTCCCTCAATGTTGAGCTGGGTTGCGAGCACAGGCAGTGCATCATGCAGGTATGTGCCCAGCTTCCTGGCACCGGTCATGTCTTTTTCATCCCGCGCCACTCCTCTGTGCCACCAGAAACGCCATTGAGCAGAAAGTTGGCGTGCTCAAGCAATTCTTCCGCTGTCTGGACCATTCGGAGGAAGCTTTGAGTGAGTATCCGGATTTGTGGTCATCTGTTGCATGCTCCATAATTTTGCCATCATGAAGGACCAACCCTTATCACCACCTGGGCAGCAAGAAGTTCAGCAGGAGCAGGAGGAGGAGGAGGAGAAGGAGGAGCAGGAGCGGCATCGACCACCACTGCCCCGAGCTGCCAGAGCTCTCAGACAATGGCTCATCTGAACCATCCCTCCCATCCCCAATAACAGTCCCCCAGTCCTTATCACCACTGTCCTTAGTATCTTGAAGTCAATGAAATAAAAATCGGGGAAATGTAAAACCGGCTGCTGAAAGTCACAATCAACCCCTCTGATTCAGTCTTGAGCTGGATTTTCCTCTGTTATCTTGTCCAAATTTGAAAGATCCATTGGCACTATTCAAAGAAGAGGAGTTCTCCCGGTATCCTGGCCAAATTTTATCCCTCAACTAACACTATTAAAATAAAACAGATTATATCATTGCTATATGCAAATTGACAGCCACGTTTGCCTATATTACAACAGTGATTATACTTCAAAAGTAATTAATTGGCTATGAAGCACGTTTGGACATCCTGAGTACATGAAAGACGCTATATAAATGCAATTTCTTTCAATACTAGCAGGGAAGGTCCTAGAGTATGGCAGAATTAGAAGTTTCTGCATTGTGGAGATTCTGGGTTCGGGTGGGTTGGTGCAGTTTGGTAGAAGTGGTGGTGGGGAGGGTTACAACTCTGGAAGAATTGGTGGGGAGCTGGGACATGGGACAATTGGGAGTGGCTCCAGCATCTGGGAGCAATTGCCAGTTCTCGGTGTTTGCGAGCATTGGGGTAGAGGAGTTAGTGGGTGTGGGAAGAGACGTTAGTAGCTGTGGGAGCAGTGGGAAAGTATTTCTGGGGTATGGGAGTGTAGTTCTGGGGTCTGGAAGCATTGGATGGGTCCTGGGATAGTGCAATGGGAGGGAGTTCCTGGACTGTGGAAGTATTGGGAATTCCTGAGTTGTGGAAGTATTGGGAATTCCTGAGTTGTGGAAGTATTGGGAATTCCTGAGTTGTGGAAGTATTGGGAATTCCTGGGTTGTGGAAGTATTGGGAATTCCTGAGTTGTGGAAGTATTGGGAATTCCTGAGTTGTGGAAGTATTGGGAGTTCCTGGGTTGTGGAAGTATGGGGAGTTCCTCAGTTGTGGAAGTATTGGGAATTCCTGAGTTGTGGAAGTATTGGGAATTCCTGGGCTGTGCAAGTATGGGGAATTCCTGGGCTGTGCAAGTATGGGGAGTTCCTCAGTTGTGGAAGTATTGGGACCTCCTGAGTTGTGGAAGTATTGGGACTTCCTGGGCTGTGGAAGTATTGGGACTTCCTGGGCTGTGGAAGTATTGGGAGTTCCTGGGTTGTGGAAGTATTGGGAGTTCCTGGGTTGTGCAAGTATGGGGAGTTCCTCAGTTGTGGAAGTATTGGGACTTCCTGGGTTGTGGAAGTATTGGGAGTTCCTGGGTTGTGGAAGTATTGGGAGTTCCTGGGTTGTGGAAGTATTGGGAATTCCTGGGTTGTGGAAGTATTGGGAGTTCCTGGGTTGTGGAAGTATTGGGAATTCCTGGGTTGTGGAAGTATTGGGAGTTCCTGGGTTGTGAAGTAGTGTGAGGAGTGTCTTGAGGTAAGGCAGTTATGGGAGGAGCGTCCCACAATCTAAGAGTACTGAGGGTGAGGTCCCAGGAGGCGGGAGGATTGGGGAGTTAGGTTCTTGGTTCTTCGAGCTCAAGAAGGGGGTTGCTGTGGTCTGAGAGCAGTGAGACATAGGTCCTTGGATCAGAGTGTGTGGATGGTGGCATCCTGGGGCGTGGCAGTGCTAGACAAGAGCCCCAGAGTCCACAAGGACTAGGGTGTGGTATTGTGTAGCATTGACGGGATTGGTCTGGAAACACACGAGAGGCTGGGCTATTGCAGTATAAGGGTGCAGGGGTCTTGCAGTATTAAGGGTGGGAAGCCAGGGTGTGGTAGCATTGAGGAGGCAGGAGCCCTGGAGAATGTGGCCCACCTCCCCCAACCACTTTTATGCCTTCAGGAGTGCCCCATCCTGCTTGAGGAACTGATCCTCCCCTAGTGGCCTATGACCTGTACAGATGGTAAACACTCCATAGGACTTATCTTCTGAATTTGCGGTCTTGGCATGGAGCCTCACCCATCAAAACAGCATACTGGAAAATCATGGTGCACACCCCACAGTTTTCCTTCCGTTAATTTTCCATCCACAAATCAGCCCATAAAGGTCAGTAGCGGCTTTCACCTGACCAAAAGCTGGATCCTGGCTGAGGGCCTGGAGTCTCAGCGAGGAAGTACATTTCAGGGGTTGGGGGAATGAGAATTGTTAAAGGGCAGGAACGTGGGGAGGGCAGCAGGGAAATTAGTGGCAGCAGTGGGGGGTGGGACTCAGGGATACCTGGGATCTTGCCATTACCAACCCCTTTTGACTTGCACCATCATCCCTTTTGTCATTTAATCATTCCTCTCCTCCACTCCATCACAGACCTTCTCTTTTGTTCTCCTCCCCCCACCCCTCTTCTCTGTCTCTGTACTTCCTTAAAAACTATTGATCTCCAACATCTTCCAGTTCTGTTCAAGGGTAATCGACCTGAAATGTTTAATCTGTTTTTCTCTCCACAGATGCTGTCTGACCTGCAGACTGTTTCCAGCATTTTCTGTTTTTATTTCAGATTTCCAGCATCAGCAATATTTTGCTTTTGTATGCCTGGGATCTGAGCGACAGCAGAGACTGAGAACTTGGCCATGGGTCCGGGTTATAGAGTCATAGAGTTATACAGCACGGATAGAGGCCCTTCGGCCCATCGTGTCCGCGCCGGCCATCAAGCCCAGTCTAATCTAATCCCATATTCCAGCATTTGGTCCGTAGCCTTGTATGCTATGGCATTTCAAGTGCTCATCCAAATGCTTCTTGAATGTTGTGAGGGTTCCTGCCTCCACAACCCTCTCAGGCAGTGAGTTCCAGACTCCAACCACCCTCTGGGTGAAAAAGTTCTTTCTCAAATCCCCTCTAAACCTCCCGCCTTTTACCTTGAATCTATGCCCCCTTGTTATAGCACCCTCAACGAAGGGAAAAAGCTCCTTAGTATCCATCCTATCTATGGTGGCAGCACAGTGCGATAAGCACTTTCAACAACTTATAGGTTGTGAATGTAGCAGCAGGCCAGCCAGGTAGTAGGAAGAGGCGCTCGGGTGCGAGGCTCGATGTTTACAAACATCAAGAAGGTGAAGCTGTTGAGAACATATATCTTTGATGTTCTCCTTTATGTTTGCAGCTATATCTTGCTTGTATTCTCTCTTTGTATTTCTTTGCATTTCTCAGTTTATCTTTATAAATCTCCCCATCCTTTCCTTAACATGAGCAGCTTGGAGATGCAAATCAGCAACTGAGAGGACCTGACAGAGTGAATCATGTGGGGAGAATATGCTAATCAGAGATAAGTATAAAAAATAGGATTAAAAATAACAGGGTGGAGAAACACCATAGGAATATAGGAACTGCTGGATAGAAAAAGAACAAGGTCCATCTAGTTGGGCTTCTATCATCTTAGTAGTTGCATGATGCAACAGTAATGGAGTTGTTGATTAATCATAGCAATCAATCTCTATTAATGAGTCTACAACAGACCCAGACATGAGATTAGAAAACCCCCCAGTGGTGGAGAGATTTGGGAACCATAGGTCCAAAGTCACCTGTTCCTCCCTAACATGCTGCACTTACCACATGCCATATCTCAAATTACTCATGAACTGTATTCCAAAAATGTTGTTTTCTGAAACAAGAGGTGGAGACCCGTTATATCAAGCTTCTCCAGCAAGCATCTCCTCATTTTAATGAGATGAGATGGCAACCTCATTCTTTTGTTTGGCACCCAAGCAGAAAGTCACCTGTGAGAGGCCAATGCAATGGCCTGCCCTTGATCTCTGCAGATCAGAAGATCACCTGAGAGAGGCTGGTGCAATGGTCTGCCCTTGACCCCTGCAGATCAGAAGGTCTAGGCGAGGGCAATTTTTTTTTAAGGAAGCCCCCAGAACAATTTGAGGCACCTGGGACCTGGTGGTCCGGAGCACATTTGCAGACTCAAGAGGCCTGCAACTCAGATTTGTGCCAGTATTTTTGACACACAGGTCCAGCCTGAGCCTGGAGTTCCATCAAGCCAGGCAAATGACATGGGGAAGGAAAATCAAGGGGCCTCTGCCCTCTCATGGGCGAAGCACACCTCAGGAACACTGTGCCTGTTGGGTGTCCACTATGTCTTCATAGAGGAAAGGCTCTCAAAAAAACTTTATGCAATACAGACGGGAATGGTAAAAGAAGCATGACAGGAAAGTATCACAGGAAATAACTTAAAGATAAAGGTTATGCAATCATAGAATCTGTCATTAGGGACAGAGTGATTGAGCATTTGGACAAATATTAACTGATCAGAGAGCCTGCATAGATGTGTGAAGGATAAGTCATGTCTAACTAACTTAGTTGAATTTTCTGAGGTCACTAACGTAGTAGATAAGGGAGTATCAATGGATTTTATTTATATGGACTTCCAGAAGGCAATCGATAAGGTTTAGAGAGACGGTTAGCAAAAATGAAAGCACATGGAATTGGAGGTAACCTGTTGACATGGGTAGGGAATTGTTTAGGAGGTAGGAGACGAAGAGTAGGGTTAATGGGTGTGTACTCCCATTGGCAGGATGTGACTAGTGGTGTCCCCCAGGGATCTGTACTGGAACCTCAGCTTTTCATTATATTTATCAATGACTTGGATGAAGGAATAGAGAGCTGTATATCTTGCTGACGACATTAAGTTGGGTGGCACAGTAAGTAGTGTAGATGGGAGCAGAAAGTTGCAAAGGGACATTGACAGATTAAGTAAGTGGGGAAAATTGTGGCAAATGGAGATCAGTGTGGGGAAGTGTGAGGTCATCCACTTTGGACCTAAGAAAGATAGATCAGAGTATTTTCTAAACGGTGAGAAGCTGGGAACTGTGGAGGAGCAGAGAGATTCAGAGGTCCATGTACAGAAATCACTAAAAACTAGTGTAAAGGTACAAAAAATAATTTAAAAGGCTAATGGAATGTTTGTATTCCACCCATCTTGAGATAAAGACTAAGAGGTGCAAGTTATGTTATAGCTGTACAGAGCTGTAGTTAGACCCCATCTGGAGTAGTGTATTCAGAACTGGGCAACGCACGTCAGGAAGGATATATTTGCCTGGAGGGAGTGCAGCACAGATTCACCAGAATGATAACAGGGCTAAAAGGGTTAAATTATGAGGACAGCTTGCATAGACTAGGTTTGTATTCCCTTGAGTATAGAAGATTAAGGGGTGATTTAATTGAGGTATTTAAGATGATTAAAGGATTTGATAGGGTAGATAGAGAGAAACTTGTGGGAGAGTCCAAAGGAAGGGGCATAATCTTAAAATTAGAGCTAGGCCGTTCAGGGGTAATGTCAGGAAGCACTTCTTCACACAAAGGATAGTGGAAATCTGGAACTCTCTCCCTCAAAAAGCTGTCAAGGATGGGGGTCAATTGAAAATGTCAAAAGTGAGATGGATAGATTTTTGTTAGGTAAAGATATTAAGAGATATGGAACCAATGGTAAACGGAGTTAAGACACAGTTCAGCCCTGACGTAATTGAATGGCGGAACAGGCTCAAGGGGCTGAATGGCCTACTTCTGTTCCTAGTTAACAAAAAATTATTGAAGAAATTGGAGTGCAGAAAGCGCATACATGATATATTAAATTTGCTATGTATGACTTGCACTCCTTGTTTGGGCATGACCCCAGTCTGTGACACACAAAGGGTAATTTTAACCTAACTCGCCAGGCGGGATACCCACGGGATCGGGTGGAATGCTGGTTTTACACCCCACCTAATATTGCTCACCAATGGAAAGTAAAATTGGGAGGGGTGTAAAACCAGCGTTGCACCCGATCCCATCAGTTTCCTGACGGGTGCGTTAGGTTAAAATTGCCCCCTCATTCTACACCTACACACTTCTACCAGCAGATGGAGCTTCATGAACTCACTCAGAGGGAAATTTGCTTTCCTTTGAATTTCTTTGGATAACGCCACAGCAGATCCACTGGTAAAATCTTAAAGTGCTCAGGAATGGAACAGGACAGGGAGATAGAATCATAGATGCATCTTGGCCACTCGCGTGCCACATGTATTGGAGAGGTGCCCAGACCTCTGGCGGCGACCCCATGCAGTCTCCCTCCTTCCTAAAATTGATACATATATAAAAAAATTTCTATCTTCAGCGGTCCAGGCTTTTTCCCTAGTCTTATCTCACTGGGTGTTCCAATCACCAGTCTTACACCAGGTCCCTTCTGGGCCAGGATAGTGGAAAGTCCCAGCATAGGGAGTCTTTGCCCCCTGCCCTGCTCCCCTCTGATATGGTTGGCCTTTCAAAAGGTGTTTGATAAAGTGCCGCATGGTAGGCTTATCATCGAGATGGCGGCCCATGGAATAAAGGGGGCAGTAGCAACATGGATACAGAATTAGCTAAGGGACAGGAAACAGAGAGTAGTGGTGAATGGTTGTTTTTCAGACTGGAGGGAGGTGTACAGTGGTGTTACCCAGGGGTCAGTGCTGGGACCACTGCTTTTCTTGATATATATTAATGACTTGGACTTGGGTGTACAGGGCATAATTTCAAAATTTGCAGATGACACATAACTTGGAAGTGTAGTAAACAGTGTGGAGGATAGTGATAGACAAATGGTATGCTGGCTTTATTACAAGAGGATTTGAGTACAGGAGTAAAGATGTGTAACTGCAATTACATAGGCCCTTGGTGAGACTGCACCTGGAGTATTGTGTACAATTTTGGTCTCCTTATCTAAGAAAGGATATACTTGCGATAGAGGGAGTGCAACGAGTCTATTATAAAGGATGTGATAACAGGACACTTAGAAAATATCAACGGGATTAGACAAAGTCAACATGGATTTATGAAAGGGAAATCATGTTTGACAAACCTACTGGAATTTTTTGAGGATGTAACTGGTAGAATAGATAAGGGAGAACCAGTGGATGTGGTTTATTTGGATTTTAAGAAGGCCTTTGATAAAGTCCCACATAAGAGGTTAGTGTGCAAAATTAAAGCACATGGGATTGGGGATAATATACTGGCATGGATTGAAAATTGGTTAACAGACAGGAAACAAAGAGTAGGAATAAATGGGTCTTTTTCAGGGTGGCAGGCAGTGACTAGTGGCGTAATGCAGGGATCAGAGCTTGGGCTCCAGCTATTCACAATATATATCAATGATTTGGATGAGGGAACCAAATGTAATATTTCCAAGTTTGCTGATGACACAAAACTAGGTGGGATTGAGTTGTGAGGAGGATGCAAAGAAGCTTCAAGGCAATTTAGACAAGTTGAGTGAGTGGGTAAATACATGGCAGACGCAGTATAATGTGGATAAATGTGAAGTTATCCACTTCAGAAGGATAGATTGGGGAATGTTGATGTACAAAGGGACCTGGGTGTCCTTGTACACCAGTCACTGAAAGCATACATGCAGGTGCAGTTAGGAAGGCAAATGGTATGTTGGCCTTCATTGCAAGAGGATTTGAGTATAGGAGCAAGGATGTCTTACTGCAGTCATACAGGGCCTTGGTGAGACCACACATGGAATATTGTGTGCAGTTTTGGTCTCCTTACCTAAGAAAGGATATACTTGCCATAGAGGGAGTGCAGCGAAGGTTCACCAGACTGATTCCTGGGATTGCAGGACTGTCGTATGAGGAGAAATTGGGTTAACTCGGTCTGTAATCACTAGAGTTTAGAAGAATGGGAGGGGATCTCATTGAAACATAAAATTCTGACAGGGCTAGACAGACTGGATGCAGGGAGGATGTTTCCCCTGGCTGGGGGTTCCAGAGCGAGGGGGTCAGAGTCTCAGGATACGGGGTAGGACATTTAGGACTGAGATGATAGATTTATTTCTTAATGCTAAAGGGATCAAGGAATATGGGGAAAAAGCGGGAACAGGGTACTGAGTTAGACGATCAGCCATGATCATTTTGAATGGCGGAGCAGGCCCGAAGGGCCGAATGGCCTACTCTTGCTCCTATTTTCTATGTTTCTATGAGGAGAAATTTCTTCTCTCAGAGGGTGGTGAACCTCTGGAATTCTCTACCACAGAAGGCTGTGGAGGCTGTCATTGAGTACATTCAAAACAGAGATTGATAGATTTCTAGATATTAAAGGCATTAAGGGATATGGGGATAGTGCAGGAAAATGGCATTGATGTGAAAGATCAGTCATGATCTTGTTGAATGGAGCAGCAGGCTCGAGCGGCCGGATGGCCTACTCCTGCTCCTATCAAGAGGATATAGAAAGGCTGGTGGCATGGGCGGACACGTAGCAGATGAAATTTAACATAGAAAAATGTTAAGTGATACATTTCGGTAGAAAGAACGAGGAGAGGCAATATAATCTAGAGGGCACAATTCTAAAAGGGGTGCAGGAACAGAGAGATCTGGGGGTATATGTGCACAAATCGTTGAAGGTGGCAGGGCAGGTTAAGAAAGCGTTTAAAAAAGCAGATGGGATCCTAGGCTTTATAATTAGAGACATAGGGCCCGATTTTAGCACCTGCTCTCGGGTGCGTTCTCGGCAGGGGGGCCTCGAAAATCGTGAAATGGAGGACCCCAACCGGATCCCGCCTCGATCCCGCCCATTTCCGGGTTCCCCACTGACGCGCCGGCATGCGCGCGCAGCCCCCGCTGGTGGGAATCCCGCAGGCAATTAAAGCCAGCGGGGTTCCACTTGAGAGTATTTATTTAGATATTTCAGGTCATTAACTGACCTGATTGAGCTGTTTTATTAGGAAGTGTGGGATTTTACCTTGAACTGAGACTGTTTCCCATACTGGGGGAAACACTCTCACTCCAAACGGACGTGTTGCAGCCAGCAGCCTGTGGCAGCTGCCAAGGTGCATTCCACAGGTGGGGGCGGGGGGAGACCCTTCACCAACGCAGGAGGACACTCCGTAACATTGGGCAACGCTTGCCCTCCACCACCCTCCTCCAAGCAAGAAGATTCACCGACGTGGAAGTCCAACCCCTGTGCGAGGACACACTTTTCTACCGTGCACAACCCCTCAGACCTACAGCTGCCAGATGGGGGCTGCCTTGACATCCTCGGAGGACGAACAGCATGACCAGCCCCAGCAGCCTCGCAGTCCACGGCGTCCGCCTCAGAGACGTGGATCCCCACAACACGGTGCTGTGGCACACCCACCTGCACAGCAGGAGGGAGGGCAACCGCAGAGAGAGATGCATCGCAGGAGGCACTACCCTCCGCACAGGGTCTGCAGACCGAGGCTCAGCTTCATGGACCTCTCTGAGCAGCAGTGCATACGTAGGCTCAGTCACTCGCCAGGTAGTCGCCGACATCTGCAGCCTCCTTAATGACGAGCTGCTCCCGGATGGACCAAGCAGCATCTTCTTACCCGTCGCCGTCAAAGTCACCACTGCCCTCAACTTCTTCGCCTCCGGATCCTTCCAGGGTGCCACGGGGGACATCACCGGGGTCTGTCAGTCATCTGCACACAAGTGCATAAGGCAGGTCACCGATGGGTTGTTCCACAGGGCCTCGCACTACATCAACTTCGCTATGGATGAGCGCAGCCAGACGGAGAGGGCGGTTGGATTCCATGCTGTGGCTGGCTTCCCACGGGTGCAGGGTGTAATCGATTGCACCCACATAGCAATACGGGCACCTCCACATGAGCCAGGGCTGTTCATCAACAGGAAGGGGTATCACTCCATGAACGCCCAGCTCATCTGTGACCACCGCCAGAGATTCCTACACGTGTGCACCAGATACCCTGGCAGCTGCCACGATGCCTTCGTCCTCAGGGAGTCCACCGTCCCGCCCATCCTGCAGGCACCCAACGCCGGCAATGGCTGGCTCCTCGGCGACAAGGGATATCCCCTGCACAAGTGGCTCATGACGCCTCTGAGGAACCCCATCACCGAGCCGCAGCGTCGATATAATGACAGCCACATTGCTACCAGGTCTACAATTAAGCAGGCTATAGGGCTGCTCAAGATGCGCTTCAGGTGACTTGATCGTTCTGGGGGAGCACTCCAATACACGCCACTCAGAGTGGGACGAATTATAGTTGTCTGCTGTGCCCTGCACAACATGGCACAACAGAGAGGGGTGCCGCTGGAGGAGGCCCCATGCACACCCGCCACCCACACTGAGGACGACGATGAGGAGGAGGAGGAGGAGGAGGAGGACGAGGAGGAGTACGAGCGAGAGGAGGAGGAACGACCCATGGGCCGAACACCGGCTCACCTGCATGCTCGTCAGGCCAGGGAGGCACTCATATGCCAACGGTTCTCCTAACATCACACTGTGTGAGGCGTTCACATATCATCACGTGCACAGACGAGGGTCCATACAAGCCCCCTCCAGAGAAGAGTGGTGCCTGTACTCCTGCACCCACTGTATTATGCCCAATGGGTGGGACCAGGTGTTCGTCGTCATGATGAGGCGCACGGAAGGGACCTATTGCACAAGCCGCAGAAGAATGGACAAGAGGTGGCAGCAGTGGTGAGAACAATTGTGTTTATTGTGTATGTCCATTCAAGGACTAGAAATAAAAAGATAACAATTCGTCAGACACCCTGGTGCATTCCCTGTGTGTTCACAAAACCTTGGCTTTACGTTTTTGGGAACCCCTACGTGGTGCTACCCCTGTGGCTCCAGCAGAGGTAGTGGCAGGTTGCTCCTGTTCGTGCCCTGACCGGGTAGATGCTTTGGGCCGACGCCCCCTGGGTTTCGGTGCCCGTGAGGGCACCTCCACAGACTGCTCCACCTGCACCTGTGCAGGGGCAGACTCGGCCACCTGGAGAGGAGGCACCATTGCGGGCACTGGTTGAGAGGGGGGCAACGGGTGAGACGTGGGGGCACCTTGAGTAGCGTCCCCACTTCCATGTCCCCGTTCACAATCTTCCCTCTCATGGCCTAGGCCCACATCACCCCTTCCACCCTGCTGGACGGCAGTTTGGATGACGTGTGTGAGACCTTGCAAGGCCACCTCCAATGTATCTGTCAACCTGTTTATGGCGGCAGAATGTTGCTCACCCTGAATCCGAACAGCTGTTGTCAGGGCCTGCATGGACTCAATGTTGAGCTGTGCGTGACGCTCGAGGGAGGCTAGCCTGTCCTCCACCGCAGACATTCCCACACCTACCCGCGACACTATCTCAGAGATGCCTTCACGTCCCTGCGACACTATCTCGGCGATACCCTCCTGCACCTGTGCCACCATTCCCCTCATGCAGGAGTTGGACTCCTCCATCCTCTGTGCGATTGTGGAGAGTGCGCGTGGCACCTCTCCCAGTACCTCGGCAATGTGCTGGTGGCCCTCGACGACTCTCCTTTTGACTGGTGGTCCCCTGGGTTCAGCATCTGGGTCCGGCTGAGCAGAGCCTGGAGAAGAGTGCTCCCACCGACGCGGACCCTCCGTGGCTGACACTGCCACCAGGGTCTGCTCATGCTCACATGTGCGCGGTGACTCACCATGTGCAATCCCAACTAATTGAGGGGGGGGACCCACCGAGGTGTGTGTATCTGTGCTGGTGGATGCTTGGCTCATATGTGACGATGCACCCTCAGAGACCGGCATGTCCTCTGAGGAATCGCCCTCAACGGACACGGCGCTCGCAGACGGCCCTGTAAGACAACAGAGGGCAATATCAGGCATGTGGACAAATGTTGCGGTGCGGCAGATGCCATGTGATGCTAAGATCATTCGTGATCATGAGTGCCCAGACCCAGCCTCGCCATCCGCCACGGACAGGCAATGTAGCATGTGGCTAATCTCCAACGCCTCCACCTCGGCGTCCGTCAGAGCCACCTCGTGTGGCGGGCCCCCTCCGGTGCGTGCCCTTTCCCGGGCGTTCTTGCATCTCTTCTCCTGTGATGGCAAAACACAAAAGCGTAATTGAGTGATGATTGCATTGTGAGACGCTTCAAGCATTGGTGTGGGTGGGTTGAGCGTGTGGCAGATGGATGGGAGGATGCGTGTGCCACATGGCCATCCCATTGTATGGGGATTGGGGTGTGTGGTAGTGGTCGAGTGGGGACAGGGACGCTGGGTACGTGCAGGCACGGTGAGGATGATAGTTGAGTGGCTGTGAGGATTGTTGCGGGAGCGCTGTGGTGGCAGTGCAGATGGGGTTGTGAGGTGTTTGAGGTGATGTGCAAGACGGAGTGTGGCAGAGTGCGTAAGTGTACTCACTTTCCCGGACCTGGTGAGGTCATTGAATTTCTTGCGACACTGTATCCAAGTTCGGGTGGTGTTGCCCCTGCTGCTGACCTCCGACACCACCTCCTCCCATGTCTTCTTGGTGGCGGAGCCAGGGCACCTCCTTCCGTCACTGGGGAACAGCGTCTCCCTCCTCCTCCTTACCCCGTCCAGCAGCACCTGGAGGGCGTGGTCTGTGAAGCGTGGAGCAGCCTTACCCCTGGGTTGATCCATATTGCGCTACCTCTTGGTTGTGGTGGACTGCCCCTTTAAATAGAGCTCCACCATCGCTCAGACGTCACTGCGCATGCGCAGCCCGCCGGCGCGCAGCTGAGAAGCCGTAACTGCCGGCTAATTACCTCAATTATCCTGCGATCGCGCGCGGGACGCACTCAATTCGCACGCCGTGTTTTTCACGCGCCCAGAGGACCACCCGCCGAGAACCCGCACCCCTGGTAAAATCGGGCCCATAGAGTACAAAAGTATGGATGTCATGATGAACCTTTATAAAACACTGGTTCGGCCACAACTGGAGTATTGTGTCCAGTTCTGGGCACCGCACTTCAGGAAAGATGTGAAGGCCTTAGAGAGGGTGCAGAAGAGATTTACTAGAATGATTCCAGGGATGAGGGACTTTAGTTACATGGATACACTGGAGAAGCTGGGGTTGTTCTCCTTGGAACAGAGACGGTTGAGAGGAGATTTGATAGAGGTATTCAAAATCATGAAGGGTCTAGACAGAGTAGATAGAGAGAAACTGTTCCCATTGGCGGAAGGGTCAAGAACCAGAGGACATAGATTTAAGGTGATTGGCAAAAGAGCCAAAGGTGAAATGAGGAAAAACTTTTTCACACAGCGAGTGGTTGGGATCTGGAATACACTGCCCAAGGGGGTGGTGGAGGCAGATTCAATCATGGCCTTCAAAAAGGGAAATGGATAAGTACTTGAAGGGAAAAAATTTGCAGGGCTGCAGGGAAAGGGCGGGGGAGTGGGACCAGCTGGATTGCTCTTGCATAGAGCCAGCGTGGACTCGATGGGCCGAATGGCCTCCTTCCATGCTGTAACCTTTCTATGATTCTAAGGGATAGGCAGAGGCCCTGTCCCTTAAAAACTGACCGGGATTTCACAACTAAGGAATGGCCGAGGGAAAATCAACTCACTCTTCTGTGCATCTCCATAGCCTTGCTGTCCTTCCTAAAGGGAGGGTGCCTAAAATTGGACACAATAGAGCTAATTCCACAGTTGGGCTAAAAAATGGCTTATGCAGCTGTTAGTTGTGTGCGCATCCAAAATATTGAGTGGAAGTCTGACATAGAAACATAGAAAACAGGAGCAGGAGTAGGCCATTCGGCCCTTCGAGCCTGCACCGCCATTCAATATGATCATAGCTGATCCTCTATCTCAATACCATATTCCCGCACTCTCCCCATACCCCTTGATGCTTTTGTGTCTAGAAATCTATCTAGCTCCTTCTTAAATATATTCAGTGACTTGGCCTCCACAGCCTTCTGTGGTAGAGAATTCCACAGGTTCACCACCCTCTGAGTGAAGAAATTTCTCCTCATCTCAGTCCTAAATGTTCTACCCCGTATCCTGAGACTGTGACCCCTCGTTCTTGACCCTCCAGCCAGGGGAAACATCCTCCCTGCATCCAGTCTGCCTAGCCCTGTCAGAATTTTATATGTTTCAATTACCTTACTGGATTCCGCATTTTATTTTTATGCTTGATTAACAATGCAGCATTTTGAGAATTTTGAAAGCACAAGTACAGTGGTGAGTTGGGAGAGTTCGGTCATCTGGGGGATTGGGGGGGGGGGAAATTAGGGGTTCAGCAGCTCTTAAAGGCAGGTAGCATTTTTCTTTGACAGGCTGATTAACAAGACACAATGGCTGGAAGAGATCCCAGAACTGACCCTTCAGCAAAAACAGTCTTAAGGTTTCACTGCAGGAGATGGCCTTGCAAAAAGCGGCCATTTTTGTGGCAAACGGAAAGCTTCAAATAGAGCTAGTATGCAGCAAGCTTGGCAGGGGGTTGCCAATTATGTGAATGATGTTTCCAATATGCATCGCTCACAGGAGCAGATGAGAAGAATTTTCTCCTAAGGAAGAGTGCCAAGATAGTGATGACTAATGTGCCCAATCAAAGCAAGAAGATAGCAAACTATATGTGCACCTGACCTTCCCTCCATCATTAGGTCAGAAATGGGGATGTTCGCTAATGATTGCACAGTGTTCAGTTCCATTTGCAACCCCTCAGATAATGAAGCAGTCCGTGCCCGTATGCAGCAAGACCTGGACAACATCCAGGCTTGGGCTGATAAGTGGCAAGTCACATTCGCGCCAGACAAGTGCCAGGCAATGACCATCTCCAACAAGAGAGAGTCTAACCACCTCCCCTTGACATTCAACGGCATTACCATTGTCGAATCCCCACCATAACATCCTGGGGGTTACCATTGACCAGAAGCTTAACTGGACCAGCCACATAAATACCGTGGCTACAAGAGCAGGTCAGAGGCTAGGTATTCTGCGGACTCCCCAAAGGCTTTCTACCATCTACAAGGCACAAGTCAGGAGTGTGATGGAATACTCTCCACTTGCCTGGATGAGTGCAGCTCCAACAACATTCAAGAAGCTCGACACCATCCAGGACAAAGCAGCCCGCTTGATTGGCACCCCATCCACCACCCTAAACATTCACTCCCTTCACCACCAGCGCACAGTGGCTGCAGTGTGTACCATCCACAGGAACTCGCCAAGGCTTCTTCGGCAGCACCTCCCAAACCCACGACCTCTACCACCTAGAAGGACAAGGGCAGCAGGCTCATGGGAACACCACCACCTGCACGTTCCCCTCCAAGTCACACACCATCCCAACTTGGAAATATGTCGCTGTTCATTCATCATCGCTGGGTCAAAATCCTGGAACTCCCTCCCTAACAGCATGTGGGAGAACCTTCACCACACGGACTGCAGCGGTTCCAGAAGGTGGCTCACCACCACCTTCTCAAGGGCAATTAGGGATGGGCAATAAATGCTGACCTTGCCAGTGACGCCCACATCCCATGAACGAATTAAAAAAAAACCAATCCACAGGCTGCAAAGCACTGTATCCACTTTAAAATTTTCCAATTTTCTAACCATCTGAAGCTGCATCTCCAACTTGGTAACTGCTAAAGGGAGAAGCTTCCTTTCACTTAGAAAACTCTGCCATGTTTTCTTATTTGCTTACTGTTTGGCTTGCATTCGCTCTGCTCATCTTTAACAGGCGCATTGCAGCTGCTCAATTGGATGCCCTTTCTGTTAGCTCCTAATAGCTCAACGGGTCACTTTCTTCTCTTTTCAAAGTGGAAAGGTGCACTTCACCGTCACAGAACCCACACTGGTAGCGGAATGGCCAACCTGCACTGCCTTACGAGGAGAAAGCTCTATAAATAATTAATGTGAAGTTCATCAAGAGCGTGAGCGAGGGACAACTTAGTCGCTTTGTGCCAACAAGGTAAGGGTTTATTTAAACTTCCTCTTCTTGCTACTGCTTAATACTCAGTGATTAACATGCAATCATACCTGCCCCTCTGCTGAAAGACACCATAGTGGCCTTACCACTGTGTGCACAGCCAGTGGCGCCATAACCTATACTCACTTACGTTCCCTTTCATTTTGTCTAGGGGTCTCTCAAGATAAGGAAGTTGGCACCACAGAGGAGCAGGAAGCAGTCCCATCATATCAGCACCCGCCCTGATACATATCCACCTCAGGGCAATTAGTTTGGGTCAGTCAGGGAAGATTGAACAAATTTGTTTTTATATAGCGCCTTTCGTAACCTCAGGACATCCTAGGTACATAGAGACCAAAGCCCTGCACTTATAAGAGTTGCGGGGCTGCTTTCAATTGAAAGTCTGGTCAATTAGTTCTTGCCATACCAGTCTGCCTGGTTGTGGATCAGCTAGTGCCACTTCTCCTTTCTCTTCTTCCACCTCCTCCTCTTCTTCCTTTTTTCCTGCAGGAAAGGTGCAGGTTTGCCTTCCAGCCTTTCTGGCTGCACATGTTCTCCTGTTCCAATGGTGAAATTATGCAGAACATAGCAGACGTAAATGATCTTTGAGACATTCCTGGGGCTGTAGAGTAGGACCCCACCTGACGTGTCAGATATCAGAAACATTGCTTCAACATCCCGATGACATATCCTTTGAGAATTTGGGTGGAGGACTGATCATTATTGAACTTTCTTTTGATGTTGGTGTGGGGGTTCCAGACTGGTATCAATAGCCAGGGCAGCAAGGTGGACTCCCAGTTCTCCAGCAGGAATCCATCTCTTCCTCCTGCTTCTTCAAAGAGTTGTGCAACTGTCAACTGTTGCACAACAAAAGCATCAAGGCATCTGCCAGGGTATCTCACAACCAGCTATTGTGTTAATCTGAGACCGCCTACATACCGATCAAATGAAACACATTTTTCATTACATATATGTCATAACATTGTTGTTTGATGCCTTGATGGCATTAAAATGAATGGAGGAAAATCACAGGTGTGGAATTTTGTGGTATGTGTTTGGACATGCACTAGGAGCACAGAAGCGCAAATGTTAACCCTAACATTACCAAAGGAGATCTTTCCCTCCTTCCTTCTGGCTATCCACTTTATCTCAGGGGTACTGAAATCTCCCATTTTGGTTCTCTGCGCCATCCTCTACCTAAACAGTTCTCTACCTACCCCTTTGCCTTATTATCTTTCCACCGCTTGGTTCTCCCAACTTTCTCTGTTCTCTTCTGTCTTGTACTTGATTCGTTCCCACTCCCAGGTCCCATCTCTGTGTTGCTGCTATTTACTTCCAGTTGTACTTCATCCCAGCTTTTCCTGATCTGTTGCAGTTATCTTAGGTGCGTTTTCTGACCCTTTGCCAGGTCCATTGGGATCTTCCTGTCTTTGTCCACCTTGTGGGATAATGTTCACTTCGAGTTGTTGCGGGTAGAACTGTCAACATGAGGGAAATGGCAGGAGTGAGATTTGTCATCATAAAGAATTGAGGCAGATCACAAATCTGTTTAACAATTTGGGAGGTGTGTTTAAGAATCGGATATACCAAATCTGATTTGAACCCAAATTAATGTGATTCGCTTAAAATAACGGAGAGTTGATGGGTCTGCTGCCTCTTCTGTCCTGTTTGTCAGGCAGTTGCGCTCAGTCACGCAGCCTTTGAGGAAGAACTCAACCTGCCGCCTTTTCTCTTGCTCAAGTGCGGTTCAAAACTCCGCCTCTCTGCTTTCCGCCCGCCCACGCGCCCGCCCCGAGCCCGCGCCCGCCCAACCGTCACCTCCGCCCCGAGCCCGCGCCCGCCCAACCGTCACCTCCGCCCCGAGCCCGCGCCCGCCCAACCGTCACCTCCGCCCCGAGCCCGCGCCCGCCCAATCGTCACCTCCGCCCCGAGCCCGCGCCCGCCCAACCGTCACCTCCGCCCCGAGCCCGCGCCCGCGCCCGCCCAACCGTCACCTCCGCCCCGAGCCCGCGCCCGCCCAACCGTCACCTCCGCCCCGAGCCCGCGCCCGCCCAACCGTCACCTCCGCCCCGAGCCCGCGCCCGCCCAACCGTCACCTCCGCCCCGAGCCCGCGCCCGCCCAACCGTCACCTCCGCCCCGAGCCCGCGCCCGCCCAACCGTCACCTCCGCCCCGAGCCCGCGCCCGCCCAACCGTCACCTCCGCCCCGAGCCCGCGCCCGCCCAATCGTCACCTCCGCCCCGAGCCCGCGCCCGCCCAACCGTCACCTCCGCCCCGAGCCCGCGCCCGCCCAACCGTCACCTTCGCCCCGAGCCCGCGCCCGCCCAACCGGGACAACCGTCACCTGCAACCAAAGGACTAAGACGGGAGGACGTAGAGAGGGAGAAGTCCCCAAAATAAAAGTGAGTATTCCCATTAATGAGGGAGCAATCCCCCCATAATCCCATTAATGAGGGAGCAATGCCTCCTTAATCCCATTAATGAGGGAGCAATGCCTCCTTAATCCCATTAATGAGGGAGCAATGCCTCCTTAATCCCATTAATGAGGGAGCAATGCCTCCTTAATCCCATTAATGAGGGAGCAATGTCTCCGTAATCCCATTAATGAGGGAGCAATGTCTCCGTAATCCCATTAATGAGGGAGCAATGCCTCCTTAATCCCATTAATGAGGGAGCAATGCCTCCGTAATCCCATTAATGAGGGAGCAATGTCTCCGTAATCCCATTAATGAGGGAGCAATGCCTCCTTAATCCCATTAATGAGGGAGCAATGCCTCCGTAATCCCATTAATGAGGGAGCAATCCCCCCGTAATCCCATTAATGAGGGAGCAATGCCTCCGTAATCCCATTAATGAGGGAGCAATCCCCCCATAATCCCATTAATGAGGGAGCAATGCCTCCGTAATCCCATTAATGAGGGAGCAATGTCTCCGTAATCCCATTAATGAGGGAGCAATGTCTCCGTAATCCCATTAATGAGGGAGCAATGCCTCCTTAATCCCATTAATGAGGGAGCAATGCCTCCGTAATCCCATTAATGAGGGAGCAATGCCTCCGTAATCCCATTAATGAGGGAGCAATGCCTCCGTAATCCCATTAATGAGGGAGCAATGCCTCCGTAATCCCATTAATGAGGGAGCAATGCCTCCGTAATCCCATTAATGAGGGAGCAATGCCTCCTTAATCCCATTAATGAGGGAGCACGTAATCCCATTAATGAGGGAGCAATGCCTCCAGAATCCCATTAATGAGGGAGCACGTAATCCCATTAATGAGGGAGCAATGCCTCCGTAATCCCATTAATGAGGGAGCAATCCCCCCGTAATCCCATTAATGAGGGAGCAATGCCTCCGTAATCCCATTAATGAGGGAGCAATGCCTCCAGAATCCCATTAATGAGGGAGCAATGCCTCCGTAATCCCATTAATGAGGGAGTAATCCCCCCATACTCCCATTAATGAGGGAATAATCGCCCCAAAACCCATTAATGTGTGAGTAATCCCCCCCCAAAATCCATTAGTGAGCAAGTAATCCCCCAAAACCTAAAAGGGAATAATCGCCTAATACCACTTATGGGAGTAATTTCTCACTAAAACCCGTGAAGGAGTAATCCCCCCCGAAACCCATTAAAGATGGAGTAATCCCCCCCCGAATCCCATTAAAGATGGAGTAATCCCCCCGAAACCCATTAAAGATGGAGTAATCCCCCCCCGAATCCCATTAAAGATGGAGTAATCCCCCCGAAACCCATTAAAGATGGAGTAATCCCCCCCCGAATCCCATTGGTGGGGGAATAACCCCACCCCTAATCCCATTAGTGGGGGAATAACCCCATCCCTAATCCCATTAGTGGGGGAATAGCCCCACCCCTAATCCCATTAGTGGGGGAATAGCCCCACCCTAATCCCATTAGTGGGGGAATAACCCCACCCGCAATCCCATTAGTGAGGGAATAACCCCATCCCTAATCCCATTAGTGTCGGAATAACCCCATCCCTAATCCCATTAGTGTCGGAATAACCCCACCCCTAATCCCATTCGTGTCGGAATAACCCCACCCCAATCCCATTTGTGGGGGAATAACCCCACCCGCAATCCCATTAGTGAGGGAATAACTCCATCGCTAATCACATTAGTGGGGGAATAACTTCAGCCCTAATCCCATTAGTGTGGGAATAACCCCACTGCTAAACCCATTAGTGGGGGAATAACCCCACCCCTAATCCCATTAGTGTGGGAATAACCCCATCCCTAATCCCATTAGTGTGGGAATAACCCCACCCCTAATCCCATTAGTGTGGGAATAACCCCACCCCTAATCCCATTAGTGTGGGAATAATTATCCAAATCCATATGTGAGAGACTGCAGGATAGCATAGACGGAGAACACAAGGTAAGGTGTGATCAAATATGGAGTGCGGGGTAAAGTTAGTTTGGTAGCAAGAAATCGGAAAGCAGGAGCATGCAACAAGTCATGAATGGTCGCCATTCATTTCTCACGTCTGCTACAGCATGAGATTTTATATTGTTAATTTTCCAGGTACAATGGAAATGTAGAAGTTTCCATTGAAAGTAATTGTATTTTCAGGATGTGGATTTTGCTGTTATCTCACAGGGCTCATGTTTACTCCAAATTGTCTCTCATTACCCCTCCTGAAGATGGTAAGGTGAACTTTCAGGCCAGTTATGGTCCCTGCTGATGATATGAAATCAGTGGTGGGAATTCCAATTATGGGCAGAAATCGCTTTCACTGGATTTATACTCAACTCAGCGCAGTTTGTTAACCTCCCATTGGGCAGGACATTGGTGCAGCATGTGGGTGGAGGCGGGGACACACCTAATTTTGCTGGAGCAAAATCTTGATGCTTTGACGCAAAGTAATGTTATTTTTATATTTACGCAGTTTCTCCAGGGTTTTTGCTGGTCTTTCACTGATGTTAAATCGGACAATCGGGAGAAACGCTGGAGGCACATGTTTGTTTGCCTACAACAGTAACAAAATTAATCAGGTAGATAAGAAAATGTGGATGAGTTCCTTGGGAATAGAAATATAATAAGGTTAAAGATCCAAATAGAAAGGGAAAGTTACCACAAAATCAAGGGCACCGGATTGGAATAGGGCAGATTTTATAAAGATAATGGGCTAGATCTTGTACTTTGTACAATAGTGTAAAACAGGTGATAGTGAGTCGGCAAGTCAATGGAAATAAAAATCGGGGGAGATGTAAAACGGGCTGCAGATCAATAATGCAATGTTTTTAAAAAGGAGGCTACAAAAGGTGCAGAATAAATATCTACCATTAAAAAGACTACTTCAAATCTTAAGATGGATAAATAAAGAGGCTAGAAACAAACTCAAATTGAAGAAGAGGGCAAATCAGTCTACAAGTATGATAAAAATAAGACAATATAAGGAAAGCAGTTAAGAGCAGTTAATATAAGGGAAGCAAAGAGGCAGTATGAGGAGTGAATCTCAAAAAATATTAAGAACAACAGCAAAGTATTCTACAAATATATCAATAGAAAGAGAATTGTTAAATGTGAGGTGGGGCCTCTGAGCGGAGAGGATAGTCAGTTAGTGGAGGATAAATTGAAATTTGCAGGGATACTTAACAAGTATTTCACATCAGTGTTTACAAAACAAAAATATTAGGGAGGAGGAAAATTCTGAATTGGTTGAAAGTGACATACTAAATGAAAGGAAAGTATTAGAGAAGTTAGTTAAACTAAGGGAGGACAAAGTGCTGGGATCTGACAGGATATATCCAAGGATCCTGAAGGAAATGGGGAAAGTAGTAGCAGAGGACCTACAAATTATATTTCAGGGTTCTATTGAGTGTGGCTGTGTACCAGAGGACTGGAGAGTGACCAATCAAAGAATCACAGAATGATACAGCACAGAAGGCCCATCGTGTCTGTGCCAGCTCTTTGAAAGAGCTATTCAATTAGTCCCACTACCCTACTCTTTCTCTATAAGCCCTGCAAATTTTTCCCCTTCAAGTATTTATCCAATTTGCTTTTGAAAGTTATTGTTGAATCTGCTTCCACCACCCTTTCAGGCAGTGCGTTCCAGATCATTACAACTTGCTGCATAAAACATTTTTTCTTCATGTTGCCTCTGGTTCTTTAGCCAATTACCTTACATCTGTGTCCTCTGGTTACCGACCCTTCGGCCACTGAAAACAATTTCTCCTTATTTACTCTGTCAAAACCCTTCATGATTTTTAACACCTCTATCAAATCTCCCCATGCTCCAAGGAGAACAACCCCAGATTTTCCAGTCTCTCCACATAACTGAAGTCTCTCATCCCTGGTACCATTCTAGTAAATCTCTTCTGCACCCTCTGTAAGGCCTTGACATGCTTCCTAAGGTGTAGTGCCCAGAATTGGACACAATACTCCAGCTGAGGCCCAACCAGTGTTTTATAAAAGTTTAGCATAACTCCCTTGCTTTTGTACGATATGCCTCTATGTATAAAGCCAAGGATCCTGTATGCCTTTTTAATAGCCTTCTCAACTTGTCCTGCCACCTTAAAAGACTTGTACACTCCCAGGTCTCTGTTCCTGCACCCCTTTTAAAATTGTACCATTTAGTTTATATTGTCTCTCATTCTTCCTACCAAAATGAATTACTTCACACTTCTCTGTGTTAAATTTCATCTGCCATGTGTCTGCCCATTTCCCCAGTCTGTCCATGTCCTCCTGAAGACTGTTACTGTCCTCCTCACTGTTTACTACATTTCCGAGTTTGGTGTCATCTGCAAACTTTGAAATTATGCCCTGTATTACCCAAGTCCAGGTCATTAATATATATCAAAAAGAGCAGTGGACCTACCACTGACCTCTGGGGGACACTACTGAACACTTGCCTCCAGTCTGAAAAACAATCTTTCACCACTACTCTCTGATTTCTGTCCCTTAGCCAATTTCATATACACGCAGCCACTGCCCCTTTAATCCCACGGGCTTTAATTTTGTAACAAGTCTCTTATGTGGTACTTTATCAAATGCCCTTTGAAGGTCCATGTACACAATATCAACTGCACTACCCTCATCAACCCTCTCTGTCACTTCAGCAAAGAACTCGATCAAGTTAGTCAAACACGATTTGCCTTTAACAAATCTGTGCTGGCTTTCATTTATTAACCCACATTTTTCCAAACACCAATTAATTTTGTCCCAGATTATTTTGTCAAAGTTTTCCCATGTTTCGACGTTAGGCTGACTTGCTTGTAATTGCTGGGATTGAATAGGGGTGTAACATTTGCAGTCCTTCAGTCCTCTGGCACCACTCCTATATTTAAGGAGGATTGGAAGATTGTGGTCAGAACCTCCGCAATTTCCACCCTTACTTCCCTCAGTAACCTAGGATGCATCCCATCTGGACTCGGTGACTTTTCTACTTTGAGTACTGACAACCTTTTAATCTTCTTTATCTAATTTTATCCTATCCAATTTCTCTACTACCTCCTCCTTTACCGTGACACTGGCAGCATCCTCTTCTTTAGTGAAGAAAGATGCAAAATACTCATTTAGTACCTCAGCAGTGCCCTCAGCTCCACCCTTCCTTTGACTGCCCTTTTACTATTAATATGTAGTACCCATTTTTAAAAAGGGAGACAGATGAGTTAGTCCAACATCTGTGGTAGGGAATATTTCAGAATCTTTAATTAAAGATGAAATTACTAAATATCTAGATGGAGAAAAGAATTAGAAGCAGCCAATACAGATTTCATAACAGAAGACTGTGCTTGACAAACTTGATAGAGTTCTTTGAGGAGGTGGTAGATATGGGTGAATTGCAGTGCCCTTCTGATTTGTCAAGGTACCTGAATTGTGCCTTCAGAACGCTTAATGTCCTTTCTACAATAAGCCTGATTGTATTGGTAGTGTTTGGATGTTCTCAGGTTCTGTAGCAGGTCATAAGACACTGATATTGAGGGTAGTCTTGTCACTAAGCAGCCATCCAGTCCCCTGTTTTGAACCTTTGTAAGACAAAGGAATAGTGACAGCTGTTCTGGGGAGCAGGCATTTACATGAATGATGAAGTGCTTGAAATCATGTATCACCTGCACATTTAGAGAATTAAACACTTTTCTGTTGACATAGATCATAGCATTTTAGAAGGGGCTACATATAGCAGCGTGTGCCTTGCCAATGCCTCCTTGGACCTGAGGCAATCCAGTCAGTCTGTAAAATTCCATTGCCCTTTTCAGTTGATGTGCCAGGAAAGAGATAAACTGGGCAACTCTCCAAAGCAGAGCATCAATAACCTGTTTGTTGCAGCAGCAGACAACAGATTTACTAATGTGACATTCATCCCCCAATGCTACCTGAAAGAAACCTGAGAAGTAGAAGTTGAATACCACTGTGATTTTCACTGCCATTGGCAGTGTGGTGGCTCAGGTTGATGTGGGCTCCAGGTCTGGGGCAAACAAGTGGCACAACTCTGCTATGACCTCTAGTGGGAAGAGCAGCCTTCTGAGGCATTAGCGACTTGTTAAGTTCTGATAGGAGTGTCTGGGTTGGCAGACAATGGAGTGGATATTGCAGCTGAGTGCTGACTTGTGCCTGCGGTGTCTGAACAGTCTAGCTTCCCTCAGTTCGTACTCCTGATCTTCCTTTTCCTCCTCTTCATAATAGAGGTAAAAGGCATTATTGGCAGGGGCCTTGGCTTCAACTCCTGGAGCAATGCTCCAGCTCTTCCCTGCTTTGAGATTGTGTGATTGACTAAGCTGAAGATCAAATTATTTAAAAAGAAATGGCTCTCACAGCTCACAACTGTACCAAATGTCGACTTGAGGAACTTCCAGTTTTGTACTGTCACTTGGAACCGTAACACCACTTTTGTATATTTGCATTTGAAGGTGGGGCCCAAGTGATGGGGGAGGGAAATACAATGTTGCATGCTGCACACTCATTACACTAGTATTTACATGCGGTGGAGTGGGGGGGGATATTTTTGATGGATGCTACAGGGCTCAATATTGGGGAGGGTGGAGGAAAATGCTGATGGGCCTCAGGACTGGTAACAAGTGGATCCCAAGACCACCACCACATTGTCCTCCATTTACATCCTCAGGACCACTGGAAAATAGTTGAAAACCCAGAGGATGACTTAGCCCAATTGTATGAAGAATATTGACAATGCCATTTTCAGTTGATGCAATTGTTATTGGCACTGTGGATTTCCTTTTGGAGAATTCCTTTATATGTGTTATTTGGAGAAAGCAGGAGCAAACAATGGTTGTAAGGCAGATGAGATTGCACTAGATGAAGGCCCACAGACATACTGGCTCCACCCGCCGTTACCCTGTCTGCAGAAAGAGGCATACTTAGCTGGATGTCAGAGGAACTTTCTCCACAGACTGCACTTCATCATAAAGACACTGACAGAATTGTGTAGCGTACTGGAACCCAACCTCCAGAGAAATAAAAGATGTATCTGAGGCCCAGATGAGGTGTAAATTACCTCTGGCTCTTGAATGCATCTTTTAGTTCTCTTATTTCTTTCATTATTGCGTCTTTCTATCACACCATTGTTACTTCTGTCATTTAATCACCTCCTATCCTCCACCTAATCGCAGACCATTCAATTTTTTTCTCTCCCACCCATTTTCCCTGGCTGTTTCTCCTTGCTGTTCATCTGTAGCATCTCTAACTCTGAGGAAAGGCCATCAACCTGCAAAGTTAACCCCATTCTGCCTGACTTGCTGAGTGTTTCCAGCACTTTTTGTTTTTATTTAACAATTTGAATAATGTCTTTAACATAGAGAAACATCTCAAGACACTTCACAATCAGAGAAGAGTGAATGCCCAGCCAAAGAAGGAGATATTAGGAGGGGTGACCAAAAGCTTAGTCAAAGAGGTGGGTTTTAATGAGAGTTTTAAAGGAGGAACATAGGAACAGGAGTAGGCCATTCAGCTCCTCGTGCCTGCTCCGCCATTTGATAAGATCATGGCTGATCTGTGATCTAACTCCATATACCTGCCTTTGGCCCATATCCCTTAATACCTTTGGTTGCCAAAAAGCTATCTATCTCAGATTTAAATTTAGCAATTGAGCTAATATCAATTGCCGTTTGCGGAAGAGAGTTCCAAACTTCTACAACCCTTTGTGTGTAGAAATGTTTTCTAATCTCGCTCCTAAAAGGTCTGGCTCTAATTTTTAGACTGTGCCCCCTACTCCTAAAATCCCCAACCAGCGGAAATAGTTTCTCTCTATCCACCCTATCCGTTCCCATTAATATCTTATAAACGTCGATCAGATCACCCCTTAACCTTCGAAACTCTAGAGAATACAACCCCAATTTGTGTAATCTCTCCTCGTAACTTAACCCTTGAAGTCCAGGTATCATTCTAGTAAACCGACGCTGCACTCCCTCCAAGGCCAATATGTCCTTCCGAAGGTGCGGTGCCCAGAACTGCTCACAGTACTCCAGGTGCGGTCTAACCAGGGTTTTGTATCGCTGCAGCATAACTTCTGCCCCCTTGTACTCCAGTCCTCTAGATATAAAGGCCAGCATTCCGTTTGCCTTCTTGATTATTTTCTGCACCTGTTCATGACACTTCAATGATCTATGTACCTGAACCCCTAAGTCCCTTTGGACATCCACTGTTTTTAACTTTTTACGATTTCGAAAGTACCCTGTTCTATCCTTTTTTGATCCAAAGTGGATGATCTCACATTTGTCTACATTGAATTCCATTTGCCACAGTTTTGCCCATTCACCTAATCTATCAATATCGCTTTGTAATTTTATGTTTTCATCTACACTGCTTACAATGCCACCAATCTTTGTGTCATCGGCAAACTTAGATATGAGACTTTCTATGCCTTCATCTAAGTCGTTAATAAATATTGTGAATAATTGAGGCCCCAAGACAGATCCCTGCGGGACTCCACTAGTCACATCCTGCCAATGTGAGTACCTTCCCATTATCCCTACTCTCTGTCGCCTTTCGCTCAGCCAACTTCCTAACCAAGTCCGTACTTTTCCCTCGATTCCATGGGCTTCTATCTTAGCTAACAGTCTCTTATGTGGGACCTTATCAAATGCCTTCTGGAAGTCCATATAAATAACATCCATTGACATTCCCCTGCCCACTACTTTAGTCACCTCTTCAAAAAATTCAATCAGATTTGTCAGGCACGACCTACCTTTCACAAATCCATGCTGGCTTTCTCTGATTAACTGAAAATTCTCGAGGTGTTCAGTCACCGTATCCTTAATTATAGACTCCAGCATTTTCCCCACAACAGATGTTAGGCTAACTGGTCTATAATTCCCTGGTTTCCCTCTCTCTCCTTTCTTAAAAAGCAAAGTGACATGTGCAATTTTCCAATCTGGAGGGACAGTTCCTGAATCTAGAGAACTTTGAAAGATTATAGTTCGGGCATCTGCAATGTGCTCACCTACTTCCTTTAAAACCCTGGGATGGAAACCATCTGGTCCTGGGGATTTGTCACTCTTTAGTGCTTTTATTTTCTTCATTACTGTTGCTTTACTTATGTTAATTTTATCGAGTCCCTGTCCCCGATTCAATATTAGTTTTCTTGTGATTTCCGGGATGCTATCCTCTTTTTCTACTGTAAATACTGACGCAAAGTAATTGTTCAACATGTCCGCCATTTTCCCATTGTCAGTGACAATATCCCCACTTTCAGTTTTTAAGAGGCCAACACTGCTCCTGACCACCCTCTTTTTCCTAATATAACTATAAAAGTTCTTCGTATTGGTTTTGATATCCCTTGCGAGTTTCTTTTCATACTCTCTTTTTGTAGCCCTTACTGTCTGTTTTGTGACCCTTTGTTGTAGGAGAGGGAGGTGAAGAGAAGAAGGGTTTTGGGGAGGGAATTTCATATCGTGAAACCTAAGCTGAAGGCAAGGCTGACAATGATGGGGTGAAGGGAGGGGAAATGCACAAGAACCCAGAGTTGGAGGAACATTGGCCTTGATATTAACTCCACCTCGATGTGCAGGAGAGGGTCGAGGGGTGGGTTAAAAAATTTTAAGTGGCATATGCACCCATTGCTGTTTTTACGGCGGCAGGTTTCATGTAGTGCGAGTGTCCCGCCTTAGATAGGTGGGGCAATTCATTAACATATTTAAATCAGGCTCCCACAGTGCAATTGGGAGCATGATTTAAATTTAACAGTTTCTGCGCGGGTTTCCCAGAGGTCGGGAAACCCGGCAGCGAAAGGGAGGCAGGTGCTGCCAGCTCAAGAAGGTAAATGCCTTTTACAGCACTCCTTGTGAGCCAGGAGGAGCAGGAGTGCTCACCCCAGCCCCTCAAGGAAGCCTTTGGTATCCTCTCTGCCGATTGTAGCCTTGCTCTCCCCCCTCCCCCGCCGCAATCGCTGACCTCGCCCCCCCAAGCCCCGATCTCTCGCTTCCTTCCTCCCACGATGGCTTCTCTCTTCACCTCCAATCCCCAATATCTCGCCCCCTCCCGTGATGGCTGGCCCCTACCTCTCCCCCCAAGCCTCGATCTCTCCATCCCTTCCAATTGCCAGCGATCGTCCCCAAGAGTCCCTGGCTGCGGCCTCCTGCTACTGGTCTTCCTGCTTGGCAGCTGGCCAGCCTGTCAATTTGGCTGGCTGCCCAGTGGGAAAATTAAGAAAAAAAATTAGAATGAGGTACTGCTGTTAAATTCAGCAGGACTTCTGCGTCCCTGGCCTTGCCAGGTTTTCTACGTGCTCCCTGCCTAATCGTATATATAGGGGCCATAGTGTTTGGAGGGGTGGGGGGCATTGTAGGGCTGGAGGATGTTACAGCGGTAACGACTGGGAGGTGGGGGGGATGGCAAGGGTACGGAGTTTGTTGCAGGGGCCAAAAGCAATGGCTTCGGTCTTCACAATGTTTAACGAGGAAATTCTGGTTCATCCAAGACAGGATGTTGGACAAGCAGCCTGACAACACAGAGGCAGTGGAGGGGTTGAGAGAGTTGGTGGAGAGGTAGAGCTGGGTATCATCAACGTATGTGTTGAAGCTGACCCCATGTCTGTAGACGATGTTGTCAAGTGACAGCATGTAGATGAAGAAGAGGAGGGGCCTAAGGATAGAACCTTGGGAAACTCCAGAGGTGATGGTGCTGGAGATGGTGTGATCAGATAGGCGAGGGCAGTCCTGCTGAGCTGGACAGCAGAAGAGGACAGTGTGGTTGACCTTGTCAAAGGCTACAGAGAGGTCGAGAACAATGAGGAAGGATAATACACCACAGTTACATAGAATGATTGCTGACAGTACGGAGGATTCCAGCAGTTGTCATCATCCCATGTCTGAAGAGAAGATAAGCCAGGATAAAGAGCCAGGTAAATAGAATAAATATAGATTAAACAGCAAGTGAGTTTCCAAGTTTATGGTGTTGTGCTGCTGTTATTTTGTGGTGACTTGTGGTGATTATTGTGGTTATTTGTGGCGATTTTATATGATTCTACTAAAAAGTATTTTTATGTAACCTATAATGTAAGTCTTGCATCTTGCATCTCAAAGGTGTTGCATACCCATAGGAAAAATAAATTGTAATTGTCTGAAATGACCATTACCTGTTAAGTTAACTGTGCTAATCGCAAATATCCAATTGTCCAAATACAAACCAATCAAAATTTGTTCTATTTACCAGTTAGGTAAGAAAAACTGCTAATCAACACAAAATCATTACAAAACAGACCAATCAACTTGCTCAGCTATTTCTCAAAGCTACCATTCATGAACCAGGAAGTACCTCAAAAAAGACTAATAATTTGCTGTAATAAACTTGCTATGCTGACCATGTTGCTTTTTGAGTCATTAACTATATGGGATCGATTTTTAGCTTTGACCAGGAAGCCAATGGGTAAGTGGGCTGGTGAGCGGCTGGCCCGTCCGGGAGAGACAGTGGGAAGGCCTAGTCGCTCGCCAATTTCCCAAAACAAAATGGCCTGGAAGTTAGCGGGAAGTGACTGCCCAGCCTTTAAAATCAGGCTGCAGGAGGGAACGGTCCCCAGCACTAAGGTAAGTCTTTGGGAGGGGGTTCTCAATGGACATCACGGTAAGGGAAAGAAAGTGTGGGCAGGGGAGGCCCAAGGTTTCCCTGTGGGGCCCAGAGAAACGCTCCTGCTCCTCCCGGCCCCCAAGGAAACTTAAAATTTACCTTTCTGGTCCTGGATCTGTCTCGACAGCTTTGGCCTGGTGGGGAAGCCACCACTGCTCCCTCCCTCAGGCCTCAGGTTAAGATTGCAGTTGACCCTCGATGACATCATTGGAGCCCAATCTACATATTTAAAGAAGAACTCTGCTGGCTTCGGACAAGTGTCCTTCCCAGATTGGGGTGGAAAGCCACTGGATAAATCCCCTGCTCCATTTCCGGTGGTTTCTGGCGGGAGTGGGGTTCCCGACCTTTCCCATCGTTACCACCAGCGACCTGCCTCAATCGCCACCGCTCCTGACTCTAGCCCCGAGATTCCTGGCCTCGATCTTCCCTCTGCTCCCGACACCGACCTCCGCGATCGGCAACACCGACCCTGTCCCCGACCCAGGCTCCGATGCTCGCAGCGGACCAAAATTGGACTCCTCCTTACTAGCGGGCTCTTCTTGCTTCGCAGGCAACATTGAAATGAGGCCCGAGGCCCAATCTCTGGAGAGCCTCGGGCCTCATTCATGAATTACGCCCCCAAAAATAGTCGCGGCCCAAATTACAGGCTGCTCTTCCATACCCCCTCAAAGCCACAAAAATCAATATTACTTTAATTGGGCTTCCTTTGTGCCTGCCCCATTGAAGTTACTGCGGCCTTTAAGGCCCAAGGAACGTGGCCTTCCTATATCCTTTCTGTCTGCGGCCAATAGCATGCACTCACGTTTGCCTGGTGTGTACCTCAATTTTGTAAATTGGGCCAGAGAGGAAATTTAGGCTCTGAGGTAACCCAAATTGGCCAAGGATAGCACCGGCAGAGGACAATCGGACCTATGCATTTTACAGTAAGTGCCACTGGATAATGATCAGAATTGGGAAGCCTAGCTGATGTTTTTAATCCTTTCCTAGGAACACTGAGGCCAATTGTAGCAGCACAACTGCTGCCGGAGACTAGCTAACTCTAATGTCCTGGACTTGGGTTTAGAGGGTGTAATTTCAAAGTTTGCAGATGACACAAAACTCGGAAATGGAGTAAACAATGTGGAGGGTAGTAACACACTTCAGGAGGTCATTGACAGACTGGTGAAATGGGCAGACACATGGCAGATGAAATTTAACCAGAGAAGTGTGAAGTGATGCATTTTGGTGGGAAGAATGAGGAGAGGCAATATAAACTAAATGGTACAATTTTAAAGGGGGTGCAGGAACAGAGGGACCTGGGGGTGTACGTACACAAATCTTTGAAGGTGGCAGGACAAGTTGAGAAGGCCGTTAAAAAAGCATATGGGATCCTGGGCTTTATTAATAGAAACATAGAGCATGATTTTAGCATGGTGGCGGGAATCTCAGTGGGCGGGTGGGGGGGTGGGGGTGGCATTGGTTATGTGCACATGGGAAGCCCAGAAAAAAATGTCCTACTTTCTTGCACGCGATTGCAACTTAATTGAAGGCCCTTGATGTTGCTTCTGGGTTTGGGGTCCCCACGCTGCTTGGCTGGCACGCTGTGCACCCAAATGACATGCTGGGAAGTGGATTATTTAAAGGGCCATTGCAAGCATGGCTTTTGAGGGTGAAAGACGGAATTTAAAGAGGTGGAGCAGCACAGGACCAAGCCAGCACCCCGGTTCAGTGATTCCTCACCTGTTTTGTTACTGGCCGGGGTGAGGAGGAGGAGGGACAAGCTGAACCCGGGGCATAGGAGGAACTGCCCTATGTCTGCCACTAAGAAGGCCTGGCTCAAGGTGGCAGAGGAGGTGACCAATGGCAGCAACGTATCCCAAACTTGGGTGCAGTGCAGGAAGCGCTTCAATGACCTAACCAGATCTGGAAAAGTGAGTACAGTTACTGATTCACCTGCATCCTGTGGTACATTACCCCTCCTCTCACTCCGCCTGCAAAGCCTACTCATCACATCACTCCTCACACCCACTTAAGGCTCATTGACAACCTACCTTCACTTTCTATGCACTTCCTCACCTTCCCATTTGTGCGCCCACCTCTCCCACTCACCCCAATTCTGATCCAACGTGGTGTCTCTATCTGATAGTCACCCTCTGATGCATCTCTTTCATTGTCAGCCTCACACAAAGCAACTCATCCATCAGGTGACCCCGTCACCCTATTCACTCACACATCTGTACTTTCTCCCCTTGTAGGAGAAGAGAGCGCAAAATGTACGGGAGAGGAGTCGGACTGGAGGGAGGACACCACAAATAGTAGCCCTGACACAGGCAGAGGAGGAGGCATTGGAACTAAGCCGGACGCAGAAATACCAGGCCATTGGAGATGCCGAGACTGGCACCCCACAAGTGTCTGATGACAGAACTTTAACATCCTTCACACACAACATGAATTGATGTTATTAATGATAATGTTGCACACCTCAGGATGCTCATCACAAAATCACTTTTGCGATGATTCTTAATATTGCTGTATGTTCTCTTCCAGGACGAGGGCGATTCCTCAGAGGAGCTCCCGGCCTCTGAGGGTGCACTGTCACATCTTAGTGAGCCATGCACCAGCACAGATACTCACACCTTGGTGGGACCTATTAGAGAGTTAGTTGGGTTGTCACCTGGTGATTCTCCACACACAAGTGAGCACGAGCAGATACTGGTGGCAGGGGCAGCTGTGGAGAGTCCGGGTTGGTGGGCGCACTCCTCTCCAAGCTCTGCTCAGCTGGGCACGGATGCTGAACCCCGGGGGCCATTGTTGAAAAGGAGAATGATCGAGGTACAGCAGCACATTTGAGACGTACTGGAAGACTTTCCACGCTCAGTCTCCACATTAGCGCAGAGGATGGAGGAGTCCACCTCCAGCATTAATGGACTGGGGGGGGCGGAGGTGTGGGAATGTCTGCAATGGAGGGAATGGCAGCATCCATGGAACTTCATGCATGACTCACAAATGAGTCCATTCAGGCCCTGGCAACGGCCGTGCGGACTCGGGGTGACCAACATAACGCCGCTGGGTGTCTGACAGAATAGAGTCATAGAGTCATAGAGTTATACAGCACGGATAGAGGCCCTTCGGCCCATCGTGTCCGCGCCGGCCATCAAGCCCTGTCTACTCTAATCCCATATTCCAGCATTTGGTCCGTAGCCTTGTATGCTATGGCATTTCAAGTGCTCATCCAAATGCTTCTTGAATGTTGTGAGGGTTCCTGCCTCCACAACCCTTTCAGGCAGTGAGTTCCAGACTCCAACCACCCTCTGGGTGAAAAAGTTCTTTCTCAAATCCCCTCTAAACCTCCCGCCTTTTACCTTGAATCTATGTCCCCTTGTTATAGAACCCTCAACGAAGGGAAAAAGCTCCTTAGTATCCATCCTATCTGTGCCCCTCATAATTTTGTAAACCTCAATCATGTCCCCCCTCAGCCTCCTCTGCTCCAAGGAAAACAAACCCAATCTTCCCAGTCTCTCTTCATAGCTGAAGCGCTCCAGCCCTGGTAACATCCTGGTGAATCTCCTCTGCACCCTCTCCAAAGCGATCACATCCTTCCTGTAGTGTGGCGACCAGAACTGCACACAGTACTCCAGCTGTGGCCTAACCAGTGTTTTATACAGCTCCATCATAACCTCCTTGCTCTTATAACGAGTCTATAACGAGGGGGCACAGATTTAAGGTGAGAGGGGAGAGATACAAAAGGATCCAGAGGGGCAATTTTTTCACTCAAAGGGTGGTGAGTGTCTGGAACGAGCTGCCAGAGGCAGTAGTAGAGGCGGGTACAATTTTGTCTTTTAAAAAGCATTTGGACAGTTACATGGGGAAGATGGGTATCGAGGGATATGGGCCAAGTGCAGGCAATTGGGACTAGCTTAGTGGTATAAACTGGGCGACATGGACATGTTGGGCCGAAGGGCCTGTTTCCATGTTGTAACTTCTATGATTCTATGATTCTATATTCTATGCCTCGGCTAATAAAGGCAAGTATCCCATATGCCTTCTTTACCACCTTATCGACCTGTTCCGCCGCCTTCAGGGATCTGTGAACTTGCACACCAAGATCCCTCTGACCCTCTGTCTTGCCTAGGGTCCTCCCATTCATTGTGTATTCCCTTGCCTTGTTAGTCCCTCCAAAGTGCATCACCTCGCACTTTTCCGGGTTAAATTCCATTTGCCACTGTTCCGCCCATCTGACCAACCCATCTATATCGTCCTGCAGACTGAGGCTATCCTCCTCGCTATTTACCACCCTACCAATTTTTGTATCATCAGCGAACTTACTGATCATACCTTTTACATTCATATCCAAGTCATTAATGTAGACCACAAACAGCAAGGGACCCAGCACCGATCCCTGTGGTACCCCACTGGCCACAGGCTTCCAGTCACAAAAACAACCTTCGACCATCACCCTCTGCCTTCTGCCACTAAGCCAGTTTTGTATCCAAAGTGCCAAGGCACCCTGGATTCCATGGGCTCGTACCTTCTTTCATGTTTTTCATGAATATCATGTTTTTCATTTACATTTGGTATTTGTTAAATGCACTTTAAGTGTAATAATTCTCATCACCACTGCCACATCTTGCCCATTCTTGAGTCACTTATGAAAGCGCCCCTTTGTGTGCTTCATCATTAATGGTGAGCCTTGATGTCACCCATTGGGCGCGTTTACAGTGAGTGTATGTGTGGTTGTAGGAATGTTTTGTGTAAGGTGGGGGGGAGGGCAGGCCAGTGTTTGTGGTGGTCATTCCAGGTGGTCTGAATACTTAAGGACATTTGCAAAGTGAAAATAGTTGTGAGAATCCATCAAATATGAATGACTCCCTGGCATCACATGCAGCCAGGTGAGCAGCCGCTCTGCCGGTGGGTTCTCCTCCTTCTCCTCATCCTCAATGTTGATGGCAGATGCAGATGCTTCTTTAGCGCATGGGACCTCAGCCACCTTTATAAAACACTGATTAGGCCTCAGCTGGAATATTGTGTTCAATTCTGGGCACCACATTTTAGGAAGGATGACAAGGCCTTAGAGAGGGTGCAGAAGACATTTACTAGAATGGTTCCAGGGATGAAGGACTTCAGTTATGTGGAGAGACTAGAGAAGCTGGGGTTGTTCTCCTTAGAACGGAGAAGGTTAAGGGAAGATTTGATAGAGGTGATCAAAATCATGAAGGGTTTTGACAGAGTAAATAAGGAGAAACTGTTTCCAGTGGCAGAAGAGTCAGTAACCAGAGGACACAGATTTAAGGTGATCAGCAAAAGAGCCAGAGGAACGACAAGAGGAAACTTTTTTTAACGCAGCAAGTTATAATGACCTGGAATACACTGCCTGAAAGGGTGGTGGAAGCAGATTCAATAGTAACTTTCAAAAGGGAATTGGATAAATACTTGAAGGGAAAAAAATTAAAGGGCTATGGGGAAAGAGCAGGGGAGTGGGACCAATTGGATAGCTCTTTCAAAGAGCTGGCACGATGGGCTGAATGGCCTCCTCCTCTGCTGTATCTATTATGATACTATACTAGCAGAAACTGAGGATTGAATTAGCTCAATATCACACCATCAGCCATCAGGGCAGTTACCCAATCAGCAATCAGGGCAGTTCATTGTTGACATACTTTAACTTCCTAGACTTAATAGGTTAATCAAATTATGATAAATTAAATTAAATGTGCTTAATTAAATTTAATTGATTTAAACTAATTATCCATAGATACAGCCTTATTGCAGACCTTTCTAAAAATACATAGGTTCTGGAGTTAATCTTAAGATTTACTGTAATAGAATCTGATACAGTTGTATGAGAATCATTGCAGAATGTGGCTGGCCTGGGGATCTGAGATACATGGGCAGTAGTTCACAGAGTCAGCTCCTTTCACACCAGCAGGACATTCAAAATGTAGCATTTGCAATGTGAAACTAATCTAAAATCATGATTTGCAGCCAATTACACTGAGTTTAAATCTGAATGAAAGACATTATCTTCTATCATTGCCTTATTGTCATATTTATGTCATAATTGGAACAGCCGGGAAGTCACCATGGTAACAGGATTATAAGAGCCAGTTTTGATTTTTTTTTTAGCTCTCAGAATGTACCAGAACATGTTTAATCATTGTCCTTAGGGTCATGGGATGAATGCTTATCCCCGCCCATGCCTCCCCATTTCAGTGCTGTGTGCATGATGATCTTTTCTGTTGCATTTTATTTTGACATCAAATAAAACTTGAATAAAATTTTGAAGTAATCTTTGAATGTTGCTATTTTTGGATAAACATACATCAATGATAAAAGGACTTGATTGTGCCTTACTACTCCCAAAGGCCTAGTGTATAATTTTCTTGCAATTTCTAAATGGTAAAAAGTTAAAAACAGTGGATGCCCAAAGGGACCTAAGGGTTCAGGTACATAGATCATTGAAGTGTCATGAACAGGTGCAGAAAATAATCAACAAGGCTAATGGAATGTTGGCCTTTATATCTAGAGGACTGGAGTACAAGGGGGCAGAAGTTATGCTGCAGCTATACAAAACCCTGGTTAGACCGCACCTGGAGTACTGTGAGCAGTTCTGGGCACCGCACCTTCGGAAGGACATATTGGCCTTGGAGGGAGTGCAGCGTAGGTTTACTAGAATGATACCCGGACTTCAAGGGTTAAGTTACGAGGAGAGATTACATAAATTGGGGTTGTATTCTCTAGAGTTTCGAAGGTTAAGGGGTGATCTGATCGAAGTTTATAAGATATTAAGGGGAACGGATAGGGTGGATAGAGAGAAACTATTTCCGCTGGTTGGGGATTTTAGGAGTAGGGGGCACAGTCTAAAAATTAGAGCCAGACCTTTTAGGAGCGAGATTAGAAAACATTTCTACACACAAAGGGTTGTAGAAGTTTGGAACTCTCTTCCGCAAACGGCAAGATCACAGATCAGCCATGATCTTATCAAATGGCGGAGCAGGCACGAGGGGCTGAATGGCCTACTCCTGTTCCTATGTTCCAAAGCGAAATATTTCGATTTCAGTAACCTAGGCTGACACTCCTGTGCAGTACCAAGGGAGTGTTGCACTGTCGGAGGTGCCGTCTTTTGGAAGAGACATTATCCGAGGCCCCGTCTGCCCTCTCAGCTGAATGTAAAAGATCCCGTAGCACTATTTCAAAGAAGAGCAGGGGAGTTCTCCCGGTGTCCTGGCCAATATTTATCCCTTAACCAATATCATTAAAACAGATTATCTGGCCATTATCACATTGCGACCTGTGGGATCTTGCTATGCGCAAATTAGCTGCCGCGTTTCTTAAATTACAACAGTGACTGCACTTCAAAAAAGTACTTCATTGTTACTTCTACACTTAACTACTTCAATGATCTCTTGGCCGGCCACCCATCTTCTACCTTCAATAAACTTTAGCTCATCCAAAACTCTGCTGCCCGTATCCTAACTCACACCAGATCCCGTTCACTTATCGCCCCTGTGCTCGCTGACCTACGTTGGCTCCCTGTTTGGGAATGCCTCAGTTTTAAAATTCTCATCCTTGTTTTCAAATCCCTCCATGGCGTTGCCCCTCCCTATCTCTGTAACCTCCTCCAGCTCTACAAGGGTAGCCACACCCCTTAGATTAAATACTTTAGAATTGACACGTGGTCAGGGACAGAAGGGTGTGGCTGCGAGTGAGGCAGGTACGGGGATCCAGGAGGTAGTATTGCACGAGCCTCAGTCCCTGCGCTTGTCCAATAGATTTGAGGTTCTTGTAACCCATGTGGACAAGTGTGGGGACTGCGGGGAGGATGAGCAAGCTGACCACGGCACCATGGTACAGGAAGCCGATCAAGTGGGGGGAGTAAAAAAGAGATATACGTCCTGCATATCAATACAACCAAAAATAATCCTGTGATGTCTTTGCAAGATCAAGCAAGATTTGTAAAAAATGTTACTGCATGGAAAGAAATGAAGCCAGGATTTTATCATGGGCATGTAGGATATCTGGACTTCACAAAATACGGTGTGAAAAAGAAACCCATTTACTTAAATGTAATTCGAGACCCAATTGAGGACTGGTGTCATACTATTATCATGCAGAGCAGACACTGTTCTCTGCAGCCAGGAGCGTGAGTCCCGAAGGCTATGTTGCCTACCCGGTGCCAGGGTTAAGGACATATCCCCCGGGCTGGAGAAGAACTTGGAGTGGGAGGGGGAGGATCCAGTTATCGTTGTCCACATAGGTACCAACGACATAGGTAGGACTAAGAAAAAGGTTCTGCTGAGACAGTTTGATTATTACCTGAGCCACAGGCAAATTGGCATAGGGTCAATAGGATCAGCGAGATGATTGCGTGGCTCAAAGATTGGCGTGGGAGAAGTGGGTTTTGATTCGTGGGGCACTGACACCAGTACAAGGGAAAGAGAGAGCTGTTCCGTTGGGACGGACTATACCTGAACCATGCTGGGACCAGAGTTCTAGCGAATTGAATAACTGGGGAGGTAGATAGGGCTTTAAACTAAATAAGGTGGGGGGAGGGGGAGGGTCCCGGTGGAGAGAAATTTAGAATGCTAAAGAGAAAAGACAAGGAAGCAGTGCAGGAAAGTGACTGGTGTAAGGATAACCAGATTGTGTCAGGAAGGGACAGAGTGTACAAACAAAAGAGTGCACTAACAAATAGGGTCCGGGTAAGAAAAAATGGTAAGAAGACAAATAGGGCCATAGTACAAAAAAATGTTAAGATGTCTAAAAACGTTAAAACGACAAATCTAAAGGCACTGTATCTGAATGCACAAAGCATTCGTAATAAGGTAGCTGAATTAACAGCGCAAATAGATGTGAACGGATACGATATAATTGCGATTACGGAGACATGGCTGCAGGATGACTAAGGCTGGGAGCTGAATATCCAAGGGTATTCAATATTTAGGAAGAACAGGCAAAAAGGAAAAGGAGGTGGGGTGGCGTTGTTAGTAAAGGATGAAATCAGAGCAATAGCGAGAAAGGATATTGGCTCAGAAAATCAAGATGTAGAATCAGTCTGGGTGGAGTTAAGAAGCACCAAGGGGCAGAAAATACTGGTGGGAGTTGTCTATAGGCCTTCAAACAGTAGTGGTAATGCCGGGGATGGCATCTAACCGGAAATTAGAGATTCATGTAACAAGGGTACTACAGTAATCATGGGTGACTTTAATCTCCATATAGACTGACCAAACCAAATTAGCAATAATACTGTGAAGGATGAATTCCTGGAGTGTGTACAAGATGGTTTTTTAGACTAGTACTTTGAGGAGCCAACCAGGGAACAGGCTATTCTAGATTGGGTATTGTGCAATGAGAAGGGGTTAATTAATAATCTTGTTGTGCGGGGTCCTTTAGGGAAGAGTGACCATAACATGATAGAATTCTTCATTAAGATGGAAAGTGAAGTAGTCCAATCGGAAACCAGGGTCCTAAATCTAAACAAAGGAAACTATGGAGGTATGAGGAGTGAGTTGGCTGTGATAGATTGGGGAGATTCATTAAAAGGCATGACGGTGGATAGGCAATGGCTAACATTTAAGGAACGAATGCATGAATTACAACAATTATACATTCCTTTCTGGCGCAAAAACACAAAAGGAAAAGCGGCCCAACCACGGCTAACAAAAGAAATTAAGGATAGTATTAGATCCAAAGAGGAGTCATATAAAGTTGCCAGAAAAAGTAGCACACCTGAGGATTGGGAGCAGTTTAGAATTCAGCAAAAAAGGACCAAGAGATTGATTAAGAGGGGAAAAATAGAGTATGAGAGTAAACTTGCAAGGAACATAAAAGTGGACTGTAAAAGCTTCCACAAGTATGTAAAAAGAAAAAGATTAGTGAAGACAAATGTAGGTCCCTTACAGTCAGAAACGGGAGAATTTATAATGGGGAATAAGGAAATGGCAGAGCAATTAAAAAAATATTTTGGTTCTGCTTCACGGAAGAGGATACAAATAACTTCCCAGAAATGCTAGGGAACCAAGAGACCAAAGGAGGAATTAAAGAAAATTAGTATTAGTAAAAAAATAGTGCTGGAGAAATTAATGGGACTGAAAGCTGATAAAGCCCCAGGGCCTGATAATCTGCATCCCAGAGTACTAATGGAGGTAGCCATGGAAATAGTGGATGCATTAGTTGTCATCTTCCAAAATTCTATAGATTATGGAACAGTTCCTGCAGATTGGAGGGTGACAAATGTAACCCCACTATTTAAAAAAGGAGGGAGAGAGAAAACAGGGAACTACAGACCGGTTAGCCTAACATCAGTAGTAGGGAAAATGCTAGAGTCTATTATAAAGGATGTGATAACAGGACACTTAGAAAATATCAATGGGATTAGACAAAGTCAACATGGATTTATGAAAGGAAAATCATGTTTGACAAACCTACTGGAGTTTTTTGAGGATGTAACTGGTAGAATAGATAAGGGAGAACCAGTGGATGTGGTGTATTTGGATTTTCAGAAGGCCTTTGATAAAGTCCCATATAAGAGGTTTGTGTGCAAAATTAAAGCACATGGGATTGGGGATAATATACTGGCATGGATTGAAAATTGGTTAACAGACAGGAAACAGTGATTAGGGGCTCGATTTTATCACCCGCTATCGGGTGCGTTCTCGGCCGGGGGGCCCCGAAAATCGCGAAATCCAGGAGCGGGACCGGATCGCGCCTCGATCCCGCCCACTTCCGGGTTCCCCGCTGATGCGCCGACGTACGTGCGCAGCCCCCGCTGGTGGGAATCCCGCAGGCAATTAAAGCCAGCGGGATGCCGCTTGACAATATTTAGTTTGGTATTTCAGGTCATTAACTGACCTGATTAAGGGACTGTGTGTGATTTTTGATCAACATGGGACTGTTTCCCACACTGGGGGAAACACTCCCAGCTCAAATGGATGTGTTGCAGCTGTCAGCCTGTGGCAGCTGCAAAGGTCCATTTGACAGGTGGGGGGGGAGGGAGACCCTCACCCATTGCAGGAGGCCACTCTGTGCCTTGGGACAAAGTTTGGCCTCCACCACCCTCCTCCTGACGGTCAAAGTCACCAACCTGCACACTTACCCCGGGGTCCGGAGACATGTACCTACCTTGCGGACCCCCTCAGATGTACATCTTGCGGATGGGGGCCGCCGTAGCTGCAGTCATGACCTCCTCGGAGGGCGAACAGTATCACCAGCCTCGCCATCCACGCCGTCCACCTCTGACACGTGGAGCTCCACAACAGAGTGCTGTGACACATCCACCTATACAGCAGGAGGGAGGGCAACCGCAGAGAGAGATGCGTCGCAGAGGGCACTACCCTCGCCACAGGTTCCACAGACCGAGGCTCAGCCTCCTGGACCTCTCTGAGCAGCAGTGCACACGGAGGCTCAGAGTCACTCGACATGTAGCCGTGGACATCTGCAGCCTCTTTCATGCTGAGCTGCTCCTGGCTGGCCCGTGCACCATCTTCCTACCTGACGCTGTCAAAGTCACCACTGCCCTCCCGAACTTCTCCTCCGCAGCCTTCCAGGGTGCAACCGGGGACATCGCCGATGTCTCTCAGTCGTCTGCACAGAAGAGCCCTGCAAATACACCTACACCCACTCTGCAGTGACACAATGGGTGGCATCAGTGGTGGGTCCTCATAGTGATACCCAGGAGCGGGCATTATTGCACAAACCGGACAGGATTCGCGAAGACATGGCAGTAGTGGAGCCAATATAATGTGTGATGTGAGTTGTTCTGAAATTCAATATAAGTAACAACCATGACAAACCCTCAAACACCCTTGTGCATCCCCTTCATGCTCACGACACGTTTGCCTTACGCTGCCTACTGCACATATGTGATGCATGCCCTGTGGCTGCAGCACAGGTAGTGGCAGGTTGAGTGAGGCTGGCCGTGAGAGAGATGCACGGGAGGGTGAGTATGGGATAGAGCCATGAGATTGTATGAGGATTGGGTTGCGTGGTAGTGGCGGGATGAGTACTGGCGAGGTGAGTAGGTGCAGGTAAGATGAGGATGGGGTTTGAGTGGCTATGAGGGGTGATGTGACAGAGTAGTGTTGGTAGTGCCGAAGGAGATGTGGAGTGGGGGCAGTGATGTGGCAGACGGAGTGTAGGGGAAGGACTACGTGTACTCACTGTGGCTGACCTACTGAGGTCATTGGACTGCCTCCTGCACTGTGTGCAGGTGGGTGATATGTTGGTGGCGCAGGTGACCCCCTCTGCCACCTCGAGCCAGGCCTTCCTGGTGGCGGAGGCGGGCCGCTTCCTCCCGCCCACCGGGTGGAAGATCTCTGTCCTCCCCCTCCTCCTCACCCCATGTATTGATACCTGGGGTGAGGCATCATTAAACTGGGAGCAGCCTTCCCCCTGGGCTGCTCCATGCAGTCATCTTTGCTATTGGTTGCAGCATGTGTCAGTGGAGGACTGCCCCTTTAAATAGAGCGCCTCCAGCTGACAGATCTTACTGCGCATGTGCAGCCCGCCCGACGCGCAGATCAGCAGCGGGGAACCCGGAGGAACTGGTAAGTGGCTCCAATTAGTGGTTTGCCTGCTACGATCGCGCGGGAAACCCACTAATTTCACCGGGCGCGTTACCCACGCGCCCGCTAGCCCATCCGCCGAGAACCCGCAGCCCTGCTAAAATCGGGCCCTAGGAATAAACGGATCTTTTCAGGGTGGCAGGCAGTGACTAGTGGGGTACCGCAGGGATCAGTGCTTGAGCCCCTGCTGGTCACAATATATATCAATGATTTGGATGAGGGAACCAAATGTAATATTTCCAAGTTTGCGGACGACAAAAAACTAGGTGGGATTGTCAGTTGTGAGGAGGATGCAAAGAGGCTTCAAGGCGATTTAGACAAGTTGAGTGAGTGGGCAAATACATGGCAGAAGCAGTATATCGTGGATAAATGTGAAGTTATCCACTTCGGAAGGAAAAACAGAAAGGCAGAGTATTATTTAAATGGTGATAGATTGGGGAATGTTGATGTACAAAGGGATCTGGGTGTCCTTGTACACCAGTCACTGAAAGCATACATGCAGGTGCAGCAAGCAGTTAGGAAGGCAAATGGCATGTTGGCCTTCATTGCAAGAGGATTTGAGTACAGGAGCAAGGATGACTTACTGCAGTTATACAGGGCCTTGGTGAGACCACACCTGGAGTATTGTGTGCAGTTTTGGTCTCCTTACCTAAGAAAGGATATACTTGCCATTGAGGGAGTGCAGTGAAGGTTCATCAGACTGATTCCTGGGATTGCAGGACTGTCGTATGAGGAGAGATTGGGTCGACTAGGTCTGTATTCATTCGAGTTTAGAAGAATGAGAGGGGATCACATTGAAAAGTATAAAATTCTGATAGGGCTAAATAGACTGGATTCAGGGAGGATGTTTCCCCTGGCTGGGGGTCCAGAATGAGGGGTCACAGTCTCAGGATACGGAGTAGGACATTTAGGACTGAGATGAGGAGAAATTTCTTCACTCAGAGGGTGGTGAACCTGTGGAATTCTCTACCACAGAAGGCTGTGGAGGCCAAGTCACTGAATATATTTAAAAAGGAGCTAGATAGATTTCTAGACACAAAAGGCATCAAGGGGTATGGGGAGAGAGCGGGAATATGGTATTGAGATAGAGGATCAGCCATGATCATATTGAATGGCGGAGCAGGCTCGAAGGGCCAAATGGCCTACCCCTGCTCCTATTTTCTATGTTTCTATGTTTCTACAACCCTCTGACATCTCTGTGCTCCTCCAATTCTGGCCTCTTGCGCATCCACGATTTTACTTGCTCCACAATTGGCGGCCGTGCCTTCAGCTGCCTAGGCCCTAAGCTCCGGAATTCCCTCCCTAAACCTCTCCACCTCTCGACCTCTCTCTCCCCCTTTAAGACACTCCTTAAAACATACCTCTTTGACCAAGCTTTTGGTCCTGTCCTAATATCTCCTTATGTGGCTCGGTGTTCAATTTTGTTTGAAAATTGCTCTTGTGAAGCGCCTGGGACGTTTTTGCTACAATAAAGGTGCTATATAAATGCAAGTTGTTGTTTTGTTGTTGTTCTTTGGCTGTAAAATGCCTTGGGACATCCTGAGGTCATGAAAGGTGCTATATGAATGCAAGTTTTTCTTTTTCAGTACAGTAAGGAGGCAGGGTGATGGAAGTGTTTATAGGATGGTGTGTATACAGCTTGGGAGATACAAGAGAGTAAAGTCAATAAAATTGATAAAACCGTCTCCTCCCAGAAAGATCTCTAATTAAAGTCAGCAACTATCTATCATAGGAGGTTATAATCTAAAAATTGGATGATGATGTAGTTCTAAATGGATTCAGATTAGACATTCAGTACAAGTGAATGGATCAGTGTATGTTTAATGGCTCATATTGGCTAAATTTTAAATAAGACTATAGTCCTCTTGTAATTCTGTGTATATTACCATAATTTAGATTAATTAACCCTTAACGACTGATTTCCACATTTGACATCCCTACCTTGCCAACAGGACAGGAACTGTAATGTTCCATAAATCGCAAGGTTCCTCTATATGTTTCATCAAAATAAATTACAGTGGCAAATCAGATCAAATAGATGACTTTCCTTGCTTCCTCATATTTGGTTTGTCCTGTGTTGCATTTCATGGGTCACTCATTGGCAAAAGAATAGAAAAATTCCTACAGAGACCATAATAACTCCCATCACCCTGTGAAAACCAGCTAAACAGATCCACAGGAATTGGACTGATTTAAAAAGTATGTTGGGAAGGACCAAAAAGTAAATTTAAAACTAAAAAACATGCCTTGCATTGGACTCCGTTGTTTCCAACAGAGCAGAAACAATCTCTCACAATAGGGGTATTCGCTTTCTGAACTTCAACTCTGCAAAAAGGTGAGCAAAGCAACAGATTCTCTTGTCTTCAGAAACTACAGAGGAGAAGAATTGAGGGATGGGAAGATTAGCTCCTGCACTCCCCCAGCTAGCCATTCTGCTAATTGAGCTTCTTTCTGTCCCAGATGTAGCACCTTACAGAGGAGAGCTGTGGACCTATGCACAGACTGTGATAATGTTAGCATTGTATGTTAGGACAACTCTATTACTCAGTGGAGCTCTGCTAGTAGCACTTCTTTGTATCCCTCTCCACCCACATTCCCCTTCCCCTTCCCCCTCCCAACCCCACTTCCTTCTTTGTCGCCCCTGGAAAAAAACTCTCTCCCAAGTCACTCACAACGGCAGTTTCAAATTCCCAACTGTCTAGCCTTTGGCCCTCCAATCACCACGATATTTCTGCAGCTACCGATCTGCTCAGTCACACTCTCACCTCCACATTTGATGCCCTTGTCCCCATTAAAACCATTACTCTCTCTCACCCTGGTCATTCCCCCTGGTATGGCCTCCATTTCTGGTCCCTTAAGTACCAGGGACGCAGACTTGAATGTTAATGGCGGACAACTGATTTAGACATTCATTGCCAGATCTGGCTGGACCATATAAAGTACTATCGGGTCCTGCTCTCTGCCAAAACTGCTCACTATTCTAGGATCATCCTAGAGTACAAAGATAACCCCCAGCTTCTTTTCTCCATTACTAACCCTCTTTAATTCCTGCTCCCCTGCCCCCTCCATCCTCACCTCCAACAAGAAGAGTGAGGAGCTCATGGCTTCTTTGTCACTAAGATTGAGACCATCAGCTGCCTCTGCCACTTCCCTCCCTTCCCCTAGCCCACCAAGCCAAACTTCCCCTATGGTTCCCCCCCCCAGCCCTAGCCCTGAACTCACATCTTTCTCTAGTTTCTCTCCAATCTCCCCTCATGCCCTCTCAGAGCTCAGCTTGACCATGCGACCCACCTCCTGCTTCCTTGACCTTATTCCCAACTGCTGACCACCCAACTTCCCTTCCTGACCTCCATGTTAGCTGATACTGTTAACGGTTCCCTCTCCTCAGGTACTGTCCCCCTCCCCTTCAAATCTGCCGTCGTCACCCCACTCCTCAAAAAACCCACCCTTGTCCCCTTTGTCCTTGCAAACTACAGCCTCATCTCCGACCTCCCTTTCCTCTCCAAAGTCCTTGAATGTGTTGTCGCCTCCCAAATCCGTGCTCATCTTTCCCACTACTCCATGTTTGAACCCCTCCAATTAGGCTTCCGCCCCTGCCACAATACTGAAACGGCCCTTATCAATGTCACAAATGACTGTGATTGTGATCGTGGTAAACTATCCCTCCTCTTTTTTCTAGACCTGTCTGCAGCCTTTGACACGGTTGACGACACCATCCTCCTCCAACGCCTCTCCTCCATCGTCCAGCTGGGTGGGACTGCGCTCACCTGCTTCCATTCCTATCTATCCAGTCATAGCCAGAGAATCACCTGCAATGGCTTCTCTTCCCACTCCCGCACCGTGACCTCTGGAGTCCCCCAAGGATCTATCCTTGGCCTCCTCCTATTTCTTATTTATATGCTGCCCCTCGGCAACATCATCCGAAAACACGACGTCAGATTCCACATGTACGCTAATGACACCCAGCTCTACGTCACACCACCTCTCTCGACCCCTCCACTGCCTGTCTGACATCCAATATTGGATGAGCAGAAATTTCCTCCAATTAAATATTGGAACACCGAAGCTATTGTCTTCGGTCTCCGCCACAAACCCTGTTCCCTAGCCACCGACTCCATCGGTCGCCCTGTCTGAGGCTGAATCAGACTGTTTGCAACCTTGGCATCCTATTTGACCCTGAGCTGAACTTCCAACCACATATCCTCTCCATCACCAGACCACCTACTTCCACCTCCGTAACATTCTCCATCTCATAGGAACAACATAGGAACATAGGAACAGGAGTAGGCCATTCAGCCCCTCGTGCCCGCTCCGCCATTTGATAAGATCATGGCTGATCTGTGATCTAACTCCATATACCTGCCTTTGGCCCATATCCCTTAATACCTTTGGTTGCCAAAAAGCTATCTATCTCAGATTTAAATTTAGCAATTGAGCTGGTATCAATTGCCGTTTGTGGAAAAGAGTTCCAAACAACACCTCAGCCCATCTGCTATTGAAACCCTCATCCATGCCTTTGTTACCTTTAGACTCGACTATTCCAGTGCTCTCCTGGCTGGCCTCCGACCTACCACCCTCCATTAACTTGAGCTGATCCAAATCTCTGCTGTCCGTATCCTGACTCTCACAAATCACCCGTTCTCCCATCATCCCTGTGCTCGCTGACCTACATTGGCTCCCGGTCTGGGAATGCCTCGATTTTGAAATTTTCATCCTTGTTTTCAAACCCCTCCATGACCTCGCCCCTCCCTACCTCTGAAACCTCCTCCTGCCCTACAACCCTCCAAGATCTCTGCGCTCCTCCAATTCCGGCCGCTTGCCCATCCCCGATTTTCATCGCTCCACCATTGGCGGCCGTGCTTTCAGCTGTCTAGGCCCTAAGCTCTGGAAATCCCTCCCAAACCACTCCGCTTCTCTACCTCTCTCTACTCCTTTAAGACGTTCCTTAAAACCTACCTCTGTGACCAAGCTTTTGGTCGCTTGTCCTAATATCTCCTTATGTGGCTTGGTGTGAAATAATGTTGATAATCGCTCTGTTGAAGCACCTTAGAATGTTTTACTACTTTAAAGGCGCTATATAAATGCAAGTTGTTGTTGTAGAAGTCTGTAGTAAGGCACTAAAATCAGAATCTGCATGTCGCTCATTTTTCTCTGTGTCTTCACTGATTTAGAAGTTGGCGACCAGTGAACTGCATCATGAGGGAAAATATATGTTGCGGGCTTTCTGAAAATCCTTCTGCAGTGGCCAGCCACAATTTACTATGTACTGAAACTGTGCCCCGTGTGCCACACACTTTGCTGTTCTATCTTAACTGCCATTGATCAACTGAAAAGGTTCTGCCGCACTCAGTCATTATGCACTGCAGGGTTGGCTTTCCTCTTTGCTGCTTGTCTGACTGCTTGCTGCTAGAGATGTTTCTTGTGGCTCTTTGAGTATCAGACAATTTTCAGATGTCGGTTATTCTAGGGGCAAGTTTAACCCTGCTGGTTTTGGCCAGGCGGGCAGTTAAAATCACCCATGGGACTTACCCGCCAAGGTCCTGTTCTCTTCCTACAGGATTTTAACCTGCTCTTCCGAGAAGGCGGGAAGGACACTCACTGGCAACCGGCGGGGCTCCTTCTTTAAATATGCAGATCAGGCTCCATTGACATCATTGGGCCCGACTGCTATCTTAATCAGAGACCTGTGCGGGGATGCATGTGTGGCTTTCTCACCAGGTCAACCTAGAGGGAAGAAGAGTCGAGGCCAGAAGAGGCCCAGGAAGATGAGTCGTATTACTTTTTTCACTTTCCTTGTGGGGTCAGAAGAAGCAGGAGTATTCCTCTCTGCAAGGAAATTTAGGCCTCCCCCCATCTACAATCACAAGGCCCCTTGGAACCTCCTCCCCATGACCTACCCGAGTGCCAGGGACCATTCCTTTGGTCCATGGCGATGGCCTCCTGCTGCCCGACGTTTCCAGCTTGTTCTTCTTGCCGGTTTTGGGCGGGAGACTGACTAATTCTATCGAGATGAGGCCCGGGAATTACAATCTCCCAGGCCTCACGCTGCCAAGGCCGGGACGGTTTGTTGCTTGCCTCGGCCCGTGCCCACATGACTCCTACCTTCTGTGGCTATTGTGTCATTTTCATGGTGGGGCCACATTTCCATACCATCAACGAGGTGCTTATGCATTTTGAGTAGCTCGCCGATTGGAGGGGGCTGAAGATTCGGTGGCTTCAGTGTGGACCCCAGCAGTGCAGTTAAGTTAAAGGGGAGAAGATGATCACAAGGGAGGGCTACGGAGCGTCAGGCATCAAGGGGGTCAATTTTCGTGGGGTCAGGAGGAGTATTAATGGTTTAACTTATTTTTGAGTGGCCATCTAGCTGTCCCATTAAGAAATGTTGGCTAGGCTGCACAATGCAAGTACCAATGGGCGGGGCTTCCACTCCCCATTGCATCAGGGTCCTATTGATGTCACAGAACATCGATTCGCATGGGCTCAAGAGTTGCCCATTTGTTTGCAGCGAGTGTCTGGGCCCAACCATCGCTGCGACAACTGGATGTTGGCAGAAATGAGGAGGTAAGTTTGGTGCTCCAATTTTTCTTGCACTACTTCCTCATTCCCACCTGAAAACGGGGACAAAAATTGGCCCCCATTTGTTAAATTAAGGGCAAATTGTGAGTTGTGAATAATATCAGTGAAGGTACGAGAAGAATGGTACTGAGCACAATGCTGACTGTTAATTTGAATTTCCACAATAGTGCCGCAGATGTGAGTAGTGGCCTCCTCCAGCTGACCTACCATTTGTAGCACATTCTGGGAGACAGGTGGGGATTTACAACTTCCATCTGCACCATTCTCATCATAAATCAGGTCATTAGGCCCCTGAAATTTGAATCGCAAATTTGCCCACCCATTTCACACTTGAGGTCTGCTTCACACTGTTTTAGTTGTCTAGCTCGCCTGCCTGAAACCAGTGGGCCCCTAATATGCTAATATGAGTCCTGCATCTGATTCAAGATCCAAATGCCACATTCAGTTGAAGCAAAGTTCCTATGGACAGTTCTACAACTCACCCACAATCCATGAGCCGGACTAGCCGTTTTCAACAATATTTAAAGTTGTTCCTCCGCAGCTCGCAAGTAAAACGCTGGATAAGGGCAAAGACGGGGAGGAATTTCTGAAGTGAGTTCAGGAGAACTTTCTTGATCAGTATGTTTCCGGCCCAACGAGGAAGAAGGCATTGCTGGATCTGGTTCTGGGGAATGAGGTGGGTCAAGTGAAGCAAGTGTCAGTGGGGGAACATTTAGTGAACAATGATCATAGTAGCATAAAGTTTAGATTAGTTATGTGAAAGGACAAAGAGCAATCTAGAGTAAAAATACTTAATTGGAGGAGGGCCAATTTCAGTGGGTTGAGAACAGATCTGGCCCGGGTAAATTGGAATCAAAGATTGACAGGCACAACTGTAATTGAACAATGGGCAGCCTTTAAAGAGGAGATGGTTTGGGTACAGTTTTAATACATTCCCACGAGGAAGAACGGTAGGGCAACCAAAGCCAGAGCTGCCTGGATGACGAAAGAGATAGAGAGTAAGATGAAACAGGAAAAGGGGACGTATGACAGATGTCAGGTTGATAATACAAGTGAGAACCTGGCTGAATATAGAAAGTTCAGAGGGGAAGTGAAAAAGGAAATAAGAGGGGCAAAGAGAGAGTATGAGAAGAGACTGGCAGCTAACATAAAAGTGAATCCAAAAGTCTTCTATGGGCATGTAAACAGTAAACCGGTAGTAAGAAGAGGGTTGGGGCTGTTTAGGGACAAAAAGGAGATCTACACATGGAGGCAGAGGGTATGGCTAAGGTACTAACTAAGTACTTTGCATGTGTCTTTATCAAGGAAGAAGATGCTACCAAAGTCACAGTAAAAGAGATACTGCATGGGCTAAAAATTGATAAAGAGGAGGTACTAGAAAGGCCTGCTGTACTTAAAGTGGATAAGTCATCAGGTCCGGATGGGATGCATCCTAGGTTGCTGAGGATAGAAATTGCGGAGGTATTGGCCATAATCTTCTAATCATCCTTAGATACGGGGGTGATGCCAGAGGACTGGAGAATTGCAAATGTTACACCCTTGGTCAAAAAAGGGTGTAAGGATAAACCCGACAACTACAGGCCAATCAGTTTAACCTTGGTGGTGCTAAAGCTTTTAGAAATGATAATTCGGGACAAAATTAATAGTCACATGGACAAGTATAGACTAATAAAGGAAAGTCAGCACGGATTTGTTAAAGGCAAATTGTGTTTAAGTAACTTGATTGAGTTTTTTGATGAGGTAACAGAGAGGGTTGATGAGGGCAATACGGTTGATGTGTGTATGGACTTTCAAAAGGCGATTGATAAAGTGCCGCATAATAGGCTTGTCAACAAAACTGAAGGCCATAGAATAAAAGTGGCAGTGGCAGCATGGATACAAAATTGTCTAAGTGATAGGAACAGAGAGTAGTGGTGAACGGTTGTTTTTCAGACTGGAGGAAGATATACAGTGGTGTTCCCCAAGGGTTGGTACTAAGACCACTGCTTTTTGTGATATATATTAATGACTTGGACTTAGGTGTACAGGGCACAATTTCAAAATTTGCAGGTTACACAAAACTTGGAAGTGTAGTAAACAGTGAGGAGGATAGTAATAGACTTCAAGAGGACAGTCAGGCTGATGGAATGGGCAGAAACATAGCAGATGAAATTTAACACAGAGAAGTGTGAAGGGGTCACATTTTGATAGGAAGAACGAGGACAGGCAATATGAACTAAAGGGTACAATTCTAAAGTGGCGCAGGAACAGAGTGATCTGGGAGTATATGTGTTCAAATCATTGAAAGTGGCAGAACAGGTTGAGAAAGCGGTTAAAAAAGCATACGGGATCTTGGGCTTTATAAATAGAGGTGTAGAGTACAAAAAAAAGGAAGTTATGTTGAACCTTTATAAAACACTGGTTCAGTCACAACTGGAGTATTGTGTCTAATTCTGGGCACCGCGTTTTAGGAAAGGATGTGAAGGTCTTGGAGGTGCAGAAAAGATTTACTACAATGGTTCCAAGGATGAGGGACTTTAGTTACGTGGATAGACTGGAGAAGCTGGGGTTGTTCTCCTTAGAGCAGAGAAGGTTGCGAGGAGATTTGATCGAGGTATTCAAAATCATGAAGGGTCTAGACAGAGTAGATAGAGAGAAACTGTTCCCATTGGTTCTATATGATTCTATAGTGCAGAAAAGATTTACTAGGATGCTACCGGGACTTGATGGTTTGACTTACAGGGAGAGGTTAGACAGACTGGGACTTTTTTCCCTGGAGAGTAGGAGGTTAAGGGGTGATCTTATAGAAGTCTATAAAATAATGAGGGGCATAGATAAGGTCGATAGTCAAAATCTTTTCCCAAAGGTAGGGGAGTCTATAACGAGGGGGCATAGATTTAAGGTGAGAGGGGAGAGATACAAAAGGGTCCAGAGGGGCAATTTTTTCACTCAAAGGGTGGTGAGTGTCTGGAACGAGCTGCCAGAGGCAGTAGTAGAGGCGGGTACAATTTTGTCTTTTAAAAAGCATTTGGACAGTTACATGGGTAAGATGGGTATAGAGGGATATGGGCCAAGTGCAGGCAATTGGGACTAGCTTAGTGGTATAAACTGGGCGACATGGACATGTTGGGCCGAAGGGCCTGTTTCCATGTTGTAACTTCTATGATTCTATGATTCTATGGTGGATGAGTCAAGAGCCAAAGGACATAGATTTAAGGTGATTGGCAAAAGAACCAAAGACGACATGAGGAAATACTTTTTTACGGACCAAATGCTCGAAAGTGGAATTAAGCTGGATTGCTCTTTTTCGGCCGGCACAGACACGATGGGCCAAATGGCGACCTCCTGTGCTGTAACTTTCTATGATTCTAAGAGTAGTTATGATCTGGACTGCGCTGTCTGAAAGGGTGGTAGAAGTAGATTCAATCGTGGCTTTCAAAAAGGAATTGGATAAACACTTGAAGGGAAAAAATTTGCAGGGCTACGGGAAAAGAGCAAGGGAATGGGACTAATTGCATGGCTCCTACAAAGAGCTCGCATGGGCTCGATGGGCCGAATGACCTCCTTCTGTGCTGTAACCATTCTATGATTGTATGATTCAGTGAATTTCTTTTGACTGCTGGTGTGCTGGTTTTGGTGATTTTTGTGAACTTACACTTTGGAAAGAACTGTAGTATTGAGCCTAGAGTTCAACTTTGACTAGTTTTATGGAAACATCTCTCTTTGCCATTATGGGTGTGGTGCTAGAATGTCATTGTGGCTGAAGGAAGAGGGGGAGAAGGAGGAGCAGAAGGTGAGTGGTCAGAGATGCAGTCTACAGGCCAAGGACTTCCTACCTGCAGTTTCCAGAGGAGCAGTGTGTGAGGAGACTCTGGTTCTCCAGGGAGGCAGCTACTGAGCTGTTTCACTTACTGCAGCAAGACCTCCAGCCAAATAGAAGATCTCGCACTTTGTTGCCTATGGTGCTCAAGGTCACTGTGGCTCTTGATTTTAATCCTTTGTGGTCCTTCCAAGTTGCTGCAGAATACATTAGCAACATAAGCCAGTCTGCTGTGCATGCATGCACATCACAAGCCACAGATGCTCTCTTTGTGAGAGCAAACCAATTCATATCATTCTTCATGGAGGCCACAAGACAGCAAGGCAGGGCTCTGGGCTTTGTCAGAGTTTTCCCGCAGTGCGGAGAGAGCGAGTGACGGGTCATCTTCTGGAGGGTTATCCTCCTCATCATCTGCTGTAGCTTGGCCTGGAATTTCTGATGAAACTGGAAATAGGGGAGAGTGACAAGGATTAGCTGGCAGTGTGAGGGTAAGCAGTAGCAGATGAATGACAGCACTATGCACCACCAGGTGTCACGCAGATTGTGTGAGGGAGAGAGTATCAAGAGAGAAGAACTGGAAGATGGACAAACACCCTTATGCACGTATCCTCCAGCTTCGCCATCTGCAACGCTGCTCCCCCTCCCTCTGCCAATGAAGTCGAAGGCGGCCTCCTTCACTGGTATCATCACCTCAAAGGCTGCTGGTGCCCCACCTGTTGCCCATAAAATTGTCCTGGGAAAAGAGTGGGAATAGATTGTGTGTATGCCCTGATGAAGAGTTGTGAAGATATTTGAGGTAGCTTAGCATAGTGTGCATGCTGAGAAAAAAAAGCAATGGGTGAGGGGATGAGGGTGCAGTAGCTGCGAGGGCAGGAGCAGGTGCTGAGTTTGCAAGTGCCGCCTTTATTCCAGCCAGGTCATCAAGTTACATGCTGGCTTATGGGTGACAAGGGTTTCCCCTTCAGACTTGGTTCATGACTCCTGTCAGGAACCCAGGCATAGCTACAGAACTGGTATACAATAGGAGCCACATCGCCACCAGAAACATCATCGAGCAGATCACTGGCATGCTCAGGCGACGCTTCCGCTGCCTGGACCGTTCCGGAGGAGCTTTTCAGTACAGCCCTGACCACGTTTACAGATTTGTCATCATCTGCTGCATGCTGCATAATTTTACAATAATGAGGGACCAACCCAAAAATTTCAGAAGGAGGAGGAGCAGGAGGAGGAGGCAGAGGAGCAGCAGGTGGAGGAAGAGCATGAAGAGGAGGAGGAGCAGGAGGAAGAGCATGAAGTGGAGGAGGAGCAGGAGGAGAAGCGTGAACAGGAGGAGGAGGAGCGTGAAGAGGATTAGGAGCAGGAGGAGGAGGAGAAGGAGCAGGAGGAGCGTGAATGGGAGGAGGAGCAGGAGGAGAAGGAAGAGCCTCCTGCCTTCGACCACCAGTGCCACTAGCTGCCAGAGCTTTCAGTGTACTTCACATGAACCATCCCTACTATTCCCAATGCACCAACAGCCCCACAATCCTTATCACCACAGTCCTTATTACCACCATCTGACTGCCTTCCTTTAGTCCAGCCTTGTGGGTCTTGACCCTCACTTCACTACAAATATTAACGCCAACACCAAATCCAGAAAAAAATGTAATCAAACAACTCAATTGCATCTGTATATAATATTTAACAGGAATAATTAAGAGTCACCCTTGTGCCAGGCCTTAGTGCCTGTATTGTGTGCTTGTTTACCAATCCTAGTGTTTCCCCAGTGACTACAGCTTGGGAGGTGGAAGGCTGCTAAGCTTCCACTGAGGACACTTCAATGGCCGTGGTGGGCGACCTCAAGCAGTTCTGGGCCTTGAGGACCCGGCTGAAGATTGCAGCATCTCGGTATGGACCAGAACAGTCCCACGGCTTTGCGTGAGAACAGAGTGCAGGAGTGATGTGATGCTCTGAAAGCTCCTATCACCACTGGCTCAGAGCCAAGGTGGCAGCCATCTAAGCTGCAATGACGGCAGTATCAGCTGCCATGAAAGTTGTCAGAGCTGTCACCAGAGGCTCCACCATGGTGAGCGCCACTGTCGTGTTTATGGTGCTGACCGCTCAGTCCATGTTGGACAGAATGGTCCCCATGCTCTGCGTGAAGCCTCGACACAAGTTGGAGCTGGACTCCTCCATGCTTTGTGAGATTGTGCACAGCTCTCTGATAGGCGGCCTAGTGCCCATCAGTCTTCTTTGATAACCTGGGCCCTTGAAGTCAACATCTGAGTCCTCTGCAGCAGAGCTATTATGTGATCTCGCCCTCCAGCAAGCTGGCACCTCTGGTGTCCTATCCCCTAGCCCTAGCCACTACACACTTGTGGCCGGTGATTTACCACGGGAAGACCCTTCCTGTAACTTACCCTCTCAAGGACGTGTGGTGCCAGTCTCTGAACTGGTGATTGCGAGGGTCAGATCGAGTGAAGGATTCCTCAGGAATTGGCAGAGGGCTGCAACATTTTCAGCAGCTGAAACGAAAGAGAGTAACATGGGTTAGGTTTTAGTGTAAAGGGGGAGCAGAGAGAGATGACTGACTGCTGAAAGCAGCTGCAGTTTGTCATGCAGAGTCTGTAGGGTGAGACAAAAGTAAGAAGAATAAAAGGATCAGGAATGAAAAATTACGGTGCGGCGTATCCTCCAGCATTGCCACTCGCCAAAGCCGCGACTCTACCCCCGCCCATGGTGGCCAGCACGTTTTCTTAAACAGGGGACGGGATGTGCAGTTGAGCTTGGCCTCCTCTGGTCGCTGCCTCCTACCTCATGTTGTTACAGTCTTGTGAGGTGTTTAGAGAATGTGCCTGTCAAATAGTTTGTATGTTGTGTGTAAGATGTGAGGTATGAGGAAGTGCGGGTTGCAATAGTGGTGAGAGTAGGAGGTGCCGAGTGTGTGAGTAGAGGAGAAGGAGGTGAAATGAAGTATCATAGTATCATAGAAAGGTTACAGCATGGAAAGAGGCCATTCAGCCCGTCGAGTCCGTGCCGGCTCTATGCAAGAGCAATCCAGCTAGTCCCACTCCCCAGCCCTAACCCCGTAGCCCTGCAAATTTTTTCCTTTCAAGTACTTATCCAGTTCCCTTTTGAAGGTCAGTGCATTCTAGATCCTAACTACTCATTGTGTAAAAAAGTTTTTCTTCATGTCATCTTTGGTTCTTTTATGGTGCAGTAGGAGAGTGAGGGGAAGGGGGAGGAGAGGATTGTGAGTAGTGAGGTTGAAGGTGTGAGCAGAGAGTAAGAAAGCAGTATTCTTACCTTGATGACTCTGGTGAACTTGAGCTCATCCAAAACTCTGCTGCCTGTATCCTAACTCACACCAAGTCCCGTTCTCCCATCACCCCCTGTGTTCGCTGACCTACATTGGCTTCCGGTCTGGAAATGCCTCGATTTTAAAATTGTCATCCTTGTTTTCAAATCCCTTCATGGCCTCACCCCTCCCTATCTCTGTAACTTCCTCCAACCTTATAACCCTGCAGAATCTCCGCGCTGCTCCAATTCTTGCCTCTTGTGCATCCTTATTTTTCATCGCTCCACCATTGGGTGGCCATCCCTTGAGCTGCCTAGGCCCTAAGCTCTGGAATTCCCTCCCTAAACCTCTCTGCCTCTGTACTCTCTCCTCCTTTGAGACGCTCCTTAAAACCTATCTCTTTGACCAAGCTTTTGGTCATCTGTCCTAATATCTCCTTATGTGGCTCAGTGTCAAATTTTGTTTGATAATTGCTCCTGTGAAGCACCCTGGGACGTTTTACTACATTAATGGCGCTATATAAATGTAAGTTGCTGTTGTTGTGAGGTCATTGAACTTTTTCCTGCATTGCAGCCATGTCCTGGGAACTAAGCTCCTGGCGTTAACCTATTCTGCAACCTCTTTCCACTGGCGATGGAGGTGTTGGCTAAAGGGCTTTCTGCCTGCCGGGTGGATCAGGATCTCCCTTCTCCTGTCCATTGACTGGACTAGTGCCTCCAAAGTGGCATTGGAGAACTTGGGAGCCTGACCTGCAAGTCTTATAGCCATTTCTTTCTTTAGAAATGTTGTCTGCAGCCAGAGTGCACCTCCCTTTTAAGAACTGCTGGTTGCCTTTAAGTGGCATCAATGAAGCCCCATTTCCTGACCCCACCCCCAAACAAGTGCGTAGCCCATGAATAGTGCGAGTGATGCTGACTGCACGCCTGACTCGTGATAATGAGCTGGCAGCACCAATTTCATGTTGTCCCGGGGATCACGTGAACAGACCTGTGCAGCACGCGCTCCACCCCCTGGATCGAATTTCTAGGCCGTTGGGTTTTTACGACAATGCAATAGCTCAGGGACACTTTTACTGATACCAGCATTTTTTTTCTATTTCCAGATTTTATAAACTGAATTCAAATTCTCAAACTGCTGTGGTGGAATTTGAACTTGGGTTCCCTGGATTATTAGTTCAATCCACAGGATTAATAGTCCAGTAACATAACAGCTACACTACCGTACTCCTTCTGGACTGCGATTACCGCCACCTCATCTTCCATCCCAAGTTCCTCCTCGCCACTGCTGCTCAGTGCATCACCATGTGAACTCCTTCTGGCCTCACTAATTAAGCCCTCCTGGATGGGTGTCTCTGGGCCTGTGCTTATGAGGATGCGATGCAAAGACGAGGTTGATGAGTGGGGTGGGTGGTGGAGAAGTGGAGGGACCAGCTTCCCCTCTGCTTGTTGCTGTAGTACTCCTGGGAGGACAGATAAAGAAAGGTTAGCAGGTTAGATGAGCTGCACAGTTACCATTCACTTTCCGGACAAATTCTGAGCTTAAGCATTTGCAATGTATCGTAATGACAGATTGCAATTGAGCAACAGGAACTGAAGAGAAATTGTTGTGTCAGATCTGTCCGGGTGAAATGGCCTAAGTGATCGGGCCCGTCTTTGATACACGTATATTGCCCAAGTTATGGAACCAGCTGTTAACTTGTCTGTGGCTTACTTCAATTTTGATATGTCTCAGGAACAGAGGGAGGCAAACACCCACTCCTTTAGTTTTCACATTTATTTGAAACGTTAAACCGAGGCTCTCAGGTGGATCCCACGGCACTATTCAAGGAAGCGCAAGGGCGTTCTCCCCGGTGTCCTGGCCAATATTTATCCCTCAACCAACATCATTAAAACAGATTATCTGGTTGTTCATCTCTTTGCTGTTTGTAGGACCTTGCTGTGCGCAAATTGGCACAGCAAGGTCCTACAAACAGCAAAGAGATGAACAACCACTTTGAACTTTTATAACCTACTTCTTTACGAATGTTTTCTTCTTTATATTTTATTTTTAACCATCCTCAAGGTTCTTTTGCTTATTATTTTTCAGTAGTTCATTATTTTCAAGAGTTAGTTACACACTTTATGAGTGTAGTGTCTGTTTTCCTGCATTCCTCACCACTTGTCTCTTGTGTCCTTGTTATTCTTTGGGAATCTGCCATATCAGCACCACTTTGCATGCATGCCATATACACATCTTCATCTAACCAATGCACTACTATCAGAATTTAAACATCCGTTTTTCTGTCAGCAATGTCCTTATTACAATCTCATTCAAGCCGTAACAACCCCAACCCACATCCTTCCTTTGCAGGCACGTTAATTCAGCAAAGCACACTGATTCATAACAAACATACATATTAAATGATCTACAACAACATGATATGAAGAGTTTCCTGACCACCTGCAGCTAGCACCTCCCTTGCTACTTCTCCATCTCTCACTGTTTCTCCTGTTATTCCATCCAACAGTTCCAGGGCTTCCTCTTCGTACAGGGTGAGAGGACAGAGGCTTGGGGTTCCTCTCCCGATGTGAAGGCCCTTTGCTTACCATCATATAGAATAGAGCCCAGATGTCAGTAAGCATTCCTTAATGGAGATGAGGAAACGAATAAGTACATATTTTAGTCTTTCAGCATACAGCTGATGCCAGGCATACGAAACTATAATTATGACGAGAAACTTGAGATCCTAGGAACATATGAACAGGGGTAGGCCATTCAGTCCATTGAGTCTATTCCGTCATTCTATTAGATCATGGCTGATCTGTCCCTCAATTCCATTTACTCGCCTTTGATCCATATCTCTTGAACCCTTATCTGTTGATCTCATTCTTGCAAATTTTAATTGATCCAACATCCACACCCTTTGGGGGAGAGAATTCCAGATTTCCACTGTCCTTTGTGAAAAAATGATTTCATTCCTGAATTGCCTAGCTCTAATGTTAAGATTATACTCCTTTGTTCTGGATGCCCCCACCAGAGGAAATAGCTTATCTGTATCCACCCTATTGAATCCTTTTATCATTTTAAACACCTTAATTACACCACCCCATAACCTTCTAAAGTCAAGGGAATATAAGCCAAGTTTATGCAACCTGTCCTCATAATTTAACCCTTTAAGCCTGGTATCATACTGGTGAATCTGCGCTGCACCTCCTCCAGGCAAATATATCCTTCCTGAGGTGCGGTGCCTAGAACTGAACACAGTACTCCAGATAGGGTCTGACCAAGGCTCTGAACAACTAGAGCATAACTTCCTCCCCTTTGTATTCCAGCCCCCTTGAGATAAAGGCCAACATTGCTTTAGCTTTTTTGATTATTTTTTGTACCTGTGCACTAGCTTTTAGTGATTTGTGTACATGGGTATCCAAATCCCTTTGCTCCTCCACAGCTCCTGGTCTTTCTTGGATCCAAAGTAGATGACCTCACATTTCCTTGCATTGAACTCCATTTGCCACAGTTTTGCCCACTCACTTAATCTGTCCATGTCCCTTTGTAACTCCTTGCTCCTATCTACACAACATATAAGTGCCAGGCAATGACCAGCTCCAACAAGAGAGAGCCTAACCACCTCCCCTTGACATTCAACGGCATTACCATTGCCGAATCCCCCACCATCAACATCCTGGGGGTCACCATTGACCAGAAACTTAACTGGACCACATAAATACTGTGGCTAAAAGAGCAGGTCAGAGGCTGGGTATTCTGCGGTGAGTGACTCACCTCCTGACTCCCCAAAGCCTTTCCACCATCTACAAGGCACAAGTCAGGAGTGTGATGGAATACTCTCTACTTGCCTGGATGAGTGCAGCTCCAACAACACTCAAGAAGCTCGACACCATCCAGGACAAAGCAGCCCGCTTGATTGGCACCCCATCCACCACCCTAAACGGTCACTCCCTTCATCACTGGCGCATAGTGGCTGCAGTGTGTACCATCCACAGGATGCACTGCAGCAACTCGCCAAGGCTTCTTCGACAGCACCTCCCAAACATGCGACCTGTACCACCTAGAAGGACAAGGGCAGCGGGTACATGGGAACAACACCACCTGCACGTTCCCCTCCAAGTCACACACTGTCCTGACTTGGAAATATATTGCCGTTCCTTCATCATCGCTGGGTCAAAATCCTGGAACTCCCTTCCTAACAGCACTGTGGGAGAACCTTCACCACATGGACTGGAGCGGTTCAAGAAGGCGGCTCACCACCACCTTCTCAAGGGCAATTAGGGATGGGCAATAAATGCTGGCCTAGCCAGCGACGCCCACATTCCATGAGCGAATAAAAAAAATACTGTGCCTCCTAACTTAGTGTTATCTGCAAACTTGGATGTACAGCTCTCTATTCCTTCATCCAAGTCATTGATATATGGTGAAAAGCCTCTGTAAAGATCCCTGGAGAACATCACTTATCACATCCCGCCAATCAAAGTACATTCTCTTTATTCTTACTCTCTGTCTCCTATCTCCCAACCAATTACCAACCCATATCACAGGTTTACTTCCAATATTTTTGCTAATAACCTCTTCTGCGGAACCTTATCAAATGTCTTCAGGAAGTCCAAGTAGACAACAGCCATAGAAACTCCCCTGTCCACCATGTTCGTGACCTTCTCAAAGAATTCAATTAGATTAGTCAGACATGACCTACCTTTCACAAATCCATGTTGACTCTCTTTGATCAGCTCATACGAACATTGGAACAATGACTGACAGGAAAAGACCCTCTGGTCCATCCAGCCTGTCCCACACAATTGTGATGCTTTGCGTCACAATATATGCACTCCCCACCCCACCTGAAACCATGCGATCTCCTGGGAGAGGTGAAAATCAGATAATACCTGGCCAATTTGGGAAACAAAATCTGGGAAGTTCCTCTCCAAACCCCTTAGGTGATTGAAACTAGTCCAGGAGATCATTCTGGCCCTGATAATTCTAAGCAGTACCTACCTTTTGTACGAGGTGATCTCCGCTCCAGCCAGAAACAGGTCCAGCTCTCGCACAGCTCACCACATGAGCCAGCAGCCTGTTCCAGAAGTCCACTGTTGTCTGGGAAATGAACTACCTCCTAACATCTAACCTACACCTGGCCTTATACAACTTAAAATTGTGACCCCTGGTCCTCCCTAACCTATTTAGTCTACGCTTCTATAAAGTGTAGAGTCCAAGCTCTTTTAGCTTAACTTGATAACTAAGATGCTTTAAGCTGGGAATTAATCTAGTGGCTCTCCTCTGCACCCTTTCCAAAGCCTCAATATCACCCGCCATGTGAGGAGACTGGACACAGTATTCTAACTGAGGCCTGATCAAGGTCTTGTATAAGGACAAAATAATATGCTTTGACTTATAGTCAATTGTCCTACAAATGCACCCCAACACCCTATTCACTTTAGCTATGGCTTCACAGCATTGCTTGTGAACTTTAGAGATCAATGCACTTGATCGTCCAGATCTCTTTCTTTCTCTATCTGCTTTAGTACTTTACCCTGAAGCATTCACCCTGCTCACATGTATAACACTTCACTTCTCCAAATTAAACATCATTTTCCAGTCACTGACCCAATGCTCCAATGCACCAAGATCCTCCTGGAGCAGTCAAGCATCATCTACAGTCCTAATACTCGCCAAATCTTTGTATCATTTGGAAACAGGCAAATCGTGACCCCAACACTTATATCTAGATCATTAATGGTCCTAACACCGATCCCTACAGGACACCACATGTGACTGGTCTCCAAACAGATCCAAATCCATCAACAACCATTCTCTGCTTATGGCCTTCCATCCAGTTCTCAATAAAGCTTAATATATTACCACTAATACTTTTGTCGATCTTGTAGAGAAGCCTCTTTTGCAGTACCTTTTCAAAAGATTTTTGGCAGTCTAAGTAGACAATGTCTACTGGGCTACCCTCATCCACCATCTTGGTGACTTCTTCAAAAAATACAATCAAATTTGCAAGACATGACCTTTTTTTGAAGCCATGTTGGGTGTCCCTAACATGCCCCTCTCTATACTTGTCCAAGTACACTGTCACTCTGTCCCTGATGATAGATTCCAGTAACTTTCCGCTGGGAAAGCAGGTGAGGACCAATTTCTACCCCATTATTCCAGAAAACTGTCCTGAATACTTTCACGAAATTCATTGCCTTTACTACTTGAGCTATTCTGCTTCTCCCAGTCTATGTGAAAATTAAAATCTCCCATTATAGCCACATTGTTTCCGCTACATGTTTCTATGATCTCTGTATTTATACATCCCCCCATTACATCACTACTGTCAGGAGGTCTGTACACAACTCCCACCAGAGTCTTGAATCCTTTACTGCTCCTTAGTTCTACAATACTGTTTCCACTGCCTGTTCACCCTTACTGACGTCCTTTCTTTCAACCGCTGTAATTGTGCCTTTTATCATAGAATCATAGAAATTTACGGCAGAAGGAGGCCATTCATGTCTGTGCCGGCCAAAAAAGAGCTATCCAGCCTAATCCCACTTTCCAGCTCTTGGTCCATAGCCTTGTAGGTTACGGTACCTTAAGTGCACATCCAAGTACTCTTTAAATGCGATGAGGGTTTTTGCCTCTACCACCCTTTCAGGCAATGAGTTCCAGACCCCCACCACCCTCTAGGTGAAAAAAATCCTCCTCAACTCCCCTCTAATCCTTCTACCAATCACTTTAAATCTATGCCCCTTAGTTATTGACCGAAGGGAAATAGGTCCTTCCTATCCACTCTATCTAGGCCCCTCATAATTTTATACACCTCAATTAAATCTCCCCTCAACCTCCTCTGTTCCAAAGAAAATACCCCCAACCTATCCAATCTTTCCTCATGGCTAAAATTCTTCAGTCCTGGCAACATCCTCGTAAATCTTCTCTGTACTCTCTCTAGTGCAATCACATCTTTCCTGTAATGTGACCAGGACTGTACGCAGTACTCTAGCTGTGGCCTAACTAGTGTTTTACACAGTTCTAGCATAACCTCCCTGCTGTTATGTTCTATGTCTCGACTAATAAATGCCTTCTTAACCAACTTAACTACTTGTCCTGCTACCTTCAGGGATCTGTGGAAATGAACTCCAAGGTCCCTCTACACTTCTAAGTATCCTTCCATTTATTGTGTGTTCCCTTGCCTTGTTTGCCTCCACAGGTGCATTACCTCACACTTCTCCGGATTGAATTCCATTTGCCACTTTTCTGCCCACCTGACCAGTCCATTGATATCTTCCTGCAGACCACAGCTTTCCTCCTCACTATCAACCACACGACCAATTTTTGTATCACTATTGCTTGTGGAGACAGAGGGCATGGCTGAGGCGCTAAATGAAATACTTTGCATCCGTCTTCTGTAGAGAAGAGGATATTACCATTGTAGCAGTAAAGGAGGAGGTAGTAGAAATATTGGAAAGGATAAAAATAGATAAAGATTTAGAAGATTGGCAGTACTCACAGAATAGAAAAGATGGGATGCATCCTAGGTTACTGAGGGAAGTAAGGGTGGAAATTGTGGAGGCCCTGGCCACAATCTTCCACTCCTCCTTAGATATGGGGATGGTGCTGGAGGACTGGTGGATTGCAAATGGTACACCCCTGTTCAAAAAAGAGGAGAGGGATAAACCCGGCAATTACAGGCCAGCCAGCCTAACATCGGTGGTGGGGAAACGTTTAGAGACAATAATCCGGGACAAAATAAATTGGCACATGGAAAAGTGTGGGCTAATAAATGAAAGTCAGCACGGATTTGTTAAAGGCAAATCGTGTTTGCTGAACTTGATGGAGTTCTTTGATGAAGTAACGGAGAGGGTTGATGAGGGTAATGCGGTTGATGTTGTGTATATGGACTTTCAAAAGGCATTTAATAAAGTACCACATAATAGATTTGTTAGCAAAATGAAAGCCCATGGGATTAAAGGGACACTGACAGTGTGGATACAAAATTGGCTAGGGGACAGAAAGCAGAGAGTTGTTTATCAGACTAGATGGAAATATACAGTAGTCTGTACCCAGGGGTCAGTATTAGGACAACTGCTCTTTTTGACATATATTAATGACCTGGACTTGGGTATAGAGGATGTAATTTCTGATGACACAAAACTTGGAAATGTAGTAAACAATGTGGAGGATTGTGACAGACTTCAGGAGCACATTGACAGACTGGTGAAATGGGCAGATGAAATTTAATGCAGAGAAGTGTGAAGTCATACATTTTGGTAGGAACATAAGAACACAAGAACTAGGAGGAGGAGTAGGCCATATGGTCACTTGAGCCTGCTCCACCATTCAATAAGATCATGGCTGATCTTCAACCTCAACTCCACTTTCCCGCCCAATCCCCATATCCCTTGATTCCTCTAGAGTCCAAAAATCTATCTATGTCAGCCTTGAATATACTCAACGACTCAGCATCCACAGCCCTCTGGGGTAGAGAATGCCAAAGATTCACGATCCTTTGACTGAAGAAATTCCTCCTCATCTCAGTGTTAAATGGCCGACCCCTTATCCTGAGACTATACCCCCTAGTTCTAGACTCCCCAGCCAGGGGAAACAACCTCTCAGCATCTACCCTGTCAAGCCCCTCAGAATTTTGTATATTTCAATAAGATCATCTCTCATTCTTCTAAACTCCAGAGAAAATAGGCCCATTCTAGTCAATCTCTCCTCTTATTCCAGGAATCAATCTAGTGAACCTTTGTTGCACCGCCTCTAAGGCAAATATATCCTTCCTTAGATAAGGTCTCAACAAAGCCCTGTACAATTGTAGTAAGACTTCCTTACTCTTGTACTCCAACCCCTTGCTAATTGCTTGCTGTACCTGCATGGTAACTTTTGTGTTTCTTGTATCAGGACACCCAATTCTCTCTGAACACCAACATTTAATAATTTCTCACCATTTAAAAAATATTCTGTTTTTCTATTCTTCCTACCAAAGTGAATAACCTCACATTTACCCACATTATACTCCATCTGCCACCTTCTTGTCCACTCAGCTAACCTGTCTATTGCCCTTTGCAGACTCTTTAGGCTCAATTTTAAAACCGAGCCTGGAAGGAGGTGGGGGGCTTAAATTGAGGTCAGGACACCCACTAGTACAGGTTTCCCGGATGTCCTTACGATTTTGACGTAAGGACGTCTTTTATTTATTTTTTTGTCGGTTTCCTGTTCGACTAACCGGTCTGATTGACAGGCTGGTCCCAGTTAGATGGGAGACCAGCTGGGGAGAGGACATATTCAGATAAGTGTGCAGGTAAGTCTTTCTTTGTATGGATGGGGGCGACATGTGTAGGCACGAGGGCATGGGGGCATGGCACAGGTAGGCATGGGAGCATGGGTGGACATAGGTTGGCATGGGTGGGCATATGTCGGCATGGGGTCTTGAGTCATGGGGGATGAAATTAGAGGTCAGTCACGGTGGGGGCTGTCGGGATCGGGGGTCATCGTGGGGGTCCACGATCGTTGAGGAGTAGGGTCGGGGGTTGGAGGATTGCTGTGGGGGGGGAGGGTTGGGGGGTGGGAGGATCGGTGTTTGGGGGAGGGTCGGGAGTCGGGGGAGGATCGGAGTCGGGGGTCAGAGGATCGGAGTGGGGGTAGGATCGGGGATCAGGGTTGGGAGGATCGGAGTGGGGAGAGGATCAGGGTCAGGGGTCCGTGATCGGGGCGAGGGGGGTCCGCGATCGGGGGCCGGGTGTTTGCGATCATTGTGGGGGTCGGTGCAGGTAGGCTTGTTGGACCTGCGGGCAGCTCTCCTGCCTTTCTGGGTACCTACCTGTTAGTCTCGGGCCTTCTTGCCTCCTTTCATGAGGCGTAAAACAGACCCCCGGGAATCCCGGCCCCCCCCGGGGTTGAAATCGGGAAGTCCAGGAAAATGGAGGTCCGAAGCCTCTTTGAAAGGTTTTAAGGCCTGACCTGCCTCCTGGGAGCGGGTTGGTTGCCCGCCCCTCTTCCCGCCGCGGTGAAAACCAGAAATGGGCAGGTTGGATGGGTCTGAAATGGTGGCAATTTTCATTGCCCCCCTGCCCATCCATTTTTCACTTTGAAAATTGAGCCCTTTGTGTCCTCCTCACAGCTTACTTTCCCACCTAGCTTTGTATCGTCAGCAAACCTGGATACATTACACTCGGTCCCTTCATCTAAGTTATTAATATAGATTGTAAATAGCTGAGGCCCAAGCACTGATCCTCCGGCAACCCACTAGTTACAGTCCGCCAAACTGAAAATGACCCGTTTATCCCTACTCTCTGTTTTCTCTCCTTTAACCTACCCATGCTAATATATTACCCCCAATTCCATGGGGGTAACTAACTTGGCAGGGGGATGGGATACAGAGTGGAGCTACAATAGGGGGTGATGTGCAGCCAAATATAGAGAAAAAAACAAGTCAGCTTGGAAGACAGGGCAAATATGTGAGGGCAAGGCTGGATGGCATCTATTTTAATGCAAGGAGTCTTGCGAATAAGGTGGATGAACTGAAGGTGTTGATAAACACATGGGAGTATGATATTGTTGCTGTCACAGAGACATGGTTGAGGGAGGGGCAAGACTGGCAGCTCAATATTCCGGGGTACAGAATCTTCAAGTGAGACAGAGGGGGAGGTATAAGAGGAGGGGGGGTCGCAATATTAATTAAAGAATCAATTACTGCCATAAGGAGGGATGATATATTAGCAGGTTCCTCTAATGAGGCCATATGGGTGGAGCTTAAAAACAAAAAGGGGGCAAGCACTTTGATGGGAGTGTACTATAGGCCCCCAAACAGTCAGGGGGAGATAGAGGAACAGATATGGAGGCAAATCTCAGAAAATTGTGCAAATAATAGGGTAATAATAGTGGGGGATTTCAACTTCCCCAATATTAACTGGGATACTCAGAGTGTAAAAGGCTTAGAGGGTACAAAATTCTTAACGTGCATCCAGGAGAGCTTTTTGAGCCAGCATGCAGAAAGTCCTACAAGAGAGGGGGCGGTACTGGACCTAATTCTAGGGAATGTGGCCGGCCAAGTGGAAGAAGTGTTAGTAGGTGAGCACTTTGGTGACAGTGACCATATATCGGTGAGATTTAAGGTGGTCATGGAAAAGGATAGGGAGGGGCCGGAAATAAAGGTTCTAAATTGGGGGAAGGCCGATTTTAATAGGATAAGGCAGGATCTGGCCAAAATGGACTGGGATCAGCTGCTTGTAGGAAAATCCGCATCGGAGCAATGGGAGTCTTTCAGAAGGGAGATTGAGACCATACAATGGCAACATGTTCCCGTAAAGGTCAAGGGTGGTTCCAAGAACTCCAGGGAACCTTGGATGTCAGGGGATATACGAGAATGGATTAGGAAAAAAAGGAGGGCTTTTGGCAGATACAAAAGGCTAAAGTCGGAGGAAGCCCGAGAGGAGTACAAAAAGTGCAGGGGGATACTTAAAAAAGAAATTAGGAGATCAAGGAGGGGCCATGAAATAACACTGGCGAGCAAAATAAAGGAAAATCCTAAGATGTTTTATAAGTATATTAAGGGTAAGAGGATGACTAGGGAAAAAATAGGGCCCATTAGGGACAAAAATGGCAATCTGTGTGAGGAGCCGGCAGATGTAGGAGGGGTTCTAAATGAATTTTTTGCATCTGTTTTCACTATGGAGAAGGACGATGTAGACATAGAAATACGGCAGGGGGACTGTGATATACTCGAACATATTAACATCGAACGGGAGGAGGTATTGGCGGTTTTAGCAGGCCTAAAAATGGATAAATCCCCAGGCCCGGACGAAATGTATCCCAGGCTACTGTGTGAGGCAAAGGAGGAGATTGCGGGGGCTCTAACACATATATTCAGAACCTCTCTGGCCACAGGGGATGTGCCAGAGGACTGGAGAACCGCTAATGTAATACCATTATTCAAGAAGGGGAGTAGGAAAAAACCGGGGAACTACAGGCCAGTGAGCCTAACATCAGTGGTAGGAAAATTATTGGAAAAAATTCTGAAGGACAAAATTAGTCTCCACTTGGAGAAGCAAGGATTAATCAGGGATAGTCAACATGGCTTTGTCAAGGGAAGATCATGTCTGACTAATTTGATTGAATTTTTTGAGGGGGTGACTAGGCGTGTGGATGAGGGTAACGCAGTGGATGTGGTATACATGGATTTCAGTAAGGCCTTCGATAAAGTCCCCCACAGGAGACTGGTCAAGAAGGTACGAGCCCATGGAATCCAGGGTGCCTTGGCACTTTGGATACAAAACTGGCTTAGTGGCAGAAGGCAGAGGGTGATGGTCGAAGGTTGTTTTTGTGACTGGAAGCCTGTGGCCAGTGGGGTACCACAGGGATCGGTGCTGGGTCCCTTGCTGTTTGTGGTCTACATTAATGACTTGGATATGAATGTAAAAGGTATGATCAGTAAGTTCGCTGATGATACAAAAATTGGTAGGGTGGTAAATAGCGAGGAGGATAGCCTCAGTCTGCAGGACGATATAGATGGGTTGGTCAGATGGGCGGAACAGTGGCAAATGGAATTTAACCCGGAAAAGTGCGAGGTGATGCACTTTGGAGGGACTAACAAGGCAAGGGAATACACAATGAATGGGAGGACCCTAGGCAAGACAGAGGGTCAGAGGGATCTTGGTGTGCAAGTTCACAGATCCCTGAAGCTCGATGGAGGCTAGCCTTTCCTCCATCGCAAACATTCCCGCACCTACCCGCGACACTATCTCAGAGATGCCTTCACGTCCCTGTGACAGTATTCCACTCATGCAGGAGTTGGACTCCTCCATCCTCTGCGCGATTGTGGAGAGTGCATGTGGCAACTATTCCAGCACCTCGGCAATGTGCTGCTGGCCCTCGATGACTCTCCTTTTCATGGCTGGCCCCCAGGGTTCAGCATCTGGGTCCAGCTGAGCAGAGCCTGGAGAAGAGTGCTCCCATCGATGCGGACTCTCCACGGCTGCCCCTGCCACCAGGGCCTGCTCGTGCTCACATGTGCGTGGTGACTTGTCATGTGCAAGTCCAACTAACTGAGGACGGGGACCCACCGAGGTGTGTGTATCTGCGCTGGTGGACGGCTGGCTCAGATGTGACGATGCACCCTCAGAGGCAGGTCCTCTGAGGAATCGCCCTCCGCAGTCAAGCGGTCGCAGATGGCCCTGCAAGAGAACAGAAAGCAATATTAAGCATGTGGACAGATGTTGAGGTGCTGCAGATGCCAAGTGATGTTAAGATCATTTGCTATCATGAGTGCTGAGTGTTAGATTTCTGTCACCAGCCGTTTGTGTGCTCCCAGTCTCGGCATCCGCCACGGACAGGCACTCCAGCGTGTGGTTTATTTCCATTGCCTGCTGCTCTGCATCAGTTAGGATAACCTGGTGTGGCGGGCCCCCTCCGGTCCTTGCCCTCTCCTGGGCATTCTGGCATCTCTTCTATCAAGACAAAACACAGAGAGGCGTGATTGAGTGATGGTTGCATAGTGACCCGCTGCATGCATTGGTGTGGGTGTGGGTAACCGTGAGGGAGATGCATGTGAGGGTGCGTGTGAGACATAGCCATGAGATTGTATGAGGATTGGGTTGCGTGGTAGCGTTCGAATGGGAACTGGGGCGGTGAGTAAGTGCAGGCAAGGTGAGGATGATGGTTGAGTGGATGTGAGGAGTGATGCGAGAGCGTTGTGGTGGCAGTGCAGAAGGAGTTATGTGGTGGTGGAGGTGATGTGGAAGACGGAGTGTCGGATAATGCGTAAGTATACTCACTTTGGCTGGTCATTAAAGTGCTTCATGCACTGGACCCAGGTTCGGCCGACTTGGCTACTGCTGCTGACCTCCTCGGCCACCTCGAGCCAGGCCTTCTTGGTGGCAGAGGGAGGCCACCTCCTCCCATCAGATGGGTAAAACGTTTCCCCCCCACTCCTCACCCCATCAAGCAGCACCTGGAGTGAGGAGTCAGAAAACCTTGGAGCAGCGTTGTCTCTGCTCTGCTCCAATCTATTATTTTGGTTCTTTGCTGCAGGAGGAGCATTGGAGGACTGCCCCTTTAAATAGGGCTCCTCCTGCTGACAGCCTGTGATGTGGGTGCGTAGTGCGCCCGTTGCGCAGGTCTGGAACGGGAAACCCGGAAGCAAGCTTAAGTACATTCAATTAGGCTGCGATCGCGTGCGGAGCACACCGATTTCACTGGGCACGTTACCCACGCGCCCAGTCGACCCCCTGCTGCCAACCTACCTCCCTCCTAATATTGGGCCCATAATGTACAAAAGCAAGGAAGTTATGCGAAACCTTTATAAAACGCTGGTTAGGCCTCAACTGGAGTATTGTGGACAATTCTGGGCACCACACTTTAGGAAGGATGTCAAGGCCTTAGAGAGGGTGCAGAAGAGGTTTACTAGAATGGTACCAGGGATGAGGGACTTCAGTTATGTGGAGAAGCTGGGGTTGTTCTCCTTAGAGCGGAGAAGGTTCAGGGGAGATTTGATGGAGGTGTTCAAAATCATGAAGGGTTTTGACAGAGTAAATAAGGAGACACTGTTTCCAATGACAGAAGGGTCAGTAACCAGAGGACACAGATTTAGAATAGAGGACAAAGAGCCAGAGGCGTCATGAGGAAACATTTTCTTAAGCAGCGAGTTGATATGATCTGAAACGTGCTACCTGAAAGGGCGGTGGAAGCAGATTCAATAGTAACTTTCAAAAGGGAATTGGATAAATACTTGAAGGGAAAACATTTACAGGGCTATGGGGAAAGAGCAGGGGAGTGGGACTAATTGGATAGCTCTTTCAAAGAGGTGGCACAGACACGATGTGCCGAATGGTCTCCTCCTGTGCTGTACCTACTATGATATGATATGATATGCTACTCTTCCTTTCCCAATTTCCATTTCTTAATTGGCAGTACTCAAAGTAGAAAAGTCACCCAGTCCAGATGGGATGCAACCTAGGTTACTGAGGGAAGTAAGGGTGCAAACTGCAGAGGCTCTGACCACAATCTAACATCTAAAATTTGCGACCTTCCAGTCCACTGGGACCGTTCTAGAATCTAGAGAATTTTGAAAGATCATAAGCAATGCACCCGCTATCTCTGCAGCCACCTCTTTCAGAACCTCTCCGCCTCTCAACCTCTCTCTCCTCTTTAAGATACTCCTTAAAACTCACTTCTTTGACCAAGCTTTTGGTCACCTGTCCTAATATCTCTTTATGTGGCTTGGTGTCAAATTTTGATTGAAAATCGTTCCTGTGAAGCGCCTTGGAACGATTTACTATGTTAAAGGTGCTATATAAATGCAAGTTGATGTTGGTGTTGTTGTGTTCTCTGTTTGGCCACAGCAGCCAAGATGTTACCAAATATATCTGTGGGCTCTGGCAAACCATCTGCTGCATGGAGAAGTGTGGCTACAATGCAGTGTTGTGCTTCCATGTGCGGGGACAGAAACAGCTAGTTGGGGCCTGAAATTTTGTCTGTACCTAAAAGCAGGCACATTGCTGACTTAGAAAATAGAAACATAGAAACATAGAAAATAGGAGCAAGAGTAGGCCATTCGGCCCTTCAGGCCTGCTCCGCCATTCAAAATTATCATGGTTGATCGTCTAACTCAGTACCCTGTTCCCACTTTTTCCCCATATCCCTTGATCCCTTTAGCATTAAGAAATATATCTATCTCCTTCTTGAATGCATCTAATGACTTGGCCTCCATTGCCTTCTGTGGTAGAGAATTCCACAGGTTCACCACTCTCTGAGTGAAGAGATTTCTCCTCATCTCGATTCTAAATGGCATATCCCGTATCCTGAGACTGTGACCCCTGGTTCTGGACTCCCCAGCCATCGAGAACATCCTCCCTGCATCTAGTCTGTCTAGTCCTGTTAGAATTTTATATGTTTCGATGAGATCACCTCTCATTCTTGTAACCTCCAGTGAATATAGGCCTAGTCGACCCAATCTCTCCTCATACGTCAGTCCTGCCATCCCAGGAATCAGTCTGGTAAACCTTTGTTGCATTCGCTCCATGGCAAGGACATCCTTCCTCAGATAAGGAGACCAAAACTGCACACAATACTCTAGATGTGGTCTCACCAAGGCCCCATACAACTGCAGTAAGACATCCCTGTTCCTGCACTCAAATACTCTTGCAATGAAGGCCAACATACCATTCACCTTCCTAACTGCTTGCTGCACCTGAATGCTCGCTTTCAGCGACTGGTGTACAAGGACACCCAGGTCTCGTTGCACCACCCCTTTGCCAGTCTATCACCATTCAGATAATAATCTGCCTTTCTGCTTTTACAACCAAAGTGGATAACCTCACATTTATCCACGTTATACTGCATCTGCCATGTTCTTGCCCACTCACCCAACTTGTCCAAATCATATTGGAGCCTCTTTGCATCCTCCTCACAGCTCACGTTCTACCCCAGCTTTGTGTCATCTGCAAACTTGGAAATGTTACATTTTGTTCCCTCATCCAAATCATTGATATAAATTGTGAATAGCTGGGGCCCAAGCACTGATCCCTGCAGTACCCCAATAGTCACTGCCTGCCACCCGGAAAAAGACCTGTTTATTCCTACTCTCTGTTTCCTGTCTGTCAACTAATTCTCAATCCATGCCAGTATATTCCACCCAATCCCATGTGCTTTAATTTTGCACACTAACCTCTTGTGTGGGACCTTATCAAAAGCCTTCAGAAAATCTAAGTGCACCACATCCACTGATTACATCCTATCCTACGAGTTACATCCTCAAAAAACTCCAGTAGATTTGTCAAGCGTGATTTCCCTTTCATAAACCCATGCTGACTTTGTCCAATCCTGTTAATGCCTTCCAAGTGTTCTGTTATCACATGTTTTATAATAGACTCTAGCATTTTCCCCACTACTGATGTTAGGCTAACTGGTCTGTAATTCCCTGTTTTTTCTCTCCCTCCTTTTTTAAATGGTGGGGTTACATTTGCCACCCTCCAATCTGTAGGAACTGTTCCAGAGTCGATAGAATTTTGGAAGATGATCACCAATGCATCCACTATTTCCAGGGCCACTTCCTTTAGTACTCTGGTATGTAGATTATCAGGCCCTGGGGATTTGTCAGCCATTAGCCCCATTAATTTCCCTGGCACTATTTTTTTACGAATACTGGTTTCCTTCAGTTCCTCCCTCTCACTAGATTCTTGGTTCCCTAACATTTCTGGGAGGTTATTGTGTCCTTCTTTGTGAAGACAGAACCAAAGTATGTGTTTAATTGTTCTGCCATTTCTTTGTTCCCCATTATAATTTTCCCCATTTCTGACTGTAAGGGAAGCTTTTACAGTCAGTTTTTGTGTTCCCTGCTAGTTTACTCTCATACTTTATTTTCCCCCTCTTAATCAATCGCTTTGTCCTCCTTTGCTGAATTCTAAACTGCTTCCAATCCTTAGGCTTGCCGCTTTTTCTGGCAATTTTATACATCTTCTCTTTGGATCTAATACTATCCCTAATTTCTTTTGTAAGCCACGGTTGAGCCACCTTTCCCGTTTTATTTTTTGCGCCAGACAGGAATGAATAATTGTTGTAATTCCTGCACACGTTCTTTAAATATTAGCCATTGCCTATCCACCGTTATTCCTTTGAGTAAAGTTCCCCAATTTATCATAGACAACTCGCACCTCATTCTTTTATAATTTCCTTTATTTAGATTCAGGACCCTAGTTTCAGATTCAACTACTTTACTCTCCATCTTAATGAGGAATTCTATCATGTTATGGTCGCTCTTCCCTAAGGGACCCCTCACAACAAGATTGTTAATTAATCCTTTCTCATTGCACAATACCCGGCCTAGGATCGCCTGTTCTCCAGTTGGTTCCTCAACTTATTGGTCTGGAAAACTATCACGTACACACTCCAGGAATTTCTTCCCCACAGCATTATTGCTAATTTGGTTTGACCAATCTATATGTAGATTAAAGTCACCCATGATTATAGTTGTACCCTTCTTGCATGCGTCTCTAATTTCCTGTTTAATGCCTTCCCCTACATCTCCACTACTGTTTGGGGGCCTATAGACAACCCCCACCAACGTTTTCTGCCCCTTGGTGTTTCTTAGCTCCACCCATACAGATTCCTTAAGACTTAAGGGGATGGTGCTGTGGGATGACACAGAGGGAAACCTCGCAAGCATCTCATGTAGCACCACCTCAACTTTGATGGCCATCAAAGAGAACAGGCTGTTACTTGCCTGCACCTAGGGTCCTTTTCCCTTCATCTTGACCTGCCACTCCTTAATCTCCTGCCCCTTTAACATTGGCAAAGGCTGCTGGTCGGTTAATTTGCCTTCTAATGTTCTCCAGAAGCTTTCTAAAGTTTTATCCCGCTTTTTGACACTTTCCTTGAATTATCGCCATCCCTTTGTATTTGACTTAACATGCAGTCTTCCCTCCCTACAGGTAGTAGAAGTTAAGGGTAGTAGAAATCTGGAACCCTGTTTCCCAAATGGCTGTGAATGCTGGGACAATTGGAGCTTTTAAGACTGTGGGTGATAGATTTTTGTTGGGTAAAAGTATCAAGGGATCTGGAGCAAAGGAGGGTAAATGGAGTTGTGGTGCAGATCAGCCATGATATCATTGAATGGCGGAACAGTCTCGAGGGGCTGAATGGCCTCCCCCTGCTTCTAATGCTCCTATGTGCCTACAGTGGTGTCATCCCATGACTCAACTGAGCTTACACCTGGAGTGGTGAAGAATTATGTGAATGAAGTTAGGCTGGAAAATTAAGTGTTATTAGCACTTGAGATTCAGGCAGGTCTTACAGCAGGCCTAACCAAATTAGAACAGGTTTAAACCTGAAGATAAAAATCCTCTCGTCATCCCTGTAATTTTTTTCCCTGTTAAAACACACTCGACATTGCGGGTGCCACAGGGGTGTGTGGAGCATGCCCTTTCATTAAAATAAATGAGGACAAAAAGAAATATAAAAATGGATTGTAAGAGCTTCTACAAGTATGTAAAAAGGAAGAGAGTAGCAAAAGTAAACGTTGGTCCCTTAGAAGCTGAGACAGGAGTAATTATAATGGGGAATAAGGAAATGCCATATGCGTTAAACAAATATTTTGTATCTGTCTTCACAGGAGAAGACACAAAAAGCATACCAGAAATAGTGAGGAACCAAGGGGTTAATGAGAGTGAGGAACTTAAAGTAATTAATATCAGTAGAGAAAAAATACTTGAGAAACTAATGGGACTAAAAGCCGATAAATCCCCTGGACCTGATGGCCCACATCCTAGGGTTCTAAAAGAGGTGGCTGCAGAGATAGTGATGCTTTGGTTATGATCTACCAAAATTCCCTAGATTCTTGAATGGTCCCAGCGGATTGGAAGGCAGCAAATGTAACCCTGCTATTCAAGAAAGGAGGGAGAGAGAAAACAGGGAACTACAGGCCAGTCAGCCTGATATCAGTCATCGGGAAAATGCTGGAATCTATTATTAAGGAAGTGGTAACGGGGCATTTAGAAAATCATAATATGATCAGGCAGAGACAATATGGTTTTATGAAAGGGAAATCGTGTTTGACAAATTTATTAGAGTTTTTTGAGGATGTAACTAGCAGGGTAGATAAAGGGGAACCAGTGGATGTAGTATATTTGGATTTTCAAAAGGCATTTGATAAGGTGCCACATAAAAGGTTGTTATGCAAGATAAGGGCTCATGGGATTGGGGCTAATATATTAGCATGGATTGAGGATTGGTTAACGGACAGAAAACAGAGAGTAGGGATAAACGGGTCATTTTCAGGTTGGCAGGCTGTAACTAGTGGGGTGCCGCAAGGATCAGTGCTTGGGCCTCAGCTATTTACAATCTATATAATGACTTAGATGAAGGGACCGAGTGTAATGTATCCAAGTTTGCTGACAATACAAAGCTAGCTGGGAAAGTAAGCAGTGAGGAGGACACAAAGAGTCTGGAAAGGGACATAGACAAGTTAAGTGAGTGGGCAAGAAGGTGGCAGATAGAATATAATGTGGGGAAATGTGAGGTTATTCACTTTGGTAGGAAGAATAGAAAAACAGAATATTTTTTAAATGGTGAGAAACTATTAAATGTTGATGTTCAGAAAGATTTGGGTGTCCTCGTACAAGAAACACAAGAAGATAGCATGTAGGTACAGCAAGCAATTAGGAAGGCAAATGGCATGTTGGCCTTTATTGCAAGGGGGTTGGAATACAAGAGTAAGGAAGTCTTACTACACTTGTACAGGGTTTTGATGAGACCTCATCTGGAGTACTGCGTACAGTTTTGGTCTCCTTATCTAAGGAAGGATAGACTTGCCTTAGAGGCGGGCAACAAAGGTTCACTAGATTAATTCCTGGGGTGAGAGCGTTGTCCTATGAGGCGAGGTTGAGTAGAATGGGCCTATACTCTCTGGAGTTTAGAAGAATGAGAGGTGATCTCATTGAAACATATAAGATTCTGAGGGGGCTTGACAGGGTAAATGCTGAGAGGCTGTGTCCCCTGGCTGGAGAGTCTAGAACTAGGGGACATAGTCTCAGGATAAGGGGTCGGACATTTAGGACTGAGATGAGGAGGAATTTCTTCACTCTGAGGGTTGTGAATCTTTGGAATTCTCTTCCCCAGAGGGCTGTGGATGCTGAGTCGTTGAGTATATTCAAGGCTGAGATCGATAGATTGTTGGATTCTAGGGGAATCAAAGGATATGGGGATCGAGCAGGAAAATGGAGTTGAGGTCGAAGATCAGCCATGATCTGATTGAATGGTGGAGCAGGCTCGAGGGGCTCTTGGGCCTACTCCTGCTCCTCTTTCTTATGTTCTTTTGAAAGAAAGACTTGCATTTATATAGCACCTTTCATGACCCCGGGAAGTCCCAAACTGCTTTACAGCCAATTAAGTACTTTTTATTTTGAGGTGTAGTCACTGTTGTAATGTAGGAAACACAGCAGCCAATTTGCACGCAGCAAGGTCCCACAAACAGCAATGCGATAATGACCGCTTTAGTGATCCTTATTCAGGAATAAATATTGGCCATTATATCTTCGAATAGTGCCATGGGATCTTTTCCGTCCACTTGGGAGGGTAGACGGGGCCTCAGTTTAAAATCTCATCCGCAAGACACCACCTCAGCACTGCACTAGAGTGTCAGCCTGGATTTTGTGCTCAGGTCTTTAGAGTGGGACTTGAACCCACAACCTTCTGACTCAGAGGTGAGAGTGCTACCATCTAAGCCATGGCTGACCTGTAATTGGTAAGCCTTCCTGTTTGGTTAAGTGCTGCACAACTACAGATGGCAACAGTGCAATTCTTCAGACAGAATAATGGACCTGGTCAAAAAATCAGCCACCAGGTGGGACACCTTACATTGGATCCACCACAAATCTATCCATGAATAAACCACAATAAACTTCCCTACAGTACAGCATGAGGAAGATTTAAATATTAGTGTGTGTGTGTCAATGTTAGTCCACACCTTTCTGATGGCTAGCTGCCAGAGTCTCTGTACACTGTGCTTTGCTGATTGATGCTGTGCCTTATTCACACAGCTGTTTGGTTAATGTGTTACAACTAACCCTTCCTGCAAGAGGAATGGTTGCTGAGTCAGACCACTGTTTCCATGGTGTCAGCTGGCAGCTTGGGATTCCTCTGCTGGCGTCCAAACACAACTGCTCATTTGTTTATAGAAATCCAGCTGCTTAATAAGACTGGAGCCTTTCTTTCAATAACTACAGGATATGTTTAAAAGGAAACTCTAGGAAAATACAACCCCAAGAAGCACATTATAAAAGTTTCCCCTATTCCTTGAGCATTTTTAGTGGAAATTTAAAGTCTGCTGGTGTTTCAAATAAAAAAGTATTTTTTTCCAGAGGTCTGGGTGGTGAGGTACATTAGAAGGTTGCTCCTACACCTCTGAGACCCAGCTTCAATGGGATTAGAGTTGCCAACCATCCAGGATTGTCCTGGTGCCTCTCGGAATTGAAGATTAATCTCCTGGATACTGCTGCAAGCAGCCCAGGAGAAAACTCATAACAGCATTAGAAAAATAGTGTGTTTTTCTTGCATTTTTTTTGAACACTTTTGTTTATTAGTTTGAAAAATATTGTAGTTAGGAAAAAAAACTATTTGATTGATGGTCAAGAATCATCCAATTAAGGCGTTGCCCTGTGAGGATGGACGTATTGGGCGACTAATGGCGGGAGCGTGGAGGCAGTGCGTCATGTAATGAAACCTCTAGGAATACATCCAACCAGAGTTGGCAAACCTAAAGGGATTAAAGACTCTCTGCTGTCTGTAAGGATCCTATATGAACTCTGTTTGGACAGTCCAAATAAAAATTTTAATGAGCATAAGTCCACAGCACAAAACTGACCATATTTTGACAATAAGGGGATGGACTTTCCTTCCTTTTACTGCTCATTTCCAGGCAGTGCTGAGGTGCCAAAACTAGTTAATACGGTGCAGTATCGATGACCACCTCAATACCACCCCAAAAAAGTTGCAGGAAGATTCTCCTCCTGGAAACCATCAAGTTTGCGGTCCTATTTGCCCGAAGCCTGCCCCACTGCATAAGTGGTGGTATCAGCAGCATAGCAGTATCCCTGAGGTAGATACCGCATGGAGGAGGCCATTTTTGATTTCCTGACGGAAGCTTGTAGAAAATTCTCCGATTTCTGGTTGGTTCTTGTTCTGGAATTTGTTTGACGACTTCTGCTGGAGGCTTGAGAAGGAAAATTTCTGGAATGCATTTCCCAAGGGAATCCCCCCAATCCTCTGCTATGGAGAGGAACAGAATGAGGATATAGAAGAGACTAGATTGGAAACTCATAGCGGGGAGTTTTAACCTAAACTGAGAACGTGGCAGGTTTGGGTCGGACCCCCATTTTACAGCCCGCTCGACTTTACTTTCCATTGGCTTCAGTGAAGTGTAAAATTGGGTAGGGTGTAAAACGGGTGTCTGACCTGAACTCACCCCGTTCCCAATGGGTGGGTTAGGTTAAAATTACTCCCCTTAGAGTGAGGGATCACAGAAGATACTTTTTTACAACACGTAGATACCCACTCCATAAGGTTTACAGAGACAGAAGATCTTATTTAGGTTTCTTCTCCCATCAATGCCTCAGAAAGCTGCGTTTCTGTTAGGGGAATTATGCCAGCTGCTGGCTGAAGACCAGCCCAATTCCAACAGGAGAATAGCACTGTCTGTAGCAGTGAAATTGACCACTGCCTTGAATTTTTTGCCACTGGGTCCTCCCAGGCGGTCTTGGATGACCTTTATTATATCGGCCAGGTAGCAGCACACCATTGCCTTGCAGTTCATAATCTTCTCTGGAACCTGCAAGACAGAGATTGAGCAGTCCAAATCCACAGGTGCAAGGAGCAATTGATGGAACTCGTGGCATTGAAAGTCCCATACAACAACCCCCTCAATTTCATGAATAGGGAAGAGTTTCATCTAATAAATGCCCAGCTAATATGTGATGTCAATCACCTTATCATGCACATTAATGCCTTTGAAGACTATATGACGCTCGTCTCAGTGAAGCTGCTGTCCCAGAGGGACCAGCTTCCAGGTTGCCATTCACTTGTAAGGGGAAGCTGAGCCCAGGTCTGAAGCTGCCTTAGGTGCTGTCATTGAAAGGGACCTTAAAAAAGTAGGTGCACTGAGAGACAGCAACATCTGCTACTACTAGTGCAAGACACGGCTGGGATGTGCTACTGTTCACTATCATTACAGACTGATATGTCTCAATCAAGTCTGGGAAGGTCTGTGAAAGTGTTGTGTTCAGGATGACCCAGTGTATTTATCAATCCCTCTGATGGGGCCCAGTATGTTTATTAGTTTCTCTGATAGATCCCACTGTGTTTATCAATCATTCTGATAGGTCCCAGTGTTTTTATCAATTCTTCTGATAGGTCCCAGTGTGTTTAACCATCTCTCTGACAGGTCCCAGTGTGTATATCAATGACCCTGATCGGTCTCAGTGTATTTATTAAACCCTCTGATAGGTCCCACTGTGTTTATCAATCCCTCTGATAGGTCTCAGTGTGTTTATTAATGCCTCTGATAGGTCCCGCTTTGTCTATCAATCCTTCTGATAGGTCCCAGTGTGTTTATCAATCCCTTTGATAGGTCCCATTATCTTTATCCATCCCTTTGATAGGTCCCAGCATATTTATCAATCAAGAAATAGTACAGTATTAGGTTGGATCAGACTAAGAGAGAATACGAGAAGGTCGAAGATAGGTTTACAGTGCATGTGTGTAAATGCACGAAGCATGGTAAATAAGGTTGGTGAGCTGCAGGCGCAAATAGCCACATGGGAATATGATGTAGTGGCGATAACGGATTTCTGGCTCAAAAAGGGCAGGATTGGGTACTAAATATTCCTGGATACAAAGTGTTCAGGAAAGATAGGGAAGGAAAAAAGAAAGGGGGGTTGGTGACAGTATTGATTAAGGAGAATACTGCAGTGCTGGAGAGAGCGGATGTCCTGGAGGGGTCAAGGACAGAATCTATTTGGTTAGAGTTAAGAAACAATGGAGGTGCCATTACACTACTGGGTGTATTCTGTAGGCCACCAACTAGTGGGAACAATACAGAGGAACGAATTTGCAGGGAAATTACAGAAAGGTGCAAAAGCTACAGAGTAATGATAATGGGAGACTTCAACCATCCTGATACAGACTGGGATAGTAATAGTGTAAAGGGCAAAGAGGGGGAGGAATTTCTGAAGTGTGTTCGGGAGAACTTTCTTGATCAGTATGTTTCCGTCCCAACGAAGAAGGAGGCATTGCTGGATCTGGTTCTGGGGAATGAGGTGGGCCAAGTGGAGCAAGTGTCAGTGGGGGAATATTTAGTGAACAGTGATCATAGTATCATAAGGTTTAAATTAGTTATGGGAAAGGACAAAGAGCAATCTAGAGTAAAAATACTTAATTGAAGGATGGCCAATTTCAGTGAGTTGAGAACAGATCTGGCCCGGGTAAATTGAAATCAAAGGTTGGCAGGCAAAGCTATAATCGAATAATGGGCGGCCTTTAAAGAGGAGATGGTTTGGGTACGGTCTAGATACATTCCCACGAGAGGGAAAGGTAAGGCAACCAAAGCCAGAGCTGCCTGGATGACGAAAGAGATAGAGAGTAAGATGAAGCAGAAAAAGGGGACGTATGACAGATGTCAGGTTGATAATACAAGTGAGAACCAGGCTGAATATAGAAAGTTCAGAGGGGAAGTAAAAAAGGAAATGAGGGAGAAAGAGAGAGTATGAGAATAGACTGGCAGCTAACATAAAAGTGAATCCAAAAGTCTTCTATTGGCATGTAAACAGTAAGCGGATAGTAAGAGGAGGGGTGGGGCCGATTAGGGATCAAAAAGGAGATCTACACATGGAGGCAGAGGGCATGGTTGAGGCACTAAATAAATACTTTGCATCTGTCTTTACCAAGGAAGAAGATGCTGGCAAAGTCACAGTAAAAGAGATACTGGATGGGCTAAAAATCGATAAAGAGCAGGTACTAGAAAGGCCTGCTGTACTTAAAGTAGATAAGTCACCCGGTCCGGATGGGATGCATCCTAGGTTGCTGAGGGAAGGGTGGAAATTGCGGAGGTATTGGCCATAATCTTTTAATCATCCTTAGATACGGGGGTGGTGACAGAGGACTGGAGAATTGCAAATGTTACACACTTGGTCAAAAAAGGGTGTAAGGATAAACCCAGCAACTACAGGCCAATCAGTTTAACCTCAGTGGTGGGGAAACTTTTAGAAACAATAATCCGGAACAAATGTAATCGTCACTTGGACAAGTGGGGATTCATAAAGGAAAGCCAACACGGATTTGTTAAAGGCAAATTGTGTTTAACTAACTTGATTGAATTTTTTGATGAGGTAACAGAGAGGGTCGATGAGGGCAATGCAGTTGATGTTGAGTATATGGACTTTCAAAAGCGTTTGATAAAATGCCACATAATAGGCTTATCAGCAAAATCAGCACTCAGGGATCGGTGCTGGGTCCGCTGTTATTTGTTATTTATATTAATGATTTGGATGAGAATTTAGGAGGCATGGTTAGTAAGTTTGCAGATGACACCAAGATTGGTGGCATTGTGGACAGTGAAGAAGGTTATCTAGGATTGCAACGGGATCTTGATAAATTGGGCCAATGGGCCGATGAATGGCAGATGGAGTTTAATTTAGATAAATGTGAGGTGATGCATTTTGGTAGATCGAATCGGGCCAGGACCTACTCCGTTAATGGTAGGGCGTTGGGGAGAGTTATAGAATAAAGAGATCTAGGAGTACAGGTTCACAGCTCCTTGAAAGTGGAGTCACAGGTGGATAGGGTGGTGAAGAAGGCATTCGGCATGCTTGGTTTCATTGGTCAGAACATTGAATGCAGGAGTTGGGATGTCTTGTTGAAGTTGTACAGGGCATTGGTGAGACCACACTTGGAATACTGTGTACAGTTCTGGTCACCCTATTATAGAAAGGATATTATTAAACTAGAAAGAGTGCAGAAAAGATTTACTAGGATGCTACCGGGACTTGATGGTTTGACTTATACGGAGAGGTTAGACAGACTGGGACTTTTTTCCCTGGAGAGTAGGAGGTTAAGGGGTGATCTTATAGAAGTCTATAAAATAATGAGGGGCATAGATAAGGTAGATAGTCAAAATCTTTTCCCAAAGGTAGGGGAGTCTATAACGAGGGGGCATAGATTTAAGGTGAGAGGGGAGAGATACAAAAGGGTCCAGAGGGGCAATTTTTTCACTCAAAGGGTGGTGAGTGTCTGGAACGAGCTGCCGGAGGCAGTAGTAGAGACGGGTACAATTTTGTCTTTGAAAAAGCATTTGGAGAGTTACATGGGTAAGATGGGTATAGAGGGATATGGGCCAAGTGCAGGAAATTGGGACTAGCTTAGTGGTATAAACTGGGCGACATGGACATGTTGGGCCGAAGGGCCTGTTTCCATGTTGTAACTTCTATGATTCTATGATTCTATGAAGCCTATGGAATAAAAGGGACAGTGGCAGCTTGGACACAAAATTGGCTAAGTGACAGGAACAGAGAGTTGTGGTGAACGGTTATTTTTCGGACTGGAGGAAGGTATAAAGTGGTGTTCCCCAGGGGTTGGTACGAAGACCGCTGCTTTTTGTGATATATATTAATGACTTGTACTTGAGTGTACAGGGCACAATTTCAAAATTTGCAGATGACACAAAACTTGGAAGAGCAGTAAATAGTGAGGAGGACAGTGATAGACTTCAAGAGAACATAGACAGGCTGGTGAAATGAGCGGACACATCTCCAACAAAAGAGAGTCTAACCACCTCCCCTTGACATTCAATGGCATTACCATTGCCGAAATCCCCCACCATCAACATCCTGGGGGTCACCATTGACCAGAAACTTAACTGGACCAGCCATATAAATACTGTGGCTACAAGAGCAGGTCAGAGGCTGGGTACTCTGCGGCGAGTGACTCACCTCCTGACTCCCCAAAGCCTTTCCACCATCTACATGGCACAAGTCAGGAGTGTGATGGAATACTCTCCACTTGCCTGGATGAGTGCAGCTCCAACAACACTCAAGAAGCTCGACACCATTCAGGACAAAGCAGCCCGCTTGATTGGCACCCCTTCCTCCACCCTAAACATTCACTCCCTTCACCACCGGCGCACCGTGGCTGCAGTGTGTACCATCCACAGGATGCACTGCAGCAACTCGCCAAGGCTTCTTCGACAGCACCTCCCAAACCCACGACCTCTACCACCTAGAAGGACAAGAGCAGCAGGTACATGGGAACACCACCACCTGCACGTTCCCCTCCAAGTCACACACCATCCCGACTTGGAAATATATCGCCGTTCCTTCATCGTCGCTGGGTCAAAATCCTGGAACTCCCTACCTAACAGCACTGTGGGAGAACCGTCACCACACGGACTGCAGCGGTTCAAGAAGGCGGCTCACCACCACCTTCTCTAGGGATGGGCAATAAATGCCGGCCTCGCCAGCAACGCCCACATCCCATGAACAAATTTTAAAAAAGATGAAATTTAATGCAGAGAAGTGTGAAGTGATAAATTTTGGCTGGAAGAATGAGGAGAGGCAATATAAACTAAATGGTACAATTCTAAAGTGGGTGCAGGAACAGAGAGGCCTGGGGGTATTTGTGCACAAATCTTTGAAGGTGGCAGGACAGGTTGTGAAAGCGGTTAAAAAAGTATATGGGATCCTGGGCTTTATAAATAGAGGTATAGAGTACAAAAGCAAGGAAGTCATGATGAACCTTTATAAAACACTGGCTTGGCCACAGCTGGAGTATTGTCTCCAGTTCTGGGGACCACACTTTAGGATGGATGTGAAGGCCTTAGAGAGGGTGCAGAAAAGATTTACTGGAATATTTCCGGGGATGAGGGACTTCAGTATTGTGGATAGACTGGAGGAGCTGGGGTTGTTCTTCTTAGAGCTGAGAAGGTTAAGAGGAGGTTTGATAGAAATGTTCAAAATCATGAAGGGTTTAGATAAAGTAAATAAAGAGAAACTGTTCCCATTGACAGAAGGGTCGCGAACCAGAGGACACAGATTTAAGGACCAAGAGCGAAACAAGGAAAAGCTTTTTTACGCAGTGAGTAGTTATGGTCATAGAATCATAGAAATTTACGTCACATTTGGCCCATTGTGTCTGTGCCAACCTAATCCCACTTTCCAGCTCTTGGTCCATAGCCTTGTAGGTTACTACAAGGTGCTTGGATTTGCACTTCAAGTGGAGGGCATTAAACAGGAAATTAGAGACGCATGCAAGAAGGGTACAACTATAATCATGGGTGACTTTAATCTACATATAGATTGGTCAAACCAAATTAGCAATAACACTGTGGGGGAGGAATTCCTGGAGTGTGCACGTGATAGTTTTCCAGACCAATACGTTGAGGAACCAACTGGAGAACAGGTGATCCTAGACCGTGCAATGAGAAAGGATTAATTAACAATCTTGTTGTGCTGGGTCTCTTAGGGAAGAGCGACCATAACATGATAGAATTCCTCGTTAAGATGGAGAGTGAAGTAGTTGAATTCGAAACTAGGGTCCTGAATCTAAATAAAGGAAATTACGAAAGTATGAGGTACGAGTTGGCTATAATAGATTGGGGAACTTTACTAAAAGGAATGACGGTGGATAGGCAATGGCTAATATTTAAAGAACGTGTGCAGGAATTACAACAATTATTCATTCCTGTCTGGCGTAAAAATAAAACAGGAAAGGTGGCTCAACTGTGGCTTACAAAAGAAGTTAGTGATAGTATTAGATCCAAAGAGGAGACATATAAAATTGCCAGAAAAAGCAGTGAGCCTGAGGATTGGGAGCAGTTCAGAATTCAGCAAAGGAGGACAAAGAGATTGATTAAGAGGGGAAAAATAGAGTATGAGAGTAAACCAGCAGGGAACATAAAAACTGACTGTAAAAGCTTCTATAAATATGTCAAGAGAAAAAGATTAGTGAAGACAAATATAGGTCCCTTACAGTCAGAAATGGGGGAAATTATAATGGGGAACAAAGAAATGACAGAACAATTAAACACATACTTTGGTTCTGTCTTCACAAAGGAGGACACAAATAATCTCCCAGAAATGTTAGGGAACCAAGGGTCTAGTGAGAGAGAGGAACTGAAGGAAACCAGTATTAGTAAAAAAAATAGTGCTAGGGAAATTAATGGGGCTAAAGGCTGACAAATCCCCAGGGCCTGATAATCTACATCCCAGAGTACTAAAGGAAGTGGCCCTGGAAATAGTGGATGCATTGGTGATCATCTTCTAAAATTCTATCGACTCTGGAACAGTTCCTACAGATTGGAGGGTGGCAAATGTAACCCCACTATTTATAAAAGGAGGGAGAGAAAAAACAGGGAATTACAGACCAATTAGCCTAACATCAGTAGTGGGGAAAATGCTAGAGTCTATTATAAAAGATGTGTTAACAGAACACTTGGAGGGCATTGATGGGATTGGACAAAGTCAGCATGGGTTTATGAAAGGGAAATCACGCTTAACAAATCTACTGGAGTTTTTTGAGGATGTAACTAGTAGAATAGATAGTGGAGAACCAGTGGATGTGGTGTATTTAGATTTTCAGAAGGCTTTTGATAAGGTCTCACACAAGAGGTTAGTGTGCAAAATTAAAGCACATGGGATTGGGGGGAATATACCGGCATGGATTGAGAATTGGTTGACAGACATGAAACAGAGAGTAGGAATAAACGGGTCTTTTTCCGGGTGACAGGCAGTGACTAGTGGGGTACCGCAGGGATCAGTGCTTGGGCCCCAGCTATTCACAATATATATCAATGATTTGGATGAGGGAACTGAATGTAACATTTCCAAATTTGCAGACGACACAAAGCTGGGATGGAATGTGAGCTGTGAGGAGGATACAAAGAGGCTCCAATGTGATTTGGACAAATTGGGTGAGTGGGCAAGAACATGGCAGATGCAGTATAACGTGGATAAATGTGAGGTTATCCACTTTGGTTGTAAAAGCAGAAAGGCAGATTATTATCTGAATGGTGATAGACTGGGAAAAGGGGAGGTGCAACGTGACCTGGGTGTCCTTGTACACCAGTCGCTGAAAGCGAGCATTCAGGTGCAGCAAGCAGTTATGAAGGCGAATGGTATGTTGGCCTTCATTGCAAGAGGATTTGAGTACAGGAGCAAGGATGTTTTTCTGTAGTTGTACAGGACCTTGGTGAGACCACATCTGGAGTATTGTGGGCAGTTTTGGTCTCCTTATCTGAGGAAGGATATCCTTGCCATGGAGGGAGTGCAACAAAGGTTTACCAGACTGATTCCTGGGATGGCAGGACTGACTTATGAGGAGAGATTGGGTCGACTAGGCCTATATTCACTCGAGGTTAGAAGAATGAGAGGTGATCTCATCGAAACATATCAAATTCTAACAGGACTAGACAGACTAGATGCAGGGAGGATGTTCCCGATGGCTGGGGAGTCCAGAACCAGGGGTCACAGTCTCAGGATACGGGGTATGCCATTTAGAACCTAGATGAGGAGAAATTTCTTCACTCATAGAGTGGTGAACCTGTGGAATTCTCTAGCACAGAAGGCAGTGAAGACCAAGTCATTAGATGTATTCAAGAAGGAGATATATATATATCTTAATGCTAAAGGGATCAAGGGATATGGGGAAAAAGCGGGAACAGGGTACTGAGTTAGATGATCAGCCATGATAATTTTGAATGGCGCAGCAGGCCCGAAGGGCCGAATGGCCTACTCTTGCTCCTATTTCCTATGTTTCTATGTTTCTATGTTTGCATATCCAAGCACCTTTTAAATGCAATGTGGGTTTCTGCCTCTACCATCCTTCTGTCAGTGAGTTGCCGACCCCAACCACCCTCTGGGTGAAAACATTTCTCCTCATCTACCCTCTTATCCTTCTTTCAATTACTTTAAATCTGTGCCCCCTGGTTATTGACCTCTCTGTTAAGGGTAATAGGTCCTCTCTATCTGGGCCCCTCATAATTTTATACACCTCAATTAAATCACCCCTCAGCCTCCTCTGTTCCAAAGAAAACAACCCCAGCCTATCCAATCTTTTCTCATAGCTAAAATTCTCCAGTCCTGGCAACATCCTCGTAAATCTCCTCTGTACCCTCTCTAGTGTAATCACATCTTTCCTGTAATGTGGTGACCAGAACTGTACACAGTACTCAAGCTGTGGCCTAACCAGTGTTTTATCCAGTTGAAGCATAACATCCCTGCTCTTGTATTCTATGCCTCAGCTAATAAAGGAGAGTATTCCATATGCCTTCTTATCTACCTGCCCTGCTACCATCAGGGATCTGTGGACATGCACTCCAATGTCCCTTTGTTCCTCTACACCTCTCAGTATCCTTCCCTTTTATTGTGTGTTGCCTTGTCTTGTTTGCCCTCCCCAAATGCATTACCTCACACTTCTCCAGATTGAATTCCATTTGCCACCTTTCTGCCCACCTGACCAGTCCATTGATATCTACAGCTTTCTTCCTCACTATCAACCACACGGCCAATTTTAGTATCATCTGCAAACTTCTTAATCATGTCCCTACATTTAAGTCTAAATCATTGATATATACCACAAAAAGCAAGGGACCTAGTACTGAACACTGCGGAAGCCCACTGGAAACAGTCATAAAAACAACCGTCAACATTACCCTTTGCTTCCTGCCACTGAGCCAATTTTGGATCCAAATAGCCACTTTCCCTTGGATCCTATGGGCTTTTATTTTTCTGACCAGTCTGTCATGTGGGACTTGTCAAATGCCTTGCTAAAATCCATATAGACTACTTCAAACGTGCTACCCTCATCGACCCTCCTCAGTACCTCCTCAAAGAATTCAATCAAGTTAGACAGACACGACCTTCCCTTAACAGATCCATGCTGACTGTCCTTGATTAATCCGTGCTTTTCTGGATGACGATTAATACTGTCCCTCAGAATTGATTCCAATAATTTGCTCACCACCAAGTTAGACTGACTGGCCTGTAATTACTCGATCTATCTCTTTCTCCCTTTTTAAACAACAGTACAACATAAGCAGTCCTCCAGTCCTCCGCCACCACATCTGTAGCCAGAAAGGATTGGAAAATGATGGTCAGAGCCTCCGCCAATTCCTCCCTTACTTCTTTTAACAGCCTGGGATACATTTCATCCGGCCCTGGTGATTTATTTACTTTCAAAGATGCTAATCCCCTTAATACTTCCTCTCTCACTATGTTTATCCCATCCAATATTTCACACTCATCCTCCTTAACTACAATGTCTGCATCATCCCCCTCTTTTGTGAAGACAGACACAAAGTATTCATTAAGAACCGTACTCACATCTTCTACCTCCACATATAGGTTCTTCACCGGAACAGACAAAGAAAGAAAGACTATCACAAATGTAGCACCTTTCATGAGCTCAGCCAATTAAGTACTTTTAAAGTGTCATCACTGTTGTAATGCAGGAAACGGGGCAACCAATTTGCGCACAGCAAGATCCTACAAACAGCAATGAAATATATGACCAGATCATCTATTTTTAGTGATGTTGTTTAAGAAGGCTAAAGTAGAATCTAATAGACATTTTCAAAATTTGATAAATAATGAAAGATTGTTCCCACTGGTTGGTCAATCTATAGGAAGGGTGCATGGACTCAGGATTATCTTGAGAAGAATGAAGGGGGAAGTTAGAAGATATGTTTTTATGCAAAGAGTATTAGAACACGTAATGCTTTATTATAAGGTACCATTAAGGAAGAGACTATAATATAATTTAAAAGGGAATTGGGTAAGTATTTGAACATGAAGAATAAAAAAAGATATGGGTGGTGGTGATATTCCAATTTTGAAAAGAAGGCACTTTATCAGGACAGTGTGGAGGGAACTTTAATCTGCATCTCCCCTCTGCTACACCTGACTGAGGATTGTTTTGTATTTTCAATGGGTTCCAGCAAGGTGAGATTGGTTCCCTAGCACTTATCTGATAAGAAAAAAATTCAACAAAATTGTTTAGGATAAGAAAACTGAACTTTGTAGTGTGAGTAGCCCATCTATAATGGGGAGGCCTAAACTTATATCTTGCACTGCTGGTCACCAGACGTAGCAACATTAATCAGGCAGCCAGCAGCAGAGAATGGGCGGAAGTCCCGTTGCACCAGAAATCCTCTCGCTTGACTTTATGGTGTTGTTTCTGAGAGAAGGGACCAGCGGTGTAGACTTCTGAGTGCCTGTCCGTTTGAGACTGGTGCTTCATTTAAGTATTCACTTGGGGCAGGACATCCTGAACACCATTTCCTAACATTCTGAATGCTGAATGTTGTTTCTAAAGGATGCCCCATGAAATGGGGCTTCCACCACTGCTGGGGAATCAGCTGTGGCAGTAGCTGATTAAAGAGCATGGGTAAGTACATCGAATCTGCAAGCTTCCAGTCACTATTTTGACCAATTTTGCTAATTTTTTGTGTTTTATTTTTATGCTGGCATTTAGGTTGTCATGAGCCAATTGTGTCAATGGTTCCATTTTTTTTTTGCCTCCAGCATTATTAATGGCACTCCTGAGTTTCCCAATGGAATCTGTCATTGAAGGTATCATTGATGTATATAGTGAACTGAAGCTATTTGTGTTATCACAAACAGTTTCCCTGACCCTCTCTATGGGACAATTAAGTCTTGTCAGCAGAAAGAACTGTATAGTGCCTTTCATACCCTCATGACATCACAAAGTGCTTTACAGCCAATGATACACTTTTGAAGTGTAGTCACTGTTGCAACATAGGGAAACACACCAGCCAATTTATGCACAGCAAGGTCCCACAAACAGCAGTGAGATAAATAACCAAATAATCTGTTTTAGTGATGTTGGTTGAAAAATAAATGTTGGCCGGGACACTAGAATTCCCCATCTCTTCTTCAAATAGCGCCATGGGATCTTTTATGTCCCCCTGCGAGGGCTGACAGGGCCTCGTCTCATTGGAAAGACAGTGCAGCATGTCCTCAGTACTGCACTGATGTATCAACTGAAATTATGTGCTCAAGTTTCTGGAGTAGAGCTTGCACACATGAGCTGACTCAGAGGCGAGAGTGCTACAACTGAGCCAAGGTTGACACTTTGTTCTTTGAATGACATAGGCACAGGGTACAAGTACAGGAAGATAAGAAGTTCTGAATGGAGTAGTTTTTACACCAGGGCAAATCCACAGCAAAAATGATTTGACTTTATTTCTGAAACCAACAAAAGCAAACATGGACCACAAGCTATGCTTTTGAAATCTACCTCTCATATCCATAAGACCATAAGAGATAGGAGCAGGAATAGGCCACTTGGCCCTTCGAGCCTGCTCCACCATTTAATGAGATTATGGCTGATCTGATTTTTACCTCAACTCCATGTTCCCATCTTTTCCCCATATCCTTTGACTCCCTTGCTGATCAAAAATTTGTCTAACTCAGCCTTGAATGTATTCAATGACTCAGCCTCCACAGCTTTTTGGGGTAAAAAATTCCATAGATTCACGACCCTCTGGGAAAAGAAATACCTCCTCATTTCCGTCTTAAACGGGCGACCCCTTATTCTGAGACTATGCCCCCTAGATTTAGATTCTCCCATGATGGGGAACATCCGCTCAGCATCTACCCTATCGAGTCCCCTCAGAATATTATGTGTTTCAATAAGATCTCCTCTCATTATTCTAAATCCAATGAGTATAGACCCAACCTGTTCAATCTTTCCTAATAAGACAACCCTTCCATACCCGGAATCAACCTAGTGAACCTTCTCTGAACTGCCTCCAATGCAAGTATGTCCTTCCTTAAATAAGGGCACCAGAACTGTACGCAGTACTCCAGGTGTGGTCTCACCAGCACCCTGTACAGTTGTAGCAAGACTTCCCTGCTTTTATACTCCATCCCCCTAGAAATAAAGGCCAATATTCCGTTTGCCTTCCGGATTACCTGCTGCACCTGTATGTTGACTTTTTGGGCCCGATTTTAGCACCCGCTACCGGGTGCGTTCTCGGCGGGGGGGCCCCGAAAATCCCGAAATCCCGGAGCGGGACCGGATCGCGCCTCGATCCCGCCCACTTCCGGGTTCCGCGCTGATGTGCGGGGGTGCATGCGCAGCCCCCCGCTGGTGGGAATCCCGCAGGCAATTAAAGCCAGCGGGATGCCACTTGAGTGTATTTACTTTGGTTGTTCAGGTCATTAACTGACCTGATTAAGGGACTGTGTGTGATTTTGGATAAACATGGGACTGTTTCACACACTGGGGGAAACAGTCCCAGTTGAAATGGACGTGTTGCAGCCGTCAGCCTGTGGCAGCTGCAAAGGTCCATTTGAGGAAGCCGCTCTGTCACTTGGGACAAAGTTTGGCCTCCACCACCCTCCTCCTGATGGTCGAAGTCACCAACCTGCACACTTACCCCGGGGTCCGGAGACATTGCGGACCCCCTCAGATGTACATCTTGCGGATGGGGGCCGCCGTAGCTGCAGTCATGACCTCCTCGGAGGGCGAACAGCATCACCAGCCTCGCCATCCACACCGTCCACCTCTGACACGTGGAGCTCCACAACACAGTGCTGTGACACATCCACCTGTACAGCAGGAGGGAGGGCTACCGCAGAGAGAGATGCGTCGCAGAGGGCACTACCCTCGCCACAGGTTCCACAGACCGAGGCTCAGCCTCCTGGACCTCTCTGAGCAGCAGTGCACACGGAGGCTCAGAGTCACTCGACATGTAGCCGTGGACATCTGCAGCCTCTTTCATGCTGAGCTGCTCCTGACTGGCCCGTGCACCATCTTCCTACCTGACGCTGTCAAAGTCACCACTGCCCTCCCGAACTTCTGCTCCACAGCCTTCCAGGCTGCAACCGGGGACATCCCCGATGTCTCTCAGTCGTCTGCGCAGAAGAGCCCTGCAAATACACCTACACCCACTCTGCAGTGACACACTGGGTGGCATCAGTGGTGGGTCCTCATAGGGATACCCAGGAGCGGGCATTATTGCACAAACCGGACAGGATTCGCGAAGACATGGCAGTAGTGGTGCCAATATAATGTGTGATGTGTGTTGTTCTTTAATTCAATAGAAGTAAGAACCATGACAATCCCTCAAACACCCTTGTGCATCCCCTTCATGCTCACGACACGTTTGCCTTACGCTGCCTACTGCACATATGTGATGCATGCCCTGTGGCTGCAGCACAGGTGGTGGCAGGTTGAGTGAGGCTGGCCGTGAGAGAGATGCACGAGAGGGTGAGTATGGGATAGAGCCATGAGATTGTATGAGGATTGGGTTGAGTGGTAGTGGCGGGATGAGTACTGGCGAGGTGAGTAGGTGCAGGTAAGATGAGGATGAGGTTTGAGTGGGTATGAGGGGTCATGTGACAGAGTAGTGTTGGCAGAGCCGATGGAGATGTGGGGTGGGGGCAGTGTTGTGGCAGGCGGAGTGTAGGGGAAAGACTACGTGTTCTCACTGTGGCTGACCGACTGAGGTCATTGGACTGCCTCCTGCACTGTATGCAGGTGCGTGATATGTTGGTGGTGCAGGTGACACCCTCTGCCACCTCGAGCCAGGCTTTCTTGGTGGCAGAGGTGGGCCGCTTCCTCCCGCCCGCCGGGGGGAAGATCTCTGTCCTCCCCCTCCTCCTCACCCCATCTAATAATACCTGGGGTGAGGCATTATTAAACTGGGAGCAGCCTTCCCCCTGGGCTGCTCCATGCTGTAATTTTTGCTGTTTGTGGCAGCATCTGTCAGTGGAGGACTGCCCCTTTAAATAGAGCGCCTCCAGCTGACAGATCTTACTGCGCATGCGCAGCCCGCCCGAGTCGCAGATCAGCATCGGGGAACCCGGAGGAGCAGGTAAATGGCTCCAATTGGTGTGTTGCCTGCTACGATCGCGCGGGCAACCCACTAATTTCACCGGGCGCGTTTTTAATGCGCCCGCTGGCCTACCTGCCGAGAACCCGCACCCCTGGTAAAATCGGGCCCTTTGTGTTTCATGTACGAGGACACCCAGATCCCTCTGTACCGCAGCATTTTGCAGTATTTCTCCATTTAAATAATATTTTGCTTTTTTATTTTTCGTCCCAAAGTGGATGACTTCACATTTTCCCACATTATATTCCATCTGCCAAATTTTTGCCCATTTGCTTAACCTGTCAATATCCCTTTGCAGACACTTTGGGCTCGATTTTACCAGGCCTGCGGGTTTCCGGCGGGTTGGGTTTCGGGAGCGTGGTCAACACGCTCGGTGAAATTAGTGGGTTGCCCGCGCGATCGTGGCAGGCAACACACTAATAGGAATCAATTACCTGCTCCTCCGGGCTCCGCGCTGCTGGTCTGCGCGTCGGGCGGGCTGCGCATGCGCAGTACGATCTGTCAGCTGGAGGCGCTCTATTTAAAGGGGCAGTCCTCCACTGACAGATGCTGCAACCAATGGAACAAATTGCAGCATGGAGCAGCCCAGGGGGAAGGCTGCTCCCAGTTTAATGATGCCTCACCCCAGGTATCATCAGATGGGGTGAGGAGGAGGGCGAAGACAGAGATCTTGCCACCGGCGGGCGGGAGGAAGCGGCCAGCCTCTGCCACCAAGAAGGCCTGGCCCGAGGTGGCAAAGGGGGTCACCTGCACAAACAACATATCGCACACCTGCATACAGTGCAGGAGGCGCTGCAATGACCTCAGTAGGTCAGCCACAGTGAGAACACGTAGTCTTTCCCCTACACTCCATCTGCCACATCACTGCCCCAACCCCACATCTCCTTCGGCACCGCCAACACTACTCTGTCACATCACCCCTCACACCCACTCAAACCCCATCCTCATCTTACCTCCACCTACTCACCTCGCCAGTACTCATCCTGCCACTAACACGCGACCCAATCCTCATACAATCTCATGGCTCTATCCCATACTCACCCTCTCGTGCATCTCCCTCACGGCCAGCCTCACTCAACCTGCCACCACCTGTGCTGCAGCCACAGGGCATGCATCACATATGTGCAGTCGGCAGCGTAAGGCAAATGTTTCGTGAGCATGAAGGGGGTGCACAAGGGTGTCGGAGGGTTTGCCATGGGTGTTACCTATATTGAATTTCAGAGCAACAAACAGCACACATTATATTGGCACCACCACTGCCATGTCTCCGCGAATCCTGTCTGTTGTGTCCAATAATGCCCGCTCCTGGGTATCACTATGAGGACCCACCACTGATGCCACCCATTGTGTTACTGCAGAGTAGGTGCAGGTGTATTTGCAGGGCTCTTCCGCGCAGACGACTGAGAGACATCCGAGGTGTACCCGGCTGCACCCTGGAAGGATGCGGAGGAGAAGTTGTGGAGGGCAGTGGTGACTTTGACAGTGACAGGTAAGCAGTTGGTGCTGGGGCCAGCCAGGAGCTGCTCGGCATGAAAGAGCCTGCAGATCTCCATGACTACATGTCGACCGAATCTGCGCCTCCGTGTGCACTGCTGCTCGGAGAGGTCCGGGGAGCTGCGCCTCGGTCTGTGGACCCTGTGGCGAGGGTAGTGCCCTCTGCGATGCGTCTCTCTCTGCGGTAGCCCTCCCTCCTGCTGTGCAGGTGGGCATGCAACAACACCGTGTTGGGGGGCTCCACGTCTCTGCGGCGGACGGCGTGGACTGCGAGGCTGCTTGGGCTGGTCATGCTGTTCGTCCTCCGAGGGTGTCCACCCACCACCCATCTGGCAGGTGTTGGTGTGAGGGGTTGTGCAGGGTAGGTGGCTGGTTCCTCGGATTGGGGCTGCAGTTTCGTGTCGGTCTGTCCTCTGGCTTGGCGGGGGGTGGTGGGGGGCAGGGGTTGCCCTATGTGACGCGGTGGCCTCCTGCGTGGGTGAGGGCTCTCCCCCGTGGGGTGCACCTTGGCACCTGCCACAGGCTGCTGGCTGCAACACGCCTGGTTGGAGAGAGACTGTTTCCCCCAGTGTGGGAAACACTCTGCGATGCAGGTGAAATCCCACACTTCCTCTTTTGACAGCTGATTCAGCTCATTAACTGACCTCAACAAGCAAGGTAAGTACTCTCAAGTGGAACCCCGCTGGCTTTAATTGCCTGCGGGATTCCCACCAGCGGGGGCCACGCACGCAGCCCCGCACGTCATCGGGGAACCCGGAAGTGGTCGGGATTGCGGCGCGATCCGGTCACGTGACCGCATATCGGGATTTTCGGGGCCCCCCCGCTGGAAACCCGCAGGAAACCCGACCCTAAAATCGAGCCCTTTGGGTTCGATTTTAGCACTCGCGATCGGGTGCATTCCTGGCGGGGGAGCTACGAAAATTGGAGATTCCTGGGGCGGGTTGGGAGGTCGGCTCTAACCCGCCCCATTTCCGAGTTCCCTACTGACACGCTGACATGCGCGCGCAGCCCCCGCATGTGGGACTCCCGCAGGCAATTAAAGCCAGCGGGGTGCTACTTAAGGTATTTATCTAGGTATTTCTTGTCGTTTAGAGACCTGATTAACGAGATATTTTAGGAGGGTTGGGATTTTGCAAACAACTGGGACTGTTTTCCGTACTGGGGGAAACACTCCCAGTTCAAATGGACGTGTTGCAGCCATCAGCCTGTGGCAGCTGCAAAGGTCCATTTGACAGGTGGGTGGGGGGAAACCCTCACTCATTGCAGGAGGCCACTCTGTCACTTTGGACAAAGTTTGGCCTCCACCACCCTCCTCCTAACAACAAAATTCACCAACTTGCACACTTACCCCGGGGTCCAGACACATGTACCGACCTTGCGGACCCCCTCAGATATACATCTTCCGGATGGGGGCCACCGTAGCTGCAGTCATGACCTCCTCGGAGGGCGAACAGCATCACCAGCCTCGCCGGCCACGCCGTCCACCTCTGACACGTGGAGCTCCACAACAGAGTGCTGTGACACGTCCACCTGCACAGCAGGAGGGAGGGCAACCGCAGAGAGAGATGCATTGCAGAGGGCACTACCCTCGCCACAGGGTCTACAGAGCGAGGCTCAGCTTGCTGGACCTCTCTGAGCAGTAGTGCACACGGAGGCTCAGAGTCACTCGGCATGTAGTCGTGGACATCTGCAGCCTCCTTCATGCCGAGCTGCTCCCGGCTGGCCCGAGCACCATCTTCTTACCTGTCGCTGTCAAAGTCACCACTGCCCTCAACAACTTCTCAACCGCATCCTTCCAGGGTGCCACCGGGGACATCGCCAACATCTCTCAGTCGTCTGCACAAACGAGCCCTGCAAATACACCTACACCCACTCTGCAGTGACACAATGGGTGGCATCAGTTGTGGGTCTTCATTGTGATCCTCAGGAAAGGGCATTATTGCACAAACCAGACAAGATTCGCGAAGACATGGCAGTAGTGATGCCAATATAATATGTAATGTGAGTTGGTCAGGAATTCAGTATAAGTAAAAACCATGACAAACCCTCAAACACCCTTGTGCATCCCCTTCATGCTCATGACACGTTTGCCTTACGCTGCCTACTCCACATATGTGATGCATGCCCTGTGGCTGCAGCACAGGTAGTGGCAGGTTGAGTGAGGCTGGCCGTGAGAGAGATGCACGAGAGGGTGAGTATGAGATAGAGCCATGAGATTGTATGAGGTTTGGGTTGAGTGGTAGTGGCGGGATGAGTACTGGCAAGGTGAGTAAGTGCAGGTAAGATGAGGATGAGGTTTGAGTGGGTGTTAGGGGTGATGTGACAGAGTAGTGTTGGCAGTGCAGAAGGAGATGTGAGGTGGGGGCGGTGATGTGGCAGACGGAGTGTAGGGGAATGAGTAAGTGTACTCACTTTGGCTGACCTACTTAGGTCATTGCAGTGCCTCCTGCACTGTATGCAGGTGCGCAATATGTTGGTGGTGCAGGTGACCTCCTCTGCCACCTCGAGCCAGGCCTTCTTGGTGGTAGAGGCAGGCCGCTTCCTCCCGCCCGCCGGGGGAAAGATCTCCGTCCTCCCCCTCCTCCTCACCCCATCCAATAAGAGCTGGAGTGAGGCATCATTAAACCTGGGAGCTGCCTTCCCCCCTGGGCTGCTCCATGCTGTAATTTTTCCTATTTCTTGCAGCATCAGTCAGTGGAGGACTGCCCCTTTAAATAGAGCTCCTCCAGCTGACAGACCTTACTGTGCATGCGCAGTCCGCCCGCCGCGCAGCTTAGCAGCGGGGAACCCGGAACAACAGGTAAGTGGATCCAATCAGCCTGCGATTGCGCGCGGGGCAGACTGATTTCACCGGGCGCGTTACCCACGCGCCCAATCGACCCCCCCGCCGCGAACCCACCGCCATGATAATATCAGGCCCTTTGTGTCCTCATCGCAACTTGCTTTTCCACCTATCTTTGTATCGTCAGCAAATTTGGCTTGTTGACACATCCCCTTGCACTCCTCCAGTCTGCTTGCAAGGCATGGCCTCGTGACATGTCTCTTTTTCTACTCTAGCTTGTCTGACTAGGAACTTGCTCATGTATACAGCAGCTGAACAGAAAAGCAGCTCTAATTGAGTTTCATGTTATTGTTTCATTTAAAAATTCACAATATATTGAAGATATCTATCCTTACACCAACCCTTTGGTGTCTTTATTAATAAATGAACAACTATGTTTTTTGTGCAATGCAGGCTATAAAGTGTTGTGCACACATGGTCGTTATTGGACAGCAACCACATGGCATACCATAGATGTTGATATTGAACATTGTCCTATTGGAAACAAGCACATCAGGCTGGATAGAAAGATTATAGTACACTTTGTTACTGTATGATGTGGAAACAACTTATTGCATCGTGAACAGTATCATTACTGATTCCTGAGGTGGGAAGAAGGGATTTTCGTGCATGGTGGTAAGGCTTATTTGTTACTTTACAACTGCATGTTTACAGCTAATCCAAAATAATGCTCTGGTCTTTTGATTCTCGGTCTGTGCTGAGTTGGCTGAATTTAGTTGGTATAGTGGTGGAGGTGCCACAATTGGCAACAGTACCACCGGCAGTTGGTGGGGAAAATCAGCCAAGGTTCCTGCTCTGACAGTTGCTGAAAAGTGCCTATAAATGGCTGTTGGTATAAGAACAAGATAATGCTTAGTTGTCATGCCTGCTATGTCCAAATAGCCTGCTGAAACATAGGGATTGATTTTCCTGTTCCACCCTGATGCCTGGTAGCCTCAGACCCTCACATTAGAGGGAGTCGAAGGCACAAGGCCCACCACTAGCTTCTTTGGGCGCTCCAGCACCTGTAGCCTCTGATTATAGAAAGAGAAAAGAGACACAGTTCCGTTCTGCCTCTTTTGCATGGGAGCACTCTGCCTGCACAAGCCTCAGCACCTGAATTTGGTGGGCAAGGTCATTAGCATGGCCGATTTGTACCTCTAAAACAAGCCTGCCCCTGGCAGGGCCTTGCATCAGGAAACAGGGGCAAAAACAACATTGGAAGGAAGAAAAGTTGGGTGGCAGAGGTGAGAAATTTAACAGAAGTTAAGCAACATAGTAAACTAATAAAGGAAGGGGAGCAAAAGATGTGGTAACTGAGAGGGTTGGGAACTAAATATTGCAAGGTACTTGATGTTTAGAAAAGACAGGCAGAATGGAAAAGGAGGGGGTGTAGCCTTGATAATAAAGGATGACATAAGTTCAGTGGTGAGAAAGGATCTTGGCTCGGAAGATCAGGAAGTAGAATCAGTCTGGGTGGAAATAAGAAATAACAAGGGGCAGAAAACACTGGTGGGTGTAGTTTATAGGCCCCCAACAGTAGCTATACCATTGGACAGAGTACTAATCAAGAAATAAAAGGAGTTTGTAACAAAGGTAATGCAGTAATCATGGGGGACTTTAATCTTCACATAGACTGGGCAAATCAAATTGGCAAAGGTAGTCTGGAGGATGAGTTCATGGAATGTATTCAAGACTGTTTCCTAGAACAATACATTATAGAACCAACCAGGGAACAGGCTATTTTAGATCTTGTATTGTGTAATGAGACAGGGTTAATTAGTAACCTCACAGTAAAGGATCCCCTGGGAAGAGGGATCATAATATGATAGAATTTCACATTGAGTTTGAGAGTGACATATTTAAGTCTGAAACTAGAGCCTTAAACTTAAATAAAGCCAATTACATAGGCATGAGGGGTGAGTTGGCTAAGTTGGATTGTAAAATTAGATTAAAAGGTATGATGGTGGATAAGCAATGGCAAACATTAAAAGAAATATTACAATAATCTCAGTGAGTATTCATTGCATTGAGAAATAAAAACTCCAAGGGAAAAGTGATTCATCCATGGCTAACTAAAAAGTTCAGGGATAGTATCAGATTAAAAGAGGCCTATAATGTTGTGAAGGAGACTAGTAAGCCTGAGGATTGGGACAGTTTTAGAAACCAGCAAAGGATGATGGATGACGCAAAGGGGACATATGACAGATGACAGGTTGATAATACAAGTGAGAACCAGGCTGAATATAGAAAGTTCAGAGGGGAAGTGAAAAAGGAAATAAGACGGGCAAAGAGAGAGTATGAGAACAGACTGGTAACTAACAGAAGGGAATCCAAAAGTCTTCTACAGGCATATAAATAGTAAACGGGTAGTAAGAGGAGGGGTGGGGTCCATTAAGGACCAAAAAGGAGACCTACACATGCACGCAGAGGGCATGGCTGAGGTACTAAATGAGTACTTTTCATCTGTCTTTTCCAAGGAAGAAGATGCTGCCAAAATCACAGTAAAAGAGGTAGTTGAGATACTGGATGGGCTAAAAATTGATAATGAGGAGGTAGTAGAAAGGCTGGCTGTACTCAAAGTAGATAAATCACCAGGTCCGGATGGGATGCATCCTAGGAGGCTGAGGGAAGTATGGGTGGAAATTGTGAAGATACTGGCCATAATCTTCCAATCATTCTTAGATACGGGGATGGTGCCAGAGGACTGGAGAATTGCAAATGTTACACCTTTAGTCAAAAAAGGGTATAAGGATAAACCCGACAACTACAGGCCAATCAGTTTAACCTTGGTGGTGGAGAAACTTTTGGAAACAATAATCCGGGTCAAAATTAACGGTCGCTTGAAGAAGTGTGGATTAATAAAGGAAAGCCAGCAGGATTTATTAAAGGCAAATCATATTTAACTAACTTGATTGAGTTTTTTGATGAGGTATAAGAGAGGGTCGATGAGGGTAATGCGATTAATGTGTATATGGATTTCCAAAAGGCGTTTGATAAAGTGCCACATAATAGGCTTGTCAGCCCATGGAATAAAAGGGGCAGTGGCATCTTGGATACAAAGTTGGCTAAGTGACAGGAAACAGAGAGTAGTGGTGAATGGTTGTTTTTCGGACTGGAGGGAGGTGTACAGTGGTGTTCCCCAGGGGACGGTGCTGGGACCACTGCTTTTCTTGATATATATTAATGACTTGGACTTGGGTGTACAGGGCACAGTTTCAAGATTTCCAGATGACACAAAACTTGGAAGTGTAGTAAACAGTGAGGAGGATAGTGATAGACTTCAAGAGGATATAGACAGGCTGGTGGAATGGGCGGACACGTGGCAGATGAAATTTAACGCAGAGAAGTGCGAAGTGATACATTTTGGTAGGAAGAATGAGGAGAGGCAATATAAACTAGAGGGTACAATTCTAAAAGGGGTACAGGAACAGAGAGATCTGGGGGTACATGTGCACAAATCGCTGAAGGTGGCATGGCAGGTTGAGAAAGCGATTAGAAAGCATATGGGATAGTGAGCTTTATAAATAGACACATGGGGTTTAAAATCACCCCCTAAGAACGGGTGGGTTGGGGGCGGGTGGGAGTTGAAAATAGTTGTTTTTTGGGTCGTAACCACAACCCGATTTTATTTCCAGGTTTAATGTCAGCGCGTAAAAGTACAGGCTTCTCACTGGGAATGCAAAGTCCGAAAATTTGGCGGTTGCAACCCAAAAAAACAACTATTTTCACCTCCTACCCGCCCCCAACTTACCCGTTCTTGGGGTTTAAAATCACCCCCATAGAGTACAAAAGCAAGGAAGTTATGATGAACCTTTATAAAACACTGGTTCGGCCACAACTGGAGTACTGTGTCCAGGTCTGGGCACCGCACTTTAGGAGCGATGTGAAGGCCTTAGAGAGGGTGCAGAAGAGATTTACTAGACTGTTTCCAGGGATGAGGGACTTCAGTTACGTGAATAGACTGGAGAAGCAGGGATTGTTCTCCTTGTAACAGAGAAGATTGAAAGGAGAATAGATAGAGGTATTCAAAATCATGAGGGGTCTACACAAAGTAGATAGAGAGAAGCTGTTCCCATTGGCAGAAAGGTCGAGAATCAGAGTACACAGATTTAAGGTAATTGGCAAAAGAACCAAAGGTGACATGAGGAGAAACTTTTTTGTGCAGCGATTGGTTATGATCTGGAATGCACTGTCTGAAAGGAAGGTGGAGGCGGATTCACTCGTGGCTTTGAAAAGGGAATTGGATAAGTACTTGAAGGAAAAAACTTGCAGGGCTACGGGGAAAGGATGGGGGAGTGGGACTAGTTGGATTGCTTTTGCAGAGAGTTGGCACAAGCTCAACGGGTCGAATGGCTTCCTTCTGTGCTGTAACCATTCTATGATTCTATGATTCTACAATCAAAAAATTGATAAAAAGGGAGAAAATAGAATGAGAGTAAACTAGCAAGAAATATAAAAGCAGATTCCAAGAGCTTATGCAATTAGGTGAAAAGGAAGAGAGTAGCAAAAGTAAACGTTAGTCTCTTAGAGGCCGAGACAGAAGAAATTATAATGGGGAACAAGGAAATGGCAGAGATGTTAAACAAACATTTTGAATCTGTCTTCACAGTAGAAGACACAAAAAGCATTCCAGAAATACTGGGGAACCAAGAGGCTAATGAGAGTGAGGAACTTAAAGTAATCAATATCAGTACAGAAAAAGTACTGGAGAAACTAATGGGACTAAAAGCTGATAAATCCCCTGGACCTGATGGCCTACATCCTAGGGTTCTAAAAGAGGTGGCTGCAGAGATAGTGGATGCATTGGTTCTAATCTTCCCAAAATTCCCTGGATTCTAGAACGGTCCCAGTGGATTGAAAGTTAGCAAATGTAACCCCGCCATTCAAGAAAGGAGGGAGAGAGAAAACAGGGAACTACAGGCCGTTTAGCCTGACATCAGCCATAGGGAAAATGCTGGAATCCATTATTAAGGAAGTGGTAACAGGGCATTTAGAAAATCATAATATGATTAGGCAGAGTCAACATGGTTTTATGAAAGGGAAATCGTGTTTGACAAATTTATCAGAGTTTTTTGAGGATGTAAGTAGCAGGGTAGATAAAGGGGAACCAGTGGATGTAGTATATTTGGATTTTTCAAAAGGCATTCAGTAAGGTGCCACACAAAAGGTTGTTACGCAAGATAAGGGCTCATGGTGTTGGGGGTAATATATTAGCATGGACAGAAAACAGAGAATAGGGATAAACGGGTCATTCTCAGGTTGGCAGGCTGTAACTAGTGGGGTGCCGCAAGGATCAGTGCTTGGGCCTCAGCTATTTACAATCTATATTAATGACTTAGATGAAGGGACTGAGCATAATGTATCTACCTTTCCTGACGATACAAAGCTAGGTGGGAAGGTAAGCTGTGAGGAGGACACAAAGAGTCTGCAAAGGGATATGGACAGATTAGGTAAGTGGGCAAGAAGGTGGCAGATGGAGTATAATGTGGGGAAATGTGAGGTTATTCACTTTGGTAGGAAGAATATATTTTAAATGGTGAGAAAGTTTCACCATTTAAAATATATTCTTCCTTACTCTTGTACTCCAACCCCCTTTATTGCAAGGGGGTTGGAGTACAAGAGTAAGGAAGTCTTACTACAATTGTACAGGGCTTTGGTGAGACCTCACCTGGAGTACTGTGTACAGTTTTGGTCTCCTTATCTAAGGAAGGATATATTTGCCTTAGAGGCAGTGCAACAAAGGTTCACTAGATTAATTCCTGGGATGAGGGGGTTGTCCTATGAGGAGGGATTGAGTAGAATGGGCCTATACTCTCTGGAGTTTAGAAGAATGAGAGGTGATCACATTGAAACATACAAGATTCTGAGGGGGCTCGACAGGGTAGATGCTGAGAGGTTGTTTCCCCTGACTGATGAGTCTAGAACTAGGGGGTATAGTCTCAGGATAAGGGGTTGGCCATTTAACACTGAGATGAGGAAGAATTTCTTCACTTAGAGGGTTTGGAATTCTCTAACCCAGAGGGCTGTGGGTGCTGTATCGTTGAGTATATTCAAGGCTGAGATAGATAGTATTTTGGACTCTAGGGGAATCAAGGGATATGGGGATTGGGCAGGAAAGTGGAATTGAGGTCGAAGATCAGCTATGATCTGTTTGAATGGAGCAGGCTCAAGGGGCCGTTTGGCCTACTCCTGCTCCTATTTCTTATGTTCTTAGAGGAAAGCATCCAATAAATGCACGGTTATCAATTCTAGGAGTTGAACCGATTAAATATAGAGCAGCTAGAAGCACAAATTAATTAGATGGCATGGTGTCACCTTCTAGGTCATGAGTGACATCCTTTGTGACAGTAATGGTGATGCATATCCCTTGACTTTTAGCAGCATTTGATACCATTGACCACATTATCCTCTTCCGTCATTCAGCTCCTTGAGGCTACCTTTGCATGGTTCCATTCCTACCTATCCAAACACAGCCAGTGCACCTTCAGCAATGACTTTTCTTCCCTGCCTTGCACCATTACCTCTGAAGTCAACAAGTGATCTATCCTACTCCCTCCTCCTTTTCCGTATCAAAATACTGCTCCTTGGTGGCATTATTTTTAGGCATGGATCAGCTTTCACATCTATGCTGTTGTCCGGCTCTACTTCTCTACCACTTCTCTTCATCCCTTGACTGCCTCTGTGCTATCCAACCACTTGTCTAATATCAAGTTCAGAATGAATCACAACGTCCTGCAGCTTAATATCAGGAAGACAAAAACCATCATCGCTCCCCGCCACAAGCCCTGCTTCATTGCTACTGACTTCACCCCCCTCCACAGCCATTCTCCCAGACTGAACCAGATTGTTCTTAATCTTGGCATTATGTCCTTAGCTTTAACCCCACATCCTATTCATCACCAAGACCACTTAAATCCACCTTTGCAGCAATGCCTATCTCCACCCCTCAGCCTCTCCACTGCTTATACTTGTCTTTGTCACTTTCAGACTCGATTACTCTAATGCTTTCCTTGCTTCCCTCCCATCCTCTGTGCCAACTTGTCCAAAATTCTGCCACATGTATTCTCGATTAAGTCCCGCTTCGTGGAAATCTCACTGACTTCCAATAAGTCCCTGCCCCCAGTAGATTAAATTTAAAATCCTTGCACTTATCTGCCCATCCCATCTCTCTGATCTCTTCCAACCCTATATCCCCTCCCAAATGCTCCCATTCCCTGACTCTGACCGTCTCCCTATCTCTTTGCCCCATTGTTGTAGGCAGAGCTTTCACTGGCCTCGGTCCTCGTCTTTGGAACTCCCTCCCTGAACTTTCCATCTTTCCATTTCACCCTTTATCTTTAAACACATCTTCAAAGCCCATTTTTATCAACCTAGCTTTCAGTTACCCTTGCTAATCTTTTTCTTCTTGGCTTGCTGTCCATTTCCCTTACCTCTACTGAAGCACTGTCATGTTTTTGAGTTTTTACACTAGATATTGTTTTTGGGTTCTCTGCCATCAGCGGACTTTGCATCTCCTATAATCTGAAGTGTACCCTTTTCTGCCCAATATCTAGATAAACAGTAGCATGTCTCAGGGACCGTAATAAAGAACCCTTATTCTGTATGTAGGCCACTGAAGTGTACCTTGTGCTGCAACAAAAATCCTCAAAATGGCAGATTGGATAAACATTCTTAATAAGTTGTGGCAGAGAGATTGAACTAATAAGTGCTTTACTTACACAACATAGATGAATGAACAGCCCTCAGTTTAACACAGTGAGAAATATATTTCTCAACGCTCCTCGATATGTGAAACAACAAAGATGCAACTTGTTTCCTTTCTAAACAGGATCTTAAAACAGAAGACCTCATCTAGCTTAACTCCACCTGGCTAAGCTGGCTCAGGCTTTTAAAACACAGACTGCCATTTGGCTGTTGCTTGCGAGTTTTGAACACTCTGACTGCTCTCTCTGACCTAAGACTGCGAACATACGAGAAATGACATCCAGCCTGTCCCACTCAATTGTAATACCTTGTGCATCATAATACAGACACTCCCCACCCCACCCAGAAGCCATGTAAGCTCCTGGAAGAGGCGGAAAGCCAGATAAAAACCCAGGCCAATTAGGCCCATTGAGGATGCTGTGACTGGTCTTTGAGCCTTTGTAGTGAGGGGAACATCTGCAGATGTGCTTGGAGCTGGTACACACTCCAGGGTGCATGGCAGTGCTGAGAAACATCTTGGGGTGCCGCTTAGGATGGCAGTGGACTCCCTTGCTACCCCTGCCATTTGTTGTACATGCTCTTTAGGCTGATGTCTCCAGTAATATCAGTCTCTTCTTCCACTCCCCACTCTGGTTCACGCATGCTATGATTCACCCATGCAATGTCCTCATTGGCACTGTCAATTTGACAGGCATGAGAATTGACAACATGCTGGGAGCTGTCATGATGCTGTTATACTTTATCAGTCCAGCTCTATCTCTATTTCAACAGCAGAGACAAGGGGCAGGATAGCTGCTGAGTGACAAGGAATTCCTGCTACTCCCATGACTCATGTGCCTCTTTGTAAGACCACCAATGCTTCAGAGGAGCACTACAATGAAGCACACATGAAGGCAAGGATAAGAATTGAGCAAACTACTGGGATGCTCAGAAGAGAAACTATTTCCTCCAGAACAACAGGGCATAACCTTAAAATTAGAGCTAGGCTGTTCAGGGGTGATGTCAGGAAGCACTTCTTCACACAAAGGGGAATGGAAATCTGGAAAACTCTCCCCAAAAAGTTGTTGAGGCTGGGGGTCAATTGAAAATTTCAAAACTGAGATGATAGATTTTTGCTAGGTAAGGGTATTAAGGGACATGGAGGAAAAGCAGGTAAATGTATTTGAGATATAGATCAGACACAATCTAACTGAATGGAGGAACAGGCTCAAGAGGCTGAATGTTCCATGTTCCTTCTTAAAAAGGTTCCAGTCTCTGAGTAGCTCTGAGAGAGCCTTCTGCAGAGAGTTGGTGATGAGCTCCTCTGTGCTGTTGCCGTGAGGGGAAGCAGCCTCTGAGACATGCACACCAGCTTCTCCACATATACCGAGAACAGGATTCTGGTTACCAGCGATCAATGGGAGAATGGACCTCACGGAATCAGAAAGATCCTTAATTTCCTGAGAGACAGTCAACCCAATATCATTCAGTGCCTCTGAGAGGCTGTCCTCTATACTTTGCAATGTGGTTGACATTGACCTCTCTAGACAGTACAAGTCATGCAGTCCTTCATTCAGTGCCTCCACTAAGTTGCCTGATTTTTCCTGGATCTCTCATGCAGCGGGAGAAGGTTTGTAGACATTCCTGCAGCTGCCACTCAGGCCCCAAAACTGGTCCCAATATCCGAGAAATCTGATCCTGAAAATCTGTGGGCCATCATCCTGGTATAACTGCTGGGATTGTGCCTGCTGCTGCCCTTCACTGGTGACCCAACTGGAGTTTGCAAAGTCAGTGGGAGAGCAATTCATTTGCATGGGATTGACAGTCACCCACTCTGGGCACCTCGCTGGTGCCTGTCGTCTGGTTGGGGATGCCGTGGCCTTCCCTCCTGAGACCCCATGCAGTTCCTCATCAACCGCCCTGCTTCCCTGGCCTGAACACCCCAATGGGGTCTGCTTGTGCCACTTTGGAGGCTAGTGTGCCTCATCGCTCTCAGTGTACCAGCCTCCAGTGCTAGGTTGGGTCACTTCTAAGCCAGGGAAGTGCAAATTCCATGTGTAAAGAGCTCATGACCTGGTTAAACTCTCAGCATCATTGGTCTTGTAAGAAGTAGGCAGAGATTTCACTCCTTACAAGGTTGAGTGGGAACTCCCAGAATTGGCGGGGACCCGACGTGCTCATCCCTGCCTTTTTCTGGTACATTCTGCCGAACTCCTGCTCGCAATACAGCGAGAGTTTGGTGAAGCTTCTGAGGCAATTCAGGGCCCATCTCTGCACCCACACATTGAGGATCCTTATCTTACTACTTCCACACTTACCAGCATGTCGTACCAGAAGTAATCATGAGATTGCGACCCTCGAGGCCCTGCTCTTTAATCTAGCTCCTAATTGCTGAAACTCCCTTTGCAGGACTCCAATTCTAATTCTTCCCATGCCATTGGTTCCAACATGGACCATGACTTCTGGCTGCTCCCCTTCCCTCTTCTGCTCGGTAATGTCCCTAACATGGCAACTAGAAGGCAGCATTACATTCAGAAAAATCAGTTATGACTGCAAAAGTGCCTGTCTTATTCCCCTGATTATGGAATCCCCTATTACTGCTGTGGTTCTGCACATCACTCCCCCCTCTTTGGCAACCACTTGCTTCATCAGCGATGTGGATTTGCTCGTGGTTGCCCTCCTCTGAGTTGGTGCCAATATCACAGTACTGAATACTTCAAAATCATGAGGGGTCGAGACAGAGTAGATAGAGAGAAACTGTTCCTATTGGGAAAAGGTCAAGAACCAGAGGACACAGATTTAAGCAGTGAATACATTATATTAGATCAGAGGAAGTACACATAAATTGTTGCCTCACAGGGAAGGAGTATTTGACATTGAGGTAGGTAGAGTTAAATGAGTACTTGTTGCATATCCTACAGTGGCAGAGAAAGGGCAGCTGGGATGAGCAAAGAATGAATAAGGGCATTCTGGAGGAAATAGTCTCACTGGAAACTAGAGAGGGCATGGGAAGATGTGCTTGGTGCTGGGATCACATTGTAGGTGGTGAAAATGCTGGAAGATGATCTGGCAAGTGTGGAGGCTAGTTGGGCGGAAGATGAGGCAAGGTAGTTGGATGTTTTTGTTGTTGAGAGAGGGAGTCAGGGTGAGAGTGAAGGTATGAGTTGTGGGGCCCTGTTGACATCAATCAGGGAAAATCTTGGTTGAAGAAAAAGGATATTTCAGAAGCCCTGGGAAGGCTAGTGGAGTGATCAGATAGGAAGATAGGAACAGGAGTAGGCCATTCAGCCCCTCGTGCCTGCTCCGCCATTTGATAAGATCATGGCTGATCTGTGATCTAACTCCATATACCTGCCTTTGGCCCATATCCCTTAATACCTTTGGTTGCCAAAAAGCTATCTATCTCAGATTTAAATTTAGCAATTGAGTTAGTATTGATTGCCGTTTGTGGAAGAGAGTTCCAAACTTCTATAACCCTTTGTGTGTAGAAATGTTTTCTAATCTCACTCCTGAAAGGTCTGGCTCTAATTTTTAGACTGTGCCCCTACTCCTAGAATCCCCAACCAGCGGAAATAGTTTCTCTCTAGCCACCCTATCCGTTCCCCTTAATATCTTATAAACTTCGATCAGATCACCCCATAACCTTCGAAACTCTAGAGAATACAACCCGAATTTGTGTAATCTCTCCTCGTAACTTAATCCTTGAAGTCCGGGTATCATTCTAGTAAACCTACGCTGCACTCCCTCCAAGGCCAATATGTCCTTCCGACGGTGCGGTGCCCAGAACTGCTCACAGTACTCCAGGTGCGGTCTAACCAGGGTTTTGTATAGCTGCAGCATAACTTCTGCCCCCTTGTACTCTAGTCCTCAAGATATAAAGGCCAGCATTCCATTAACCTCATTGATTATTTTCTGCACCTGTTCATGACACTTCAATGATCCATGTACCTGAACCTTTGGACATCCACTGTTTTTAACTTTTTACCGTTTGGAAAGTACCCTGTTCTATCCTTTTTTGATCCAAAGTGGATGACCTCACATTTGTCTACATTGAATTCCATTTGCCACAGTTTTGCCCATTCACCGAATCGATCAATATCCCTTTGAAATTTTATGTTTCCATCTACACTGCTTACAATGCCACCAATCTTTGTGTCATCAGCAAACTTAGATATGAGACTTTCCATGCCTTCATCTAGTCACATCCTGCCAATGTGAATACTTACCCATTATCCCTACTCTCTGTCGCCTTTCGCTCAGCCAATTTCCTAACCAAGTCCGTACTTTTCCCTCGATTCCATGGGCTTCTAATTCAGCTAACAGTCTCTTATGTGGGACCTTATCAAATGCCTTCTGGAAGTCCATATAAATCCATTGACATTCCCCTGTCCACTACTTTAGTCACCTCTTCAAAAAATTCAATCAGGTTTGTCAGGCACGACCTACCTTTCACAAATCCATGCTGGCTCTCCCTGATTAACTGAAAATTCTCGAGGTGTTCAGTCACCCTATCCTTAATTATAGACTCCAGCAGTTTCCCCACAACAGATGTTAGGCTAACTGGTCTATAATTTCCCAGTTTCTCTCTCTCTCCTTTCTTAAAAAGCAGAGTGACATGTTCAATTTTCCAATCTAGAGGGACAGTTCCTGAATCTAGAGAACTTTGAAAGATTATAGTTAGGGCATCTGCAATGTGCTCACCTACTTCCTTTAAAACCCTGGGATGGAAACCATCTGGTCCTGGGGATTTGTCACTCTTTAGTGCTATTATTTTCTTCATTACTGTTGCTTTACTTATGTTAATTTTATCGAGTTCCTGTCCCAGATTCAATATTAGTTTTCTTGGGATTTCCGGTATCCTCTTTTTCTACTGTAAATACTGACGCAAAGTAATTATTCAACATGTCCGCCATTTCCCCATTGTCAATGACAATATCCCCACTTTCAGTTTTTAAGGGGCCAACACTGCTCCTGAGCACCCTCTTTTTCCTAATATAACTATAAAATTTCTTCGTGTTGGTTTTGATATCCCTTGCAAGTTTCTTTTCATACTCTCTTTTTGTAGCTCTATCTGTTTTGTGACCCTTTGTTGATCTTTGTATCTTTCCCATTCGCCAGGATCTGTGCCATTTTTTGCCTTTTTGTATGCCCTTTCCTTGTGTCTTATACTGTCCCTTACCTCTTTAGTTGTCCATGGCTGTTTTTTTTTGGCAAGTAGAGTTCTTGCCCCTCAGGGGTATAAACCGGTTCTGTATCTCGTTAAATGTTTCTTTAAACATTTCCCACTGATCATCAGTCGTTTTACCCATTAACAGATTTGCCCAGTTTACTGTGGACAGTCTCTGTTTCATCCCATTGAAGTCGGCCTTACCCAAGTCTAGAATCTTAGCAGCTGATTCACTTTTTTCTCTTTCAAACACTGCATTGAACTCGATCAGGTTATGATCACTATTAGATAGATGTTCACGCACAGTTAAGCTGTTAACTAAATCCGGTTCATTACTCATTACTAAATCTATTATGGCTTGCCCCCTTGTTGCCTCTAGGAAGATACTGCTGTAGAAAACTATCCCGGACACACTCAGGAAATTCACTACCTTTCTGACAGTTGCGAGTCTGCTTTCCCCAATCTATGTGAAGGTTAAAGTCCCCCATTAAGACCACTATGCCTTTCTTACATGCTTGTCTAATCTCTGCATTTATACAATCTAGCACTTCAGAGCTGCTGCCAGGAATCCTATACACAACTCCCACTGTAGTCCTAGATCCTTTCCTATTTCTCAAGTCAACTCATAAGGTCTCTGTTGGCTGCTTACCTCTCGTTATATCCTCCTTTATCATTGAATTGATTTAATCTCTACTCCCCCTCTTCCATTTTCCCTATCTTTCCTGTAGACCTTATAACCTGGTACATTTAGTTCCCAATCCTGACCATCCTGCAGCCATGTCTCAGTAATAGCTATTATGTCATACCCTCCAATTTGAATTTGAACCTGTAGTTCATTTAATTTATTCCTTATACTCCGTGCATTTGTATATAGACCTCTTAGTTGGGCCACACACCCTAGCCTGACCTTCAGCTTTGATGCTGGGTTAATCGCCTTACGCCTTCTAGTTTTCACTTTATCTGTAGTGTCTAAAGTACACTTTCTTTCTGCTGCTCTACGCTTTTCCCTTTCACTTGTTCTTGAACAACTGTTTGTACTGTTTGTATTGTAAATTTCCCCTGGGTCTTCCCCTCTCTTGCTGCTCTCAACTTTATTCCCTTCTGACTCCCCGCTCAGGTTCCCATCCCCCTGCCACTCTAGTTTAAACCTTCCCCAACAGCACTAGCAAACACCCCCACAAGGACATTGATCGCGGTCTTGCTCAGGTGTAACGCGTCTCGCTTGTACAGGTCCCACCTTCTCCAGAACTGGTAGACAGATAAACTGGAAGTGGTGGGGGTAGAATTTCCACAGGGGTTCCCTGATGGTCTGGCGTAACTTTAGCATAAGAATAGCAGAAACCCCGGACAAATGGCGGAATATGCAGTCTCTGGGGTTTCCAGCGATCTCCCACCAAAGCTACGGTAGGACGGGGAGAACTCTCATGAAAATGACTGGTGAGGTAATTGGTCTTTCCACAGACACCTTTCTCATGGAGGAAGAAAATGAGTCCAGGTAGGAAAGAATCAGAGTCGGATCACATAAAGGTGATGGATGGGGAACAGTTGTAAGCATGTTCAATGAAATTGTCAAGATCAGAGCAGGAAGCAGAACCAACACAGTTTTCAGTGTAATGGAGGAAGAGGTCAGAGAGGTTTCTGTGGATTGGAATAGTATTCCATGTATCCTACAAAAAGTCAGACATAGTTGACACCTTTCACCTGGAGCAAGTGAGCGTAATTAAAAGAGTTGTTCCCGGTGAGAACAAGTTCAGCCAAATAAATGAGGGTGATGGTAGAAGGTAAGGACTGGCTGTTCAAATCAGAAGTTGAGGATCCAGAGATGGTTGGGATGCTGTTCAAAGAAGAAGTTGAGTTTCAGAGAGTCTCCTAATGACAGATACAGGTATAGAGGGACTGTACGTCCATGATAAACAGGGGATCACTGGAGAGCATCAGAAGAGTCATGGGTGTAGGCAGATAGAGACTGGACAAGGGAGAAAGAATAGAGGCAAAGGAGACTAGTTCAGCAGGACAGAAGCAAGCTTAAACAATGGCTGTACTGGGACAGTCCTTTTTGTGTTTCTTGGGGAGAAACAGGCTATGAGAGGTTGGGAAACTACAAGATTGGAGGGAATGGGGAGATCTGGAAAACACTCTATCACTGACACTCTGTGAACTAATGGGTTGATGATTGGTAGTAGGGTCATAACCAAGAGGGAGACAGTCAGTGTTTAGTTTTAGGCTTTCATAGTTTTCTACAAATGCACTGAAGATAGCTGTTTTAGTCCCCAATACCTCAACATCAGCAGTGGGAATATTCATGAGAGATACCACTGATGATGCCATATACTCAAGGCAGAGTGTAGACACCTGTTCCCTCATGGCAATAATCAGGTTGGATACAGTGAAACAAGACTTGACGGTGGACTCTTCTATACTACCCAGAGTACCTTCCGGCATGTATTGCACAATTGACTGGTGTACACATTCATATTCATAACATGATCCTGTTTCAAAGCTGGCCTCTTGAAATTATAATTTAGAAGCAATGCAAAAGGGTCAATCAGCATATTGTACCTCCACCCAGAATTTCTTCAGCTGGCACACCGTCCCTTCTTCATTTGTGTTCCATGCATCAGCTCCTCAGACTCATTGATAACACCCTCCAGAGCCCAGGTCTCTTGCATCACTTGTTGGTTTTCAGGTAGGGTCTTTTGCTAGGTGGTAGGTAGTTTAAAGTCCAATTGGCTGCAGGATGGCGATGGAAGATTAGAATTGATGTAACCCAAATGGTAAACTTGGTAATCTGTACCTGGCAGGTCCGTGGTGCTCAAAGGTACAATTGATCAGGCAGCCTGGCCCATTAACGGGACCTCAAAGGGTAGACTGCCACAGGGTGGGGGAGGGGTGGAGCAATTCTTCCCACTCAGCTCCAATCAACTCAGCAAGCTAATACTAACAGGTAGAGTGATGCTGGCTAGACAAGTCAGAAACGTGCTGATAAGCTGTGTGATTTTAGCTGGTTCACTCCACTATTGTCACTGCCCCCACTCGGTGGTCACTGAATCATGGTGTTGGCAATCTGCATCTAATGGTTCTCGATTAACTCAAGCGCATCCTCCAGGAAGAGAATGTGAATTCCATCAGGGAAGCAGAAACTTAATCTTTGTGTATTTCTCAGCAGGTTGGTTGGATAGTCATTGGGTTTCTGCTAATCAAAAACAAAACTGATTCAGGGTGGTGTGCTGCCATGTGTTCTCCAGAAGGACTGACTTCATCAGCACTAGGTTCTGGCACTCCTGTAAAACCAATGGCATATTATGAGTATAAACGCATATTCCTGCAGTGCTGTCAGAGCCTGCTATGCCCAGATGAGTATCACCATTTTTTTTCCAGTGTTGCGCTATGTGAATGTAATGGTACAGCGTTACAGTCACTGCACTTCAAAAGTAATTAATTGTGTGAAGCACATTCAGGTGTTTACACTTGATGCAGTGCTATATAAATACAATACAAAGCGGCAGTGGTTTGCTTCCTCCAGCTTTGCCATCCACCACTTTCTCAAAGGTCACCCTGTGGGGAAATATCTAGTATTGCCTCCTCGAAGGGTGTCTGCTCTGTGGGGCACCACCACCAGTATGTAGCCACTTGTGTCTATTGAAGGCCAAGTTCTCCTGCATGTGGAACAGATAGTAAGCGGTGATTAAAAGTGCACTGAAAATATATGCCTGAGATCATGGATAGTATAATTTGTATAACCTTGGTAGCTGCAGTTCTAGGATGTCAGTGCCCAAATTTGCCTTGTGCATGTTCTTCCTTTCATATCCATATATGTGCATTCTGATACTTCACATTCATGCTTATTGCTTAACTTTGGTTTCACTGGACCACGTGTATGACAGGACAAGACCCTCTGGTCCATTCAGCCTGTCCCACACAATCATGATACCTTGTGTATCACAATACACTCCCTACCCCACATCACGCCATCTCCTGGGAGAGGCAAAAAACAGATAAAACCCCAGCCAATTTGGGGGGAAAAATCTGGGAAATTCCCCTCTGACCCCTTTGCTGATCAATACTAGCCCAGGAGATCACTCTGGCCCTGATAATTCTATGCATTTCATTACCTACCTTTTGTAAGAGGTGATCTCCGCCCCAGCCAGAAACAGATTCAGCTCTTGCTTGAAGGAATTCAGTGAATCAGCGTCCACCGTACGAGCCGGCAGCCTGTTCCAGAGGTCCACTCTTCTCTGGGAAAAGAACCACGTCCTGACATCTAACCTAGATCTGGCCTTATACAACTTGAAATTGTGACCCCTTGGTCCCCCCGAACATATTTAATTAGAACAAACTGTCAACTAGAACACAATCTATTCCTTTCGTCATCTTATAAACCTCGATCAGATCACCCGAGTCTACGCTTCTCTATAGCATAGAGTCTCAGCTCTTTTAGCCTGCCTTGATAGCTAAGATGCTTTAAGCTGGGAATTAGTCTAGTGGCCCTCCTCTGCACCCTTTCCAAAGCTTCAATAGCACCCACCCTGTGAAACCAAAACTGGAAAAAGTATTCAAACTGAGGCCTGACCAAGGTCAAGACCATAGTCATTCACGTCAGATTAATCTCCATTGCTTAATTTCCCACCATGTACACATAGAACCCATCTGGATAATTTACATTAATATTCCATCTTCACCATTCTCCTTTTCTTAAGGTCAGATAGCTTCTTGCACACATCTCACGATTGTGCAAAAGTGATTTCATCCAATACCAGAGTGCCTTCTGCCTATGTCAGGGTACCCTTCCACACTGAAGGGTGACATTTTGCATCCATCAATAGTCCCATCCATAAGTAGCTACATGGTAACAGGCTTTCCTTTGCATCATGCTCAGCTCCATTAACTTTACTTCACTTGTTTGATAGCAGTTTAATAAGGCACCTGCGTGATGCACAACAAGCAACTCAGCCCACTTACTGAACCAGTCAGAATGCAGCTTTCATCAGTTGTGCTTGTTGCAATCCAGATTTAGACTGGCAACTCAGACAAGATAGCAGTTGAGTAGTGCTGACTGAACTGTAACCCAGCAACCATCAAGAAAATTGGCAAAAAGGAAAATAAAGCCAAAGTAATAAATTCAAACTCTGGCTAACCATAAGTCATCCATGTGACTTATTTTCCTCCAAGAAAGGTAATGGATGATAGTTAATCTGCCATCTGCTCTGGACCCCACCTAATTTTCTTTATCAAAGTCAAAGGAAAATCAAGTTGATTGTGGCTCATTCACTAGTGCTCACTTTTTGCCTGGCGACAGAAGTTAAACTTACCCCCTCAGATTTGTTATTTTAGGGTGAAATTAGGTAGAAATATTCTTGGCCCGGGGGGGGGGGGGGGAGAAGTAAAAGGGGCGCAGTGAAAACATATCAGAAATGGCAGCTGTGGGAATGAATACTTCACACTGAAAACTCAAGTAAAATCATTTATGTCGAGGATAGCAGGCCATATATATTTGAAGTTACTTAGATTATCTAAATGGCCAGCAGGCCTGTGGCCAAAGCAGTGCCAATAGACACCAGTAATGAGGAAAACACTATACCACGATCCCTATATTGAAGCAGTACCAATACACAAGAGCAGTCGCAACAATTGTATACGCATAAGCCCCCTTGTGAAGAAATTCCAACAAGAGACAGTACAAGTCAAAAGTGCCCTGCATATGATTGGGTGGAATCGAACACTGTGTAAAGTTATTTTGAGGCCTACTTAAATGAAGCAATGAAGACAAGTAGTAAAATCAAGAAAGGAAACCTGTGAACATAACCCTTTTACTATGGGTTTGCCTGTAGGCCAGGCATCATATGGGCACACATACGTCCAACATCTTGGAGCACTCACAACCAGCACATGTACTGTAGATTTGTTTCATATGGAAAGCAATTGATCAAAAACCACTTTACTCAATTTTAGCAATGACAATTCAAAATACAAGACAGAGTGAGACAATTTAAAAAAGGTTCTATTTGTTTTTCTTAATTAAAAAAATCTACAGCAAAGTTGAACCCTAAACAAATCTGTACCATCAAAATACGGTAAAAAAATACATCAATGCTTACAGCATGCTTCAGAAACTGTTGCACAAAAATGTAGTAGTGGCAGGGGCTAATCCCATAGTTAGTGTATGTGGCAGGGACTACAGAAATAATAAAACGTGGAAATAAATTTTTACAACTGAAACTTTTCCCTGTACTGCCATAAAATATTGTTTAAAAAAGGTCAAGTGACAAGTTTGTTTAGTGAACCGTTCACTGCACGAAGGACCAGTCACATATTGCTTATTATCTTCAAACCCCTCCTCCCCCAAAAAGTTTAAAATGCACAGCCAGTTTGTGTTATACAGCTCAGATTTTACAAATGTTTGTAAAACTGAGATTAGCTGAGTATTTTTGATCTTTTAGGACAAGTCCCTTGAGAGAAGCTTAAATATAAAGTAATGCACAATAAACAAAGGCATCATTTTTAAGAAAGCTGGAAGAATCCAGTGCCCTTGGACCCTATAGCAATATGACAGGACCATTAACAGATTAGTTGGCCAGACTATACCCAGTTTAAAAAAAAATCACAGGAATGCAGGTCAGATACAAATAAAATTGTAATCTTACAGTATCCTAGTTCCCATTTTGAAGATGGGTTCTCAACACATGGTATTCTGAATGCAATTTAATGATATGGGACTGGTCATCGAGCCCTAACGAGATCACAAACTATTTTTTCTGGTGCTAGACCAACTGTTTACAGAACATCTCTCCCAGAATTGCAGAAAATTTCTGAAAGAATGCAAACTACCATTAAAAGTTAGTGAAATTGTGCAGTTTACAGTATTAGTAATATTTGTGGATCAGTACAGATCCAAAAGACTTTAGTAAAATGAGAATGTCACTCAACTATAATATTAATGCTGTATTTTTTTTAAAGAAAACAAAAGCCCTGCTTTAATATCGATGTTGACTATTAAATTGTCCATGTGAAGTTGACCAGTCAACTTGAAGAGTTATTAACTTTAACTGTTCTAAATAAGAGAACAGTTTTGTTGTCCTATCCCAAGTATAATTCCTCACCTTCCAGATAAAAACAAGAAATAAATCACATTCTGAAATACAAATCAAACTCTTCCGATCTCAGCTGACCATCCCCCCCCCTGCTGCCTTTAGCACCTGTACAGTATAGGAGTGAGACCTGAAGGTCCCACATTTCAAAAGGTATCACTGCTACAAATGCTAGGTCCATTAGTGCATTATTTTGCTTAGTTTTTGTTGTACTCAACAGGCTTGTCCCCAGACTCGCCCAATATGCATGTGCGGACCAATGCTTCTGTGACTGCATAAGGGTCACAATTAGCAGATGGACGGCGGTCTTCAAAGTAGCCTTTCTTGTCCTGGCCCACAGATCGAGGGATTCGGATGCTGGCTCCTCTATTGGCAACACCAGCTGAGAACTCGTTGATATTTGAGGTTTCATGGTGGCCTGTCAAACGTCTAGCATTGTCCAACCCTCCTTTAGGATCGTAGGCACGAATGTGGTACTGATGCCTCTTGCCCAGTTTTTCAATTGATTCTTCAATGTATCTAAAAACAAGAATAGTTTTACAATTTTTGTGCTGAATCCCTTTCCACCTCCCCCTTTGTCACTACTGTTCAGCAATCAAGGGGAAGAATCAGTAAACTGTAAAATCAATTAATCTACTCCCCTCAATGATGTCTCATTTGCCCAGTTATGGAATAAATTACAAAGTAGCTTAGAGGGTATGATAGCCCACATTCCAGGGAACTGGTCCATTAAATGTTCTGTCCACTCATTAATCCAAAGCAGTCATTCCTCAATTTCAATGAGTATGTACATAGACAAAGATTAACATTGCCAGAAGTCTTCTCAATTCAGTTTTTAAATGTTGAGCATTAAAAACCAAGCCTAATATTTGATACTCACTTCAACCCTCCATCATCCCGCATGGCTTTGGTGCTAAAGTTGGTGTGGCACCCAGCACCATTCCAGTTGCCAGGAATGGGCTTAGGGTCAAAGCTAGCAATGATACCAAAATCCTCACACACCCTGTGCAGAATAAACCTTGAAATCCACAAGTGGTCACCCATCTTGATGCCTTCACAAGGTCCAACTTGGTATTCCCACTGTGAAGTTAGAATATATGTGATTAGTTCAAAGGGAACAAGAATCAACAGTGCCCACAGCTATTGCATCATTAGAATGTTTCATCATCATCAGTGCTACACTGCAGTAGAAACTCCCATCTCTTCTGTAGAAAACCCATTTATGGGATAAATTTTGCAAAGCTCTGCATCATTGGCACACTGCCTGTGATTTTCCAACATGAACTGGCTATGTGTTTACCCTAAAATTACCAGTCAAAGATCTACCCCTGAATCTTAGAGAATCAAGAACTACTGCAAACTATAATTTAAAAAAGTGTACAAAAAAAGTTATATTATAAGATGTTTGTTTTAAACAAATTGACTCCCCACTTTTCCCCCCCTCCCCATGCTCAGGGGAATCAGATGATATGCTGTTTTACAGTGACAGGAATATTAGACCATGTAATGCACAATGTATTATTCTGCTGCTGATGTGGACATGAGGCCATGTCCAAAGTGGTCTGTCTGTTTAAAGGCCAGAAAGTTTAATTGCTACAAGTAAATGAGGTTTAGTCAGAGAATTTTGTCCGTTTACCCTTAAAAATAATGGGGTGGTGGCAGGACCAAAATTGCATGGAGGATCGACCTGCTGACTGGCCCTGGGTTGTGCACCCATTCTGAGTCAGGTGAACTCCAAGTGAGGTCTTGACTGGAACAGGTGGTGCCTGATTAATATATGCAAAAATCAGAGTCAGCTGATAGACTTACACCATAATGCCATTTTCATATCTACCCCCATTGCCACAGCCAGTTACATTAGAACAGGAGTAGGCCATTCAGCAGCTGGAGCCCACCCACCCACCATGGGCAGTACAGGGAGGTGGCCATCAGTGGTATTTAAGGGATCCTTATCTGTTATAAGGAAAGTTGGAAGCAGGTATGGCACTTGTTTTGCTGTATTCACTTGGGGGTTCTGAACCTAATAAGGCTTCTAACATTTGATCATCTTGCTGCTGTAGGTGCTGCAAAATTTTCCCCACAATAAACCACTGCTGGCTTCCACTCTTCTTTAGATGCTGCTGCATTTCCCATTCAGATCACCAGCCCTGCAGGATTTCCCCATCCTCCCCATCTACCAAGCAGCTTGCCGATTCATTATTAAATGAGCCCAACAGTGAAAATTGATCAGGCCTCCCACTGACTGCAAAAAATCGCTCCCAGTGTTCTAGCACAGAAACAGTCCACCGGCCCCATTAAGTGGGCACTGTTTTTCTCCACAAACCAAACCCAAACTCCTGTTCGCACCCCATGTCCTTTAGTATTCCACTTCTTCAAATCAAGCAACTATCTAATTCCCTTTTAAAATTTATGGCTTGTAATCCAACAAGAATTTACAACAGAACACCAAACTCTAACCACCCTCTGCATAAAGATTTTTTTCTTACTGCCTTCAATGTGTGATGGCCAAACAGCCTCAAGATCTCATCCCCTTACCTGAGCAGCCATAACTTCAGCATTGGTTCCACAAATTTGAATTCCGGCATACAGACAAGCCCGGTAGTGAGCCTCCACAATATCTCTACCATAAGCCTTGTCTGCACCAACGCCACAGTAATACGGCCCTAGAACAAAGCAATAACTCCATTTGACACTGATTTCACCAGAAAAATAGTAATAAAAGGAAATAAATAAGCAGACTTCTGTTACATCCAACCACACTAAGAACATCTACTGGTCAAGTCATCTTTGCACAATTTAACATTCTAAGATACTTCTAAAGAACTGCTGAAAGCATCAAACAGTTGGATTTGTATTGGCTTCCAAGTATTCTCCAAACAAACAGAGAATAGCCACTTGTTTCTTTATACTTCAAGCAGTTACTATACGAAGTTACCCTATATTCCCTCTGCCCTTTTTATTTTAAAACTCATCTTTGCGTCCTCCTACTCAGGAGATTCAAATGCCTCGCATGTTGCTCTTCTAGTTAATTTCAAGTCTTATTGCTAATGGTAGCATCTTCGTAGTATTCTTACTCAAGATCTAAAAGGAAATGTGGAGGGTGTACCACACCTTGTGGTCCAGGAAAGCCATTGGAAGGCCATCCAAAGGGATGTCCGTCTGTTCCCAACAAAGTGTACTCTTGTTCCATTCCAAACCATGGATATTCATTTGCGATCATAGACATGATTTTCTGGCATGAGTTTCTAAGATTAGTTTCTGTAGAAACAAAACAGTTCGTAACATCTGTTATCTACCAGTTCCTTTGCCCAAAATCACTCATTAGAAACTACTAATTCTATAGATACACATTTGGACTAACTGCTAAGAAAAATGGATGTATAGTAGTTTAAATTTAAGTTCCATGGCCCAAATGGCATCAATTTTATCCCACTCAGTTTGGACAACCAATTACATACACGTGCACCCGAGATAGGTCTGATGTGCCCCACATTCCTGTAGTTTTAGAAACATAGGCAAGTGTTTGATTTGCAAAATTAGATAAAAGCAAACTTCCTAATATGGTAGCATTAGATATCCTTTGCCAGTAAATAAACTTTCAGGTGAAGACAGTTTAGTTAAAAATCCCATGGACAGGGCAATGCAACCTGTTTGCATATTGACCGTTCACTACTAGGGAGCAAGGTTACATCAAATATACAGCACAGAAACAGGCCATTCGACCCAACAGGTCCATGCTGGTGTTTGTGCTCCACATGAGCCTCCTCCCTCATCAGCCTATCCTTCTATTCCTTTCTCCCTCAATGTTTATTTAGCTTCTCCTTAAAGGCATCTATGCTAGGCACCTCAACCACTCCTTGTGGTAGCGATTTCCACATTCTAACCACTCTCTGGGTAAAGAAGTTTCTCCTGAATTCCCCATTGGATTTATTAGTGACTATCTTATGTTTATGGCCGCCAATTCTGGTCTCCCCCACAAGTGGAAACGTCTTCTCGACATCTACCCTCTCAATCTTAAAAGACCTCTATCAGGTCCCCACTCAGTCTTCTCTTTTCTAGAGAAATGAGCCCCAGCCTGCTCAATCTTTCCCTAAAGGTATAACCTCAGTTTTGGTATCATCCTAGTAAATCTTTTTTGCACCTTCTCCAGTGCCTCTATATCCTTTTTATAATGTGGAGACCAGAACTGTTCACAGTACACCAAGTGTGATCTAACCAGGGTTCTAACAAGTTTAACATAACTTCTCTGCTTTTCAATTCTATCCCTCTAGCAATGAACCTGTTCTTTGTTTGCTTTTCTTAAAAAAAAATGGCCTTGTTAACCTGTGTCGCTACCTTTAGTGATATGTATCTGCACTCTATGATCACTCAGCTCCTCTACCCCATTTAGACTATTATCCAAGCAGTATATGGTCTCCTTATTCTTCCGACCAAAATGTAATACCTCACACTTATCTATATTGAAATTCATTTGCTAGTTACACATCCATTCTTCAAGTTTATTAATGTCTTCCTGTATTTTGTCACAGTCCTCCTCTGTATTAACTATACCCCCCAATTTGGTGGTCAGCAAATTTTGAAATTGTACTTCTGATTCCCACATCCAAATCATTAATGTAAATGGTGAACAGTGGTCCCAGCACTGATCCCTGTGGAACATCACTTCCTACCTTTTGCCAGTTTGAGTATCTACCTTTAACCCCTACTCTCTTGTAGCCAGCTTGCTATCCATTCTGATACTTGTCCTGACTCCACATGCTCTGATCTTAGTCATGAGTCTATTATGCAGTACCTTATCGAAGGCCTTTTGAAAATCTAAATATATTACATCTACTATGCATTACCCGTGTCTACCCTTTGTTACTTCAAAAGAATTCAATAAGATTGGTAAAGCATGACCTTCTCTTCTGAAATCCGTGCTGACTATTCTTTATTATATTTTCAGTTTCTAGATGTTTATCTATTGCATCCAAGCATTATCTTTCCTACCACCAACATTAAGCTAATTGGTCGATAGTTCCATCTCCCTTTTTAAATATAGGAATCACATTAGTTCTCTGCCAGTCCTCTGGCACTATTGCCTTTTCTAATGAATTTTTATATACATGTAATCGTGCCTCTGCCATCTCTTCCCTAATGTTTTAATTGACAGATGCAATCCATCCAGACCTGGCATTTTATCCTCTAAGTTTGATTAGTTTGTCAATTATCTCCTCCCCTTTCTGTCTTAAATGTCTATATCTTTTTCAATCTCTAATATCATGCTAGTCTCCCTGGTAAATACTGAGGCAAAATAATTATTTAATATTTCTGCCATTTCATTGTCCTTATCTGTGAGTTTTACATGTGTATCCCTTAGTGGCCCTATCCCCATCCTGATTTTTCTTTTGTTATTTATATGTCTGTAGCATACTCCACTATTTCTTTTTATATTCCTTGATAATTCATTTTGTAGTTTCTCTTGCCTCCCTAATTGTTTTCTTTAAACTTCTTTCCTAACCGTTTCATATTCCCTTTTGTCAACCTCTCCTTTGTTGTGTATGTAGTTAGTGTATGCCTTTTTCTTTAGTTTTAATGTTGCCCTTATTTCTTTATTCATCCATGGTACATTACTAGCTCGTTTGTTGTTGCTTTTTAGTGGGATATATTTCTCCTGAACTCTGCTTTAAAATGTTCTATTCCTTTCAGTAAATTTTCTCAGTTTATTTTCCCTAGTTCTGTTCTTACCCCCTGAAAATCAGCTGTCGTCCTCCTCCCCCCTCACCCAAATTTATTACTTTGGTCTTTGTCTTACTTATGTCCTTCTCAATCTTTATCTTAAACCTTATGTTGTGATTGCTATTGCCTAGATGTTCCCTTACACTTACTGCTCTGTTCTGTTCTGGTTCACTTCCTATTACTAGATCCAGCAGTGCTTCCTCTCTTATTGGGCTTTTACATACACGGTAAGGAGTCCTGCACACATTGTTTAAAAACTCCATTCCCTGTACCCCTTTATCTACCTCTTCTTGCCAGGTTCAAATTCACCAATGGATGGCATGAACAGGTCATCTCTGCAGGTTGCAATGGTCTTATGGGAATTGGGGGCAGTCTAAAAATGGGTATACGCCAACAGTACAAAATTGTCTCGGTTTGGCACACAAACATAATTTCACTAAAAGAACAATAAGGATGTCTCGTGAGGGAAAAGAAAAAAAATCAGTGGTGTAGTACGAGATACTCAGTTTGGAATTGCACCACATTGAGAATTGAGGAGCTTTACTCTGCATATGCAGAGTAGGGAGTACTTCATTCTGATGAGAAAAATGCTCCGTTCCCAAATGCTGGCACTCTACCTTAAAAAGACATCATGTTACGACTAACACACCTTGGGATGGCAAATTACAAGGCCTTGAAGAGGGTGCAGAGGAGATTTACCAGAATGGTACCAGGGATGAGGGAATTCAGTTATGTGGAGACTGGAGAAGCTGGGATTGTGTTCTTTACAGCAAAGAAGGTTAAAGGGAGATTTAATAAAAATGTTAACAATTATGTGGTGTTTAGATAGAGAGAAACTTTCCACTGGCAGGAAGGTCAGTAACCAGAGGACATAGATTTAAGATAATTGGCAAAAAAGCTTGTGGGGGGGGGGAAAAAAAAAAAGAGGAAATGAGGAGAAATATTTTTACTCAGTGAGTTGCTATGATCTGGAATACACTGCCTGAAAGGGTGGTGGATGCAGATTCAATAGTAACTGTCAAAAGGGAATTGGATATATATTTGAAAAGGAAAAATTTGCAGGGCTATGGGGAAAGACCAGGGGAATGGGACTAATTGGATAGCTCTTTCAAAGAGTCGGCACAGGCACGATGGGCCGAATAGCTTCCTTCTGTGCTGCAAGATTCTATGAATTGCTCCCTTCTCCCAGTGTTACTTACAGCTTCCAAGTGAAGATACTCAATGTGTACCTGCTGGCTTCCTGTTATACTTGAGGACCTCACAAAGGACGAGCTTGTTTGGATCCCTACGGAAAGGATCCCGGAACATGGCAGATGGGACCAGGTACATGTCGCTGTTGGAACCCTCTGACTGATATGTACTCGAGCCATCAAAGTTCCATTCTGGGAGTTCTAGAAATGGACAAACAAAGCTTCACGGTATACAAACTTAACTCGAAAGCAGCAGAATGAAGGAAAGCCCTCCCAACTCAAAAGAAAGGATCACCCAAGCAACAAAGCTACTTTATGAAGAGCAACTGGCATTGTTTCAGCAAGTCATGCAGAGAAAACCAGAACTATCATGCTTCTGAAGCTCACTTATATTCCAAGACCCAGGGAAATTGCTGTACTTGGTTATTTTCCCCAATATCACGATTCATACATCTTACTTGCAAACCTCATGCATGCAAACAATTAAAACTATAAAATCTCTCCACATCATTGAACTTTTGAGGCAGGCCACTGCCTTGAATTAAGTCACCAAAGCAGACAACTCCCAACAACCATGTTGCCCTGTGTGGTGTGAAGGCATGCAGCCATGTCTGCTGCATTGGGAACCTTTGCATTTAATTTTAGTTCAAATTATGATACAAGAAAAATAATTGAAATGCCACACATTTGCACCATATCAGTGCATTCCCATCATTGAAATTGACTAAAGCAACTAGCGATCTATGTCACCGTGGCAACAACAGCATTTATATGCATAGCAGATGATATCCTCACCAGTCTATTTGCACTGTGGAGAGCACCAAGTGCAAAATGTCAGTGATGCACTCGGTGATTGTACTGCTCAGTACATTAAGGTTGTCAAGTTTCACTCATTTTGACTGAAAGACTTAACTTTGATGTATCGGACTTAAGAAAAACACAGCTCCGCGTGTTTAAATGAGTTTGTACCTGACCTAACTCCCAAATATTTCCCTGATGTTTACATAGGAACAATTCAGTATTAAGCTATGCATGCACAACAACCAGCTACCAAAGTACTTTTGCTTCTATTGGCCTCAGCACCCGTGGGCTTGGGAAGAGAAAAAAAAGTCAGCCAAGTTCCAGTGCTTGATCTCTTATCCAGTAACTTGCTAGAAAGTGCATCTGTGTGGACATCGGAGAGGACATCGGGCTCAGCAGTGGTGATGCCCCTAGTGGTTAAATAGTCTGCCAACACATGAAGCCGACCACTTGGGTGAGGAAAGAAAATTGGCAAAAAAAAAAGGGGATTCAAATATATTAGTCAAAAAGTTCTTTAAAAATCAAATCACTAGGCAAATTGAACGAGGAACATGAAAGATTAATCTATATTTGTGGCCACTGTTTTATGGAGACAGTATATGTTAAAAATTAATTTTTATTACATGGGCTTCCAGGATTTTTAACCCACGTTTTGGGGTTCACATTGCAGCAATTGCTTCTCTTTATAATTAGGGCCAATGATGACCACATCAAATCCACGTTTATTACTTGGGTTTCGGGAATTGCATTCCGTCCATTTTTATTTGAAATCTTCTAATCAGTGACCCCAATAATATTAAGGAATCGGTGGTGAGTTAACGACTTGAAGCTCAATCACCCACCAGTAATGCTCTTGGGCTCTTTGTCCAAGGTCCTGGTTTTACATCGCACTGCCTCTCCTGTGCCGTCTATCCAGATATACATCGCTTGCACCTTTCCATCTTGGGGCAGCTCCATGTAATTCTTCTTGACGATTTTGCTCAAATTGGCGCTGGCTGAAGTGGCCATCTTGTAAGTCTGAGAGAAACAAGCAAGAAATGGACGACATTACAACACTTGCCACATGGCACTCCCAGCTCCAGAAACACACAAAACCGGTCTACCATACGAGCTTCAGTACTCCAGGACAGGGACTCACCCATCCAGGGGGACTTTTAAAAAAAAAAACAAAACAAAACCAACTTGAAAAAAAAAATCCAAGTAAGATTTGTTGAGAGCGAACAAAGACTTAAAAAACGTTCTCGGGTCCAACTGCTTTCGCCCAGTTTGAGTGGTCACAACACCGGGTTCTGCGGATACGGCGTTTTAAGCGTATAACATGTAGATATACATGCCGACACACTGGTGTGATTACTGCAGAGGTCCGATCAGAGAGGATATACCAACCAGCGATGTTCAATTTACAGATACCAGATGTGTGTGATAGGAGATGGGGGGGGGGGAAGGAGGAGAAAGGAGAACCTAGGGCCGTCCAGCCCCATACAATATAGGCCAGCTTCTCAACCATGCAAACCAGCCCTTGACATGCAAACCCACCCACCCCGAACATAGACCACTCAGGGCTATACATGCAAACCAGCCCCTTAACATCGATCAATCCCCGGGCATGCAAACCAGCCCCTGGATATATACTGATCAACACCCCCGGGGCATGCAAACCAATTCCTGGATATAATGATCAGCCTTAACATGCAAATCAGGCCCGCACATGCAAACCTTCCATCCCCTCTCCCCTCGATCGATCCTCACAAATTCCTAATGTCTACTAGTCTGTACGTTAACCTACATGTTGATTCCGCCATATCGTCGGCTTGCTATTACCGCATTTTTTTACCAGAAACAGGAAACAGCGAGATATCCGCATCCTCCACCAAAAATAGACTATAAAACAAAATTCCCAATTATTATAAATACATTCAGCTTTACCAGGAAAACTGCTGTCCAACATCAAAGCAGCGACAAAATGGAAACCTAAAAGCTGCAAACTCTTACAAGCATCCAAACGTGATAAACAACACAAACAAGCTAAACTGAGTAAAGAGTTAAGTGACGGCACTGGGCGGCGAGTCTGCCTTTGCCGGGTGCTCTTTGCACATTGCCGATGAATACCTTTAAAGCCCCTTGAATCGGCTGTGCTGTCAGGTCTTGCTGCTGAGCAGCTGTTGAGGTTTTTTTTTTCTGGATCGAAGCTTTTCATTCACTTTGGGGCGGGGGGCGGGGGGTTGGAGATATTTATAATGTGGAGGCTGCCGCCTTGAGGTCGCTCATTGGCGCCAGGGAAACGTGATACCTACATGTCCAGGTGATGAGAAGCTCATGCAGTGCTTCCATTGGACGCGGTGACTGGGGAAATTTCCATCCGCTCCTCCTCTGCCCTCCCCTCCCCTCTGCCCTCCCCTCCCCTCTCCTCTGCCCTCCCCTCCCCTCTCCTCTCCTCCCTCCTTGGGGGGGGGGGGGGGGGGCTGCTTACGTGTTTCGGAATCGTGCAAAAAAAAAACAAGGCGACCGGCTGCTACATTGCACAAGATACAGAAATTAAAAAAAAAATACGGACATCAGCATCTGGGCAAAAGCGAGGAGGCCCGAACCTGCTCGGCTCAGAAAGTCACCAAGTTCACTGATTGTCCCTTTCAGCGTGACGCGGAGCCTTTTCTTGCCGCGGCTTCACTAAATGATAAAGATGCACCTTTTGTCCTGTTATTTTTTTACTGAAATCATGGGCATAGACTTGAGCGAGGCGGTGACATATGTTTCTAAAGGTCCTCGTTGATTTTAAATTTGGGGCAATATTAAATCAATTGCCAGGCGTTGCATGACTTCAATGTACCTATTTGGCACTATTGTCACACATAGATTGTTAATCAAGATCGGCCAAACTGAGTGCAATTCACAAGCAAAATTTTAATTTGAAAATAGTGCCTATTGCATTCCAATACTTACTGAGTCAGGACTCCTTAGCATCTGATCCCATCCAATACATAGCAGCTTAAAAGCTCCCCAGTCTCACTCAGCAATATAACAGATTGGCTGATGTCAGATAATGCTGAATGCTGGAGTTACAAATTCAAGGAGCACAACAAATCAAAGCCACTTGCTTGAGACTTCAGCAACTTCAGCACAGACTGACGATTGAACCCAGGGCCTTCTGGTCTGTATAATTTGGTGTCAGCCTTGGCTCATTGAAAGCACTGTTGCCTCTGAGTTATGATGTGGAGATGCCGGTGATGGACTGGGGTTGACAATTGTAAACAATTTTACAACACCAAGTTATAGTCCAACAATTTTATTTTAAATTCCACAAGCTTTCGGAGGCTTCCTCCTTCCTCAGGTGGTGTGGAAATGACATTTTCGAATCCTTCGCATTTTAAAATCACAGAACAATGCCTGGTGATTACTGCCCGTTGCCAAGGCAATCACAGTGAGCAGACAGAAAGGTGTCACCTAAAAAGGCCACCGAATATACAAACCCCCCAAAAAAAAGAGAGAGAGAAGGAAGACAGTCAATGACCCGTTATATTAAATACAGATAACATTTGTTCGCTGGTGGGGTTACGTGTAGCGTGACATGAACCCAAGATCCCGGTTGAGGCCGTCCTCATGGGTGCGGAACTTGGCTATCAATTTCTGCTCGACGATTTTGCGTTGTCGTGTGTCTCGAAGGCCGCCTTGGAGTATGCTTACCCGAAGGTCGGTGGCTGAATGTCCATGACTGCTGAAGTGTTCCCCGACAGGGAGAGAACCCTCCTGTTTGGCGATTGTTGCGCAGTGTCCGTTCATCCGTTGTCGCAGCGTCTGCATGGTCTCGCCAATGTACCATGCTCTGGGGCATCCTTTCCTGCAACGTATGAGGTAGACAACGTTGGCCGAGTCACAGGAGTATGAACCGTGCACCTGGTGGGTGGTGTCCTCTCGTGTGATGGTGGTATCTGTGTCGATGATCAGGCATGTCTTGCAGAGGTTACCGTGGCAGGGTTGTGTGGTGTCGTGGACGCTGTTCTCCTGAAAGCTGGGTAATTTGCTGTGAACGATGGTTTGTTTGAGGTTGGGTGGCTGTTTAAAGGCGAGTAGTGGAGGTGTGGGAATGGCCTCTGAGTTAGTAGGTTGTGGGTTGAAGCCCCACTCCAGAGAGTTGAGCACATAGCCTAAGCTGACACTTTAGTGCAGTACTGAGGGAAACTGGAGCTCCGTCTGCCCTTTTGGGTAAGTGTAAAAGATCCCACGGCACTATTCGAAGAAGAGCATGGCAGTTCTCCCTGGTGTCCTAGCTAATATTTATCCCTCAACCAACATCACTAAAAACAGATAATTTGGTTATTCTCTCATTGCTGTTTGTTGGACCTTGCTGTGTGCAAATTGGCTGACACGTTTCCTACTGTCACGACACTTCAAAAGAATTGAATTGGCTGTAAAGCGGTTTGGCACGTCCAGAAGTCGTGAAAGGCGCAAAAGAAATGCAAGTCTTTATTTTACCACACCAGGAAATGCATTTCCCCACCAGTAGAGGCAGTAACACATAAAGAGCTGGGGGGAACATCAGAAACAGATGTGGTATTTTAAACTAGAGGAACAGGTCATAATATTTGGAGGGATACATGCTACTCCATTTGCTCTAATGGTTGCATATATTCTCAATAAGTCATCAAAGAGTCTTTTGCAATGGCAGTGGGTAGAGTATCTACTAGTGACAGATTCCCCGGCCTATCAAACACCGAACTCCCAAACTCAGTCACACAAAGTTGACTAAACCGAGAAGACAAGACTTCAGTTTTAAAACATCCAGTTTTCTTCCCTCCTCCCCTGAAGGTACTGACTCTCACTGGGGTACAGCTCCATGGGCCCCACTCCCCTCCTCTCCTGAAGGTACTGACTCTCACTGGGGTACAGTTCCATGGGCCCCACTCCCCTCCTCTCCTGAAGGTACTGACTCTCACTGGGGTACAGTTCAATGGGCCCCACTCCCCTCCTCTCCTGAAGGTACTGACTCTCACTGGGGTACAGTTCCATGGGCCCCACTCCCCTCCTCTCCTGAAGGTACTGACTCTCACTGGGGTACAGTTCCATGGGCCCCACTCCCCTCCTCTCCTGAAGGTACTGACTCTCACTGGGGTACAGTTCCATGGGCCCCACTCCTCTCCTCTCCTAAAGGTGCTGACTCTCACTGGGGTACAGTTCCATGGGCCCCACTCCCCTCCTCCCCTGAAGGTACTGACTCTCACTGGGGTACAGTTCAATGGGCCCCACTCCCCTCCTCTCCTGAAGGTACTGACTCTCACTGGGGTACAGTTCCATGGGCCCCACTCCCCTCCTCCCCTGAAGGTACTGACTCCAACAGTTCCACTTTTGTTGGAATTTCTCTACTGTTGACCGTGAATGAGGAGAGGAAATTTCAACCACAATGTATGATATCCCACATTGCACACAAAAGTTTACTTTCAACGGAAAATCTAGCTATGGATATTTAAAATTAAAATTGGGAAAAAGAATTGTGTGTAGAAAAATTTAATTTTGTGCTGTATATAATAACAGCGAGTTATCGACAGCAACATTAAATTCACCAGTACTGTTAGTCACTGCACACTGTCTGCTCATAAAGAAGCCTGCACGGTTCCCATAACGTGCAGGCTGGATTTATCTAGATGGCCAATACATATGTGAAGTCTATTCACAAATCTATTGAAAACTCTTCCAGAATTCTTCTCAAACTAGAAATATGTCGTGCACTGATTTGATCTGTTACATTGTAATAGTTTGTTACTGGCTGCAGTACGTGAGTTGCTGGTTTTCTTTCAGGGACTGCAATTCAGCATTGCTTGGTTACAATACAAGCCAGACACTAGCCAGCATAGGAAACTGCTTACTCACTTTCTACCCCTGTACAGTGTCGGGTAACCCCAGCCCCCACTGTCACCACCCAGGTCAGCTCCCCTCTCCTTGCCTGGTATTCCTGAATCCCAGAGCACGCTCAATATTCCATTTATACTAAAAGTATGAAAAACATTTCAAAGCGTGACAATTTTAGTTCCCCTGGGTTTATAGTTTAAAACATCTCTATGAAGTTAACAGCGTTGTTTTCTTTTGCTAAGACTGAACTTACTAGCATCATAAAAGTGCTAAAGTCAGGCCGATTTCATGCAGTGGAGGTTTTGTGGTTGCAAAATAATAAGAAAAGTCGACAAATCTTGAATCTCTGCCTGCTGTGCACGCAAAGGAATCAGCTTAGCAACAAACATCTGTCACACAAAATCTGCTGGTCGGTCTTGTGACCAGCTTCCAGGATTTGTTGACATCATATCAATTGCAGCAGACATTTTTTTACCAAAAAAAGTGTTAACAGTTGACTAAACCAGGAAGACAAGACTCCCTTTCAACTTCCTTTTCAAAATAAAAATTCCAGTTTCCACCCCTCCTCCCCTGAAGGTACTGACTCTCACTGGGGTACAGTTCATTGGGCCCCACTCCCCTCCTCTCCTGAAGGTACTGACTCTCACTGGGGTGCAGTTCAATGGGCCCCACTCCCCTCCTCCCCTGAAGGTACTGTCTCTCACTGGGGTACAGTTCCATGGCCCCACTCCCCTCCTCCCCTGAAGATACTGACTCTCACTGGGGTACAGTTCAATGGGCCCCACTCCCCTCCTCCCCTGAAGGTACTGACTCTCACTGGGGTACAGTTCAATGGGCCCCACTCCCCTCCTCCCCTGAAGGTACTGTCTCTCACTGGGGCACAGTTCCATGGCCCCACTCCCCTCCTCTCCTGAAGGCACTGACTCTCACTGGGGTACAGTTCCATGGGCCCCTCTCCCCTCCTCCCATGAAGATACTGACTCTCACTGGGGTACAGTTCAATGGGCCCCACTCCCCTCCTCTCCTGAAGGCACTGACTCTCACTGGGGTACAGTTCCATGGGCCCCTCTCCCCTCCTCCCATGAAGATACTGACTCTCACTGGGGTACAGTTCAATGGGCCCCACTCCCCTCCTCCCCTGAAGGTACTGACTCTCACTGGGGTACAGTTCCTTGGGCCCCTCTCCCCTCCTCTCCTGAAGGTACTGACTCTCACTGAGGTACAGTTCCATGGGCCCCACTCCCCTCCTCTCCTGAAGGCACTGACTCTCACTGGGGTACAGTTCCATGGGCCCCACTCCCCTCCTCTCCTGAAGGTACTGACTCTCACTGGGGTACAGTTCCATGGGCCCCACTCCCCTCCTCTCCTGAAGGTACTGATTCTCACTGGGGTACAGTTCCATGGGCCCCTCTCCCCTCCTCCCCTGAAGATACTGACTCTCACTGGGGTACAGTTCAATGGGCCCCACTCCCCTCCTCCCCTGAAGGTACTGACTCTCACTGGGGTACAGTTCCATGGGCCCCACTCCCCTCCTCTCCTGAAGGTACTGACTCTCACTGGGGTACAGTTCCATGGGCCCCACTCCCCTCCTGTCCTGAAGGTACTTACTCTCACTGGGGTACAGTCCCATGGCCCCACTCCCCTCCTCTCCTGAAGGTACTGACTCTCACAGGGATACAGTTCCATGGGCCCCACTCCCCTCCTCTCCTGAAGGTACTGACTCTCACTGGGGTACAGTTCCATGGGCCTCACTCCCCTCTTCTCCTGAAGGTACTGACTCTCACTGGGTAACAGTTCCATGGGCCCCACTCCATTCCTCTCCTGAAGGTACTGACTCTCACTGGGGTACAGTTCCATGGACCCCACTCCCCTCCTCTCCTGAAGGTACTGACTCTCACTGGGGTACAGTTGCATGGGCCCCAATCCCCTCCTCTCCTGAAGGTACTGACTCTCACTGGGGTACAGTTCCACTGCCTGGTCTTGGCTGCAAAGCCTCACATGGTCTAATAGCCTGCTATATCTCGAGGGGCGATTTTCACTTCTGGTGTGGGTGGTAAACAGGCTCCCATATGATCAAGGCACACTTGCTGAGGAACTGGTATTGTTAGAATCAAAACCCAGCAAGGCTGCACAGTCATAGAAAAAGACTTTTGAAAAAGGGAAGAAAAAGAAAAATCATGTGCAGCTGACCTCCTCTGCTCGTGCCCACAACATGGAGCCATGGCAGATATGATCTGCTGCTGCCATCTATTGATTTGTTGTGTTACACAAACAACAGGATAAACATCGTCAGCATTCATGGTGAACTCTTCTATGGCATACAGTTACCAACGAGCAACCCAGTTATTTAGCTCTGAGCCCAGTGAACACTTGCAACACACACACAATCACCTGTGGCCGCTAGTTAATGGTCAAGGACACCCTTGGTGTAACCTTGACTACACCACATCACTCAATTCCCGAAGCTAAAAGGAAAAAAGTGAAAGACCAGGAAATTCTCCAAAGGAGTTGTGGAATATGTGCAGTGCTATCTTGGAAAAAATTGTAACCTTTTTAAAAATTCATTCTGGGGATGTGGGCGTCGCTGGCAAGGCCGGCATTTATTGCCTATCTCTGGTCGCCCTTGAGAAGGTGGTGGTGAGCCGCCTTCTTGAACCGCTACAGTCCGTGTGGTGAAGGTTCTCCCACAGTGCTGTTAGGGAGTTCCAGGCCTTTGACCCAGCGACGATGAAGGAACGGTGATATATTTCCAAGTCAGAATGGTTTGTGACTTGGAGGGGAATGTGCAGGTGGTGTTGTTCCCATGTGCCTGCTGCCTTCTAGGTGGTAGAAGTCGCAGGTTTGGGAGGTGCTGTTGAAGAAGCCTTGGCGAATTGCTGCAGTGCATCCTGTGGATGGTACACACTGCAGCCACAGTGCGCCGGTGGTGAAGGGAGTGAATGTTTAGACTAGTTGGTGAAGTGCCGATTAGGCAGACTGCTTTGTGCTGAGTGTTGTTGTCCAGGTCTTGCTGCATGCGGGCACGGACTGCTCCATTATCTGAGGGGTTGCGAATGGAACTGAACACTGTGCAATCATCAGGGAACATCCCCGTTTCTGACCTTATGATGGAGGAAAGGTCTTTGATGAAGCAGCTGAGGCAGGATGTTTGTCAGTAGCCGCAGAATGTCCAGCCTCTGACCTGCTCTTGTAGCCACAGTATTTTTATGGCTGGTCCAGTTGTGTTTGTTGATGTTTGGGGATTCGGCAATGGTAATGCCATTGAATGTCAAGGGGAGATGGTTAGACTCTCTCTTGTTGGAGATGGTCATTGCCTGGCACTTGTCTGGCGCGAATGTTACTTGCCATTTATCAGCCCAAGCCTGGATGTTGTCCAGGTCTTGCTGCATGCGGGCACGGACTGCTCCATTATCTGAGGGGTTGCGAATGGAACTGAACACTGTGCAATCATCAGGGAACATCCCCGTTTCTGACCTTATGATGGAGGAAAGGTCTTTGATGAAGCAGCTGAAGATGGTTGGGCCTAGGACACTGCTCTGAGGAACTACTGCAGCGATGTCCTGGAAATGAGACGATTGGCCTCCAACAACTACTACCATCTTCCTTTGTGCTCGGTATGACTTCAGCCACTGGAGAGTTTTCCCCCGATTCCCATTGACTTCAATTTTACTAGGGGTCCTTGGTGCCACACTCGGACAAATGCTGTCTTGATGTCAAGGGCAGTCACTCTCACCTCACCTCTGGAATTCAGCTCTTTTGTCCAAGGCTGTAATGAGGTCTGGAGCCGAGTGGTCCTGGCGGAACCCAAACTGAGCATCGGTGAGCAGGTTATTGGTGAGTAAGTGTCGCTTGATACCACTGTCGATGACACCTTCCATCACTTTGCTGATTATTGGGTGCATGCTGATAGGAAGGTAATTGGCGAGGTTGTATTTGTCCTGCATTTTGAGGACAGAACATACATGGGCAAATTTCATTGTCGGGTAGATGCCAGTGTTGTAGCTGTACTGGAACAGTTTGGCTAGAGGCGCAGCTAGTTCTGGAGCACAAGTCTTCAGCACTACAGCTGGGATGTTGTCGGGGCCCATAGCCTTTGCTGTATCCAGTGCACTCAGCCGTTTCTTGATATCACGTGGAGTGAATCGAATTGGCTGAAGATTGGAATCTGTGATGGTGGGGATCGCAGGAAGTGGCCGACATGGATCACCCACTCGGTACTTCTGGCTGAAGATAGTTGCAATCGCAAAGTTTAACTCAAAAAACCCACAAAATCTGCCCCAAGCAGAGTGTTTGACACTACATACGAGTGAAATACATTGTTTACCTGCTGCTAAATTAGGTCTCACAATAACCTGACACAGGGGATCACAGTCCTGATAATACCCTGTCACAGGGATCCCAGTCCTGATAATACTCTGACACAGGGATCCCAGTCCTGATAAAACTCTGACACAGGGGATCCCAGTCCTGATAATACCCTGACACAGGGGATCCCAGTCCTGATATTACTCTGACACAGGGGACCACAGTCGTGATAATACTCTGACACAGGGGATCCCAGTCCTGATAATACTCTGACACAGGGGATCCCAGTCCTGATAATACTCTGGCACAGGGGATCCCAGTCCTGATAATACTCTGACACGGGGGATCCCAGTCCTGATAATACCCTGACATAGGGGATCCCCGTCCTGATAATACCCTGACACAGGGGATCCCAGTCCTGATAATACTCTGACACAGGGGATTCCGGCCATGATAATACCCTGACACAGGGGATCTCAGTCCTGCAAATACTCTGACACAGGGATCCCAGTCCTGATAATACAATGTCACAGGGGATCCCAGTCCTGATAATACTCTGACACAGGGGATCCCAGTCCGGATGATACCCTGACACAGGGGATCCCAGTCCTGATAATACTCTGACACAGGGATCCCAGTCCTGATAATACCCTGACACAGGGGATCCCTGTCCTGATAATACCCTGACACAGGGGATCCCAGTCCTGATAATACTCTGACTCAGGGGATCCCAGTCCTGATAATACCCTGACACAGGGGATCCCAGTCCTGATAATACTCCGACACAGGGGATCCCAGTCCTGATAATACCCTGACACAGGGGATCCCAGTCCTGATAATACTCTGACTCAGGGGATCCCAGTCCTGATAATACCCTGACACAGGGGATCCCAGTCCTGATAATACCCTGACACAGGGGATCCCAGTCCTGATAATACTCTGACTCAGGGGATCCCAGTCCTGATAATACCCTGACACAGGGGATCCCAGTCCTGATAATACCCTGACACAGGGGATCCCAGTCCAGATAATATTCTGACACAGGGGATCCCAGTTCCGAAAATACCCTGACACAGGGGATCCCAGTCCTGATAATACCCTGACACAGGGGATCCCAGTCCTGGTAATACCCTGACACGGGGATCCCAGTCCATATAATACCCCGACACAAGGATCCCAGTCCTGATAATACTCTGACACAGCTGATCCCAGTCCTGCAAATACTCTGACACAGGGATGCCAGTCCTGATAATACAATATCACAGGGGATCACAGTCCTGATAATATTCTGACACAGAGGATCGCAGTCCTGATAATACAATGTCACAGGGGATCCCAGTCCTGATAATACAATGTCACAGGGGATCCCAGTCCTGATAATACAATGACACAGGGGATCCCAGTCCTGATAATACCCTGACACAGGGGATCCCAGTCCTGATAATACTCTGACTCAGGGGATCCCAGTCCTGATAATACCCTGACACAGGGGATCCCAGTCCTGATAATACCCTGACACAGGGGATCCCAGTCCTGATAATACTCTGACTCAGGGGATCCCAGTCCTGATAATAACCTGACACAGGGGATCCCAGTCCTGATAATACCCTGACACAGGGGATCCCAGTCCAGATAATATTCTGACACAGGGGATCCCAGTTCCGAAAATACCCTGACACAGGGGATCCCAGTCCTGATAATACCCTGACACAGGGGATCCCAGTCCTGGTAATACCCTGACACGGGGATCCCAGTCCATATAATACCCCGACACAAGGATCCCAGTCCTGATAATACTCTGACACAGCTGATCCCAGTCCTGCAAATACTCTGACACAGGGATGCCAGTCCTGATAATACAATATCACAGGGGATCACAGTGCTGATAATATTCTGACACAGAGGATCGCAGTCCTGATAATACAATGTCACAGGGGATCCCAGTCCTGATAATACAATGTCACAGGGGATCCCAGTCCTGATAATACAATGACACAGGGGATCCCAGTCCTGATAATACAATGTCACAGGGGATCCCAGTCCTGATAACACCCTGTCACAGGGATCCCAGTTCTGCAAATACTCTGACACAGGGGATCCCAGTGCTGATAATACCCAGACACAGGGGATCCCAGTCCTGCAAATTCTCTGACACAGGGATCCCAGTCCTGATGATATCCTGACACAGGGGATCCCAGTCCTGGTAATGCAATGTCACAGGGGATCCCAGTCCTGATAATAACCTGACACAGGGGATCCCAGTCCTGATAATACCCTGACACAGGGGATTCCAGTCCTGATAATACAATGTCACAGGGGATCCCTGTCCTGATAATACTCTGACACAGGGGATCCCAGTCTTGATAATACACTGACACGGGGATCCCAGTCCTGATAATACTCTGACACAGGGGATTCCAGCCATGATAATACCCTGACACAGGGGATCCCAGTCCTGATAACACAATGTCACAGGGGAACCCAGTCCTGATAATACCCTGACACAGGGGATCCCAGTCTTGAGAGTCCTCTGACACAGGGGATCCCTGTCCTGATAATACTCTGACACAGGGGATCCCAGTCCAGATGATACCCTGACACAGGAGATCCCAGTCCTGATATTACTCTGACACAGGGGACCACAGTCGTGATAATACTCTGACACAGAGGATCCCAGTCCTGATAATACCCTGACACAGGGATCCCAGTCCTGATAATACTCCATCATGGGGATCCCAGTCCTGATAATACTCTGACACAACGGATCCCAGTCCAGATGATACCCTGACACAGAGGATCCCAGTCCTGATAATATTCTGACACAGGGATCCCAGTCCTGATAATACCCTGACACAGGGATCCCAGTCCTGATAATACTCTGACACAGGGGATCCCAGTCTTGATAATACTCTGACACAGGGAATCCCAGTCCTGATAATACACTGACACAGGGGATCCCAGTCTTGATAATACTCTGACACGGGGATCCCTGTCCTGATAATACTCTGACACAAGGGATCCCAGTCCTGATAATACATTGTCACAGGGGATCCCAGTCCTGATAATACCCTGACACAGGTGATCCCAGTCCTGATAATACCCTGACACAGAGGATCCCAGTCCTGATAATACCCTGACACAAGGGATCCCAGTCCTGATAATACTCCATCATGGGGATCCCAGTCCTGATTATACCCTGACACAGGGGATCCCAGTCCTGATAATACCCTGACACAGAGGATCCCAGTCCTGATAATACCCTGACACAAGGGATCCCAGTCCTGATAATACTCCATCATGGGGATCCCAGTCCTGATTATACTCTGACACAGAGGATCCCAGTCCTGATTATACCCTGACACAAGGGATCCCTGTCCTGATAATACTCCATCATGGGGATCCCAGTCCTGATAATACTCTGACACAACGGATCCCAGTCCAGATGATACCCTGACACATGGGATCCCAGTCCTGATAATATTCTGACACAGGGATCCCAGTCCTGATGATACCCTGACACAGGGGATCCCTGTCCTGATAATACCCTGACACAGGGGATCCCAGTCTTGATAATACTCTGACACGGGGATCCCTGTCCTGATAATACCCTGACACAATGGATCCCAGTCTTGAGAATACTCTGACACAGGGGATCCCAGTCCTGATAATACACTGACACAGGGGATCCCAGTCCTGATAATACACTGACACAGGGGATCCCTGTCCTGATAATACCCTGACACAGGGGATCCCAGTCTTGATAATACTCTGACACGGGGATCCCTGTCCTGATAATACTCTGACACAGGGGATCCCCGTCCTGATAATACCCTGACACAGGGGATCCCAGTCCTGATAATACTCTGACACAAGGGATCCCTGTCCTGATAATACCCTGACACAGGGGATCCCAGTCCTGATAATACCCTGACACAGGGGATCCCAGTCCTGATAATACTCTGACACAAGGGATCCCTGTCCTGATAATACCCTGAAATGGGGATCCCAGTCCTGCAATTACTTTGACATGGGGATCCCAGTCCTGATAATACTCTGACACAGGGGATCCCAGTCCTGATAATACTCTGACACAGGGGATCCCAGTCCTGATAATACTCTGACACAGGGGATCCCAGTCCTGATATTACTCTGACACAGGGATCCCAGTCCTGATAAAACCCTGACACAGGGGATCCCAGTCCTGATAAAACCCTGACACAGGGGATCCCAGTCCTGATATTACTCTGACACAGGGATCCCAGTCCTGATAAAACCCTGACACAGGGGATCCCAGTCCTGATATTACTCTGACACAGGTGATCCCAGTCCTGATAATACTTTGACACAGGGGATCCCAGTCCTGATATTACCCTAACACAGGGGATCCCAGTCCTGATATTACCCTAACAGAGGGGATCTCACTCCTGATAATACCCTGACACAGGGGATCCCAGTCCTGTTAATACTTTGACACAGGGGATCCCAGTCCTGATATTACCCTAACACAGGGGATCCCAGTCCTGATATTACCCTAACAGAGGGGATCTCAGTCCTGATAATATCCTGACACAGGGGATCCCAGTCCTGATAATACCCTGACACAGGGGATCCCAGTCCTGATAATACCCTGACACAGGGGATCCCAGTCCTGATAATACCCTGACACAGGGGATCCCAGTCCTGATAATACCCTGACACAGGGGATCCCAGTCCTGATAATACCCTGACACAAGGGATCCCAGACCTGATAATACACTGACACAGGTGATCCTAGTCCTGATAATACCCTGACACAGGGGATCCCAGTCCTGATAATACTCCATCATGGGAATCCCAGTCCTGATAATACAATGTCACAGTGGATTGCAGTCCTGATAATACTCTGGCACAGGGTCCCCAGTTCTGTTATTACCCTGACACAAGGGATCCCTGTCCTGATAATACTCTGGCACAGGGGATCCCAGTTCTGTTATTACCCTGACACAGGGGATCCCAGTCCTGATAACACCCTGACACAGGGGATCCCAGTCCTGATAATACCCTGACACAGGGATCCCAGTCCTGATAATACCCTGACAAAGGGGATCCCAGTCCTGATAATACTCTGACACAGGGGATCCCAGTCCTGATAATAACCTGACACAGGTGATTCCGGCCATGATAATACCCTGACACAGGGAATCCCAGTCCTGCAAATACTCTGACACAGGGATCCAAGTCCAGATGATACCCTGACACAGAGGATCCCAGTCCTGATAAGACAATGTCACAGGGGATCCCTGTCCTGATAATACCCTGACACAGGGGATCCCAGTCTTGATAATACTCTGACACGGGGATCCCTGTCCTGATAATATTCTGACACAAGGGATCCCAGTCCTGATGATACTCTGACACAGGGATCCCAGTCCTGATAATACCCTGACACAGGGGATCCCAGTCCTGATAATACTCTGACATGGGGGATCCCAGTCCTGATAATACCCTGACACAGGGGATCCCAGTCCTGATAATACCCTGACACAGGGTATCCGAGTCCTGATAATACCCTGACACAGGGTATCCCAGTACTGATAATACCCTGACACGGGGATTCCAGTCCTAATAATACTCTGACACTAGGGATCCCAGTCCTGAAAATACCCAGACACAGGGGATCCCAGTCCTGCAAATACTCTGACACGGGGATCCCAGTGCTGATAATACAATTTCACAGGGGATCCCAATCCTGATAATACCCTGACACAGGGGATCCCAGTCCTGACAATACCCTGACACAGGGATCCCAGTCCTGATAATACTCTGACACAGGGGATCCCAGTCCTGCAAATACTCTGACACAGGGGATCCCAGTCCTGATATTACCCTGACACAGGGGATCCCAGTCCTGATAATACTTTGACACCGGGAATCCCAGTCATGATAATACTTTGAAACAGGGTATCCCAGTCCTGATAATACTCTGACACAGGGAATCCCAGTCCTGATATTACTCTGACACGGGGGATCCCATTCCTGATAATATCCTGACACAGGGTATCCGAGTCCTGATAATACCCTGACACAGGGTATCCCTGTACTGATAATACCCTGACACAGGGATCCCAGTCCATATAATACTGTGACACAAGGGATCCCAGTCCTGATAATACCCTGACACAAGGGATCCCAGTCCTGCAAATACTCTGACACGGGGATCCCAGTGCTGACAATACAATTTCACAGGGGATCCCAGTCCTGATAATACCCTGACACAGGGATCCCAGTCCTGCAAATACTCTGACACAGGGATCCCAGTCCAGATGATACCCTGACACAGAGGATCCCAGTCCTGATAATACCCTGACACAAGGGATCCCAGTCCTGATAACAGCCTGACACAAGGGATCCCTGTCCTGATAATACCCTGACACCGGGGTCCCAGTCCTGATAATACAATGTCACAGGGGATCGCAGTCCTGACAATACTCTGACACAGGGGATCCCAGTCCTGATAATACTCTGACTCAGGCGATCCCAGTCCTGATATTACTCTGACACAGGGATCCCAGTCCTGCAAATACTCTGACACAGGGGATCCCAGTCCTGATAATACTCTGACACAGGCGATTCCGGCCATGATAATACCCTGAGACAGGGGATCCCAGTCCTGCAAATACTCTGACACAGGGATCCCAGTCCAGATGATACCCTGACACAGAGGATCCCAGTACTGATAATACCCTGACACAAGGGATCCCAGTCCTGATAATACTCTATCATGGGGATCCCAGTCCTGATATTACAATGTCACAGGGGATCGCAGTCCTGATAATATTCTGACACAGGGATCCCAGTCCTGATAAAACCCTGACAAAGGGGATCCCAGTCCTGATAATACTTTGACACAGGGGATCCCAGTCCTGATAATACTCTGACACAGGGGATCCCAGTCCTGATATGACTGTGACACAGGGATCCCTGTCCTGATAAAACCCTGACACAGGGGATCCCAGTCCTGATATTACTCTGACATAGGGGATCCCAGTCCTGATACTACCCTGACACAGGGGATCCCAGTCCTGATAAGACATTGACACTGGGAATCCCAGTCCTGATAATACCCTGATACAGGGGATCCCAGTCCTGATAATACTCTGACACATGGGATACCAGTCCTGATATTACTCTGACACAGGGGACCACAGTCGTGATAATACTCTGACACAGGGAATCCCAGTCCTGATAATACTCTGACACAGGGAATCCCAGTCCTGATAATACTCTGGCACAGGGGATCCCAGTCCTGATAATACTCTGACACAGGGAATCCCAGTCCTGATAATACTCTGACACAGGGAATCCCAGTCCTGATAATACCCTGACACAGAGGATCCCAGTCCTGATAATACCCTGACACAGGTGATCCCAGTCCTGATAATACCCTGACACAGAGGATCCCAGTCCTGATAATACCCTGACACAAGGGATCCCAGTCCTGATAATACTCCATCATGGGGATCCCAGTCCTGATTATACCCTGACACAGGGGATCCCAGTCCTGATAATACCCTGACACAGAGGATCCCAGTCCTGATAATACCCTGACACAAGGGATCCCAGTCCTGATAATACTCCATCATGGGGATCCCAGTCCTGATTATACTCTGACACAGAGGATCCCAGTCCTGATTATACCCTGACACAAGGGATCCCTGTCCTGATAATACTCCATCATGGGGATCCCAGTCCTGATAATACTCTGACACAACGGATCCCAGTCCAGATGATACCCTGACACAGGGGATCCCAGTCCTGATAATATTCTGACACAGGGATCCCAGTCCTGATGATACCCTGACACAGGGGATCCCTGTCCTGATAATACCCTGACACAGGGGATCCCAGTCTTGATAATACTCTGACACGGGGATCCCTGTCCTGATAATACCTTGACACAGTGGATCCCAGTCTTGAGAATACTCTGACACAGGGGATCCCAGTCCTGATAATACACTGACACAGGGGATCCCAGTCCTGATAATACACTGACACAGGGGATCCTAGTCCTGATAATACCCTGACACAGGGGATCCCAGTCTTGATAATACTCTGACACGGGGATCCCTGTCCTGATAATACTCTGACACAGGGGATCACCGTCCTGATAATACCCTGACACAGGGGATCCCAGTCCTGATAATACTCTGACACAAGGGATCCCTGTCCTGATAATACCCTGACACAGGGGATCCCAGTCCTGATAATACCCTGACACAGGGGATCCCAGTCCTGATAATACTCTGACATAAGGGATCCCTGTCCTGATAATACCCTGAAATGGGGATCCCAGTCCTGCAATTACTTTGACATGGGGATCCCAGTCCTGATAATACTCTGACACAGGGGATCCCAGTCCTGATAATACTCTGACACAGGGGATCCCAGTCCTGATAATACTCTGACACAGGGGATCCCAGTCCTGATATTACTCTGACACAGGGATCCCAGTCCTGATAAAACCCTGACACAGGGGATCCCAGTCCTGATAAAACCCTGACACAGGGGATCCCAGTCCTGATATTACTCTGACACAGGGATCCCAGTCCTGATAAAACCCTGACACAGGGGATCCCAGTCCTGATATTACTCTGACACAGGTGATCCCAGTCCTGATAATACTTTGACACAGGGGATCCCAGTCCTGATATTACCCTAACACAGGGGATCTCACTCCTGATAATACCCTGACACAGGGGATCCCAGTCCTGATAATACTTTGACACAGGGGATCCCAGTCCTGATATTACCCGAACACAGGGGATCCCAGTCCTGATATTACCCTAACAGAGGGGATCTCAGTCCTGATAATATCCTGACACAGGGGATCCCAGTCCTGATAATACCCTGACACAGGGGATCCCAGTCCTGATAATACCCTGACACAGGGGATCCCAGTCCTGATAATACCCTGACACAGGGGATCCCAGTCCTGATAATACCCTGACACAGGGGATCCCAGTCCTGATAATACCCTGACACAAGGGATCCCAGTCCTGATAATACACTGACACAGGTGATCCTAGTCCTGATAATACCCTGACACAGGGGATCCCAGTCCTGATAATACTCCATCATGGGAATCCCAGTCCTGATAATACTCTGGCACAGTGGATTGCAGTCCTGATAATACTCTGGCACAGGGGACCCCAGTTCTGTTATTACCCTGACACAAGGGATCCCTGTCCTGATAATACTCTGGCACAGGGGATCCCAGTTCTGTTATTACCCTGACACAGGGGATCCCAGTCCTGATAACACCCTGACACAGGGGATCCCAGTCCTGATAATACCCTGACACAGGGATCCCAGTCCTGATAATACCCTGACAAAGGGGATCCCAGTCCTGATAATACTCTGACACAGGGGATCCCAGTCCTGATAATACCCTGACACAGGTGATTCCGGCCATGATAATACCCTGACACAGGGAATCCCAGTCCTGCAAATACTCTGACACAGGGATCCAAGTCCAGATGATACCCTGACACAGGGGATCCCAGTCCTGATAAGACAATGTCACAGGGGATCCCTGTCCTGATAATACCCTGACACAGGGGATCCCAGTCTTGATAATACTCTGACACGGGGATCCCTGTCCTGATAATATTCTGACACAAGGGATCCCAGTCCTGATGATACTCTGACACAGGGATCCCAGTCCTGATAATACCCTGACACAGGGGATCCCAGTCCTGATAATACTCTGACATGGGGGATCCCAGTCCTGATAATACCCTGACACAGGGGATCCCAGTCCTGATAATACCCTGACACAGGGTATCCGAGTCCTGATAATACCCTGACACAGGGTATCCCAGTACTGATAATACCCTGACACGGGGATTCCAGTCCTAATAATACTCTGACACTAGGGATCCCAGTCCTGAAAATACCCAGACACAGGGGATCCCAGTCCTGCAAATACTCTGACACGGGGATCCCAGTGCTGATAATACAATTTCACAGGGGATCCCAATCCTGATAATACCCTGACACAGGGGATCCCAGTCCTGACAATACCCTGACACAGGGATCCCAGTCCTGATAATACTCTGACACAGGGGATCCCAGTCCTGCAAATACTCTGACACAGGGGATCCCAGTCCTGATATTACCCTGACACAGGGGATCCCAGTCCTGATAATACTTTGACACCGGGAATCCCAGTCACGATAATACTCTGACACAGGGGATCCCAGTCCTGATAATACTTTGAAACAGGGGATCCCAGTCCTGATAATACTCTGACACAGGGGATCCCAGTCCTGATATTACTCTGACACGGGGGATCCCATTCCTGATAATATCCTGACACAGGGTATCCGAGTCCTGATAATACCCTGACACAGGGTATCCCTGTACTGATAATACCCTGACACAGGGATCCCAGTCCATATAATACTGTGACACAAGGGATCCCAGTCCTGATAATACCCTGACACAAGGGATCCCAGTCCTGCAAATACTCTGACACGGGGATCCCAGTGCTGACAATACAATTTCACAGGGGATCCCAGTCCTGATAATACCCTGACACAGGGATCCCAGTCCTGCAAATACTCTGACACAGGGATCCCAGTCCAGATGATACCCTGACACAGAGGATCCCAGTCCTGATAATACCCTGACACAAGGGATCCCAGTCCTGATAACAGCCTGACACAAGGGATCCCTGTCCTGATAATACCCTGACACCGGGGTCCCAGTCCTGATAATACAATGTCACAGGGGATCGCAGTCCTGACAATACTCTGACACAGGGGATCCCAGTCCTGATAATACTCTGACTCAGGCGATCCCAGTCCTGATATTACTCTGACACAGGGATCCCAGTCCTGCAAATACTCTGACACAGGGGATCCCAGTCCTGATAATACTCTGACACAGGCGATTCCGGCCATGATAATACCCTGAGACAGGGGATCCCAGTCCTGCAAATACTCTGACACAGGGATCCCAGTCCAGATGATACCCTGACACAGAGGATCCCAGTACTGATAATACCCTGACACAAGGGATCCCAGTCCTGATAATACTCTATCATGGGGATCCCAGTCCTGATATTACAATGTCACAGGGGATCGCAGTCCTGATAATATTCTGACACAGGGATCCCAGTCCTGATAAAACCCTGACAAATGGGATCCCAGTCCTGATAATACTTTGACACAGGGGATCCCAGTCCTGATAATACTCTGACACAGGGGATCCCAGTCCTGATATTACTGTGACACAGGGATCCCTGTCCTGATAAAACCCTGACACAGGGGATCCCAGTCCTGATATTACTCTGACATAGGGGATCCCAGTCCTGATATTACCCTGACACAGGGGATCCCAGTCCTGATAAGACATTGACACTGGGAATCCCAGTCCTGATAATACCCTGATACAGGGGATCCCAGTCCTGATAATACTCTGACACATGGGATCCCAGTCCTGATATTACTCTGACACAGGGGACCACAGTCGTGATAATACTCTGACACAGGGAATCCCAGTCCTGATAATACTCTGACACAGGGAATCCCAGTCCTGATAATACTCTGGCACAGGGGATCCCAGTCCTGATAATACTCTGACACAGGGAATCCCAGTCCTGATAATACTCTGACACAGGGAATCCCAGTCCTGATAATACTCTGGCACAGGGGATCCCAGTCCTGATAATACTCTGACACGGGGGATCCCAGTCCTGATAATATCCTGACACAGGGTATCCGAGTCCTGATAATACCCTGACACAGGGGATCCCAGTCCTGATAATACCCAGACACAGGGGATCCCAGTCCTGATAATACTCTGACACGGGGATCCCAGTCCTGATAATACCCAGACACAGGGGATCCCAGTCCTGATAATACCCTGACACAGGGGATCCCAGTCCTGCAAATACTCTGACACGGGGATCCCAGTCCTGATAATACCCAGACACAGGGGATCCCAGTCCTGATAATACCCAGACACAGTGGATCCCAGCCCTGCAAATACTCTGACACGGGGATCCCAGTGCTGATAATACAATTTCACAGGGGATCCCAGTCCTGATAATACCCTGACACAGGGGATCCCAGTCCTGATAATACCCTGACACAGGGGATCCCAGTCCTGATAGTACCCTGACACAGGGGATCCCAGTCCTGATAATACCCTGACACAGGGGATCCCAGTCCTGATAGTACCCTGACACAGGGGATCCCAGTCCTGATAATACCCTGACACAGGGGATCCCAGTCCTGATAATACTCTGACACAGGGGATCCCAGTCCTGATAATACCCTGACACAGGGGATCCCAGTCCCGATAATACTCTGACACAGGGGATCCCAGTCCTGATTGTACCCTGACACAGGGGATACCAGTCCAGCAAATACTCTGACACAGGGATCCCAGTCCAGAGGATACCCTGTCACAGAGAATCCCAGTCCTGATAATACTCTATCATGGGGATCCCAGTCCTGATCATACAATGTCACAAGGGATCCCTGTCCTGATAATACCCTGACACAGGGGATCCGAGTCCAGATAATACCCTGACACAGGGGATACCAGTCCTGCAAATACTAATATTAACGATTTGGAGGAGGGGACCGAGTGCAACATATCAACATTTGCAGATGATACAAAGATGGGAGGGAAAGTAGAGAGTGAGGAGGACATAAAAAACCTGCAAGGGGATATAGACAGGCTGGGTGAGTGGGCGGAGATTTGGCAGATGCAATATAATATTGGAAAATGTGAGGTTATGCACTTTGGCAGGAAAAATCAGAGAGCAAGTTATTTTCTTCATGGCGAGAGACTGGAAAGTAGTGCAGTACAAAGGGATCTGGGGGTCCTAGTGCAAGAAAATCAAAAAGTTGGTATGCAGGTGCAGCAGGTGATCAAGAAAGCCAACGGAATGTTGGCTTTTATTGCTAGGGGGATAGAATATAAAAACAAGGAGGTGTTGCTGCAGTTATATAGGGTATTGGTGAGACCGCACCTGGAATACTGCATACAGTTTTGGTCTCCATACTTAAGAAAAGACATACTTGCTCTCGAGGCAGTACAAAGAAGGTTCACTCGGTTAATCCCGGGGATGAGGGGGCGGACATATGAGGAGAGGTTGAGTAGATTGGGACTCTACTCATTGGAGTTCAGAAGAATGAGAGGCGATCTTATTGAAACATATAGGATTGTGAAGGGTCTTGATCGGGTGGATGCAGTAAGGATGTTCCCAAAGATGGGTGAAACTGGAACTAGGGGGCATAATCTTAGAATAAGGGGCTGCTCTTTCAAAACTGAGATGAGGAGAAACTTCTTCACTCAGAGGGTGGTAGGTCTGTGGAATTTGCTGCCCCAGGAAGCTGTGTAAGCTACATCATTAGATAGATTTAAAACAGAAATAGACAGTTTCCTAGAAGTAAAGGGAATTCGGGGTTATGGGGAGCGGGCAGGAAATTGGACATGAAGCTGAGTTCGGATCGGTCAATGCCCTGTGGGTGGCAGAGACGGCCCAGGGGCTATGTGGCCGGGTCCTGCTCCGACTTCTTGTGTTCTTTAGATTTGTGGTTGGGATCAGATCAGCCATGATCTTATTGAATGGCGGAGCAGGCTCGAGGGGCCGATTGGCCTACTCCTGCTCCAATTTCTTATGTTCTTATGTTCTTATGTACTCTGACACAGGGATCCCAGTCCAGATGATACCCTGACACAGGGGATCCCAGTCCTGATAATACTCTGACACAGGGGATCCCAGTCCTGATATTACTCTGACACAGGGGATCCCAGTCCTGATATTACTCTGACACAGGGGATCCCAGTCCTGATATTACTCTGACACAGGGGATCACAGTCCTGATATTACTCTGACACAGGGGATCACAGTCCTGATAATACCCTGACACAAGGGATCCCAGTCCTGATGATACCCTGACACAGGGATCCCAGTCCTGATATTACTCTGACACAGGGGATCCCAGTCCTGATAATACCCTGACACAGGGGATCCCAGTCCTGATAATACAATGTCACAGGTTATCCCAGTCCTGATAATACTCTGACACAGGGGATCCCAGTCCTGATAATACCCTGACACAGTGGATTCTAGTGCTGATAATACTCTGACACAGGGGATCCCAGTCCTGATAATACCCTGACACAGTGGATTCCAGTGCTGATAATACTCTGACACAGGGGATCCCAGTCCTGATAATACTCTGACACAGGGGATCCCAGTCCTGTTCTTACTCTGACACAGGGGATGTTTCTGGGCGAAAGTAGAACGATCCGCTATTATCGCTCGCCCAATGGCCCCTGCGCAGGCAGGACGAGACTTCCATCAGACCTGAGGACTCGTCTGCAATCTGCGTTGGAAATCAGTGTTAAATGCAATTCGCACTTTCCACCAACAGGGGGATCTCCAATCTCTTAAAGGCAGGCTGTCTGTTCGATTTTTCTTAAAGGTAGCTCGTACCTGTTATTTACTGAATATAACAACCTGCTGTCTGCACGGAGTCTGAACGGAGGTCGGACATGGCACATGTAAAGCACAGATGCAGGTCCCATCCCTATGTTTACATACTGATGAGTTATGTTAAAACATTGAATAAAGGTTGCGCATTACTAAATGCCTCATCCTCCAGTGTGCACACCAGACCTCACTAATCTGCTGATCTGAGTTGGTCCCAGGCCTGCGAGAGTGCGTGCACCAAGATTCTCTGCTGATGCACCAGAGGCTTTGGTGCAAGAAGTGGACAGAAGGAGGGGCATTCCATATCCGCGGGGTGGTGGGTGATAGGGTGGGGGGTGCAAGAGGCCCTCCATACATACACCCAAAAGACAGTGGAAGGCAGTAGGGGACGAAGTCAATGCCAGGCAAACAGCATCATGTACATGGATGCAGTGCAGGAAGAAGTTCAATGCTTTGACATGAATGGTCAAGGTGAGTGAGGTCAACTGTCAAGTGGCGTCTCCTCCCAACTGCACCACACACGACACCCCCATCACCCACATACCAACAAACTCTTTCCATCAGTACTCAACTCTTCCAATCAGATACTTCCTCTCACCCTCACACATTACCACTGTTTCAAGCCGCCCACCCACAAATTACAGGCCACACACACTGCCAGCTATTCATACATAACAGGCACATCACTCTGACACACATCCCGCTTTCTTGCAGGAGAAGGTGGCACATATCAGGAGGCAGCAAGTGGTGGTGGCATTTAGCCCCTCGAGCCTGTTCCACCATTCAATGAGATCATGGTGGACCTGTGACCTAACTCCATATATCCACCTCAGCCCCATATCCCTTAATACCCTTGGTTCACAGAAATCTATCAATCTCAGATTTAACATTCACAATTGAGCTAGCATCATGAGCTGTTTGCAGAAGAGCTTCCCAAACTTCGACCAACCTTTGCGTATTATCAGAAAGGATCCACTGTGTCAAGGTATTATCGGGACAGATCCCTTGTGTCAGAGTAATATCTGACCTGGTTCCCCTTGTCAGAGCATTATCAGGACGGATCTCCTATGTCAGGTTATTATCTGACCTGCGATCTCCAGTGTCAGCGCATTGTTAGGATGGATTCCCAGTGTCAGAGTATTATGAGGACTGGGATCCACTGTGTCAGGGTATTATCAGGATAGATCCCCTGTGTCAGCGTATTATCAGGATAGATCCCCTGTGTCAGCGTATTATCAGGATAGATCCCCTGTGTCAGCGTATTATCAGGATAGATCCCCTGTGTCAGCGTATTATCAGGATAGATCCCCTGTGTCAGCGTATTATCAGGATAGATCCCCGATGTCAGGGTATTATCAGGACTGGAATCCACTGTGTCCGAGTATTATCAGGACTGGAATCCACTGTGTCCGAGTATTATCAGTACTGGAATCCACTGTGTCAGAGTATTATCAGGACTGGAATCCACTGTGTCCGAGTATTATCAGGACTGGAATCCACTGTGTCAGAGTATTATCAGGACCGATAACCTGTGTCAGAGTATTATCAGGACTGGGATCCCTGTGTCAGAGTATTATCAGGACTGGGATCCCCTGTGTTCGGGTTTTATCAGGACTGGGATCCCCTGTGTCAGGGTATTATCTGACCGGGATCACCTATGTCTGAGTATTATCAGGATGGAATCCCCTTTGTCAGAGTGTTATCAGGAAGGATCCACTGTGTCAGGGTATTATCAGGATAGATACCCTGTGTATTATCAGGACGGATTCCCAGTGCCTGAGTCTGATCAGGTCAGATCCCCTATGTCAGGGTATTATCAGGACTGGGATCCCCTGTGTCAGGGTAATATCAGGACTGGGATCCCCTGTGTCAGGGTATTATCAGGACTGGGATCCCCTGTGTCAGGGTATTATCAGGACTGGGATCCCCTGTGTCAGGTTATTATCAGGACTGGGATCCCCTGTGTCAGGGTATTATCAGGACTGGGATCCCCTGTGTCAGGGTATTATCAGGACTGGGATCCCCTGTGTCAGGTTATTATCAGGACTGGGATCCCCTGTGTCAGGGTATTATCAGGACTGGGATCCCCTGTGTCAGGGTATTATCAGGACTGGGATCCCCTGTGTCAGGTTATTATCAGGACTGGGATCCCCTGTGTCAGGGTAATATCAGGACAGGGATCCCCTGTGTCATTTTAGAATTTTCCCTCGATGTGTCCGTTTCTTCCACCCCGTAAGACTGTATTGTATCCATAGCGATTCCTTTTATCTTCTGTATAATACTGTTTACCTTGTAGTTTTAGTTTTCTTATTCATAAACATTGGTTTTCCTTGCACCAATCCACTGGTCTGTTCGTCTGCCCTTATTACCGCTCGATAAGTCCTGAGCTCAGAATCAGGAAGTGGAAAGCGATTCGAAACCGCACAGCGGGCAGGGCAGCTCAGGAAAACAGGCTGACCTACAATAAACCCCGGAAACAAAACCCCTTACAGCAGCGCTGAAACAAAGGGCGCTACACGGCCCAATTTAGCGACCCTCCTCTTTATCTATTTTTATCCTATCAAATATCACTACCACCTCCTCCTTTACTGCTCCAATGGCAATATCCTCTTCTCTGGTGAAGACTGATGCAAAATACTCATTTAGTGCCTCGGCCATGCCCTCTACCGCAACAAGATGATCTTTTTTGTCCCAAATCAGTCCCACCCCTCGTTTGACTACCCTTATTTATATTATAATATACCCTATTTATATGTTTCTAAAAGACTTTTGGGATCCCTTTTATGTTACCTGCTAATCTATTCTCATACTCTCCCTTTGCCCCTCTTATTCCCTTTTTTAGATCTCCTCAAGATAGTAGCTTGACACAGAATACAAAACCACCTTGATGCAAGGTTTTTTATTCAGAGATGAAGGAACATTTTGTGGGATGTTGGAAAGCTGGCAAATTGTCTCCAATGTGGGATTCCATCTTCCTGGACTTTGTAAATCTTAATCAAGCATTGTGGTTGGGATTTTGCACCCAATGTTTGTCTCAGACTGTCTTCTGAGCTGTGAAGCTGAAATCGCCCACATTTGTTTCCAGAGCAGAAGGTCCAGGCCTAGTTGTTAGTCACTGGGCACAGATGGAATCAGCTCTCAGATAGATAGATGAAGGAGAATCATCCCATTTTACTGAGCACACAGAAGTAAAAGGCAGTGTTCAGCAGAACATTCAAAACTATGAGAGCAGAATCACTGTTGCCCTGCATATTCCTGCCCTCTCTAAGGCTCATTGCACTGTGACACATAGATATGAGAGACCTTTATTTCAGCCTCAGTGTACTCCGACCCATAAAAACTAGCAAATTGGGGCCAGTTGCTGTAATTTCAAACACGCAAAAAATGTAGGTTCTCATTCTCAGGGCTCAGCTTACTGTGGGCTGAGTTTAACCTCAACTCATGTATCAATAAAACTTGCTATGTTTCTTTTTAAATAGAGTCCTGACACAAGGCCATCGACCTGAAACGTTAACTCTGTTTCTTTCTCCATAGATGTTTACTGACCTGCTGAGTGTTTCCAATGTTTACTGTTCTCCCTCCCTCAACCTCTCCACCTCTCTCTCCTCCTTTAAGACACTCCTTAAAATCTACCCCTTTGACCAAGCTTTTGGTCACCTGTCCTAATGTCTCCTTCTTTGGCCCGGTGTCAATTTTTGTCTGATTACGCTTCTGTAAAGTGCCTTGGGACGTTTTACTATGTTAAAAGCACTATTTAAAAGCTGCTCTTGTTGGTTCACTTCAGATTTGCTGCATCTGCAGTATTGTTCTTTATTCTTTTTAAATATGCTCACTCCTCTTTTGAATAAAAAAACTCCTCTTTTTAAAAGAGGCTTGTGTAGAGCAGTGACACTCATATTGTGGCCAAGAGAACGTTTCCAACAAAACAAAGCAAGGGAATACCATTTGGAACTTACTATCCCAGCTTCCTGAGAGATGACTTGAAAGGGCTCTGTATTAAAACAGCACAGTTAGTCCCATGTTTTCCTGCTCTGTACCTAAAGGAAGGGTTTGCTTTTCACTTGGCCTCCTGATGCAATCAGGATTTCAGTGAGTGGGGAATCACCAGCTCAGAACCATGTCTACCTCACTCCATGCAGCACGCTGCATCACAACCTGAAGGTGACTTTCCCCCAAATGTTAATAACACTTGTGTAGAGAATAGACCACTTTGCTCATTACAGTGGGTTTACAATCCATTCCACTGAAAGAAAATAAATAAATAAGATGAGCCCAGGTCAGTTTATCAGGTCCATAATGACTGAGGCCAGCCTGTCCGTTCAGGTGGACAGAGAAGGTTCCATGGCACGATTTGGAGAAGAGCAGGGAAGAAATCTTGACAACATTCAGTTAGTGTATCTGGAATGCACCATCAAAGGGGTAGGTTTTAAGAAGCGTCTTAAAGAGGGAGAGAGAGGTAGAGAGGTTTAGGGAGGGAATTCCAGAGCTACCCATAATTCAGCACCAACATGAACTCCGAGAACTGTGTACTCCAGAAACATAATCCAGGCCTGACATTCCCAGTGCAGCCCTGAAGGAGTGTTGCACTGTCGGAGGGTAAGTACTGAGGGAGTGCTGCACTGTCGGAGGGGCAGTACTGAGGGAGTGCTGCACTGTCGGAGGGTCAGTACTGAGGGAGTGCTGCACTGTCGGAGGGTCAGTACTGAGGGAGTGCTGCACTGTCGGAGGGTCAGTACTGAGGGAGTGCTGCACTGTCGGAGGGTCAGTACTGAGGGAGTGCTGCACTGTCGGAGGGTCAGTACTGAGGGAGCGCTGCACTGTCGGAGGGGCAGTACTGAGGGAGCGCTGCACTGTCGGAGGGGCAGTACTGAGGGAGTGCTGCACTGTCGGAGGGTCAGTACTGAGGGAGTGCTGCACTGTCGGAGGGTCAGTACTGAGGGAGTGCTGCACTGTCGGAGGGGCAGTACTGAGGGAGTGCTGCACTGTCGGAGGGTCAATACTGAGGGAATGCTGCACTGTCGGAGGGGCAGTACTGAGGAGGTCCTGCACTGTTGGAGGGGCAGTATTGAGGGAGTGCTGCACTGTCAGAGGGGCAGTACTGAGGGAGTGCTGCACTGTTGGAGGTGCCGTCTTTCGGATGAGATTTTAAACCGAGACCCCGTTTTCCCTCTCAGGTGGACATAAAAGATCCCATGGCACTATTTTGAAGAAGAGCAGGGAGTCCTCCCCGGTGTCCTGGGGCCAATATTTATCCCTCAACAAACATCACTAAAAACAGATTATCTGGTCATTATCACATTGCTGTTTGTGGGACCTTGCTGGGTGCAAATTGGCTGCTGCATTTCCTACATTACAACAGTGACTACACTTCAAAAAAAGTACTTAATTGGCTGTAAAGCACTTTGAGACCTCATGAGATGGTGAAAGGTGTGATATAAATGCATGTTCTTTCTATATGTGGAGAGCCTAGTCAAACACCTGAACACACACCGATTAGCTTTGCAACTTTGCCCTTGTGCAGGGAGCCAGCCCAATGAACTAAACAGAGCTTCTGGCCATCACACCCAGATGAAAGGGATGTGGGCAAGTGCCTGCATTTGGGGGCAAATATTGATTTCAGCTTTCATCAAGTTTCGAAGTCAGCTTCAGATATTTGTGAGCCTCAGTCAAGACTGGAGGAGAGGGAGAACTGTCAGACATATAAATGATTCAAAAGCAAACCCACTGTGAAGGCACAAAACAGATCCTGTGGCCCCTGTTTCATAGACAGCTAAATGGACATGCAGCTGCATGAGGTGGGTGCTAGGAGAATTGTTCAATTTGGTACTCCCTCTCCTCCACACCCCCCGGGAACTCCAGGGCACTGTTCTTGGCCACAGATAGTAAGCATGAGAAGAAGGAGTCTGGCAAGGAAACAGCGTCCAATAGTAGCATTTATCTCATGAACAGCCCAAGGATTGTTTCCTGCCAAGTGTTATCTGTTCCAGATGTAGTCCTCACCGGTGCCAAGTGTTTTCTGTTCCAGATGTAGTCCTCACCGGTGCCAAGTCTTGTCTGTTCCAGATGTGGTCCTCACCCATGCCTAGTGTTGTCTGTTCCAGATGTAGTCCTCACCGGTGCCAAGTGTTGTCTGTTCCAGATGTGGTCCTCACCTGTCCAAGCTCTCACACATTCTTACAGCTTGTTCTTTGCATCTCATGCATTCCTAAAACTCAAAAGGGGAGTGGGACTAATTGGATAGCTCTTTCAAAGAGCCGGCACAGACAAGATGGGCCAAATGGCCTCTTTCTCTTCTGTGTGATGCCAAGATTCTATGAATTTCAAGATGTAATGTCGAATTATAAACGATAAACTAAATAAATTATAAACAAATGCAACAAATGCCAAAAAATTCCCTAAATCGCAGCACAGACAATTTTTAAAATAGCAGGAAGTGTTCTCTACTGCCTGTGCACTTGCTGCCAACTTCTGTGCATCTCCTTTCAAAGATACAACTCCAACTCCCAGCCTGAACCGGACAAAGACTGGGGCTGGGAGACATGCCCCAAATTTGCACACTTTTGGCCCTGAATGAGGCTTGTACGGTGGAGCATTGCAAGCCTCCTGTTCTCTCAACGCAAACCCTGGGCGGAGTGTCAGTAGTGCTTTCACATTGCAAGACTCTTGCTCCTGAATTTCTGCCCTCCTGCTGTACGGACCTGCATCACTGGTGCAGGAGAGGAGGAACTTCAGTCATTAAACTGCCAACCTGATACAGAGGAAAGCTCTGCAATTGCCTGATCCAAAACTCCCAAGTTAGGGACAGCACAAAGGACATACAGAGCAAAGCCGTCAAAAACTTCCACTCTGGGTATAACATAGGTATTCGGGGAAAACACAAGGTTGTGTGATGAGGGAAATATAAAGAGCGAGTGGCACATTAGGGGCTGCTCTTCTAAGGCTGGCATCAAGCATATTTTTAGGGGAGATTTCTGCATCTAACCCATAGTGTACCTGCCCTGGGAGTGTTTGATGGGACAGTGTAGAGGGAGCTTTACTCTGTATCTAACCTGTGCTGTACCTGCCCTGGGAGCGTTTGATGGGACAGTGTAGAGGGAGCTTTACTCTGTATCTAACCCATGCTGTACCTGCCCTGGGAGTGTTTGATGGGACAGTGTAGAGGGAGCTTTACTCTGTATCTAACTCGTGCTGTACCTGCCCTGGGAGTGTTTGATGGGACAGTGTAGAGGGAGCTTTACTCTGTATCTAACCCGTGCTGTACCTGCCCTGGGAGTGTTTGATGGGACAGTGTAGAGGGAGCTTTACTCTGTATCTAACCCGTGCTGTACCTGCCCTGGGAGTGTTTGATGGGACAGTGTAGAGGGAGCTTTACTCTGTATCTAACCCATAGTGTACCTGCCCTGGGAGTGTTTGATGGGACAGTGTAGAGGGAGCTTTACTCTGTATCTAACCCGTGCTGTACCTGCCCTGGGAGTGTTTGATGGGACAGTGTAGAGGGAGCTTTACTCTGTATCTAACCCATAGTGTACCTGCCCTGGGAGTGTTTGATGGGACAGTGTAGAGGGAGCTTTACTCTGTATCTAACCCGTGCTGTACCTGCCCTGGGAGTGTTTGATGGGACAGTGTAGAGGGAGCTTTACTCTGTATCTAACCCATGCTGTACCTGCCCTGGGAGTGTTTGATGGGACAGTGTAGAGGGAGCTTTACTCTGTATCTAACCCGTGCTGTACCTGCCCTGGGAGTGTTTGATGGGACAGTGTAGAGGGAGCTTTACTCTGTATCTAACCCGTGCTGTACCTGTCCTGTATCAATGAGGGCAAAAAATTTATCTCAAAGAAAGAGAAATTGAAAATGGAAGAGAAATATTGAACGGCAAAATTCAAATACATTTTCTATTTTGTTTTCTTTTAGATTTTCAATTCTTCCCTCTCCTGAAAGCACTGATGTTTTTTGTGATACAGTCTGACTGAGTAAAGCTCCCTCTATACTGTCCCATCACCCAAGTGGCATTCCTGACTAGACAGATGTGCTGGAATTTTCTAGCTCCTTCTTCTCACCCACCACATCTGGGATTTTCAGCTTGACAGGATGTGGGTGTGAAGGTACAGCCACCCAAATATGGGCACGCCAATGGCCGAAATAGCTCATTTGATGCTCATCGTGTCCTAGCAATGTTGGTGCTTTCTTAATATCCTGTGTTAGGACGGGAGGATTTAAACTTTAATTACTTAACTCCCCAGCCCTGCGAAGTGCAAATTCTTTAAAAAAAAATGAAGACTCTAAATCAGGCCCCCAGGCGGCAGCCAACCCCGTTACACTGTGGCAAGGACCCACACCATAAATTGGTCAAAATGGGAGGGAGGTGAGCAATTGGGAAGTGGGGAGACAATCGAGTGGGGGCTGGCAACGGTCTTCGCGACTACTGTCGCGCTGGGCGAAGCTCTCCTGCTCGTCCTGGCTCCATGTTCAGGTAAGTACTTTGAAGAAAACTTAGGGCGCTAAATTGGGCCATGTAGTGCCCTTTGTTTCGGCGCTACACGGCCTCTCTGACGTCCAAGATGGCATCTTGGATACGCACGCACATTTCCTGCATGGTATAGGAGTTTGTGCAGGCGCAGATAACGAACGCTGGAATCATGTAAAGTAGGGAGAAAATGGTTTCAATCAGTGTACAACGCTGATTTAAAGTGATAGACCCCATTTTGGGACTTAACACTCAACTCAACGCGCAATCTTAACCCCCACCATCTGAACGTGTCTTAGAGTGTCTGGAGGACCCCCCACCAGCGCTATTTAAAGGGGCCATGCAGGATTTACAGGTTAGTGACTGGATTATTGCTTTTGGCTGCCAAGACATTTGTTTTTGTAACTGTTTTTGGAGGTCTCCTAGACTTCAATCCTAGGATGTGGGGACACAGCCTAACATTTAGAGCCAGGACGTGCTGGAGTGAAATTAGGAAATGCTTCCACACGCAAAGGGTGGGAGACGTTTGGAACACTCTTCCAGATGGCAGTTGATGCTAGCTCACTTGTGAAAGTTAAATCTGAGATTGATAGATTTCTGTGAACCAAGGGTATTATGGGATGTGGGGCTGAGGCGGGTAAATGGAGTGAGGTCACAGGTCCACCATGATCTCATTGAATGGTGGAACAGGCTTGAGGGGCTAAATGCCACTGCCACTTGCTGCCTCCTGATATGTGCCACCTTCTCTTGCAAGAAAGTGGGAAGTGTGCTTGGGTGATGTACCTGTCATGGTTGAATAGTTGCCAGTGTGTGTGGCCTGTGAGTTGTGGGTGGGCGGCTTGAAACAGTGGTAATGTGTAAGGATGAGAGGAAGCATCTGATTGGAAGAGTTGAGTACTGATGGAAAGAGTTTATTGGTATGTGGGTGATGGGGGTGTAGTGTGTGGTGCAGTTGGGAGGAGACGCCACTTGACAGTTGACCTCACTCACCTTGACCACTCATGTCAAAGCATTGAACTTCTTCCTGCACTGCATCCATGTTCTTGATGCTCTGCTCCTGGCATTGACTTCGTCCCCCACTGCCTCCCACTGCCTTTTGTGTATATGTCTGGAGGGCCTCTTGTCCCCCCCCACCGCGGATATAGAATGTCCCTCCTTCTGTCCACCTCTTGCACCAAGGTCTCTAGTGCATCAGCAGAGAACCTTGGTGCATGCACTCTCACAGGCCTGGGACCAACTCAGATCAGCAGATTAGTGAGATCTGGTGTGCAGATTGGAGGATGTCGGATTTAGTAGTGCGTAACCTTTATTCAATGTTTTAACATAACTCATCATTGTGTAAACATAGGGATGGGATCTGCATCTGTGTTTTACGTGTGCGATGTCTGATCTCTGTTCAGACTCCATGAAGACAGTAGACTGTTATTTTCAGCAAATAACAGGTACCAGCTACCTTTAAGAGATTTCTAAGAAAAATCCTCCCTTTAAGAGATGGTGCTCCCTCTGGTGGTGGAAAGTGTGAATTGCATTGATTCCACGTGCAAGGCCCAGAATGGAACGCCCATTCCAGGGAAGTGCTCCCTGGGGACCAAACCTGGGTCTTGCCTGCCCAGGGTCCGTCGGGCGCGGGGTGTTCGCGCATCGCGCTACCATCGCCCAGAACGGACCCTTACAACATTGGTTAAAAGAAAGGGATGAGGTCCTACAAGGTGAATTTAAGGAGTTAGGAGATAAATTAAAAAGCAGGACCTCAAAGGTAGTGATCTCAGGATCACTACCAGTGCCACGTGCTGGTGAGTGTAGGAACAGGAGAATAGACAGGATGAATGCGTGGCTGCAGGGATGGTGTAGGAGGGAGGGATTTAAGATTCCTGGAACATTGGGACCAGTTCTGGGGAAGGTGGGACCTGTACGAGCGGGATGGGTTACACCAGAGCAGGACTGGGACCGATGTCCTCGCGGGGGTGTTTGCTAGTGCTGTTGGGGAAGGTTTAAACTAGAATGGCAGGGGGTTGGGAACCTGAGCAGGGAGACAGAGCGGGGGGAAACAAGGATAGAAACAAAAGACAGAAAGGGAAGAAGCAATAGTGGAAGGCAGAGAAAACAAGGGCAAAAAACAAATAGGGCCATAATGCAAAATAAAACTAAGATGACTAGCAATCTTAAAAAGACAAGACTAAAGGCATTGTGTCGCAATAAGGTAGATGAATTAACAGCGCAGATAGATATTAACGGTTATGATATAGTTGCGATTATGGAGACATGGCTGCAGGGTGACCAAGGATGGGAACTGAACATCCAGGGGTATTCAATATTTAGGAAGGACAGGCAAAAAGGGAAAGGAGGTGGGGTAGCGTTGTTAGTAAAGGAGGAAATCAATGCAATAGTGAGGAAGGATATTGGCTCGGAAAATCACAATGTGGAATCTGTATGGGTGGAGCTAAGAAACACCATGGGGCAGAAAACGTTGGTGGGGGTTGTCTATAGGCCCCCAAACAGTAGTGGAGATGTAGGGGAGGGCATTAAACAGGAAATTAGAGACGCATGCAAGAAGGGTACAACTATAATCATGGGTTACTTTAATCTACAAAAAGATTGGTCAAACCAAATTAACAATAATACTGTGAGGGAGGAATTCCTGGAGTGTGTACGTGATAGTTTTCCAGACCAATACGTTGAGGGACCAAATAGAGAACAGGCGATCCTAGACTGGGTATTGTGCAATGAGAAAGGATTAATTAACAATCTTGTTGTGCGGGGTCCCTTAGGGAAGAGCGACCATAACATGATAGAATTCCTCATTAAGATGGAGAGTAAAGTCGTTGAATCCAAAACTAGGGTCCTGAATCTAAATAAAGTATGAGGTGCGAGTTGGCTCGGATAGATTGGGGAACTTTACTAAAAGGGATGACGGTGGATAGGCAATGGCTAATATTTAAAGAACGTGTGCAGGAATTACAACAATTATTCATTCCTGTCTGGCGCAAAAATAAAACAGGAAAGGTGGCTCAACCATGGCTTACAAAATAAATTAGTGATAGTATTAGATCCAAAGAGGAGACATATAAAATTGCCAGAAAAAGCAGCAAGCCTGAGGATTGGGAGCAGTTCAGAATTCAGCAAAGGAGGACAAAGAGATTGATTAAGAGGGGGAAAATAGAGTATGAGAGTAAATTAGCAGGGAACATAAAAACTGACTGTAAAAGCTTCTATAAATATGTCAAGAGAAAAAGATTAGTGAAGACAAATGTAGGTCCCTTACAGTTAGAAATGGGGGAAATTATAATGGGGAACAAAGAAATGGCAGAACAATTAAACACATACTTTGGTTCTGTCTTCACAAAGGAGGACACAAATAACCAAGGGTCTAGTGAGAGGGAGGAACTGAAGGAAACCAGTATTAGTAAAAAAAATAGTGCCAAGGAAATTAATGGGACTGAAGGCTGACAAATCCCCAGGGCCTGATAATCTACATCCCAGAGTACTAAAGGAAGTGGCCCTGGAAATAATGGATACATTGGTGATCATCTTCCAAAATTCTATCGACTCTGGAACAGTTCCTACAGATTGGAGGGTGGCAAATGTAACCCCACTATTTAAAAAAGGAGGGAGAGAAAAAACAGGGAATTACAGACCAGTTATCCTAACATCAGTAGTGGGGAAAATGCTAGAGTCCATTATAAAAGATGTGATAACAGAACACTTGGAGGGCATTGATGGGATTGGACAAAGTCAGCATGGGTTTATGAAAGGGAAATCATGCTTAACAAATCTACTGGAGTTTTTTGAGGATGTAACTAGTAGAATAGATAGTGGAGAACCAGTGGATGTGGTGTACTTAGATTTTCAGAAGGCTTTTGATAAGGTCTCACACAAGAGGTTAGTGTGCAAAATTAAAGCACATGGGATTGGGGGGAATATACCGGCATGGATTGAGAATTAGTTGACAGACAGGAAACAGAGAGTAGAAATAAACAGGTCTTTTTCGGGGTGACAGGCAGTGACTAGTGGGGTACCGCAGGGATCAGTGCTTGGGCCCCAGCTATTCACAATATATATCAATGATTTGGATGAGGGAACTAAATGTAACATTTCCAAATTTGCAGACGACACAAAGCTGGGGTGGAATGTGAGCTGTGAGGAGGATACAAAGAGGCTCCAATGTGATTTGGACAAATTGGGTGAGTGGGCAAGAACATGGCAGATGCAGTATAATGTGGATAAATGTGAGGTTATCCACTTTGGTTGTAAAAGCAGAAAGGCAGATTATTATCTGAATGGTGATAGACTGGGAAAAGGGGAGGTGCAACGTGACCTGGGTGTCCTTGTACACCAGTCGCTGAAAGTGAGCATTCAGGTGCAGCAAGCAGTTAGGAAGGCGAATGGTATTTTGGCGTTCATTGCAAGAGGATTTGAGTACAGGAACAGGGATGTCTTACTGCAGTTGTACAGGGTCTTGGTGAGACCACATCTGGAGTATTGTGTGCAGTTTTGGTCTCCTTATCTGAGGAAGGATGTCCTTGCCATGGAGGGAGTGCAACGAAGGTTTACCAGACTGATTCCTGGGATGGCAGGACTGACATATGAGGAGAGATTGGGTCGACTAGGCCTATTCACTAGAGTTTAGAAGAATGAGAGGTGATCTCATTGAAATATATCAAATTCTAACAGGACTAGACAGACTGGATGCAGGAAGGATGTTCCTGATGGCTGGGGAGTCCAGAACCAGGGGTCACAGTCTCAGGATACGGGGTATGCCATTTAGAACTGAGAGGAGGAGAAATTTCTTCACTCAGAGGGTGGTGAACCTGTGGAATTCTCTACCACAAAAGGCAGTGGAGGCCAAGTCATTCGATGTATTCAAGAAGGAGATAGATATATATCTTAATGCTAAAGGGATCAAGGGATATGGGGAAAATGTGGGAACTGGGTACTGAGTTAGAATATCAGCCATGATAATTTTGAATGGCGGAGCAGACCCGAAGGGCCGAATGGCCTACTCTTGCTCCTATTTTCTGTTTTTCTATGTTTTTTTATCCAATTTTTCCCCCTTACTCTTTTGGTGGTGGTGGCCAGTTAGGCTGCATGTAGACAATGTTTTCCTGAACGCAGCAGGCCCGCGCAGGCTGCGTTCAAGGCAGCCCATTTCCTGGAAGGAAGCCTCAATCAGGCATGAGGCCCCCTATTTGCATAGACAAAGGTCCCAGTTTAGGCATGGACCCTGGATGCCGATACTGGAGCCTTTACCAATATGGCTGATGGCACACTTCTGCCCGCCATATTGATCACTTAGGTGCCCTTTTTACGCCTGTAACATTGGCGTGGCGTCAATACATTTCTAGGCCACCAACTTTATGTGCACTTTGTACCAAAACCAAAGATCTGACAAACTTTTCGACACAGGGGAGAAGGAGAGGCCTCAGAACCAAGTGCAATCTTCAATCCCTGATTGGTGCTTAGTTAGCTGATCTGAGCGGCATGGGATCACATTCCTGACCGTAGCAACATATCGAATGAGTCCAACTATGAGAGGCACAATGATCTCGCGCAGAGTCAAACTGTTCTTTTGTGTCACTGGTTTTATATTCCACCGAGGCTGAGTACAGAGACACAATACAGAGACAGCACCAGCTGTGACAGGGACTTATACTCTATGTGGGTGTTGTTGTATTCTGGATCAAGACTGATACACAGAGGGGAGCAGGATTGGCAACTGACTGTGGGAGTGCCTCACATGTGGAGTAACCACTAGAATTAGAATCATAGAATCATACAGCATAGAAGGAGGCCATTCGGCCCATCATGCCTGTGCCGACTCTTTGAAAGAGCTGTCCAATTATTCCCATTGTCCTGCTCTTTCCCCATAGCCCTGCAAATTTTTCCCCTTCAAGTATTTGTCTAATTCCCTTTTGAAAGTTTCTATTGAATCTGCTTCCACCACTCTTTCAGGCCGTGAATTCCAGATCATAACAACTCGCTGCGTAAAAAAATGTTTCCTCATCTCCCCTCTGGTTCTTTTGCCGATCACCTTAAATCTGTGTCCTCTGGTTACCGACCCTCCTGCCATTGGAAACAGTTTCTCCTTATTTACTGTATCAAAACCCTTCATGATTTTGAACAAATCTCCCCTTAACTTTCTCTGCTCTAAGCAGAACAATCCCAGCTTCTCCAGTCTCTCCACATAACTGAAGTTCTTCATCCCTGGTACCATTCTAGTAAACCTCCTCTGCACTCTCTCTAAGGCCTTGACATCCTTCCTAAAGTGTGGTGCCCAGAATTGGACACAATACTCCAGCTAAGACCTAACCAGTGTTCATAATGGTTTAGCATAATTTTCTTGCTTTTGTACTCTTCAATCCCACGGGCTTCAATTTTGCTAACAAGTCTATTATGTGGCACTTTATCAAATGCCTTTTGAAAGTCCATATACACAACATCAATCGCATTACCCTCATCAACCCTCTCCGTTACTGCATCAAAGAACTCAATCAAGTCAGTCAAACACGATTTGCCTTTAACAAATCCGCGCTGGCTTTCATTTATTAGCCCATATTTGTCTAAGTGACAATTAATTTTGTCCTGGATTATTGTCTCTAAATGTTTCCCCACCACTGATGTTAGGATGACTGGCCTGTAATTGCTGGGTTTATCCCTCTCCCTTTTTTAACAGGGGTGTAACATTTTCAATCCTTCAGTCCTCCAGCACCGCTCCCATATCTAAGGAGGATTGGAAGATTGTGACCAGAACCTCCACAATTTCCACCCTTACTTCCCTCAGTAACCTAGGATGTATCCCATCTGGACTCGGTGCCTTTTCTACTTTGAGTACAGCTAGCCTTTTAAGTTCCTCCTCATTATCCATTTTTATCCTATCCAATTTCTCTACCTCTTATTCCTATAATGTGACACTGGCAGCATCATCTTCTTTCGTGAAGACAGATACAAAGCCCTCATTTACCACCTCAGATATGCCCTCTGCCTCCACAAGAAGATCTCCCCTCTGGACCCTAATCAGCCCCACCCTTCCTTTGACTACCTTTTTACTATTTATGTGTATATAAAAGACTTTTGGATTCCCTTTCATGTTTCCCACTAATCTATTCTCATACTCACTCTTTATTCCTAATCCCCTTTTCATTTCTTCTCTGTCCTTTCTGTATTCAGCTTGGTGCTCTATTGTATTATGGTCCTGACATTTATGATAAGTCATAAGTCTCCTTTTTTCTGTTTCAGTTGGTTGTAACCAATAAATCACACGGATGACTCTCCAGCACGGGTTAGGGTGAGGTCACTGCTGCTATCGTCTCCTCTTGACTCATGACGCTGACTTGTACCAAGGAAGTGAAACACGACTGTACAAATGATAGGGCTGATTCAGCATGAGAACTTGTTCTGTGGATGAAATTTGTGTGATGAAGCCTATCCAAAAGGAGCAATTAAAATCACCAGTGGCCTATCTGAGTGACTGAGGCACAGTGCAGCTGGGTGACTGACCCTTGGCCACACCCATCTTGGACTGATGAATAACACAATCCATTAAAGCTGGTTCATGACCCCATTTCTGAAGATGTTTCACACCAATAGCCACACTGCAGAACGCTGTTTAAATTAAATAGATTTTATTTAACCCACTTTCTCGCTTCCCTTTTGCATCCTGAAGACGCTGCTGTAGTTTTAGCGACACTGGCCATGCTTCAGTATAGGCCATCATGTTTGCTCCTAAAAGATGAGTGTCAACATGCTGTTCATCTGGGGCGGGAATCACAACTGAGCCCATTCCTGCCTCACCTAACATGTGACCTCCAGCGGGCGACACTCAATACCAATAAGGAATGGGAATCCCAGTCTCACCAAAGGGGCTGATGCTGAGATTGGCTAATGTGGCTCAGACCAAGAGTCAAACCTGGTATGTATGGCTGAGAACTACGCTGAACGTTGCAGGCTGGAATCTAATCGGGGTTGGGGGGGGGGGGGTCGGGATGGTTTATAGAAAGAATAACAGATACCCGGGAGTGAGTTACAGACTGGAATCTAATCGAGGGGTTCGGGGGGTTTATATACAGAATAACAGATACCTGGGAGTGAGTTACAGGCTGGAATCTAATCGAGGGGTTCGGGGGGTTTATATATAGAATAACAGATACCTGGGAGTGAGTTACAGACTGGAATCTAATCGAGGGGTTCGGGGGGTTTATATATAGAATAACAGATACCCGGGAGTGAGTTACAGGCTGGAATCTAATCGAGGGGTTCGGGGGGTTTATATATAGAATAACAGATACCTGGGAGTGAGTTACAGGCTGGAATCTAATCGAGGGGTTCGGGGGGTTTATATATAGAATAACAGATACCTGGGAGTGAGTTACAGACTGGAATCTAATCGAGGGGTTCGGGGGGTTTATATATAAAATAACAGATACCTGGGAGTGAGTTACAGACTGGAATCTAATTGAGGGGTTCGGGGGGTTTATATATAAAATAACAGATACCCGGGAGTGAGTTACAGACTGGAATCTAATCGAGGGGTTCGGGGGGTTTATATATAGAATAACAGATACCTGGGAGTGAGTTACAGACTGGAATCTAATCGAGGGGTTCGGGGGGTTTATATATAGAATAACAGATACCTGGGAGTGAGTTACAGACTGGAATCTAATCGAGGGGTTCGGGGGGTTTATATATAGAATAACAGATACCTGGGAGTGAGTTACAGACTGGAATCTAATCGAGGGGTTCGGGGGGTTTATATATAAAATAACAGATACCCGGGAGTGAGTTACAGACTGGAATCTAATCGAGGGGTTCGGGGGGTTTATATATAGAATAACAGATACCCGGGAGTGAGTTACAGGCTGGAATCTAATCGAGGGGTTCGGGGGGTTTATATATAGAATAACAGATACCCGGGAGTGAATTACAGGCTGGAATCTAATCGAGGGGTTCGGGTGTTTATGTATAGAATAACAGATACCCGGGAGTGAGTTACAGGCTGGAATCTAATCGAGGGGTTCGGGGGGTTTATATATAGAATAACAGATACCCGGGAGTGAGTTACAGACTGGAATCTAATCGAGGGGTTCGGGGGGTTTATATATAGAATAACAGATACCCGGGAGTGAGTTACAGACTGGAATCTAATCGAGGGGTTCGGGGGGTTTATGTATAGAATAACAGATACCCAGGAGTGAGTTACAGACTGGAATCTAATCGAGGGGTTCGGGGGGTTTATATATAGAATAACAGATACCCGGGAGTGAGTTACAGACTGGAATCTAATCGAGGGGATTGGGGGATTTATAGATAGAATAACAGATACCCGGGAGTGAGTTACAGGCTGGAATCTAATCGAGGGGTCTGGGGGATTTATAGATAGAATAACAGACACCCAGGAGTGAGTTACAGGCTGGAATTTAATCGAGGGGTTCGGGGGGTTTATATATAGAATAACAGATACCCGGGAGTGAGTTACAGGCTGGAATCTAATCGAGGGGTTCGGGGGGTTTATATATAGAATAACAGATACCCGGGAGTGAGTTACAGGCTGGAATCTAATCCAGGGGTTCGGGGGGGTTTATATATAGAATAACAGATACCTGGGAGTGGGTTACAGACTGGAATCTAATCGAGGGGTTCAGGGGGTTTATATATAGAATAACAGATACCGGGAGTGAGTTACGGACTGGAATCTAATCGAGGGGTTCGGGGGGTTTATATATAGAATAACAGATACCCGGGAGTGAGTTACAGACTGGAATCTAATCGAGGGGTTCGGGGGGTTTATGTAGAGAATAACAGATACCCGGGAGTGAGTTACAGACTGGAATCTAATCGAGGGGTTCGGGGGGTTTATATATAGAATAACAGATACCCGGGAGTGAGTTACAGACTGGAATCTAATCGAGGGGTTCGGGGGGTTTATAGATAGAATAACAGATACCCGGGAGTGAGTTACAGGCTGGAATCTAATCGAGGGGTCTGGGGGATTTATAGATAGAATAACAGATACCCGGGAGTGAGTTACAGGCTGGAATCTAATCGAGGGGTTCGGGGGGTTTATATATAGAATAACAGATACCCGGGAGTGAGTTACAGACTGGAATCTAATCGAGGGGTTCGGAGGGTTTATATATTGAATAACACATACCCGGGAGTGAGTTACAGGCTGGAATCTAATCGAGGGGTTCTGGGGGGTTTATATATAGAATAACAGATACCCGGGAGTGAGTTACAGACTGGAATCTAATCGAGGGGTTCGGGGGGTTTATATATAGAATAACAGATACCCAGGAGTGAGTTACAGACTGGAATCTAATCGAGGGGTTCGGGGGGTTTATATATAGAATAACAGATACCCGGGAGTGAGTTACAGACTGGAATCTAATCGAGGGGTTCGGGGGGTTTATGTATAGAATAACAGATACCCGGGAGTGAGTTACAGACTGGAATCTAATCGAGGGGTTTGGGGGGTTTATATATAGAATAACAGATACCCGGGAGTGAGTTACAGACTGGAATCTAATCGAGGGGATTGGGGGATTTATAGATAGAATAACAGATACCCGGGAGTGAGTTACAGGCTGGAATCTAATCGAGGGGTTCGGGGGGGTTTATATATAGAATAACAGACACCCGGGAGTGAGTTACAGGCTGGAATTTAATCGAGGGGTTCGGGGGGTTGATATATAGAATAACAGATACCCGGGAGTGAGTTACAGGCTGGAATCTAATCGAGGGGTTCGGAGGGTTTATATATAGAATAACAGATACCCGGGAGTGAGTTACAGGCTGGAATCTAATCGAGGGGTTCGGGGGGTTTATATATAGAATAACAGATACCGGGAGTGAATTACAGACTGGAATCTAATCGAGGGGTTCGGGGGGTTTATATGTAGAATAACAGATACCCGGGAGTGAGTTACAGGCTGGAATCTAATCCAGGGGTTCGGGGGGCTTTATATATAGAATAACAGATACCGGGAGTGAATTACAGACTGGAATCTAATCGAGGGGTTCGGGTGGTTTATATATAGAATAACAGATACCCGGGAGTGAGTTACAGACTGGAATCTAATCGAGGGGTTCAGGGGGTTTATATATAGAATAACAGATACCGGGAGTGAGTTACGGACTGGAATCTAATCGAGGGGTTCGGGGGGTTTATATATAGAATAACAGATACCCGGGAGTGAGTTACAGACTGGAATCTAATTGAGGGGTTCGGGAGGTTTATGTATAGAATAACAGATACCCGGGAGTGAGTTACAGACTGGAATCTAATCGAGGGGTTCGGGGGGTTTATATATAGAATAACAGATACCCGGGAGTGAGTTACAGGCTGGAATCTAATCGAGGGGTCTGGGGGATTTATAGATAGAATAACAGACACCCGGGAGTGAGTTACAGGCTGGAATTTAATCGAGGGGTTCGGGGGGTTTATATATAGAATAACAGATACCAGGGAGTGAGTTACAGGCTGGAATCTAATCGAGGGGTTCGGGGGGTTTCTATATAGAATAACAGATACCCGGGAGTGAGTTACAGGCTGGAATCTAATCGAGGGATTCGGGGGGTTTATATATAGAATAACAGATACCCGGAAGTGAGTTACAGACTGGAATCTAATCGAAGGGTTCGGGTGGTTGAGATATAGAATAACACATACCCGGGAGTGAGTTACAGGCTGGAATCTAATCGAGGGGTTCGGGGGGTTTATATATAGAATAACAGATACCCGGGAGTGAGTTACAGGCTGGAATCTAATCCAGGGGTTCGGGGGGGTTTATATATAGAATAACAGATACCCGGGAGTGAGTTACAGACTGGAATCTAATCGATGGGTTCAGGGGGTTTTTCTATAGAATAACAGATACCGGGAGTGAGTTACAGGCTGGAATCTAATCGAGGGGTTCGGGGGGGTTTATATTTTGAATAACAGATACCCAGGAGTGAGTTACAGGCTGGAATCTAATCGAGGGGTTCGGGGGTGTTTATATTTTGAATAACAGATACCCAGGAGTGAGTTACAGGCTGGAATCTAATCGAGGGGCTCGGTGGGGTCTTTATATCGAATAACAGTTACCCGGGAGTGAGTTACAGGCTGGAATCTAATCGAGGGGTTCGGGGGGGTTTATATTTTGAATAACAGATACCCAGGAGTGAGTTACAGGCTGGAATCTAATCGAGGGGTTCGGGGGTGTTTACATATGGAATAACAGATACCCGGGAGTGAGTTACAAGTTGGAATCTAATTGAGGGGTTCGGGTGGTTTATACGTACAACAACACATATTGGGGAGCGAGTTACAGTAAATGCCAGTATATTATCCCCCATCCCAAGTGCTTTAATTTTGCACACTAACCTCTTATGTAGGACTTTATCAAAGGTCTTCTGAAAATCCAAATAAACCACATCCACTGGTTCCCCCTTATCTATTCTACCAGTTACATCCTCAAAAAACTCCAGTAGGTTTGTCAAACACTATTTCGCTTTCATAAATCCATGTTGACTTTGTCTGATCCCATTGATATTTTCTAAGTGTCCTGTTATCACATCCTTTATAATGGACTCTAGCATTTTCCCTACTACTGATGTTAGGCTAACCGGTCTGTAATTCCCTGTTTTTTCTCTCCCTCCTTTTTTAAATAGTGGGGTTACATTTGCCACCCTCCAATCTGCAGGAACTGTTCCATAATCTATAGAATTTTGGAAGATGACAACTAATGCATCCACTATTTCCATGGCTACCTCTTTTAGTACTCTGGGATGCAGATTATCAGACCCTGGGGATTTATCGGCTTTCAGTCCCATTAATTTGTCCAGCACTATTTTTTTTACTAATACTAATTTCCTTTAATTCCTCCTTCTCACTAGACCCTTGGTTCCCTAGCATTTCTGGGAAGTTATTTGTGTCCTCTTCCGTGAAGATAGAACCAATGTATTTGTTTCATTGCTCTGCCATTTCCTTGTTCCCCACCTGGAGGTGGTGCTATTACCATGAGATTGCTGCTCTTGTCCTTCTCGGTGGGAGGTCACAGGGGAAAGAGATGCTATCAAGTTAAGTTTGGTGAGTTGCTGTAGTGCATCCTGTGGATGACATTAAGTCTCGTGTCAGAGATATCGATCAAACGGACCACTCTGTCCTGGATGGTGTTGAACATCTTGAGTATTGCAGCATCCATCCAGGCAAACGGAGAGTATCCCATCATATTCCTGACTGGATCCTTGTAAATGGTGGAGTGCCTTTCAGCGGCACGCCCCGGTCTCGTCAGGTGAGGGGAGGGGCTTTAAAATCGGGGCTTTATTCTCTGCTGTCCAACTATGTCACCACACGACCTTTAATATCACGGGCCTTTTAATCTTTACAACGAGTCTCCTAAGTGGCACTTTACCAAATGCTTTTTGAAAGTCCAAATATACCCCGTGCATGGCATTGCCACTTGATAATTCTTGCAACAAAAATAAGGCATTTTTATCCATGATGGGTTATTTTGTTGGATTCTTTCCTGCTGGCTACACAAGATTTACAATAGGCAGCACGAGAAGGTCGAATGTACATTACAGTCTGGGATGCAAAATCGTCACTTCAGATACATTATTCCTAAAAGACGCTTCTTAACACTTTTCTGCTAAAGTGTCATTCGACTGAATATGGTTACCTTGTCTTCTGCGTCAGGTACAGATAGGCAGGCCGGGAGATGTGAGTGGGAGCTGTATTTTTGTAGGTAAGTGTCCAATGGAACTGACAACCTGTGAATGTTTGACCACATAATGTAGCAATGAGATACATTTATAATGTCCTTTGTTCCGATATATCTTGAAAGGAGTTTGAACGATAGATCTGAATCCAGCAGAGATACAGGGCTACTCAACGGCTCTGCAATCGCACAGGGCAACATAAGAAGTGACTGTGTATCAAGGATCAATTTTATAGAGAGGGTTACATTAGGAGGAGTGCCATTGTTTTATGTTTCAGATAGATTAGTAAGATTTGTAATGACTGTAACTATCCTGCTGGTGCAAGTACCGATCATCTACCTGATTAATGTTAAATATCTTCGACTATTGATTTACTGCCTGAGTTTTGGTTTATACTCTGACTGATCATATATTCTTTTGTCTTCTGAAGCTGAGAAGATCACATGGCGGCACTTGATATATTCCAGAAAGCCAGAATACAGTGGTAAGGGTTCTCTGTTCAACTGCTCAGTCTCGCTATCTAGAAAGAGAAGAAAGACTTGCATTTATATAGCCCCTTTCACAACCTTAGGACATCCCAATGAAGTACTTTTGAAGTGTAATCACTGTTGTAATGTAGGAAACGTGGCAGCCAATTTGCACACAGCAAGATCCCACAAACAGCAATGTGATAATGACCAGATAATCTGTTTTAATGATGTTGGTTGATGGATAAATATTAGCCAGGACACCGGGGAGAACTCCCCTGCTTTTCGAAATAGTGGCCATGGAATCTTTTACATTCACCTGAGAGGGCAGATAGGGCCTCGGTTTAACGTCTCATCTGAAAGACGGTACCTCCGACAGTGCAGCACTCCCTTAGTACTGCACTGGGAGTGTCAGCTTGGATTATGGGCTCAAGACTCTGGAGTGGGGCTCGAACCCACGACCTTCTGACTCAGGTGAGAGTGCTGCCCACTGACCAACGGCAGGCAAAGGCACTCTGGTCTACAGGGGGCACGAGGTCCGTTTATGGGAATGGCCAGTGACACAGAACCCAAGGAGAGTAGACAGCATAAAAACCCAAAAACATAACAATCTCTTGAAGATGAAATTAGTCGAGCATTATCTGGCTTTTACAAATCAGCACTGACTATTCCTGATTGGCCCTCTTCATTGATGTTATCTCTTATTCTGCTCTCCAGTCATTTTTCTTGTGAGGCTGACCACTCTACAGTAAGCTGGTTTATACTTTTGCTTTTTATTGAGTCGGATGAAAGATCATCACCCTTCAGTTCATTGGCATAATTCCCGTTTCCAGAGAATTTTGGAAAATGGTGGAATGGTCCGTTATTTCATCAATTAATCCCCTCAGTATTCTGAGTTGTTGACCATCGCGGCCTCGTCACTTATCAATGCAAAGCCACATTAACCCTTTTTGATATTTATCTCTAATAGTTATTCCTCTGGAACTCCTGCAGTCCATCCTCCACCACCACCAGCAACAACAACTTCCATTTATACAGTGTATTTAACGTCGTAAAACGTCCCAAGGTGTTTCACAGCAGCGATTATCAAACAAAATTTGACACCGAGCCACGTAAGGCGATATTAGGACAGGTGACCAAAAGCTTGGTCAAAGAGGTAGGTTTTAAGGAGCGTCTTAAAGGAGGAGAGAGAGGCGGAGAGGTTTAGGGAGGGAATGCCAGAGTTTAGGGTCCAGGCAGCTGAAGGCACGGCCACCAATGGTAGAGCGCAGGAAAATTTGGGGATGGACAAGAGGCCAGATTTGGAGGAGCGCAGAGATCTCGGAGGGTTGTAGGGCTGGAGGAGGTTACAGAGATAGGGAGCGGCGAGGTCATGGAGGGATTTGGAAACAAGGATGAGAATTTTAAAATTGAGGTGTTCCTGGACCGGGAGCCAATGTAAGTCAGCGAGCACAGGGGTGATGGGAGAACAGGGCTTGGTACGAGTTAGGATACAGGCAGCAGAACGTTGGATGAGCTCAAGCTTATGGAGGGTGGAAGATGGGAGGCCGGCCAGGAGAGTAGTGGAATATAGTTGAGTCAAGAGGTAACAAAGGCATGGATGAGGGTTTCAGCAGCAGATGAGCTGAGGCAGGGATGAAGATGGGCGATGTTATGGAGGTGGAAGTAGGCGATCTTGGTCATGGAGCTGTTATGTGGTCTGAAGCTCATCTCAGGGTCGAATAGGACAACGAGGTTGCGAACAGTCTGGTTCAGCCTCAGACAGTGGTCAGGGAGAGGGATGGAGTCAGTGGCTAGGGAACGGAGTTTGTGACAGGAACCAAAGACAGTGGCTTCAGTCTTCCCAATATTTAATTGGAGGAAATTTCTGCTCTTCCAGCACTGAATGTCAGACAAGCAGTGTGACAAATGAGAAACAGTGGAGGGGTCGAGGGAGATGGTGGTGAGGTAGAGCTGGGTGTTGTCAGTGAACATATGGAACCTAACATTGTGTTTTCGGATGACGTCGCCGAGGGGCAGCATGTCGATGAGAAATAGGAGGGGGCCAAGGATAGATCCTTGGGGGACTCCAGAGATAACAGTGCAGGAGCAGGAAGAGAAGCCATTGCAGGTGATTCTCTGGCTATGACTGGATAGATAGGAATGGAACCAGGTGAGCGCAGTCCCACCCAGCTGGACGATGGAGGAGAGGCGTTGGAGGAGGATGGTGTGGTCAACCGTGTCAAAGGCTGCAGACAGGTCGAGAAGGATGAAGAGGTATAGATTACCATGGTCTCAGTCACATAGGATGTCATTTGTGACTCTGATAAGGGCCATTTCAGTGCTGTGGCAGGGGTGGAAACCTGATTGGAAGGATTCAAACATGGAGTTGCGGGAAAGATGGGCATGGGTTTGGGAGGCGACAACACGTTCAATGACTTTGGAGAGAAAAGAGAGGTTGGAGATGAGGCGGTACTTTGCAAGGACAGAGGGATCAAGGGTGGATTTTTTGAGGAGGGGTTGATGACGGCAAATTTGAAGGGGAGGGGAACTGTACCTGAGGAGAGGGAACCGTTAACAATGTCAGCTAACATGGGGGCCAGGAAGGGAAGTTGGGTGGTCAGCAGTTTGGTGTGAATAGGGTCGAGGGAGCAGGAGGTGGGTCTCATGGTCAAGCTGAGCTCGGAGAGGGCATGAGGGGAGATAGGAGAGAAACCAGAGAAAGATGTGAGTTCAGGGCTAGGGCAGGGGGGAACCATAGGGGAAGTTTGGTTTGGTCGGCTATGAGAAGGGAGGGAAGTGGCAGAGGCAGCTGAACGGATGGTCTCAATCTTAGTGACAAAGAAGCCATGAGCTCCTTGCACTTGTTGTTGGAGGTGAGGATGGAGGGGGCAGGGGAGAAGGGTTTAAGAAGACAGTTTGTCAGAGGAGAGCAGGACCCGATAGTGCTTAATGTGGTCCAGCCAGATATGGCAATGAATGGCAAAACCAATTGCCCACCAGAAACGTTCAAGTCTGCGTCCCTTGGACTTAAGGGAGCGGAGATGGGGGCCGTATCAGGGGGAGCGACCAGGGTGAGAGAGAGTAACGGTTTTAAAGGGGACAAGGGCATCAAAGGTGGAGGTGAGAGGTTATTTTTTATTCGTTCATGGGATGTGGGCGTCGCTGGCAAGGCCGGCATTTATTGCCCATCCCTAATTGACCTTGAGAAGGTGGTGGTGAGCCGCCTTCTTGAACCGCTGCAGTCCGTGTGGTGAAGGTTCTCCCACAGTGCTGTTAGGAAGGGAGTTCCAGGATTTTGACTCAGCGACGATGAAGGAACGGCGATATATTTCCAAGTCGGGATGATGTGTGACTTGGAGGGGAACGTGCAGGTGGTGTTGTTCCCATGTACCTGCTGCCCTTGTCCTTCCAGGTAGAGGTCGCGGGTTTGGGAGGTGCTGTCGAAGAAGCCTTGGTGAGTTGCTGCAGTGCATCCCGTGGATGGTACACACTGCAGCCACAGTGAGCCAGTGGTGAAGGGAGTGAATGTTCAGGGTGGTGGATGGGGTGCCAATCAAGCGGGCTGCTTTGTCCTGGATGGTGTCGAGCTTCTTGGGTGTTGTTGGAGCTGCACTCATCCAGGCAAGTGGAGAGTATTCCATCACACTCCTGACTTGTGCCTTGTAGATGGTGGAAATGCTTTGGAGAGTCAGGAGGTGAGTCACTCACCGCAGAATACCCAGCCTCTGACCTGCTCTTGTAGGCACAGTATTTATATGGCTGGTCCAGTTAAGTTTCTGGTCAATGGTGACCCCCAGGATGTTGATGGTGGGGGATTTGGCGATGGTAATGCCGTTGAATGTCAAGGGGAGGTGGTTAGACTCTCTTGTTGGAGATGGTCATTGCCTGGCACTTTTCTGGCGCAAATGTTACTTGCCACTTATGAGCCCAAGCCTGGATGTGGTCCAGGTCTTGCTGCATGCGGGCTCGGACTGCTTCATTATCTGAGAGGTTGTGAATGGAACTGAACACTGTGCAATCATCAGCGAACATCCCCATTTCTGACCTTATAATGGAGGGAAGGTCATTGATGAAGCAGCTGAAGATGGTTGGGCTGAGGACACTGCCCTGAGGAACTCCTGCAGCAATGTCCTGGGGCTGAGATGATTGGCCTCCAACAACCACTACCATCTTCCTTTGTGCTAGGTATGACTCCAGCCACTGGAGAGTTTTCCCCCTGATTCCCATTGACTTCAATTTTACTATGGCTCTTTGGTGCCACACTCTCACTTCACCTCTGGAATTCAGTTTTTTTGTCCACGTTTGGACCAAGGCTGTAATGAGGTCTGGAGCTGAGTGGTCCTGGCGGAACCCAAACTGAGCATCGGTGCGCAGGTTATTGGTGAGTAAGTGCCGCTTGATAGCACTGTCGATGACACCTTCCATCACTTTGCTGATGATTGAGAGTAGACTGATGGGGCGGTAATTGGCCGGATTGGATTTGTCCTGCTTTTTGTGGACAGGACATACCTGGGCAATTTTCCACATTGTCGGGTAGATACCAGTGTTGTAGCTGTACTGGAACAGCTTGGCTAGAGGCGCAGCTAGTTCTGGAGCACAAGTCTTCAGCACTACAGCTGGGATGTTATCGGGGCCCATAGCCTTTGCTGTATCCAGTGCTCTCAGCCGTTTCTTGATATCATATGGAGTGAATCGAATTGGCTGAAGACTGGCTTCTTTGATGGTGGGGAAATCAGGAGGAAGCCGAGATGGATCATCCACGCGGCACTTCTGGCTGAAGATGGTTGCAAACGCTTCAGCCTTGTCTTTTGCACTCACGTGCTGGACTCCGCCATCGTTGAGGATGGGGATGTTTACAGAGCCTCCTCCTCCCGTTAGTTGTTTAATTGTCCACCACCATTCACAACTGGATGTGGCAGGACTGCAGAGCTTTGATCTGATCCGTTGGTTGTGGAATCGCTTAGCCCTGTCTATAGCATGTTGATTCCGCTGTTTAGCATGCATGTAGTCCTGAGTTGTAGCTTCACCAGGTTGACACCTCATTTTTAGGTACGCCTGGTGCTGCTCCTGGCATGCTCTCATACACTCCTCATTGAACCAGGGTTGATCCCCTGGCTTGTTGGTAATGGTAGAGTGAGGAATATGCCCGGCCATGAGGTTACAGATTTTGCTGGAATACAATTCTGCTGCTGCTGATGGCCCACAGCACCTCATGGATGTCGAGTTTTGAGCTGCTAGATCTGTTCTGAATTTATCCCATTTAGCACGGTGGTAGTGCCACACAACACGTTGGATGGTGTCCTCAGTGCGAAGATGGGATTTCATCTCCATGAGGACTGTGCGGTGGTCACTCCTACCAATACTGTCATGGACAGATGCATCTGCGACAGGTAGATTGGTGAAGACGAGGTCAAGTAAGTTTTTCCCTCGTGTTGGTTCGCTCACCACCTGCCGCAGGCCCAGTCTAGGAGCTATGTCCTTTAGGACTCGGCCAGCTCGGTCAGTAGTGGTGCTACCGAGCCATTCTTGGTGATGGACATTGAAGTCCCCCACCCAGAGTACATTCTGTGCCCTTGCTACCCTCAGTGCTTCCTCCAAGTGGTGTTCAACATGGAAGAGGACTGATTCATCAGCTGAGGGAGGGCGGTAGGTGGTAATCAGCAGGAGGTTTCCTTGCCCATGTTTGACCTGATGCCGTGAGATTTCATGGGGTCCAGAGTCAATGTTGAGGATTCCCAGGGCCACTCCCTCCTGACTGTATATAACTACTGCCACCTCTGGTAGGTCTGTCCTGCTGTTGGAATGCTGATGGAAGAGTCTGGGACATTGGCTGAAAGGTTTGATTCTGTGAGTATGGCTATGTCAGGCTGTTGCTTGGCTGGTCAGTGGGACAGCTCTCCCAATTTTGGCACAAGTCCCCAGATGTTAGTGAGGAGGACTTTGCAGGGTCGACTGGGCTTGGTTTGCCTTTGTCGTGTCCGGTGCCTAGTGGTCCGATGCCGGGTGGTCCGTCCGGTTTTATTCTTATTGTGACTTTTTTTAGCGAGATTTTACAACTGAGTGGCTTGCTAGGCCATTTCAGAGGGAGATTAAGAATCAACCACATTGCTGTGGGTCTGGAGTCACATATAGGCCAGACCGGGTAAGGATGGCAGGTTTCCTTCCCTAAAGGATATTAGTGAACCAGGTGGGTTTTTATGACAATTCGGTAGTTTCATTGTGATTGAGCAGATTGGTAGCTGCAGAAAACTTGTGGTGAAAAGGCTAGACAATTGGGAATTTGAAAGTGCCGTTGTAAGTGACCTGGGGGAGAGTTTTTTCCAGGGGAGAATACAGAAAGAAGTGGGGTTGTGGGGGGGAAGGGTGATGTGGGTGGAGAGGGATACAAGGATGTGATCAGAGATTACCCGTAATTGACACAATGGGAGTAGAGAAGTCACATGAGATGGCACGGTTGAGGGAGTGGCCGTGAGTATGGGAAGGGGAGTTTCTGTGGAGGGAGAGATTAAGGGAGGATAGGAGGGCAGTGAACTCAGAGGAGAGAGAGCATGATGAGTTTAGATGGAGGTTGAAATCACCGAGGATGAGAAGCCGCTTGGTGCAGAGGCTAAGGGAGGAAAGCAGTGAAGTTATTCCGCTGAGAAACTTGACGTGGTACTTGGGTGGGCGGTAGAGAACGAGGATTTGTACGGTGAGGTGAGAGGGGTGGAACAAGGTGAGATGCTCAAAGGAGGAGAAGGTGCCAGGGAAGTAGGGGGACAGAAAAAGTGTGATTTGATGATAAGGGCCACACCGCCACCGCGGCGGTTTGGGCGGGGCAAGTGGAAGATATAGCCAGGTAGGGAGGCTTCATTAAGGTATCATCACCCACCAGCCAAGTTTCGGTCAAGGCCATGATGTCGCTGCAATCATCCACGATAAGCTCATGGATGGCAAGGGCCTTGTTCACAAGTGAACGGACACTCTGGAGAGAGATGCGGAGAGAGGCGGCGATAGCTGATTCGCTGGCAGAGTCCACAGGCTCAGCGCTGGGAGTGGTGAGTGGGATGGGAAGGAGACTGACAAGATTAGACCCCAGTGAGCGTATTGGGTGGGGAGGTCGGTGAGAGAGTAGGATGGGGCAGTTGGGGTTGCTGTTCGTAAGGAGGCAGTGACGAGTGCCTCGATGGGCCCTTTGGAAGATGCCAAGAGAGGCACAGAGGGAAGCTGTGGGCTTATCTAAGAGGGAGTCAAGTCTGGGACGGCAGCAGGAGAGTAGGAAGGTTGAGGAGTTCTGAAGGGTTGGGTGGGGGGGGGCAGAGAACCCGAGAGAGGAGAAATGAAAGGAGGCAAAATGACAGGAAATACAGAGGTGAAGTATTTGTTAAGCATCTATGCCGTTCTTTCATTATCTGGTCAGGAATGTTTAGTTCCCAGTGTTGGAGTGGCTGAAGCCAAGTTTCTGTCAAGGCTATTACCTCCCCATAGAAATGAATGTTGCTAGTTCTACAATTTTATCTTTGAATTGTTCATCCAGGGTCAGGCAACTCTGAATATGTTTCACCCAGTCTTCTCCTCTCTTTATATCACAACAAGTGCAGCGGGACAAGTCATTCTGGATTCAGGACAGACCCAAGCTGATTAGAATATCTCAAGGCAGGTTGGTACTATTCCAAATGTTTAAATTGTTCTTGCAACAGGGCTACAGAATAAAAGACCTGCATAAATACAATTTCTTCTTTCCTCTTACGGAAATTATGCGACCACTGAATGATTTCCTGAAACCTATCGTTTTAGTTTGCAGCATCTCCTGGTGGCTGACTGTAAAAGAGGCACTGGCCGAGACTTGGGTTCAAATTCTCTTAGTTTGGAAATTGTGGGTGGCCCCACTGAGAGCAGGAACAATCGAAAATGAACGACGATCCTGACACATAAAGAATGGCAGCAGGGTGAGATGTGAGAGGGCCCCCGCTACCAGTGGAACTGAACTTCAACATGAGTACACCAGCTTCAGAAAGGGAGGAAAGCAGAGACTGTTTAAAATATAGAGCAGCAGTGACACTCAGTGGCTCTTTGTTGCATTATCATTCATTGCTGCTTCTGTGGGAATCCAATTGAAGGACCAATTGAGGAATTACAGAGGAGAAAAGTCGGCCAGGGTTCCAGCTCCTGACCGCTGTCCAGTGCCTCCTGCTTGAAAGCGCTACCACAAGGAGTAGTTGAGGCGAATAGCATAGAAACATTTAAGGGGAAGCTGGATAAGTACATTGGGGCAGTTGGGGTTGCTGTTCGTAAGGAGGCAGTGACGAGTGCCTTGATGGGCCCTTCAGAAGATGCCAAGAGAGGCACAGAGGGAAGCTGTGGGCTTATCTAAGAGGGAGTCAAGCCTGGGACAGCAGCAGGAGAGTAGGAAGGTTGAGGAGTGCTGAAGGGTTGGGGTAGGTATTGGGGGAGCAGAGAACCCGAGAGGAGAAATGAAAGGAGGCAAAACGACAGGAAATACAGAGGTGAAGTATTTGTTAAGCATCTATGCCGTTCTTTCATTATCTGGTCAGGAATGTTTAGTTCCCAGTGTTAGAGTGGAACAATTCAAAGATAAAATTGTACATATGCGTAAAAAGTGCGCATAAGTGGGAGAAAAGAATAGGATATGGTAATCGGGTTAGATGAAGTAAGGTGGGAGGAGGCTTGTTTGGAGCATTAACACCGGCATACACCAGTTGGGCCGAATGGCCTGTTTCTGTGCTGTAAATTCTATGTAATTCCACGTATGTAATTCTATGCATGTGTGCGCCTCTCATTACCATGTCCTCTGGTACCTGTCCTATGAGCATCTCTACTTGATCCACAATACTGCCTCTCATTTAAAGTTTCCCTGCCATCCTCTCAAATGCAACCATGATTTACTCGCTAAGATCTCCCCTTTTTAGTCTCTCTACTAAACAACCTAAATTGTCCCTGTCCACCTCTCCTTTGACCTCTCCTCTCTCCTATTCGATTCAACCTCAACTTACACAGAAACCTCCTAACCCACACGTGACACTTCCCTGACCATGCCGTTATGTAAGCCCTGACTGCACCCAAGGTTATGATTTTTCACAAAGCCATCTCTGGTTTCTTTCTTGCCTTCCTAACCATCTACATCCCCCCTTCCGCCTCAAAATGCACTGCCCTTTCCCCAAATCCCTGGAAAAAGCTTCTTCCATCTCCCTCACCAACACACTCTCTAACTCCTAACTCTGTCACCTCTGGCTCTCCACCTGTCACAACACTGCTACCTCTGCCACCTCCCTCTGATCTACCTTTGATGCCCTATGACCCTCACCAATTCCCTCACAGTCTCCCAGCCCTGCTGTTTTCCAGTACAGTTATCACCTCTGCGCCCTCAAGTCTGAGGTGACATGTCACAGTTGGCACACGACTGGTCTGATGGTCCACCAGCTAATCCACTTGACCTTTTGGTATGGTGGCCTAGAATCATAGAATCATAGAAGTTTACAACATGGAAACAGGCCCTTCGGCCCAACATGTCCATGTCGCCCAGTTTATACCACTAAGCTAGTCCCAATTGCCTGCACTTGGCCCATATCCCTCTATACCCATCTTACCCATGTAACTGTCCAAATGCTTTTTAAAAGACAAAATTGTACCCGCCTCTACTACTGCCTCTGGCAGCTCGTTCCAGACACTCACCACCCTTTGAGTGAAAAAATTGCCCCTCTGGACCCTTTTGTATCTCTCCCCTCTCACCTTAAATCTATGTCCCCTCGTTATAGACTCCCCTACCTTTGGGAAAAGATTTTGACTATCGACCTTATCTATGCCCCTCATTATTTTATAGACTGCTATAAGATCACCCCGAAACCTCCTACTCTCCAGGGAAAAAAGTCTCAGTCCATCCAACCTCTCCCTATAAGTCAAATGGCCTCGTGGTTATAGTACTGGGCTCTGTAACCAAGAAACTGTGAATTCAAATCCCACCATGGTAAAGTATGAAATTGAGTTCAATAAATGTGGTAATTTGTAGGTGAACACCTAGAAAACAAATAGTCATAAAAACCAAACTAAACCCAACCAGTCCAATAATCTTCTGGGATGGGAGCTTGTCATTTGTGCCTGGTGTCCAGTCCCAAACTATATGGTGGAGTGTTGATTCCCTCCAGGCAACTAGGGATAATAACAACAGCTTGTATTTATGTAGTGCCTTTAACATAGAAAAATGCCCAGAAAGCATTTCACAGAAGTGCAATCAAAAAATGGATGTTGCGTTATAGAGGGTGATATTAGGAGTGGTGACCAAAAGTTTGCTCAGATAGAGGGCCTTATAGGAAGAGAAAGATGGAGAAGCAGTGGGGTTGAGGAAGGGAATTCCACAGTGAGGGGCCTAGGCAGCTGAACACACAGCCACCAATGGTCAGGTGAAGGAAGACAGAATGCACAAGAGGCCAGAGTCAGAGGAACAGAGAGTTTGTGGGGGGCTTTAGAGCTGGTGGAGGTTACAGAGGGGCAAAACCATGAGGGGAGTTAAACTTGAGGATGAGAATTTTAAATCTGAGGCATTAGGAGACCGGGAACCAATGCAAGTTAGATGGACAGGCATGAGAAGTGAACGGGAGTTGGTGTGGTATAGGATAAGGGCAGCAGAGTTTTGGATGAATCAGAGAGTGTAGGATGGGAGGCTGGCCAGAAGAGTATTGGAATGGTCAAGTCTGGATGTGACAAAGCGTTTCAGTGGCAGATGGGATGAGGTAGTGGTGAAGATGGGTGATGTTATGGTGATGAAATAGCCGCTTTTGTAATGGAGTGGATATAAGTTTGGAAGCTCAGCTCAGAGTCAAATAGGATGATGAGGTTGCAAGCAGTCTGGTTCAGCCTGAGACAGTGGCTGGGGAGGGAGATGGAATTGGTGGCTAGGGAAGGGAGTTTGTGCCGAGGGCTGACGACAATGGCTTCAGTCTTCACAATATTTAACTGGAAGAAATTGCGGCTCATCCAAGACTGGATATCAGACAAGCAATCTTCTAAAGCAGAAGCAGTGGATGGTTGAGGGAAGTGGTCAGAGTACCTGTGGAATCTAACTCCTTGTCTGTGGATGATGTCACCAAGTGGCAGTAAGTAGACAAGGTAGAGGAGGGGGTCAAGGATAGATCGTTGGGGGACTCCAGAGGTAATGGTATGGGGATGGGACGGGAAGAGAAGCCATTACTGGAGACACTCTGCTTACGATCGGATAGGTAAGAGTGGAACCAAGTGAGGACAGTCTTAGTGAACTGGACAGAGGAGAGGTGTTAAAGGAGGTTGGCATGGGATGGGCAATAAATGCTACCTTGCCAGCATTGCCTACATGCCAACAGCAAATTAAAATAAAAATCTCAAGTAATACTGTGTCTCCTCTCACAATCATCTTCGAGGTCAAGAACTCCTCTTCTTGATGACTAATCACTCATCCAGCTCCCTTCCCCCACCTCCTCCAATGCCAAGCACAAGGATCTTATTGAGACTCTCCATATGACTGCCTGAGCCACCACTTCCTCCTCCTACTCCCCATCTGACCCAAAATCACTGTTACCTCTTTCCCACCACCCTCAGACCATCTTCTCGATGAGACTCATCTCCTGCTCCCTCTATCCCCTCCCCATCTAACTCCTCACCTTTCACCTACCTTTCCTTGTCCTAGAACTCACTGATGTCATGAACAGCTCCTTTTGCACTTGCATTGTTCCCCTCTCTTTCAAAGTTGCAGTCATCAACCCTTCTCAAAGCTCACTCTCCACCCTTTATAGGTCCCACCTCATCTCTAACCTTTTTAAGCTTCCTTAATGCATCTACTCCACTCATCTTAGTGCTCACCTCTCCCACAATTTTCCACTGAATCTATTTAACGTGGCCTTTGATCTGCCCACACTGGTCAAAATCACCCAGTTCCTTTGTGACTACGAACATGCTGTGTTATCGCTCCCTGTATACCTGAGTCATTCAATGCATTTGACTCCTCCATTGCTTCTCCTCTCCCCTTGGGGTTAGTTTGAATAACGTTGTTGATTAACACTCAGCTGTACTTCTCCACCACTGACAACTTTTCACAACTAACGATTTGGCAACAATTCATTGGGGAGTCAAAACTACGTCCGCCTCAATATCGGTAATATAGAAGCCATTTTACTCAACACCCAAAACCACTGTACACTTGTCCCTCACTTCATCCTCCTCCCTCACTGTTAGTTCAGGCCGAACCAGACAATGTGCAATCTGTGTCCTCGTGAACCAAATTGAGCTTCAAACATGAATACCCTATCCATTCCCAAGACTCCAGGCTTATCCTCACTCTCATCACCTACAGAATTATCCTCACCCCCATCACCAACAGAATTATCCTCACTCCCATCACCAACAGAATTATCCTCACTCTCATCACCTACAGAATTATCCTCACTCCCATCACCTACAGAATTATCCTCACTCTCATCACCTACAGAATTATCCTCACTCTCATCACCTACAGAATTATCCTCACTCCCATCACCAACAGAATTATCCTCACTCTCATCACCAACAGAATTATCCTCACTCTCATCACCAACAGAATTATCCTCACTCCCATCACCAACAGAATTATCCTCACTCCCATCACCAACAGAATTATCCTCACTCTCATCACCAACAGAATTATCCTCACTCCCATCACCAACAGAATTATCCTCACTCCCATCACCAACAGAATTATCCTCACTCCCATCACCAACAGAATTATCCTCACTCTCATCACCAACAGAATTATCCTCACTCCCATCACCAACAGAATTATCCTCACTCCCATCACCAACAGAATTATCCTCACTCCCATCACCAACAGAATTATCCTCACTCCCATCACCAACAGAATTATCCTCACTCCCATCACCAACAGAATTATCCTCACTCCCATCACCAACAGAATTATCCTCACTCCCATCACCAACAGAATTATCCTCACTCCCATCACCAACAGAATTATCCTCACTCTCATCACCAACAGAATTATCCTCACTCTCATCACCAACAGAATTATCCTCACTCCCATCACCAACAGAATTATCCTCACTCTCATCACCAACAGAATTATCCTCACTCCCATCACCAACAGAATTATCCTCACTCCCATCACCAACAGAATTATCCTCACTCCCATCACCAACATAAAGGGCAAAAGAGTAACTAGGGAGAGAATAGGGCCTCTTAAGGATCAACAAGGTCATCTATGTGCGGAACCTCAAGAGATGGGTGAGATCCTGAATGAATATTTCACATCGCTATTTATTTATGGTTGAGAAAGGCATGGATGTTAGGGAACTTGGGGAAATAAATAGTGATGTCTTGAGGAGTGTACATATTACAGAGAGGGAGGTGCTGGAAGTCTTAACGTGCATCAAGGTAGATAAATCTCCGGGACCTGATGAAATGTATCCCCGGACGTTATGGGAGGTTAGGGAGGAAATTGCGGGTCCCCTAGCAGAGATATTTGAATCATCGACAGCTACAGGTGAGGTGCCTGAAGATTGGAGGGTAGCAAATGTTGTGCCTTTGTTTAAGAAGGGCGGCAGGGAAAAGCCTGGGAACTACAGATCGGTGAGCCTGACATCTGTAGTGGGTAAGTTGTTAGAGGGTATTCTGTGGGACAGGATCTACAGGCATTTGGAGAGGCAGGGACTGATTAGGAACAGTCAGCATGGTTTTGTGAGAGGAAAATCATGTCTCACGAATTTGATTGAGTTTTTTGAAGGGGTAACCAAGAAGATAGATGAGGGCTGTGCAGTAGACGTGGTCTACATGGACTTCAGCAAAGCCTTTGACAAGGTACCGCATGGTAGGTTGTTACATAAGGTTAAATCTCACGGGATCCAAGGTGAGGTAGCCAATTGGATACAAAATTGGCTTGACGACAGAAGACAGAGGGTGGTTGTAGAGGGTTGTTTTTCAAACTGGAGGCCTGTGACCAGCGGTGTGCCTCAGGGATCGGTGCTGGGTCCGCTGTTATTTGTTATTTATATTAATGATTTGGATGAGAATTTAGGAGGCATGGTTAGTAAGTTTGCAGATGACACCAAGATTGGTGGCATTGTGGACAGTGAAGAAGGTTATCTAGGATTGCAACGGGATCTTGATAAATTGGGCCAGTGGGCCGATGAATGGCAGATGGAGTTTAATTTAGATAAATGTGAGGTGATGCATTTTGGTAGATCGAATCGGGCCAGGACCTACTCCGTTAATGGTAGGGCGTTGGGGAGAGTTATAGAACAAAGAGATCTAGGAGTACAGGTTCATGGCTCCTTGACAGTGGAGTCACAGGTGGATAGGGTGGTGAAGAAGGCATTCGGCATGCTTGGTTTCATTGGTCAGAACATTGAATGCAGGAGTTGGGATGTCTTGATGAAGTTGTACAAGACATCAGTAAGGCCACACTTGGAATACTGTGTACAGTTCTGGTCACCCTATTATAGAAAGGATATTATTAAACTAGAAAGAGTGCAGAAAAGATTTACTAGGATGCTGCTGGGACTTGATGGTTTGACTTGTAGGGAGAGGTTAGATAGACTGGGACTTTTTTCCCTGGAGAGTAGGAGGTTAAGGGGTGATCTTATAGAAGTCTATAAAATAATGAGGGGCATAGATAAGGTAGATAGTCAAAATCTTTTCCCAAAGGTAGGGGAGTCTATAACGAGGGGACATAGATTTAAGGTGAGAGGGGAGAGATACAAAAGGGTCCAGAGGGGCAATTTTTTCACTCAAAGGGTGGTGAGTGTCTGGAACGAGCTGCCAGAGGCAGTAGTAGAGGCGGGTACAATTTTGTCTTTTAAAAAGCATTTGGACAGTTACATGGGTAAGATGGGTATAGAGGGATATGGGCCAAGTGCAGGCAATTGGGACTAGCTTAGTGGTATAAACTGGGCGACATGGACATGTTGGGTCGAAGGGCCTGTTTCCATGTTGTAACTTCTATGATTCTATGATTCTATAACAGAATTATCCTTACTCCCGTCACCAACAGAATTATCCCTAACCCTAACCCTAACCTTCCATCACTTTGCTGATGATTGAGAGTAGACTGATGGGGCGGTAATTGGCCGGATTGGATTTGTCCTGCTTTTTGTGGACAGGACATACCTGGGCAATTTTCCACATTGTCGGGTAGATGCCAGTGTTGTAGCTGTACTGGAACAGTGCTTACAAGGCAAGTTCCTCCCGAGGCATTCACACCATTAAAAATAGCCTGGCAAGCTTTGTTTCACAGTCCTGCTCCAGTGCTGTTAAAATTCACTCCACCTCCCACAACCTCTCCTCCTTGGACAAGTCCTTCATCCGAGCTTGCTGATCCCTGCGTAAGCAACTCAGAAATTCCTGCCACTAAATCTCTTCCTTAATGCTCTCCTGTATCTCAGGCAAGGCTGGCATAGTTGCCACACTGGACCAGCAAAGTGGCTTCACTACTGGCTTTAGCTGGATCTCCCCAATCAGCTCTCTGCCACGAGTGAAGATCAGGCACGATACACGATTACTGATCTGTACAGTAGGGTGAAGGACAATGGAAATATTCTGCTCATTCATTCTTGTTTCACTTTCCCTCTCAATGACATGGTCCATATAGATGACAAGCCAAGAAGTGGTAATTGGATACAGGCAGTTCCTGTAGTCGACGCTGGCGTTCCTGGACTTTTCCACCCTTCGTGCCTTTTCCACCCTCATTCTTGCCTCGCCAGTCCCTTGGGATGAACATTTTCAGGCAGTTCATGGAGGTCTAGGCTGGCCACTGTGTTGGCATCATAATCGCCCAGATTGAGAGACTCTTCACGATCACACACAACTTTCAAGCTCATCAACTTTGGATTTGGTAATGGATACCCTATAAATACCATCACACTTCATGCTATAATTCTCGAGAAACTACTGGCAGCTGGATCCCATCATACAGTATAGTCCTCTCAGCAGCCTAAGCCGATGGACCACCGAAGGTAGGCCTGAGGGAAGAAGGCCGATCCACCTGAACTGCTTCCTGGTTTGGAGCAGGCTTCATCTTTTTCTCTTTCCACTGCTTAACATCCTCTGTTGCTGTTAAATCTTTGGACTTTTTCTCCTTTTGTTTTTCTTCCATTGGCTTCTCTTTGACCTAAAGTCATTTTCTTTCTTCTTGGAGAAACTAGGAAACTAGACTTTGTGGAGACATGGGTACCCTTTGACCTTTTCATCTTTGATGGGCTCTCTGCTTCTTCACTTGTGCTGTCCTCTTGTAAGGCCATATAACCCTCAGTTTTGGCCCATCCTGCTGGCTTTACTCTTACTCTTTGTCCCTCTTGCCCTAGAGGATTCTTTCTCCACCTTTCTTTGGTTTTCATCTTTATCTGGCCTCCAAGGTCCTGATTCTTCTTTGCCTCCTTCAATTGAAGTTTTAGTCTCCAGGAGACTTTAACTTGATTACGGGCTTATCAGTTGCTCCACTGGCTAACTCCTCATCATTCTCTTTTTGTACCTTCTCAGCCCTTTGTGTCTTTACCTGGTTTAGGTGCAGCCACATCTGTCTCTTATCAGAGTTCAATTTGGGTTTCCTCTTTCATTCCCTCAAACTGCGCTGATCACATGACTTCAAGTTTGGCATCTCAGATGACCTCAACTATTTTTGTTTCCATTTTCTTTGCAACCTCACTTGTGATAGTTCCAACTGTTTCTTTGCATAGCCCGTCAATACTTGGCTCTTGCTGTCTGACTTCAGTTACTGAGATTAATGTCCCCTTGTTCTCTGCTCCTCATCAGTTCTTTTAATCTCTTCCTGCTTTGTCATTTCAAGATCGCCTTTGCCTTCATGCACAGACTTACTCTCCTACTTTTTCAGGGGAAAGAACTTCTGGTGAATATCCTTCAGCCTCATCAGTAACTGGACTCACTTTGTCCTTTTTGCTTCCTTCCCCTTCTTGCTTGGATTCACTGCCCACCTCACCAGCTATGCCACCTTCACCCTTTTCCATGGTCAACAGCTGCACAGGCTCTGACTTCACTGACTGCTCTTTCTTCACTGTGAACTTAAAACACCCAAACTTGGGAGACCTTCGTAAGGCCAGTCTCACCAGCTTGCACCTCCTCAGGCTGCTCTCCAATTCCTGCTGTCAGATCTCCACCAACCTGGCCATCTTTCTGCTCCTTGTCTTTGGCCTCAACAGGCATCACCTTCTGGTCAAGCTCCATTTCCTGCAGCTCTCCCTGTCAGGATATGCTTGGCAGCTCACCTTGCCCAATCTCTCCAGGAACACCCTCCTTCTCACTAGGGCACATGGTCTCAGACTCTGATTCTTTTCTTGTTCTGTTCAGTCCTCTCTGGAGCAGAAAACACCACATTTTCCTCTGATTTTTGAGATTGTCAATCTCAGGCCCTGCAGCTATCTCACCATTCACCAAGTGCTTTCCCTGCACCTTCTCAGGTGCTTGCTTTACTGCCTCATCTTCTACTTTCACCCTCAGGGTTCAATTCATTTCTCCATGGAGTCCCAGAATCTTGTTAGTCTACTCCTGTTGTGCCAATGTGGCTTGTATTAACACTCAGCATTCCCTCCGTGCTGGTGGGTCGTGGCCTTTCTCCGAGTGCCCAGATTCCCCCTTGTAACCAGCTGATGCAGGGCCAGGACCCAGTGGGAAATTAGACACTCAGGCTAGATTCTAAAACAAGTGCGGTTTAGTCACCCACACAGGGTCTTTACTTACAGCTACAAACAAGACAGTGATACCACTCCCTCCTCCTCTCTTCAAACACCCCTCACCAACTGAACCATTTCCGACCCTTTTATTCTTACAGGCTGGGAGTCGTTAAAGGCAATTAAGGTCAGTGATTGCTTAAAATGGTATTCCCATCTCAAATACACAGCTCTCAACATCCTAGGACCTACATATCACCCCTCTCACTCTGTTACAACACGCACACACACAGACGCACGCGCACACGCAAGGATAAACGTACACACATGTACACACACTCACACAAACAGTCACACGCTAACACACACACAGATACACTCACATATACACTACACACACACACACACACACACACGCACACACATGCACACTCATACATACACGGATCAGATCAAAGCTCTGCAGTCCTGCCACATCCAGTCGTGAATGGTGGTGGACAATTAAACAACTAACGGGAGGAGGAGGCTCTGCAAACATCCCCATCCTCAAAGATGGCGGAGTCCAGCACGTGAGTGCAAAATACAAGGCTGAAGCGTTTGCAACCATCTTCAGCCAGAAGTGCCGAGTGGATGATCCATCTCTGCCGCCTCCCGATATCCCCATCATCAAAGATGCCAGTCTTCAGCCAATTCGATTCACTCCACGTGATATCAAGAAATCGGCTGAGTGCATTGGATACAGCAAAGGCTATGGGCCCCGACAACATCCCAGCTGTAGTGCTGAAGACTTGTGCTCCAGAACTAGCTGCGCCTCTAGCCAAGCTGTTCCAGTACAGCTACAACACTGGCATCTACCCGACAATGTGGAAAATTGTCCAGGTATGTCCTGTCCACAAAAAGCAGGACAAATCCAATCCGGACAGTTACCGCCCCATCAGTCTACTCTCAATCATCAGCAAAGTGATGGAAGGTGTCATCGACAGTGCTATCAAGCGGCACTTACTCACCGATAACCTGCTCACCGATGCTCAGTTTGGGTTCCGCCAGGACCACTCGGCGCCAGACCTCATTACAGCCTTGGTCCAAACATGGACAAAAGAGCTGAATTCCAGAGGTGAGGTGAGAGTGACTGCCCTTGACATCAAGACAGCATTTGACCGAGTGTGGCACCAAGGAGCCCGAGTAAAATTGAAGTCAATGGGAATCAGGGGGAAAACTCTCCAGTGGTTGGAGTCATACCTAGCACAAAGGAAGATGGTAGTGGTTGTTGGAGGCCAATCATCTCAGCCCCAGGACATTGCTGCAGGAGTTCCTCAAGGCAGTGTCCTAGGCCCAACCATCTTCAGCTGCTTCATCAATGACCTTCCCTCCATCATAAGGTCAGAAATGGGGATGTTCGCTGATGATTGCACAGTGTTCAGTTCCATTCGCAACCCCTCAGATAATGAAGCAGTCCGAGCCCGCAAGCAGCAAGACCTGGACAACATCCAGGCTTGGGCTCATAAGTGGCAAGTAACATTTGCGCCAGACAAGTGCCAGGCAATGACCATCTCCAACAAGAGAGAGTCTAACCACTTCCCCTTGACATTCAACGGCATTACCATCGCCGAATCCCCCACCATCAACATCCTGGGGGTCACAATTGACCAGAAACTTAACTGGACCAGCCATATAAATACAGTGGCTACAAGAGCAGGTCAGAGGCTGGGTATTCTGCGGCGAGTGATTCACCTCCTGACTCCCCAAAGCCTTTCCACCATCTACAAGGCACAAGTCAGGAGTGTGATGGAATACTCTCCACTTGCCTGGATGAGTGCAGCTCCAACAACGCTCAAGAAGCTCGACACCATCCAGGACAAAGCAGCCCGCTTGATTGGCACCCCATCCACCACCCTAAACATTCACTCCCTTCACCACCGGCGCACAGTGGCTGCAGTGTGTACCATCCACAGGATGCACTGCAGTAACTCGCCAAGGCTTCTTCGACAGCACCTCCCAAACCCGCGACTTGTACCACCTAGAAGGACAAGAGCAGCAGGTACATGGGAGCAACACCACCTGCACGTTCCCCTCCAAGTCACACACCATCCCGACTTGGAAATATATCGCCGTTCCTTCATCGTCACTGGGTCAAAATCCTGGAACTCCCTTCCTAACAGCACTGTGGGAGAACCTTCACCACACGGACTGCAGCGGTTCAAGAAGGCGGCTCACCACCACCTTCTCAAGGGCAATTAAGGATGGGCAATAAATGCCGGCCTCGCCAGCAACGCCCACATCCCATGAATGAATAAAAAAAGACGCTCACATACACACTCACACATGCACACTCACATAAACATTCACACACATGCTCACTTACACACGCGCACACACGCACAGTCACAGACGCACACTCACATTCACAAGTACATGCACAAACACACATGCATGGACGCACGCACACACAGACACATGCACACACACATATACTCACTCACACTAACACACACTCACGCGTACACACACTCACATACACGCACAGACGCACCAGCACAAGCACATGCACATACTCACACACACACACATTCAAACACTCACATACACACACTCACACAAGCTCATGCATGTACACCCACACTCACATACATACACACTCACATACGCACAGATGCCCGCACACACGCATGCTTGGACGCAAACACACACATGCATGTATGCCCAAACACATACTCGCACACTCACATACACACACTCACACACTCACACTCACACAAACACACTCACATGCACACACAGCGACACCCTCAAACACACACTCACATACACAGACTCAAACAAATAGACACACTCACGTACACACATTCACACACTCACATGGTCACATACACACACAGAGACACCCTCAAACACACTCACATACACAAACTCACACACACACTCACATACACACACCTACACACACTCACACATGCATGGATGCCCACACACACGCATGCACGGTTGCAAACACACATACACGGATACACAAACATATACTCACACAGTCACACACATCAACACACTCACATACACAATACTCACAAACACACTCACACACTCACATACACACACAGAGACAACCTCAAAGACACTCACATGCACCCTCACATACACATACACAGACACACTCAAACACACTCACTCACACACAGACACACTCACATACACACACTCACACACTCATATACACACACTCACACATACAGACACACACACACACACACACACATTTGCTCACGTGGAGGGTAAGCACTGACACAGACTGGTTGGGCTGTGTCCGTGTTTAACTTCTATGTAATTCAAATGATTTGTTTTCTACTTGAAAACAACAATTAAACGTGGGAATCCAGAACAAGGGGGAATAATCTTAAAATTAGAGCCTGGCTGTTCAGGGGTGAAATCAGGAAGCACTTCTTCATACAAAGGGGAGTGGGAATCTGGAACTCTCTCCCCCAAAAGGCTGTGGATTCTGGGGGTCAATAGGAGATTTCAGTACTGAGATGGATAGATGTTTGTTGGGTGAGGGTATCGAGGGATATGGAGCAAAGGCGGGTAAATTGAGTTGAGGTACAGATCAACCATGATCTAATAGAATGGGGAACAGGCCAGAGGGGCTGAATGGCCTCCTCCTGTTCCTATGTCCTATTTTGGATGCCCACCTGCCCCAAGCTGCTTGAAATACAGCCTCAGGCTGCTCAGTCCAGGGAACATTCGGGCCCACCTAGAAACACAGGATCATTGACCTGAAGCAATTCCCCCATTAATCGTAATTTAAAAAAATCCTAGTGGAAGTCTTTGTAACCCCAATGGGGCCCATTTCACCCTACAAGAGGCTGGTACACCTCTTCTCATTGAGTTACTGGCCTCCAAAGTTAGGCCGGGTCCTTGCGAGGCCAAGGCAGAGAAACGCCCAACTTCGGGGGTCCCCAGCCCTGCCCTCACTACATCAATGACCTTGAATGGGTGGGTAGAGGCTCTCTTCCTCACAAGGCCATCCCAGAAACATTGCTGGACCTGGCGTATTGTGTCCCAGCAAGGTTTGTGTCCACTCCCATACACTCCTCCTGAGATTACGAGCGAGGAATTTCAACCCCCTCAATGTTTTGCCCCAATTTTCTCCCCTCCGTTTCTCCTGATGGGGTACAGTTCAACAGGCACTGGGTATCCTCTGATACACCACTCTAATGGCCAATCTTCATTCATATGCCTAGACAGTGGGTGTTGCCAGGGTATTGGACTATGAGATGGTATCACAGCAGAGCCCAATTCTGTTCTTCTGACATCATTTATGTAGTACTTTTAGTGAAGTAAATATCCCAAGGTGCTTTACGGACGGTGAGTGGAAGGAGAGATGACTAAAATATGGTCAAAAAGAAATGTTTTGAAAAGGCTGCTAAAGGCAGGGAGGGAGATGGAGAGGCAGAAGGGATTGGGGAGAGAGTTGTAGCGAGTAGGGTGGAGGCACTGAAGGCTGAACTACCAATGGTGGGGTGAAGGGAGGGCAGAAGGCACAGAAGGCCAGTGTTAGAAGCCCGAAACATATGGGCTGGGGACAGATTTTGAATTCAATGCATTTAGAGATAGGGAGCGGCTGGAGGTCGGTGAGAACAGGGGTGATGGGTGAGTGGGACTTTAGTGGGGGACAGGATGCAGGCTGCAGGTTTTTCGACAATTTGGAATTTCTGTAGGGTGGAACTCAGAAGGCCAGCGAGGAGAGTGTTGGAGAAAAGAGGACTGTTGATGATGAGAGTGTGGATAAGTCCATCTGGTCCTGGGGATTTGTCACTCTTTCGTGCCATTATTTTCTTCATTACTGTTAATTTGCTTATGTTAATTATGGTGACGAGTTGCTGCAGTTGATGGAGGAAAGAATGAGTGAAAAACAAAACAAAACGATAATCTCGGTGGAGAGTGAATGGAGAGGTGATGGGTTTACAAGGCAAATGAGGAGGGACGGATGGCCAGCAATGTGGTTTCTTTGTGACAAGAGTCAGCCGGGCGTGACTGGGTTCTGAATGAGCTTTAGTCAGACAATGAACCAATCCTGAGAGCCACAGATGTTGCATTCAGAAAGTTTTGGATGACTGAACTTCCACGGGAGTGTTACAAAACATAGGTCTGGGCGGGAGAGAGTTCAAGAGGTGTGCAAATGGAGGGTCAATCTGACCTGTTCATATGGCCGACAAGGAAATGAGAGTTCAGGAAATGTTAGAATCCAAAGACTCCCCTGGGAAAAGAACCCAATCGCCTCAGTCTCTCCAAAAGAGACAAACAGATGGCCAGGGAGGAGGCAACGTACAATGAGTCCAAACAATTGAAGTCCCTTCTCGACATGCACAGCAAGAAGCTAAAAAGGAAAGTGGAAGATGAGAAGGGCAGACCCCAGGATCGACGGGTGTTTGACCATTAACTCGATCTCCAGCTTCACCGGTTCGATGCGGCCCCAGAAGAAAGTCTAAATCCAGAAGTCCAAGGAGCTGACCACCAGATTTTTCAGGTGGGAATATGGATGCCCTCTCTTGAAGGTAGTGATCCTTGTGAGAGAAATTGGTTGAGGAGGAGGAGGAGGAGGAGGAGGAGGAGGAGGAGGAGGAGGAGATCAAAGAGTGGGCAAGGTGAGCACTGCGACTGTGGAGTGATATCACAGGAGAGCAGGTAGGTGATTGGTTGGTGAGTATTACTGTTTTTTTTTTGCTCTGGGTTAAACTAAGAGCTGAGAAAATATAAGTGCGATTACTTTATTAAATTAATAACTTAAACCATGTTAATTAATTAATAAAACTGAAAATTGGAGAGCGCACAGGTAAGGAGTGTGAACCTGAAGGGATTTGGGGGTGGAGCACTGGAGTGGATAAAGAGTGCGGGAGGGGGGTGTCAGGGAGCCTGGGGGGCGTTGGGGAGCATGTGGGGGGTGTTGGGGAGCGTGTGGGGGGCGCTGGGAAGCATGTGGGGGCATCGGGGAGTGCGGGGGGGATGTCGGGGGGGCGTCGGGGAGCACATGGGGTGTTGGGGAGCGTGTGGGGGGCATCGGGGAGCGCGGGGGGCATCGGGGGGGGGCGCGGGGGGACGTCAGGGGGGGCGTTGGGGAGCGCAGGGGGTGTTGGGAAGCATGTGGGGGGCGTCGGGGAGCGTGGGGGGATGTCGGGGGGGGTGTCAGGGAGCGCGGGGGGATGTCTGGGAGCGCGGGGGGGGCGTCGGGGAGCGCGTGGAGCGTGGGGGGGACGTCGGGGAGCGGGGGGGCATCGGGGAGCGTGGGGGGACGTCAGGGGGGCATTGGGGAGCGGGGGGGCATCGGGGAGCGTGGGGGGACGTCGGGGAGCGCGTGGAGCGTGGGGGGGGCGTCGGGGAGCGGGGGGGCATCGGGGAGCGTGGGGGGACGTCAGGGGGGCATTGGGGAGCGGGGGGGCATCGGGGAGCGTGGGGGGACGTCGGGGAGCGCGGGTAGCAGGGGGCATCGGGGAGCGTGGAGGGACATTGGGGGGGCGTCAGGGGGGCATCAGGGAGCGCGGAGACGTCGGTGGGGGGCGTCGGGGAGCGCATGGAGCGTGGGGGGGCGTCGGGGAGCGGGGGGGCATCGGGGAGCATGGGGGGATGTCGGGGGGCATCGGGGAGCGCGGGGAGCGGGGGGGCATCGGGGAGCGTGGGGGGACGTCGGGGGGGGCGGGGAGCGGGGGGGCATCGGGGAGCGTGGGGGGACGTCGGGGGGGCGGGGAGCGGGGGGGCATCGGGGAGCGCAGGGAGCGGGGGGGCATCGGGGAGCGTGGGGGGACGTCGGGGGGGGCGCAGGGAGCATAGGGGGACGTCGGTGGGGGGGCGTCGGGGAGCGCGGGGGGATTTCTGGGAGCGCAGGAGGGCGTCGGGGAGCGCGTGGAGCGTGGGGAGGGGCGTCGGGGAGCAGGGGGCATCGGGGAGCGCGGGGAGCAGGGGGGCATCGGGGAGTGTGGGGGGACGTCGGGGAGCGCGGGGAGCGGGAGGGCATCGGGGAGCCTGGGGGGGGCGTCAGGGAGCGCGGGGGGGACGTCGGTGGGGAGCGTCGGGGAGCGCGGGGGGATGTCTGGGAGCGCGGGGAGCGCGGGGGGGGGCGTCGGGGAGTGCGGGGGGTGTTGGGGAGTAAGGTTAGAAAACCCTAAAGAGAAGCAGCTCATTGGTGAGTGGTTTTTTTTTAAGTTTATTTTTGTTAAATTTAGTTAATCTAATAAATTGAGGCATAGCAGGGCCGCTCAGTCCCATTGAATGCACATCCTGTGCCATGTGGGAACTCCAGGACGCTTCCCGTGTCCTGGACAACCACATGTGCAGGAAGTGTTGTCAGCTGGAGGAGCTCGAACTCCAGGTTTCAGAGCTTGAGCAGCGGCTGGCGTCGCTGCAGTGCATCCGCGAGACTGAGAGCTCCGTGGATAGCACGTTTCAGGAGGTGGTCACCCCACAGCTTAAGAGAGTGCAGGCATTGAGGGACTGGGTGACCGCCAGACAGACAGAAGGACCAGGCAGGTAGTGCAGGAGTTCCCTGAGGGCATCTCACTCTCTAACCAGTATTCAGTTCTGAATACTGGTGGGGGAGAGGGTTCCTCTGGGGAGTGCAGCCAGAGCCAAGACCACAGCACCTTGGGTGGCTCAGCTGTGCAGGGAGGGAGGAGACAGGTCAGGAGAGTGATAGTGATAGGGGATTCTATAGTTAGGGGAACAGACAGGCATTTCTGCAGCTGCAGATGTGATTCCAGGATGGTATGTTGCCTCCCCAGTGTCAGGGTCAAGGATGTCACTGAGCGGCTGCAGAACATTCTGGATGGGGAGGGTGAACAGCCAGAGGTCATGGTCCATATTGGTATCAATGACATCGGTAGAAAGAGGAATGAAGTCTTGCAGCAGATTTTAAGGAGTTAGGAAAGAGATTAACAAGCAGGACCTCAAGGGTAGTAATCTCCGGATTACTCCCACTGTCACGTACTAGCGAGTATAGAAATAGGAGGACAGAGCAGATGAATGCGTGGTTGGAGAGATGGTGCAGGAAGGAGGGCTTCAGATTCCTGGGGCATTGGGACCAGTTCTGGGGCAGGAAGGACCTGGTCAGGATGGACAGGTTACACCTCAACAGAGCTGGGACCAATGTCCTCGAGGGGAGGTTCGCTAGTGCTGTTTGTGGGGGGGGGGCGGTTAAACTAATTTGGCAGGGGGATGGGCACCAGGATGTAGCATTGGAAAGGAGAAACAAGGGGCACAAAGGATCGGGAGAGACAGGTAGCACTAGAGCAAGAAATAGTACAGAATTAGGTGGGGTCGGACTAAGAGAGAATACGAGAAGGTCTAAGAGGTTTACGGTGCATGTGTGTAAATGCACGAAGAGTGGTCAACAAGGTCGGTGAGCTGCAGGCACAAATAGCCACATGGGAATATGATGTCATGGTGATAACAGAGACCTGGCTCAAAAGGGCAGGATTGGGTACTAAATATTCCTGGATACAAAGTGTTCAGGAAAGACAGGGAAGAAAGGAAAGGAAGAGGGGTGGGTGGCAGTATTGATTAAGGAGAATATTCCAGTGCTGGAGAGAGAGGATGTCCTGGAGGGGTCGAGGACAGAATCTATTTGGTTGGAGTTAAGAAATAATAGAGGCGCCATTACACTACTGGGTGTATTCTATAGGCACCAACTAGTGGGGAAGATGTAGAGGAGCAAATTTGCAGGGAAATTACAGAGAGGTGCAAGAGTCATAGAGTAGTGATAATGGGGGACTTCAACTATCCTAATATAGACTGGGATAGTAATAGTGTAAAGGGCAAAGAGGGGAAGGAATTTCTGAAATGTGTTCTGGAGAACTTTCTTAACCAGAACGTTTTCGGCCCAATGAGGAAGGAGGCATTGCTGGATCTGGTTCTGGGGAATGAGGTGGGTCAAGTGGAGCAGGTGTCAGTGGGGGAACATTTAGGGAACAGTGATCATAGTATCATAAGGTTTAGATTAGTTATGGAAAATGACAAGGACCACTCTAGAGTAAAAATACTCAATTGGAGGAGGGCCAATTTCAGTGGGATGAAGACAGATCTGGCCCGGGTAAATTGGAATCAAAGATTGGCAGGCAAAACTGTAATCAAACAATGGGCGGCCTTTAATGACGAGATGGTTCAGTCTAGGCACATTCCCACGAGGGGGAAAGGTAGGGCAACTAAAGCCAGCTCCCTGGATGATGAAGGAGAGAGAGAATAAGGTGAAGCTGAGAAAGGGGACGTATGACAAATGTTTGGTTGATAATGGCAAAGTAAGCTGTGAGAAGGACAGAGCCTGCAAAGGGATAGACAGGTTAAGTGAGTGGGCAAGAAGATGGCAGATGGAGTATAATGTGGGGAAATGTGAAGTTATTTATTTTGGTAGGAAGAATAGAAAAACTGAATATTTTATAAATGGTGACACACTATTAAATGTTGGTGTCCAGAGAGACTTGGGTGCCCTGGTACAAGAAACACCAAGTTCGTATGCAGGTACAGCAAGCAATCAGGAGAGTAAGGGGGTTGGAGTACAAGAGTAAGGAAGTCTTACTACAATTGTACAAGGCATTGGTGAGACCTCACCTGGAGTACTGTGTACAGTTTTGGTCTCCTTATCTAAGGAAGGATATACTTGCCTTAAAGGTGCAACGAAGGTTCACTAGATTAATTCCTGGGATGAGAGGGTTGTCCTATGAGGAGAGGTTGAGTAGAATGGGCCTATGCTCTCTGGAGTTTAGAAGAATGAGAGGTGATCTCATTGAAACATATAAGATTCTGAGGGGATTGTTTGTTTCCCCTGGCTAGAGAGTCTAGAACTAGGGGGGCATAGTTGGCCATTCAAGACTGAAATGAGGAGGAATTTCTTCATGCAGAGGGTTGTGAATCTTTGGAATTCTCTACCCCAGAGGGCTGTGGATGCTCAGTCGTTGAACATATTCAAGGATAGAATTTTGGGCTCTAGGGGAATCAAGGGATATGGGATCGGGCGGGAAAGTGGAGTTAAGGTCGAAGATCAGCCATGATCTGATTGAATGGCGGAGCAGGCTCAAGGGGCCGTATGGCCTACTCCTGCTCCTATTTCTTATGTTCTAATACAAGTGAGAACCAGGCTGAATATAGAAAGTTCAGAGGGGAAGTGAGAAAGGAAATAAGAGGAGCAAAGAGAGAGTATGAGAATAGACTGGCAGCTAACATAAAAGGGAATTCAAAAGTCTTCTGTGGGCATATAAATAGTAAACGGGTAGTAAGAGGAGGGACGGGGCCGATTTATGGAGACCTACGCATGGAGGCGGAGGGCATGGCCGAGGTATTAATTGAGTACTTTGCATCAGTCTTTACCGAGGAAGAAGATGCTGCCAAAGTCACAGTAAAAGAGGTAGTTGAGATACTGGATGGGCTAAAAATTGATAAAGAGGAGGTACTAGAAAGGCTGGCTGTACTCAAAGTAGATAAATCACCCGGTCCAGATGGGATGCATCCTAGGTTGCTGAGGAAATAAGGATGGAAATTGCAGAGGTACTGGCCATAATCTTCCAAACATCCGTAGATACGGGGGTGGTGCAGGAGAATTGCATATGTTCCACCCTTGTTCAAAAAAGGGTGTAAGGATAAACCCGACAACTACAGGCCAGTCAGTTTAACCTCGATGGTGGGGAAACTTTTAGAAACGATAATCTGGGACAGAATTAACAGTCTCTTGGACAAGTGTGGATTGATTAAGGAAAGCCAGCATGGATTTGTTAAAGGCAAATTGTGTTCAACTAACTTGAGTCTTGTGATGCGGTAAAGAATAGAAAAACAGAATATTTTTCTAATGATGAGGAACTATTAAATGTTGGTGTTCAGAGAGATCTGGGTGTCCTCATACAAGGAACACAGAGTTAGTATGCAGGTACAGCAAGCAATTAGGAAGGCAAATGGAATGTTGGCCTTTATTGCAAGGGGTTTGGAGTACAAGAGTGAGGAAGTCTTATTACAATTGAACAGGGCTTTGGTGAGACCTCACCTGGAGTACTGTGTACAGTTTTAGTCTCCTTATCTAAGGAAGGATATACTTGCCTTTAGAGGTGGTACAATGAAAGTTCACTAGATTGATTCCTGGGATAAGAGGGTTGTCCTATGAGGAGAGATTGAGTAGAATGGGCCTATACTCTCTGGAGTTTAGAAGAATGAGAGGTGATCTCATTGAAATGTATAAGATTCTGAGGGGACTTGATGGGGTAGATGCTGAGAGATTGTTTCCTCTGGCTGGAGAGTCGAGAACTAGGGGGCATAGTCTCAGGATAAGAGGTCAGCCATTTAAGACTGAGATGAGGAGGAATTTCTTCATCCAAAGGGTTGTGAATCTTTGGAATTCTCTACCCCAGAGGGCTGTGGATGCTGAGTCGTTGAGTATATTCAAGGCTGAGATCAATAGATTTTTGGACTCCAGGGGAATCAAGGGATATGGGGATTGGGTGGGAAAGTGGAGTTGAGGTTCAAGATCAGCCTTGATCTGATTGAATGGCAGAGCAGGCTCGAGGGGCTGTATGGCCTACTCCTGCTCCTATTTCTTAGGTTTTTATATTCTTATGTAACAGGATTTCCCCTATTGATCAGAAGAATGACCTGTAACGGCTCTGTCACATCACCAGATGTCAGATCATCCCCTGGTGCAGCACCTTCTCCACACCTCCAACTGCTGCATCGTCTTGAGTTCACGTCAGTGTCAGCTGTGGCTCAGTGGGCCGCACTCTCGTCTGAGTCAGAAGGTTGTCAGTTCAAATCCCACTCCAGAGACTTGAGCCCATAATCCAGGCTGACGCTCCCAGTGCAGTACTGAGGGCGTGCTACATTGTCGGAGGTGCCGTCTTTCAGATGAGATGTTAAAGTCTGCCCTCTCAGGTGGATGTAAAATATCCCATGGCACTATTTGAAGAGCAGGGGAGTTCTCCTCGGTGTCCTGGGGCCAATATTTATCCCTCAACCAACATCACCAAAAACAGATTATCTGGTCATTATCTTATTGCTGTTTGTGGGATCTTGCTGTGCGCAAATTGGCTGCTGCGTTTCCTACATCACAACAGTGACTACACTTCAAAAGTACTTCATTGGCTGTAAAGCACTTTGGGATACCTTGAAGCTGTGAAAGGTGCTGTAGAAATAAAAGTCTTTCTTTCTAAGTATATGAATAATTTTTAAATATAAATTCTGTCCAATGAATTTAATTTATCTTCGTGACGTATCGAAAACCCCTTTCCCATGCACCCTTGAATCCCACTGCAGGGTGAAAATCCCGAGTTTATTTCATTCATTAATTGTTAACTTTGTTAATCTCTAAGTTTTTTTTGCCAAGTTCAGTACTCAAGTTTATTTAATTAATTTCACCTGGCTCTCCTTAGTTCATGAAGCTCATTTTTATTTTAATGAATTTATTGTTAAATTCCATTCCTGGTAAAAATGAAAGAAGCTTGAGTTTAATTACTTTGACCCCCGCACCCCGAGTTCAGTCAGTCCCACTCCCAACAAGGCGGTGGCTGCCTTTAATGAATTGATTTCACTCCAGGTTCAGTAAAGTGGCCACTTACTACCTGAAGCCTGCATTTATTTATTACCGAGAGTTTACTAAATTAATTCATGGCGGTGGAGAGTGAATTCCTCCTCTTAATTTATTATTTATTTAATGAAATTACTTTTGCCAGACTATTAATTGACTGTTGGTTACACCTGATTTCCCCACTCGACTCCTCCTTCTCCAAATCCTCTCAGTGTGCGGTGAAGAAGCAGCCCATGGTCTGTATATAATCGGGGGTGGGGGGATTAGTACAGTGGAATTCCATGCTGGGGTCAGATCCAGCACCCCTTCCCAGGGAGTTTGCAGTGCTATGGAGCAGATCGGATGTAATTCAATCACTACATTAGAAGCAAAATACAGCAGATGCTGGAAATCTGATAAGTCATCGACCTGAAATGGTTCACTCTGTTTCTCTCTCCATCGATGCTGCCTGCCCTGCTGAGCGTTTCCCAGCATTTTCTGCTTTTATTCATTCACTACCTATGAGTGGATCCATAAGGGCAGGTTCGTCCTGCTTGAAGTTTCTTCTTCCCTTCCCCTCAGTGCTGGGGATTCTGCCCTTCTTGCCCCTTCTAATCAATGGCTCTGCGATAATTTTGTCGCTATCAGCTTCACGCTAACCGGACTGTCCAAGTGAATGGCCAGTGATTACACCCACACCCACATCCATTTCCTTTGCTAATGGGCACCCATCGACTGTCTACACATTCCATTCCTTCCAAATGCAGTACCTCATTTATCCTCATTCAAATCCATGTGCTGCTCCTTTGGGTTTCCAGAAATCTTCTCACATTTGGCACCTGGCCTCCCAATTATGTCGATGGAAACTGTCCCTGAATTTTCAGAATGCAGAATGTTTATTTAATTATCAGTGCATAAATTCTAATGTCTATCACAAGCTGGTCAGTGAGATTATTTCTGTATATGGGGCATCCTCATATTGTGCCCTTTTGTTGACTACTTGGCACCAAGGGCACGATTATCAAAGGGCGGTGGGATGACAGCGGGCCGGGGGGAGGGGGGCGGGGGGGTCAATGGGCACGCGGCAAAGCCGGATAATAAAATCTTACCGTTCTCCACACGTTTGTGACTTAATTGGTGGCCCTTAATCTTGTTTTCGGGTTTGCCGTCCGAAAGCTGCGCAGTGGGCAGACTGCGCACCCGCATCACAGGCTGTCAGCTGGAGCGTCTGGATTTAAAAGGCCATTGCTCCATTACTGGAGCAAAGAGCAAGAAGACCCAATGGAGCAGCACAGGGGCAAGGCTATTCCTAGATTCAGTGATACCCCCACTTCAGCTGCTGCTGGCCGGGGTGAGGAGGAGGAGGGAGCTATTTTGCCCTATTTGGCGGACGGGAGGAAGTGGCCTGACTCTGCCACCAAGAGGGACTGGTTCGAGGTGGCAGACGAGGTCACCAGGAGCAGCAACGTCTCCTGTACCTGGATCCAGTGCAGGAAGCGTTTCAATGACCTAACCAGGTCAGTCAAAGTGAGTACACTTACTGATTCTCCTACATTCCATCTTCCACATCACCGCCCCCACCCCCCAACTCATTCTGCAATGCCCACACTACTCTATCACGTCACTCCTCACACCCACTCAGAGCTCATCCTCAACTTACCTGCACTTTCTCACCTCCCCATTACTCACCCCACCACTACCACTAAACCCAATCCTCATAAAATGTCATGGCTCTGTCTCATACTCACCCTCTGATCCATCTCTTTCATGGTCAGCCGCACCCGAACCAATGCATTCATTGGCTGACCACTTCATCACTCAGTCACGCGTCTGTACTTTCTCCCCTTTGAGGAGAAGAGAACTCAGAATGCACACGAGAGGGCGAGGACTGGAGTGGGGGGGGGCCTCCACAAATAGTGGTCCTCATAGACGCAGAGCAGGAGGCGCTGCAGATCAGCTGCACCCTCGAGTGCCTGTCTGTCGGGGATGCCGAGACTGGCACCCCACAAACATCTGGTGACACAACTTTAACATTCAGGACACACAATATGAATTGATGTAAACAATGATTGGCATGTTGAACATCTCAGTATGCTCATCGCAACATGACACATCTGTGATGATGCTTAATATTGCCTTCTGTTCTCTTACAGGCCCTTCAATGACTGCAGCGACGGGAGAGGGCGATTCCTCAGAGGAGCTCCCTGCCTCTGAGGATGCACCGTCACCATCCACCAGCGCAGATACTCACACCTCATCGGGTCCTAGTCCTCAGTTAGTTGGGTTGTCACCTGGTGAGTTACCACACACAAGTGAGCACGAGCGGACACTGGTGGCAGGGGCAGCTGTGGGGAGCCTGCGTCGATGGGCGCACTGCTCTCCAGGCTCTGCTCAGCTGGACACAGATGCTGAACCCCGGGCCATCCTTTAAAAGGAGAATGATCGAGGGACAGCAGCATATTTGCGAGGTACTGGAACAGGTGCCACGCAGAGGTTGGAGGAGTCCAACTCCTGCATTAGTGGAATGGTGGCACAGGTACAGGAGCGAATCTCTGAGATAGTGTCCCAGGGATATGAGGAATTGTCTGAGATAGTCGCACGTAACTGCGGAAAGGTCTGAGATAGTGCGGGAAGGCTGGCCTCCATTGAGCTTCAAGCACGGCTCACAAATGAGTCCATTCAGGTCCTGAAAACGGCCATTCGGACTCTGGGTGAACAATATTCTGCCGCCTTAAACAGGCAGACAGAAACTTTACAATTGGGCTTCCAAGGCCTTATACATATCCTCCAAACTGTTCTCCAGCAGGGTGGTAGGAGTGATGTTGGCCTGGCCCAGGGGAGGGATGATGGCGAAAGGGGACATGGAAGTGGGGACACCACTCAAAGTGCTCCCACATCTCACCCGTTGCCCCCTTCTCAACCAGTACCCACAATGCTGCCTCCTCTCCAGTTGGCCGAATCTGCCCCTGCATCGGTGCAGGTGGAGCAGTCTTTGGAGGGGCCCTCAGAAGCTCCAAAACCCAGAGGGCGTAGGCACAAAGCATCGAATCAGTCAGGGCATGAACAAGAGCAACCTGCCACTACCTCTGCTGCAGCCACAGGGGATGCACCATGTAGGAGTGGTAGGAAGAGAAAGGCGAAGGTTTTGTGATCATGAAGTGGATGCACAAGGGTGTCTGATGGTTGGTCATGTTTTCATTTATATTTGTTTTTTTGTTAAAGTCACGTTAAATGTTATGATTCTCACCACTACAGCCACGTCTTGCCCATTCTTGACTGGCTTTTGTTTCAGGGCCCTTTCATGAGCTTCACCATGAATGGCGCCACTTGATGCCACCCAGTGGGTCACTTTACAGTGGGTGTATGTGTAGGTGCAGTACTGTTTTTTTCAGGGAGGGGTGGTGGGGGGGTGGTAGTGTGGGCCCTGGTATTTCCAGGTGGTCTGAGGACTGGACTCTTCTCACTTTCTGATCTTATGAGAACCGTTCACATATCAGTGACTCCCTGGCCTCAGGAGCAGCCAGGTGAGCCGCTGCTCTGCCTCCACGGGTATCCCTTGTCCCCGAGGAGTCAGCCCTTAAGGGTGTTCGGTGCGTGGAAGAGGGGCGGCACGTTAGATTCCCTCAGAATGAACGAATCATGGCAGCTGCCAGCATATCTGGCGCACACGTGAAGGAATCTCTTGCGGTGGTCACAAACGAGCTGAGTGTTGATGGAGTGACAGCCCTTCCTATTGATGAACAGTCCTGGATCATGTGGAGGTGCTTGTATTGCTATATGGGTGCAATCGATTACACCCTGCACCAGTGGGAAGTCAGCCACAGTGTGGAATCCCACTGCCCTCTCCGTCTGGCTAAGGTTGTCCATGGGGAAGTTGACGTAGTGCGAGACCCTGCGAAACAAGCCATCGGTGACCTGCCTTATGCACTTGTGTGCAGATGACTGAGAGACCCTGGCGATGTCACCAGTAGCACCCTGGAATGATCCAGAGGCGAAGAAGTTGAGGGCAGTGGTGACTTTAACAGTGACGGGTAAGGAGATGCTGCTCAGCCCAGCTGGGAGCAGCTCGGCATGAAGGAGGCTGCAGATGTCCGCGACTACCTGGCGACTGGCTCTGATCCTCCGTATGCACTGCCCCTCAGAGAAGTCCAGGAAGCTGAACCTCGGTCTGTAGACCCTGTTGTGAGGGTAGTGCCTCCTGTGACGTTGCTCTCTCTGTTATTGCCCTCCGTGCTCTTGTGCAGGTGCCTGTGGCGCAGCACTGTGTTGTGGAGCTCCACGCGGCGGAGGTGGACGGCGTGCATGGCGAGGCTGGTGGTGTTGCTTGTCCTCGGATGTGAATGCAGCCATGGCGCCCCCCCATCCTGACGGTGTGAGTTTGAGGGGGTCCGAAAAGTTGGTAAATCTGTGTAAACAGAACAATTGAGTGGAAACCAAGAATTTTCAGACCAAACACAAAGATCTCCCAGCCAAAGGTTTGCCTGAGAGAACTGAGTGCCCTGCTGCAATAACTCACCTTTAATCCCCATCTGTGAAACAGGGATTTAAATGGCCAAATGGCTGCTGGCTGAAACACGACTACTTTCCTATGTCACGTTTCACACAGCACGGGAAACACGTTGAGGCAGTGTTAAAATCGCTTGCCTTCATAGTTAATTAGATTTATGGACATTTCAAGTAGTTTAAGTACTTGATTTAGTGGTTTAAATATCATCCTGCCAGCTTCCGGGTTCGGGAATGGCACACGCACCCAGATGACTCTGGGTCATCCGTGTTCTTCGGTGGATTGGAGTTGGGATTCCTGCCCCCTCCAAAAAAAACCAAATTTCTTTGCCCCCTTCTGCCCCCACAGATTTCTTATTTCTTTTAAAATGGTGCCCCATGTGTCTGACTTTCCTCTGGCTGTGGGTGGCTCTTCAGAGAGATTTACTTTGTCACCCTCTCTTGCCCTGTGTGCCCTGCATCACCTCCCCCCAAGGTGGCATTCTCCAACACCTGCAGGTACTGTATCCGATGGGCAATGGTAATGCTCACTCACACTGCATGTTGAGATAACACTGGGGGTTGGAATTCAAACCCCTTCAGAAAGGGAGATAATCAGACTCACTCTCAAACTACAGCACCTTGACATATTGAAGACTTTATATTTATTTTAACATAAAGTTACAGCTCCAGGACAAAGCAAAGGATTCTTAGCATTCTGATTGTCAATACCTCACAATACACTTTATAAAGGGCAATCGCAGCATCAAACGTACAATATTGGAACACTAGACTCGGACTGAGTTTCAATCAAATCCTCTTATGGTTGCCTTGCATCAAAAATCAAGCCTTTTATTTAAACATGTTTCATACACTGGAAAAAAACATAAAGACACTTCTTAAAACCTCAATCACATGCCAGTAAGTTAGTCGCTAAACTCACTAGATTGACGGAACGTTCCAAACTGCATGCACACACTGGGGGGGTGGGAGGGGAGGGGAGGGGAGGGGAGGGGAGATTTGTTGAGAGGATTAGGAAAGATAAAGATTAATTATTTACAAATAAAACATTGGCTTTTTTCACTGTTTAAACCATTTCAGAAATACTGTCATTAAAAGGTTTGTGATTCTGTGCCACTCGGTGCATCTCATTCCATCAGGAGTGCGGCCAAACACATCTTCCAACTGACTCCCAGGACCCGTCACATCCACTGTGTCCACAACACAAGGCAAGGATTAATCTCACCCCACTGTGTCCACAACACAAGGCAAGGATTAATCTCACCCCACTGTATCCACGACACAAGGCAAGGATTAATCTCACCCCACTGTATCCACGACACAAGGCAAGGATTAATCTCACCCCACTGTATCCACGACACAAGGCAAGGATTAATCTCACCCCACTGTGTCCACGACACAAGGCAAGGATTAATCTCACCCCACTGTGTCCACGACACAAGGCAAGAATTAATCTCACCCCACTGTGTCCACGTCACAAGGCAAGGATTAATCTCACCCCACTGTGTCCACGTCACAAGGCAAGGATTAATCTCACCCCACTGTATCCACAGCACACGGCAAGAATTAATCTCACCCCACTGTGTCCACGACACAAGGCAAGAATTAATCTCACCCCACTGTGTCCACGACACAAGGCAAGGATTAATCTCACCCCACTGTATCCACAGCACAGGGCAAGGATTAATCTCACCCCACTGTGTCCACAGCACAAGGCAAGGATTAATCTCACCCCACTGTGTCCACGACACAAGGCAAGGATTAATCTCACCCCACTGTATCCACGGCACAAGGCAAGGATTGATCTCACCCCACTGTGTCCACAGCACAAGGCAAGGATTAATCTCACCCCACTGTATCCACAGCACACGGCAAGGATTAATCTCACCCCACTGTGTCCATGACACAAGGCAAGGATTAATCTCACCCCACTGTATCCACGGCACAAGGCAAGGATTAATCTCACCCCACTGTATCCACAGCACACGGCAAGGATTAATCTCACCCCACTGTGTCCATGACACAAGGCAAGGATTAATCTCACCCCACTGTATCCACGGCACAAGGCAAGGATTAATCTCACCCCACTGTATCCACAGCACAAGGCAAGGATTAATCTCACCCCACTGTGTCCACGACACAAGGCAAGGATTAATCTCACCCCACTGTATCCACGGCACACGGCAAGGATTGATCTCACCCCACTGTATCCACGACACAAGGCAAGGATTAATCTCACCCCACTGTATCCACGACACAAGGCAAGGATTAATCTCACCCCACTGTATCCACGACACAAGGCAAGGATTAATCTCACCCCACTGTATCCACAACACAAGGCAAGGATTGATCTCACCCCACTGTATCCACGACACAAGGCAAGGATTAATCTCACCCCACTGTATCCACAGCACAAGGCAAGGATTGATCTCACCCCACTGTGTCCACGGCACAAGGCAAGGATTAATCTCACCCCACTGTGTCCACGGTACAATGCAAGGATTAATCTCACCCCACTGTATCCACGGCACAAGGCAAGGATTGATCTCACCCCACTGTATCCACAACACAAGGCAAGGATTGATCTCACCCCACTGTGTCCACGACACAAGGCAAGGATTGATCTCACCCCACTGTGTCCACGACACAATGCAAGGATTGATCTCACCCGACTATGTCCATGACACAAGGCAAGGATTAATCTCACCCCATTGTATCCACAACACAAGGCAAGGATTAATCTCACCCCACTGTGTCCATGACACAAGGCAAGGATTAATCTCACCCCACTGTATCCACAACATAAGGCAAGGATTGATCTCACCCCACTGTGTCCACGACACAATGCAAGGATTGATCTCACCCGACTATGTCCATGACACAAGGCAAGGATTAATCTCACCCCATTGTATCCACAACACAAGGCAAGGATTAATCTCACCCCACTGTGTCCATGACACAAGGCAAGGATTAATCTCACCCCACTGTATCCACAACATAAGGCAAGGATTGATCTCACCCCACTGTGTCCATGACACAAGGCACGGATTAATCTCACCCCACTGTATCCACAACATAAGGCAAGGATTGATCTCACCCCACTGTATCCACGGCACACGGCAAGGATTAATCTCACCCCACTGTATCCACGACACAAGGCAAGGATTAATCTCACCCCACTATATCCACGGCACAAGGCAAGGATTAATCTCACCCCACTGTGTCCACGACACAAGGCAAGGATTGATCTCACCCCACTGTATCCACAACATAAGGCAAGGATTAATCTCACCCCACTGTATCCACGACACAAGGCAAGGATTAATCTCACCCCACTATATCCACGGCACAAGGCAAGGATTAATATCACCCCACTGTATCCACGACACAAGGCAAGGATTGATCTCACCCCACTGTATCCACAACACAAGGCAAGGATTAATCTCACCTCACTGTGTCCACGACACAAGGCAAGGATTAATCTCACCCCACTGTATCCACAACACAAGGCAAGGATTAATCTCACCCCACTGTGTCCATGACACAAGGCAAGGATTAATCTCACCCCACTGTATCCACAACATAAGGCAAGGATTGATCTCACCCCACTGTATCCACGACACAAGGCAAGGATTAATCTCACCCCACTATATCCACGGCACAGGGCAAGGATTAATCTCACCCCACTATATCCACGGCACAAGGCAAGGATTAATCTCACCCCACTGTATCCACGACACAAGGCGAGGATCGATCTCACCCCACTGTGACCACGGCACACGGCAAGGATTAATCTCACCCCACTGTATCCACGGCACAAGGCAAGGATTAATCTCACCCCACTGTATCCACGGCACAAGGCAAGGATTACCCTCACCCCACTGTATCCACGACACAAGGCGAGGATTGATCTCACCCCACTGTATCCACGACACAAGGCGAGGATTGATCTCACCCCACTGTGACCACGGCACACGGCAAGGATTAATCTCACCCCACTGTATCCACGGCACAAGGCAAGGATTAATCTCACCCCACTGTATCCACGGCACAAGGCAAGGATTACCCTCACCCCACTGTGTCCACAACACAAGGCAAGGATTAATCTCAACCCACTGTATCCACGGCACAAGGCAAGGATTAATCTCACCCCACTGTATCCACGACACAAGGCGAGGATCGATCTCACCCCACTGTGTCCACGACACAAGGCAAGGATTGATCTCACCCCACTGTGACCACGGCACACGGCAAGGATTAATCTCACCCCACTGTATCCACGGCACAAGGCAAGGATTAATCTCACCCCACTGTATCCACGGCACAAGGCAAGGATTAATCTCACCCCACTGTATCCACGGCACAAGGCAAGGATTACCCTCACCCCACTGTATCCACAACACAAGGCAAGGATTAATCTCACCCCACTGTATCCACGGCACAAGGCAAGGATTACCCTCACCCCACTGTATCCACGACACAAGGCAAGGATTAATCTCACCCCACTATATCCACGACACAAGGCAAGGATTAATCTCACCCCACTGTATCCACGGTACAAGGCAAGGATTAATCTCACCCCACTGTATCCACGGTACAAGGCAAGGATTAATCTCACCCCACTGTATCCACGGCACAAGGCAAGGATTAATCTCACCCCACTATATCCATGGCACACGGCAAGGATTAATCTCACCCCACTGTATCCATGGCACACGGCAAGGATTGATCTCACCCCACTGTATCCACCCCACTGGCTGGCTCTGCCGTCACAGCTGCAGTTTTTGTCGAATCCGTACTAATATTTGTACAACTTCAGGCTTTTGTTTTGTTTGGATTTGCAGAGAGAAATTAACACTTTCAGACACACAAAGATAATGAGGGATCAAAAAAGTGGGGAGGAGACGCAAAGGATTGCTGCCCTCCGAGTGATAAAGTTGGGTTGTTTAGTCAATGGGCTCCCCTCGGATTTGCAAGCAGCATACAATCGAGCAAAGACACACAACTCGAGGGAACAGGAGAGAGAGACAGCAACACGCTCGTCTCCCTCCCCATTCTCCCTATGCACCACATCAATCACCATTGGCAAGCGTAAAAATGGGAGGGCTCCCAGGAGACTCATCCAAAGCCGTTTTCAGAAATAACACAGGCTCCTTCTTATCGTTCCATTCATTGAATCTCCCGATGTCCAAATCTAGACAGGTAGTGTCAACTTGAACCTTGGCCCATCCGTGCATGACTAATGGCAGGACAACAGCACCTGTGGGTGGGGGGAAATCACCATCATTCACAATGGCAAACTTCCCACCCAATGGAAATACCTGCTGGATCAAGGTGGTCTCGTGAGCAGTTAGTATCTCGTGAGGTTTTCACAGACTTGTCGCCGTTTGATTTTTTTTTTTGGTGATGGCTTTCTTGCTTTCTTTTAACTCGGAGATTTGATATCCTCTTCCGTTCTCCTCCTCCTACCCTCCCCCCATCCTCGCCTTCTTGCCAGACTTAGCATCTGTCATCCTCGTCAGTGTCGGTGAAAGGGTCGGGTACTGCTGTCCCTCCGCACCTCACCACCCTCGCGCGGTAACTCCCGTTGGGCAGTTGCCACGAGTGCCTGAGAGGCGGAGCGGAGGAGATGGTGTGGGATCTCCCAAGGCTCGTGGCTACCGCCGCCTCGAAAGTCAGTGTTTCTTCCCCCAGGGCATGGTCCCCCAGGCTGCCAAGGTCATCATGCAGGGTCAGGGATGGCTCTGATATGTAACGCAGCGGTGTCGAGTGCTGGCTGTCACTCTTCTTGCTCAGACCAGGAGACTCAGTCCACAGCGTCTTGCTTGGCTGAACTCTCAGGGACTGATACCGGGCCTCTCTACTCCTCGGGGTGGCTTGATCCAAGGGCGGTGACAAGGTACCAGGACGCTGCGCTATTGGAGAATACGAAATGTGTGGCCGTGGCTTGGAGGGAGTCTGTGGCAGTTGTCGTCGTCCCTGTTTGGGCGAGCTGGCCCCAGACGTAGAAGGCACAGTGCTTTCAGTCACAGAGCTGTTGACCTGCAGGATACAGAAAAGAAAACATTTAAAAAGACCCCACTGCTTGCCCTGACCACAGGATGGGATTCCGAGGGGGTTACTGAATCTCAATGGTCTCAATACTCACTGGTTACAGTGAGCCCCAGCTCCACTGACACCACCAAGCAATACTACAGTCACCCGTGGCTCAGTGGGTAGCTCTCTTGCCTTTGAGTCAGAAGGTTGTGGGTTTAAGTCCCACTCCAGAGACTTGAGCACAACATCCAGGCCGGCACTGTTGGCAGGGCAGCGTGGCACTGTTGGCAGGGTGGCACTGGAGGAGCACGGCATTGTCGGAGGTGCCGTCTTTAGGATGAGATGTTAAACTGAAGCCATGTATGCCCTCTCAGGTGGATGTAAAAGATCCCATGGCCACTATTAAGAGAAGAGAAGGGGAGTTCTCCCCGGTGTCCTGGTCAATATTTATCCTTCAGCCAACATCACTAAAACAGATTATCTGGTCATTATCACATTGCTGTTTGTGGGATCTTGCTGTGCGCAATTTTGGCTGTCGCGTTTCCGACATTACAACAGTGACCACACTTCGAAAGTACTTCATTGACCTGAGGTTGTGAAAGACGCTGTAGAAATGGGAGTTCTTTCTCAGAGTGAAGTGTTGAGGTTTCTGTAATCCCACCACCAGCCCCACTCGCATTTAACTTTATAGCAGATATTCTGGATTGTCTGAGGAACCCCTCATCTGGCCACTGAGTTACGAGGAGTCGTCCTTCTTCCTGTGCTGGGGAAAGGTCTGGAGTCATGGACATGGATCGGTGAATTAACCAGGGTAGGCACTACTGCCACATTACGGAGACACTGGGGCCTAAATTCCTTCCCGCCCCAAACCGGCGCTGTGCACAAAATAAATCAGGCCAGCTGCGGGCACCTATCAGGCACCATGGGCAGCTCGCCTATCGCTGCCTTATGGATTTCGTTCCGTGCTGAGGCCCAGAGCAAAGTCCGGGAGAGGTGTAGACAATCCAGAGGGGGCGAGGATGAGCCGGTAGCTCTCCCACTCCTTCCACAAAATACTAAAGATTTACCAAGGTTTTGTGGCCTTTTTTGAGCAGCCTCCAATGGTCTCTTTAAGGACCTCGGGTCAGGCTGCTCACAAACCTGTAAATGCCAGTTGGAGCTTACCCCTCGCAAATCCCGACCAGGGCAAACCAAATTAGGAGTCCGGGTCTCAAATAAACACAGGACACTTCATTTCAATACTGAAACGAAGCCCGTGCTCATTAAATTAGTCCGTGTCTCACATGGGAATGGCAGGGGAGGATTCCATTGGTCAAAGAGCATGGTGACAACACTAAATGGGCAGGCTGTGAATCCATTCTATCCCAGTCATTTAAACACACTGGATGCAAAAGTGCAATATTTTAATTCTTGACTGGTCCACATCCAACCAGTCCGTATTAGTTCAATTAAAATCAGATATACAGCACACCTGGATTGAATGTGCGATCTTCGGTTCCACCACCCTTATATCATAGCTCCCCACTTCCTGGTAACCTCAGAAACCAGCAGACGAGAGTAAAGCCTAGGGCCTACCTGTCTCTGGGCGTTGTGTGAACGTCCTTCACTGGGGGACCGACACAACCTCTGGTCCCGGGACCCTTGCTGCGGATACTGAGCACGCTCCTCTGAGTTGCGCAGAGATCGATCAGGTGACAACAGGTGCTTTCTCTCCTTGGAACGGCCTCTCTCGCGACTGTCTGCGTATGGGATGTCCCCAGGCAGCGGTAAATCAGTCCTCAGCCCTGTGAGAGGGGGAAATTCATCGCAGAGAACTCTTCACGCAGAAATTCAATCTTATTAACCTTTTAAGACTTTCACAGACAGGTCAGTGTGTAACAGAATGCTAGTCTTATACAGGTAAGTGTGTAACAGATCACTAATCCTAGCTATATAAGTGTGTAAAAGAGTGCTAATCATAGCTAGGTCAGTTTGTAAGAGTGCTGGTCCTATACAGGTAAGTGTGTAAACAGATCGCTAATCTGTGCCAGGTTAGTGTGTAACAGAGTGCTAATCCAAGAGAGGTAAGTGTGTAAAACAGTGCTAATCCTAGCCACATAAATGTGTAAAAGATCGCTAATCTTAGATAGGTTAGTGTGTAGCAGGATGCTAATGCCAGACAGATCAGTGTGTAACAGGGTGCTAATCGTAAGAACAGAAAAAAGAGGAGCAGGAGTAGGCCACACGGCTCCTCGAGCCTGCTCCGCCATTCAGTAAGATCATCGCTGATCTTCGACCTCAACTCCATTTTTCCACTCGATCCCCATATCCCTTGATTCCCCGAGAGTCCAACAATCTATCGATCTCAGCCTTGAATATACTCCATGACTCAGCATCCACAGCCCTCTGGGAAGAGAATGCCAAAGATTCACAACCCTCTAAGTGAAGAAATTTTTCCTCATCTCAGTGTTAAATGGCCGACCCCTTATCCTGAGACTATACCCCCTAGTTCTAGACTCTCCAGCCAGTGGGAGCAACCTCTCAGCATCTACCCTATCAACACCTCTAAGAATTTTATACGTTTCAATGAGATCACCTCTCATTCTTCTAAACTCCAGAGAGTATAGGCCCATTCTACTCAATCTCTCCTCATAGGACAATCCTCTCATCCCAGGAATTAATCTAGTGAACCTTCATTGCACCGCCTCCAAGGCAAGTATATACTTCCTTAGGTAAGGAGACCAAAACTGTACACAGTACTCCAGGTGTGGTCTCACCAAAGCCCTGCATAATTGCAGCAAGACTTCCTTACTCTTATACTCCAATCCCCTTGCAATAAAGGCCAACAAACCATTTGCTTTCCTAATTGCTTGCTGTACCTGTATGTCAATTTTCTGTGTTCCTTGTATGAGGACACCCAGATCCCTCTGAACACCAACATTTAATAGTTTCTCACCATTTAAAAAATATTCTGTTTTTCTATTCTTCCCACCAAAGTGAATAACCTCACATTTCCCCACATTATACTCCATCTGCCACCTTCTTGCCCATTCACTTAACCTGTCTATATCCCTTTGCAGACTCTTTGTGTCCTCCTCACAGCTTACTTTCCCACCTAGCTTTGTATCGTCAGCAAACTTGGCTACATTACACTCAGTCCCTTCATCGAAGTCATTAATATAGATTGTAAATAGCTGAGGCCCAAGCACTGATCCTTGCGGCACCCCACTAGTTACAGCCTGTCAACCTGAAAATGACCCGTTTATCCCTACTCTGTTTTCTGTCCGTTAACCAATCCTCTATCCATGCTAATATATTAGCCCCAACCCAATGAGCCCATATCTTGTGTAACAACCTTTTATGTGGCACCTTATCTACCCTGCTAGTTACATCCTCAAAAAACTCTACTGAATTTGTCAAACACGATTTCCCTTTCATAAAACCATGTTGATTCTGCCTAATCATATTATGATTTTCTAAGTGCCCTGTTACCCCTTCCTTAATAATGGATTCCAGCATTTTCCTGATGTCTGATGTCAGGCTAACTGGCCTGTCGTTCCCTGTTTTCTCTCTCCCACCTTTCTTGAATAGCAGGGTTACATTTGCTACCTTCCAATCTGCTGGGACCATTCTAGGGAAACTAGGGAATTTTGGAAGATCACAACCAAAGCATCACTATCTCTTCAGCCACCTCTTTTAGAACCCTCGGATGTCGGCCATCAGGTCCAGGGGATTTGTCGGCTTTTAGTCTCATTAATTTCTCCAGTACTTTTTCTTTACTAATCAACCAGGTCAGTGTGTAACAGAGTGCTAGACCTATACAGGCAAGTATGTAACAGATCACTAACCCGTTCCAGGGTAGTGAGTAATGGAGCGCTAATCGGAGACAGGTAAGTGTGTAAAAGAGTGCTAATCCCAGCCAGGTCAGTGTGCAACAGAGCACTGATTCCAGCCAGGTAAGTGTGTAACAGAGCACTGATCCGAGCCAGGTAAGTGTGTAACAGAGCACTGATTCCAGCCAGGTAAGTGTGTAACAGAGCACTAATATCAGCCAGGTAAGTGTGTAACAGAGCACTAATATCAGCCAGGTAAGTGTGTAACAGAGCACTAATATCAGCCAGGTAAGTGTGTAACAGAGCACCAATATCAGCCAGGTAAGTGTGTAACAGAGCACTAATCCCAGCCAGGTAAGTGTGTAACAGAGCACTAATCCCAGCCAGGTAAGTGTATAACAGAGCACTAATATCAGCCAGGTAAGTGTGTAACAGAGCACTAATATCAGCCAGGTAAGTGTGTAACAGAGCACTAATATCAGCCAGGTAAGTGTGTAACAGAGCACTAATATCAGCCAGGTAAGTGTGTAACAGAGCACTAATATCAGCCAGGTAAGTGTGTAACAGAGCACTAATCCCAGCCAGATAAGTGTATAACAGAGCACTAATATCAGCCAGGTAAGTGTGTAACAGAGCACTAATATCAGCCAGGTAAGTGTGTAACAGAACACTAATATCAGCCAGGTAAGTGTGTAACAGAGCACTGATTCCAGCCAGGTAAGTGTGCAACAGAGCACAAGGACATATAAGGTAGCCAAACTTAGTGGGAGGATAGAAGATTGGGAATTCTTCAAAAGACAGCAAAAAGGAACTAAAGGATTGATTAAGAAAGGGAAGTTAGATTATGAAAAGAAATTAGCAAAAAATATAAAAACAGATAGCAAGAGTTTCTATAGTTATATAAAAAGAAAAAGGGTGGCTAAGGCAAACATAGGTCCCTTAGAGGATGAGACCGGGAAATTAATGGTGGGAAACATGGAGATGGCAAAAATATTTTGTTTCAGTCTTTACAGTAGAGGACACTAAGAATATCCCAACACTGGACAAACAGGGGACTCTCGGGGGGGAGGAGCTAAATACGATTAAAATCACTCAGGAGATGGTACTCAGTAAAATAATGGGACTCAAGGCGGATAAATCCCCTGGACCTGATGGCTTCCATCCTAGGGTCTTGAGGGAAGTGGCAGTAGGGATTGTGGATGCTTTGGTGATAGTTTTCCAAAATTCCCTGGACTCAGGAGAGGTCCCGGCAGATTGGAAAACTGCTAATGTAACACCGTTATTTAAAAAGGGTAGTAGGCAGAAGGCTGGAAATTATAGGCCAGTTAGCTTAACATCTGTGGTGGGTAAAATTTTGGAGTCTATTATTAAGGAGACAGTAACGGAACATTTAGATAAGCATAATTTAATAGGACAAAGTCAGCATGGCTTTATGAAGGGGAAGTCATGTCTGACAAATTTGCTTGAGTTCTTCGAGGATATAACGTATAGGGTGGATAAAGGAGAACCAGTGGACGTAGTGTATTTAGACTTCCAGAAGGCATTCGACAAGGTGCCACATAAAAGATTATTACTTAAGATAAAAAATCACGGGATTGGGGGTAATATTCTGGCATGGGTGGAGGATTGGTTATCGAACAGGAAACAGAGAGTTGGGATAAATGGTTCATTTTCGGACTGGCAACCAGTAACCAGTGGTGTTCCACAGGGGTCGGTGCTGGGTCCCCAACTCTTTACAATCTATATTAACGATTTGGAGGAGGGGACCGAGTGCAACATATCAAAATTTGCAGATGATACAAAGATGGGAGGGAAAGTAGAGAGTGAGGAGGACATAAAAAACCTGCAAGGGGATATAGACAGGCTGGGTGAGTGGGCGGAGATTTGGCAGATGCAATATAATATTGGAAAATGTGAGGTTATGCACTTTGGCAGGAAAAATCAGAGAGCAAGTTATTTTCTTAATGGCGAGAGACTGGAAAGTAGTGCAGTAAAAAGGGATCTGGGGGTCCTAGTGCAAGAAAATCAAAAAGTTGGTATGCAGGTGCAGCAGGTGATCAAGAAAGCCAACGGAATGTTGGCTTTTATTGCTAGGGGGATAGAATATAAAAACAGGGAGGTATTGCTGCAGTTATATAAGGTATTGGTGAGACCGCACCTGGAATACTGCATACAGTTTTGGTCTCCATACTTAAGAAAAGACATACTTGCTCTCGAGGCAGTACAAAGAAGGTTCACTCGGTTAATCCCGGGGATGAGGGGGCGGACATATGAGGAGAGGTTGAGTAGATTGGGACTCTACTCATTGGAGTTCAGAAGAATGAGAGGCGATCTTATTGAAACATATAAGATTGTGAAGGGTCTTGATCGGGTGGATGCAGTAAGGATGTTCCCAAAGATGGGTGAAACTAGAACTAGGGGGCATAATCTTAGAATAAGGGGCTGCTCTTTCAAAACTGAGATGAGGAGAAACTTCTTCACTCAGAGGGTGGTAGGTCTGTGGAATTTGCTGCCCCAGGAAGCTGTGGAAGCTACATCATTAGATAAATTTAAAACAGAAATAGACAGTTTCCTAGAAGTAAAGGGAATTAGGGGTTATGGGGAGCGGGCAGGAAATTGGACATGAAGCTGAGTTCGGATCGGTCAATGCCCTGTGGGTGGCGGAGAGGGCCCAGGGGCTATGTGGCCGGGTCCTGCTCCGACTTCTTGTGTTCTTTAGATTTGTGGTTGGGATCAGATCAGCCATGATCTTATTGAATGGCGGAGCAGGCTCGAGGGGCCGATTGGCCTACTCCTGCTCCAATTTCTTATGTTCTTATGTTCTAATCCCAGCCAGGTAAGTGTATAACAGAGCACTAATATCAGCCAGGTAAGTGTGTAACAGAGCACTAATATCATCCAGGTAAGTGTGTAACAGAGCACCAATATCAGCCAGGTAAGTGTGTAACAGAGCACTAATCCCAGCCAGGTAAGTGTGTAACAGAGCACTAATCCCAGCCAGGTAAGTGTATAATAGAGCACTAATATCAGCCAGGTAAGTGTGTAACAGAGCACTGATCCCAGCCAGGTAAGTGTATAACAGAGCACTAATATCAGCCAGGTAAGTGTGTAACAGAGCACTGATCCCAGCCAGGTCGAGAAATGAGAGATAGCACTAATCGCACTAATTTTCACATAGATTGGGAGAACCCGACTGCTCACACTGTAAGGGGAGCACGGTTCCAGAATATATTTGGAACAGTTTGAGAGCAATAGGTTTTAGAACTGACAAGGGAATGGGCCATAATAGATTTAGTGATGAGTAGCAAACCAAAGTTAGTTAACAATCTGACTGTAAGGGAGCATCTTGCAAATACGGACTACAATATGCTTGAATTTTAGGTTTGAGAGGCCGAAGGAAGAGAGTCACAAACCACGATTATACATTTAGGAAGGCGAACTTTGAAGTGATGGGAAATAAATTGACTGCAGTAAACTGGGCTGAATTGTTAATGGGCGAACCAATTGACCATCAGTGGGAAGTGGTTGGTACAATACAAGACCAGTACACACCCCTGAAAGACAAAAGCTCCACTTGTGCAGTTATGGTCAACAAATGAGGTAAGAGAGAGTATCAAACAAAAAGAAAAGGTTTACACAAATGCAAGGAAAAGTGGAAATCCAGCAGACTGGGAGAGCCACAAAAAGCACCAAGGGATACAAAGAATGAAATAAGAGGGACAAAGAGGGAGTATGAAAAGTAATTTGTGAGCCCATTAAAGACAGATGCAGGTGAGACTATAATGGATAATAAGGAAATGGCAGACCTGTTAAATAAGTATTTTGTATCTGTTTTCACGGTAAAGAAGTGGATAAAATACCAGCAGTACAGGGGAACCAAAAAATAAATCAAGGGGAGGAATTTCTTCCACAGAAAGCAGTAGATGCTAAATCAACTAGTAATTGTAAATCTGAGATTGATAGATTTTTGCTAACCAAGGGTATTAAGGGATATGGAGCCAATGCGGGTTAGGATCCAGATCAGTCCTGCTCTCATTGAATGGCAGAACAGGATCGAGGGGCTGAATGGCCTGCTCCTGATCTTATGTTCCAATGTCAAAAAACCAACCTTTGACCCCTCTGTCTTTGCAAACTAGCGCCCCATCTCCAACCTCCCTTTTCTCTCCAAAATCCTTGAACGTGATGTCGCCTCCCAAATCCAGGCCCATCTTTCCCATAACTCATGTTTGAATCCCTCCAATCAGGTTTCCGCCCCTGCTACAGTACTGAAACGGCCAATATCAAAGTCACAAATGACATCCTCCGTGACTGTGACTTTGGGAAACTATCCCTCCTCATCCTCCGTGACTGTGACTGTGGGAAACTATCCCTCCTCATCCTCCGTGACTGTGGGAAACTATCCCTCCTCATCCTCCGTCACTGTGAGAAACTATCCCTCCTCATCCTCCGTGACTGTGGGAAACTATCCCTCCTCATCCTCCGTGACCGTGGGAAACTATCCCTCCTCATCCTCCGTGACTGTGGGAAACTATCCCTCCTCATCCTCCGTCACTGTGGGAAACTATCCCTCCTCATCCTCCGTGACTGTGGGAAACTATCCCTCCTCATCCTCCGTGACTGTGGGAAACTATCCCTCCTCATCCTCCGTCACTGTGGGAAACTATCCCTCCTCATCCTCCGTGACTGTGGGAAACTATCCCTCCTCATCCTCCGTCACTGTGGGAAACTATCCCTCCTCATCCTCCGTGACCGTGGGAAACTATCCCTCCTCATCCTCCGTCACTGTGGGAAACTATCCCTCCTCATCCTCCGTCACTGTGGGAAACTATCCCTCCTCATCCTCCGTCACTGTGGGAAACTATCCCTCCTCATCCTCCGTCACTGTGGGAAACTATCCCTCCTCATCCTCCGTCACTGTGGGAAACTATCCCTCCTCATCCTCCGTCACTGTGGGAAACTATCCCTCCTCATCCTCCGTGACCGTGGGAAACTATCCCTCCTCATCCTCCGTCACTGTGGGAAACTATCCCTCCTCATCCTCCGTGACTGTGGGAAACTATCCCTCCTCATCCTCCGTCACTGTGGGAAACTATCCCTCCTCATCCTCCGTGACTGTGACTGTGGGAAACTATCCCTCCTCATCCTCCGTGACTGTGGGAAACTATCCCTCCTCATCCTCCGTCACTGTGGGAAACTATCCCTCCTCATCCTCCGTCACTGTGGGAAACTATCCCTCCTCATCCTCCGTGACTGTGGGAAACTATCCCTCCTCATCCTCCGTGACCGTGGGAAACTATCCCTCCTCATCCTCCGTGACTGTGACTGTGGGAAACTATCCCTCCTCATCCTCCGTGACTGTGGGAAACTATCCCTCCTCATCCTCCGTCACTGTGAGAAACTATCCCTCCTCATCCTCCGTGACTGTGGGAAACTATCCCTCCTCATCCTCCGTGACCGTGGGAAACTATCCCTCCTCATCCTCCGTGACTGTGGGAAACTATCCCTCCTCATCCTCCGTCACTGTGGGAAACTATCCCTCCTCATCCTCCGTGACTGTGGGAAACTATCCCTCCTCATCCTCCGTGACTGTGGGAAACTATCCCTCCTCATCCTCCGTCACTGTGGGAAACTAAACCTCCTCATCCTCCGTGACTGTGGGAAACTATCCCTCCTCATCCTCCGTCACTGTGGGAAACTATCCCTCCTCATCCTCCGTGACCGTGGGAAACTATCCCTCCTCATCCTCCGTCACTGTGGGAAACTATCCCTCCTCATCCTCCGTCACTGTGGGAAACTATCCCTCCTCATCCTCCGTCACTGTGGGAAACTATCCCTCCTCATCCTCCGTCACTGTGGGAAACTATCCCTCCTCATCCTCCGTCACTGTGGGAAACTATCCCTCCTCATCCTCCGTCACTGTGGGAAACTATCCCTCCTCATCCTCCGTGACCGTGGGAAACTATCCCTCCTCATCCTCCGTCACTGTGGGAAACTATCCCTCCTCATCCTCCGTGACTGTGGGAAACTATCCCTCCTCATCCTCCGTCACTGTGGGAAACTATCCCTCCTCATCCTCCGTGACTGTGACTGTGGGAAACTATCCCTCCTCATCCTCCGTGACTGTGGGAAACTATCCCTCCTCATCCTCCGTCACTGTGGGAAACTATCCCTCCTCATCCTCCGTCACTGTGGGAAACTATCCCTCCTCATCCTCCGTGACTGTGGGAAACTATCCCTCCTCATCCTCCGTGACCGTGGGAAACTATCCCTCCTCATCCTCCGTGACTGTGACTGTGGGAAACTATCCCTCCTCATCCTCCGTGACTGTGGGAAACTATCCCTCCTCATCCTCCGTCACTGTGGGAAACTATCCCTCCTCATCCTCCGTGACCGTGGGAAACTATCCCTCCTCATCCTCCGTGACTGTGGGAAACTATCCCTCCTCATCCTCCGTGACCGTGGGAAACTATCCCTCCTCATCCTCCGTCACTGTGGGAAACTATCCCTCCTCATCCTCCGTCACTGTGGGAAACTATCCCTCCTCATCCTCCGTGACTGTGGGAAACTATCCCTCCTCATCCTCCGTCACTGTGGGAAACTATCCCTCCTCATCATCCGTGACTGTGGGAAACTATCCCTCCTCATCCTCCGTCACTGTGGGAAACTATCCCTCCTCATCCTCCGTGACTGTGGGAAACTATCCCTCCTCATCCTCCGTGACCGTGGGAAACTATCCCTCCTCATCCTCCGTGACTGTGGGAAACTATCCCTCCTCATCCTCCGTCACTGTGGGAAACTATCCCTCCTCATCCTCCGTGACTGTGGGAAACTATCCCTCCTCATCCTCCGTGACTGTGGGAAACTATCCCTCCTCATCCTCCGTCACTGTGGGAAACTATCCCTCCTCATCCTCCGTGACTGACTGTGGGAAACTATCCCTCCTCATCCTCCGTCACTGTGGGAAACTATCCCTCCTCATCCTCCGTCACTGTGGGAAACTATCCCTCCTCATCCTCCGTGACTGTGGGAAACTATCCCTCCTCATCCTCCGTGACTGTGGGAAACTATCCCTCCTCATCCTCCGTGACTGTGGGAAACTATCCCTCCTCATCCTCCGTGACCGTGGGAAACTATCCCTCCTCATCCTCCGTGACTGTGGGAAACTATCCCTCCTCATCCTCCGTGACTGTGGGAAACTATCCCTCCTCATCCTCCGTGACTGTGGGAAACTATCCCTCCTCATCCTCCGTGACTGTGGGAAACTATCCCTCCTCATCCTCCGTGACCATGGGAAACTATCCCTCCTCATCCTCCGTGACTGTGGGAAACTATCCCTCCTCATCCTCCGTGACCGTGGGAAACTATCCCTCCTCATCCTCCGTCACTGTGGGAAACTATCCCTCCTCATCCTCCGTGACCGTGGGAAACTATCCCTCCTCATCCTCCGTCACTGTGGGAAACTATCCCTCCTCATCCTCCGTGACCGTGGGAAACTATCCCTCCTCATCCTCCGTGACTGTGGGAAACTATCCCTCCTCATCCTCCGTGACTGTGGGAAACTATCCCTCCTCATCCTCCGTGACCGTGGGAAACTATCCCTCCTCATCCTCCGTGACTGACCGTGGGAAACTATCCCTCCTCATCCTCCGTGACTGTGACTGTGGGAAACTATCCCTCCTCATCCTCCGTGACCGTGGGAAACTATCCCTCCTCATCCTCCGTCACTGTGGGAAACTATCCCTCCTCATCCTCCGTGACCGTGGGAAACTATCCCTCCTCATCCTCCGTGTCTGTGGGAAACTATCCCTCCTCATCCTCCGTGACTGTGGGAAACTATCCCTCCTCATCCTCCGTGTCTGTGGGAAACTATCCCTCCTCATCCTCCGTCACTGTGGGAAACTATCCCTCCTCATCCTCCGTGACTGTGGGAAACTATCCCTCCTCATCCTCCGTGTCTGTGGGAAACTATCCCTCCTCATCCTCCGTGACTGTGGGAAACTATCCCTCCTCATCCTCCGTGTCTGTGGGAAACTATCCCTCCTCATCCTCCGTCACTGTGGGAAACTATCCCTCCTCATCCTCCGTGACTGTGGGAAACTATCCCTCCTCATCCTCCGTGACCGTGGGAAACTATCCCTCCTCATCCTCCGTCACTGTGGGAAACTATCCCTCCTCATCCTCCGTCACTGTGGGAAACTATCCCTCCTCATCCTCCGTGACCGTGGGAAATTATCCCTCCTCATCCTCCGTGACTGTGGGAAACTATCCCTCCTCATCCTCCGTCACTGTGGGAAACTATCCCTCCTCATCCTCCGTGACTGACTGTGGGAAACTATCCCTCCTCATCCTCCGTGACCGTGGGAAACTATCCCTCCTCATCCTCCGTGACTGTGGGAAACTATCCCTCCTCATCCTCCGTCACTGTGGGAAACTATCCCTCCTCATCCTCCGTGACCGTGGGAAACTATCCCTCCTCATCCTCCGTGACTGTGGGAAACTATCCCTCCTCATCCTCCGTGACTGTGGGAAACTATCCCTCCTCATCCTCCGTCACTGTGGGAAACTATCCCTCCTCATCCTCCGTGACCGTGGGAAACTATCCCTCCTCATCCTCCGTGACTGTGGGAAACTATCCCTCCTCATCCTCCGTGACTGTGGGAAACTATCCCTCCTCATCCTCCGCGACTGTGGGAAACTATCCCTCCTCATCCTCCGTGACTGTGGGAAACTATCCCTCCTCATCCTCCGTGACTGTGGGAAACTATCCCTCCTCATCCTCCGTCACTGTGGGAAACTATCCCTCCTCATCCTCCGTCACTGTGGGAAACTATCCCTCCTCATCCTCCGTGACCGTGGGAAACTATCCCTCCTCATCCTCCGTGACTGTGGGAAACTATCCCTCCTCATCCTCCGTGACTGTGGGAAACTATCCCTCCTCATCCTCCGTGTCTGAGGGAAACTATCCCTCCTCATCCTCCGTCACTGTGGGAAACTATCCCTCCTCATCCTCCGTCACTGTGGGAAACTATCCCTCCTCATCCTCCGTGACTGTGGGAAACTATCCCTCCTCATCCTCCGTGACTGTGGGAAACTATCCCTCCTCATCCTCCGTCACTGTGGGAAACTATCCCTCCTCATCCTCCGTGACCGTGGGAAACTATCCCTCCTCATCCTCCGTGACTGTGGGAAACTATCCCTCCTCATCCTCCGTGACTGTGGGAAACTATCCCTCCTCATCCTCCGTCACTGTGGGAAACTATCCCTCCTCATCCTCCGTGACCGTGGGAAACTATCCCTCCTCATCCTCCGTGACTGTGGGAAACTATCCCTCCTCATCCTCCGTGACTGTGGGAAACTATCCCTCCTCATCCTCCGTGACTGTGGGAAACTATCCCTCCTCATCCTCCGTCACTGTGGGAAACTGTCCCTCCTCATCCTCCGTCACTGTGGGAAACTATCCCTCCTCATCCTCCGTCACTGTGGGAAACTATCCCTCCTCATCCTCCGTGACTGTGGGAAACTATCCCTCCTCATCCTCCGTGACCGTGGGAAACTATCCCTCCTCATCCTCCGTGACTCTGGGAAACTATCCCTTCTCATCCTCCGTGACCGTGGGAAACTATCCCTCCTCATCCTCCGTGACTCTGGGAAACTATCCCTCCTCATCCTCCGTGACCGTGGGAAACTATCCCTCCTCATCCTCCGTGACCGTGGGAAACTATCCCTCCTCATCCTCCGTGACCGTGGGAAACTATCCCTCCTCATCCTCCGTGACTGTGGGAAACTATCCCTCCTCATCCTCCGTGACTGTGGGAAACTATCCCTCCTCATCCTCCGTGACTGTGGGAAACTATCCCTCCTCATCCTCCGTGACTGTGGGAAACTATCCCTCCTCATCCTTCGTGACTGTGGGAAACTATCCCTCCTCATCCTCCGTGACTGTGGGAAGCTATCCCTCCTCATCCTCCGTGACTGTGGGAAACTATCCCTCCTCATCCTCCGTGACTGTGGGAAACTCTCCCTCCTCATCCTCCGTGACTGTGGGAAACTATCCCTCCTCATCCTCCGTGACTGTGGGAAACTCTCCCTCCTCATCCTCCGTGACTGTGGGAAACTATCCCTCCTCATCCTCCGTCACTGTGGGAAACTATCCCTCCTCATCCTCCGTGACTGTGGGAAACTATCCCTCCTCATCCTCCGTGACTGTGGGAAACTATCCCTCCTCATCCTCCGTGACCGTGGGAAACTATCCCTCCTCATCCTCCGTGACCGTGGGAAACTATCCGTCCTCATCCTCCGTGACTGTGGGAAACTATCCCTCCTCATCCTCCGTGACTGTGGGAAACTATCCCTCCTCATCCTCCGTGACTGTGGGAAACTATCCCTCCTCATCCTCCGTGACTGTGGGAAACTATCCCTCCTCATCCTCCGTCACTGTGGGAAACTATCCCTCCTCATCCTCCGTGACTGTGGGAAACTATCCCTCCTCATCCTCCGTGACTGTGGGAAACTATCCCTCCTCATCCTCCGTCACTGTGGGAAACTATCCCTCCTCATCCTCCGTCACTGTGGGAAACTATCCCTCCTCATCCTCCGTGACCGTGGGAAACTATCCCTCCTCATCCTCCGTGACTGTGGGAAACTATCCCTCCTCATCCTCCGTGACTGTGGGAAACTATCCCTCCTCATCCTCCGTCACTGTGGGAAACTATCCCTCCTCATCCTCCGTGAATGTGGGAAACTATCCCTCCTCATCCTCCGTGACTGTGGGAAACTATCCCTCCTCATCCTCCGTGACTGTGGGAAACTATCCCTCCTCATCCTCCGTGACTGTGGGAAACTATCCCTCCTCATCCTCCGTGACTGTGGGAAACTATCCCTCCTCATCCTCCGTGACCGTGGGAAACTATCCCTCCTCATCCTCCGTCACTGTGGGAAACTATCCCTCCTCATCCTCCGTCACTGTGGGAAACTATCCCTCCTCATCCTCCGTCACTGTGGGAAACTATCCCTCCTCATCCTCCGTCACTGTGGGAAACTATCCCTCCTCATCCTCCGTCACTGTGGGAAACTATCCCTCCTCATCCTCCGTGACTGACTCTGGGAAACTATCCCTCCTCATCCTCCGTGACCGTGGGAAACTCTCCCTCCTCATCCTCCGTGACCGTGGGAAACTATCCCTCCTCATCCTCCGTGACCGTGGGAAACTATCCCTCCTCATCCTCCGTGACCGTGGGAAACTATCCCTCCTCATCCTCCGTGACCGTGGGAAACTATCCCTCCTCATCCTCCGTGACTGTGGGAAACTATCCCTCCTCATCCTCCGTGACCGTGGGAAACTATCCCTCCTCATCCTCCGTGACCGTGGGAAACTCTCCCTCCTCATCCTCCGTGACCGTGGGAAACTATCCCTCCTCATCCTCCGTGACCGTGGGAAACTATCCCTCCTCATCCTCCGTGACTGTGGGAAACTCTCCCTCCTCATCCTCCGTGACCGTGGGAAACTATCCCTCCTCATCCTCCGTCACTGTGGGAAACTATCCCTCCTCATCCTCCGTGACTGTGGGAAACTATCCCTCCTCATCCTCCGTGACTGTGGGAAACTATCCCTCCTCATCCTCCGTGACCGTGGGAAACTATCCCTCCTCATCCTCCGTGACTGTGGGAAACTCTCCCTCCTCATCCTCCGTGACCGTGGGAAACTATCCCTCCTCATCCTCCGTCACTGTGGGAAACTCTCCCTCCTCATCCTCCGTGACCGTGGGAAACTATCCCTCCTCATCCTCCGTGACTGTGGGAAACTATCCCTCCTCATCCTCCGTCACTGTGGGAAACTATCCCTCCTCATCCTCCGTGACTGTGGGAAACTATCCCTCCTCATCCTCCGTGACTGTGGGAAACTATCCCTCCTCATCCTCCGTGACCGTGGGAAACTATCCCTCCTCATCCTCCGTGACTGACTGTGGGAAACTATCCCTCCTCATCCTTCGTGACTGTGGGAAACTATCCCTCCTCATCCTCCGTGACTGTGGGAAACTATCCCTCCTCATCCTCCGTCACTGTGGGAAACTATCCCTCCTCATCCTCCGTGACTGTGGGAAACTATCCCTCCTCATCCTCCGTGACCGTGGGAAACTATCCCTCCTCATCCTTCGTGACTGTGGGAAACTATCCCTCCTCATCCTCCGTGACCGTGGGAACTATCCCTCCTCATCCTCCGTGACTGTGGGAAACTATCCCTCCTCATCCTCCGTCACTGTGGGAAACTCTCCCTCCTCATCCTCCGTGACCGTGGGAACTATCCCTCCTCATCCTCCGTGACTGTGGGAAACTATCCCTCCTCATCCTCCGTCACTGTGGGAAACTATCCCTCCTCATCCTCCGTGACTGTGGGAAACTATCCCTCCTCATCCTCCGTGACTGTGGGAAACTATCCCTCCTCATCCTCCGTGACCGTGGGAAACTATCCCTCCTCATCCTCCGTGACTGACTGTGGGAAACTATCCCTCCTCATCCTTCGTGACTGTGGGAAACTATCCCTCCTCATCCTCCGTGACTGTGGGAAACTATCCCTCCTCATCCTCCGTCACTGTGGGAAACTATCCCTCCTCATCCTCCGTGACTGTGGGAAACTATCCCTCCTCATCCTCCGTGACCGTGGGAAACTATCCCTCCTCATCCTTCGTGACTGTGGGAAACTATCCCTCCTCATCCTCCGTGACCGTGGGAACTATCCCTCCTCATCCTCCGTGACTGTGGGAAACTATCCCTCCTCATCCTCCGTCACTGTGGGAAACTCTCCCTCCTCATCCTCCGTGACCGTGGGAACTATCCCTCCTCATCCTCCGTGACTGTGGGAAACTATCCCTCCTCATCCTCCGTCACTGTGGGAAACTATCCCTCCTCATCCTCCGTGACTGTGGGAAACTATCCCTCCTCATCCTCCGTGACTGTGGGAAACTATCCCTCCTCATCCTCCGTCACTGTGGGAAACTATCCCTCCTCATCCTCCGTCACTGTGGGAAACTATCCCTCCTCATCCTCCGTCACTGTGGGAAACTATCCCTCCTCATCCTCCGTGACTGTGGGAAACTATCCCTCCTCATCCTCCGTCACTGTGGGAAACTATCCCTCCTCATCCTCCGTGACCGTGGGAAACTATCCCTCCTCATCCTCCGTCACTGTGGGAAACTATCCCTCCACATCCTCCGTGACCGTGGGAAACTATCCCTCCTCATCCTCCGTGACCGTGGGAACTATCCCTCCTCATCCTCCGTGACTGTGGGAAACTATCCCTCCTCATCCTCCGTGACCGTGGGAAACTATCCCTCCTCATCCTCCGTGACCGTGGGAAACTATCCCTCCTCATCCTCCGTGACCGTGGGAAACTATCCCTCCTCATCCTCCGTGACTGTGACCGTGGGAAACTATCCCTCCTCATCCTCCGTGACTGTGGGAAACTATCCCTCCTCATCCTCCGTGACTCTGGGAAACTATCCCTCCTCATCCTCCGTGACTGACTGTGGGAAACTATCCCTCCTCATCCTCCGTGTCTGTGGGAAACTATCCCTCCTCATCCTTCGTGACTGTGGGAAACTATCCCTCCTCATCCTCCGTGACTGTGGGAAACTATCCCTCCTCATCCTCCGTGACTGTGGGAAACTATCCCTCCTCATCCTCCGTCACTGTGGGAAACTATCCCTCCTCATCCTCCGTCACTGTGGGAAACTATCCCTCCTCATCCTCCGTGACCGTGGGAAACTATCCCTCCTCATCCTCCGTCACTGTGGGAAACTATCCCTCCACATCCTCCATGACTGTGGGAAACTATCCCTCCTCATCCTCCGTCACTGTGGGAAACTATCCCTCCTCATCCTCCGTGACCGTGGGAAACTATCCCTCCTCATCCTCCGTCACTGTGGGAAACTATCCCTCCTCATCCTCCGTGACTGTGGGAAACTATCCCTCCTCATCCTCCGTGACCGTGGGAAACTATCCCTCCTCATCCTCCGTGACCGTGGGAAACTATCCCTCCTCATCCTCCGTGACTGTGGGAAACTATCCCTCCTCATCCTCCGTGACCGTGGGAAACTATCCCTCCTCATCCTCCGTGACTGTGGGAAACTATCCCTCCTCATCCTCCGTCACTGTGGGAAACTATCCCTCCTCATCCTCCGTGACTGTGGGAAACTATCCCTCCTCATCCTCCGTGACCGTGGGAAACTATCCCTCCTCATCCTCCGTGACCGTGGGAAACTATCCCTCCTCATCCTCCGTGACCGTGGGAAACTCTCCCTCCTCATCCTCCGTGACCGTGGGAAACTATCCCTCCTCATCCTCCGTGACTTTGGGAAACTATCCCTCCTCATCCTCCGTGACTGTGGGAAACTATCCCTCCTCATCCTCCGTGACCGTGGGAAACTATCCCTCCTCATCCTCCGTGACTGTGGGAAACTATCCCTCCTCATCCTCCGTGACTGTGGGAAACTATCCCTCCTCATCCTCCGTGACTTTGGGAAACTATCCCTCCTCATCCTCCGTGACTGTGGGAAACTATCCCTCCTCATCCTCCGTGACCGTGGGAAACTATCCCTCCTCATCCTCCGTGTCTGTGGGAAACTATCCCTCCTCATCCTCCGTGACTGTGGGAAACTATCCCTCCTCTTCCTCCGTGACTGTGGGAAACTATCCCTCCTCATCCTCCGTGACCGTGGGAAACTATCCCTCCTCATCCTCCGTGACTGTGGGAAACTCTCCCTCCTCATCCTCCGTGACCGTGGGAAACTATCCCTCCTCATCCTCCGTGACTGTGGGAAACTCTCCCTCCTCATCCTCCGTGACCGTGGGAAACTATCCCTCCTCATCCTCCGTGACTGTGGGAAACTATCCCTCCTCATCCTCCGTGACCGTGGGAAACTATCCCTCCTCATCCTCCGTGACTGTGGGAAACTATCCCTCCTCATCCTCCGTGACTGTGGGAAACTATCCCTCCTCATCCTCCGTGACTGTGGGAAACTATCCCTCCTCATCCTCCGTGACTGTGGGAAACTATCCCTCCTCATCCTCCGTCACTGTGGGAAACACTCCCTCCTCATCCTCCGTGACCGTGGGAAACTATCCCTCCTCATCCTCCGTGACGGTGGGAAACTCTCCCTCCTCATCCTCCGTGACCGTGGGAAACTATCCCTCCTCATCCTCCGTGACCGTGGGAAACTATCCCTCCTCATCCTCCGTGACCGTGGGAAACTATCCCTCCTCATCCTCCGTGACTGTGTCTGTGGGAAACTATCCCTCCTCATCCTCCGTGACCGTGGGAAACTATCCCTCCTCATCCTCCGTGACTGTGGGAAACTATCCCTCCTCATCCATCGTGACTGTGGGAAACTATCCCTCCTCATCCTCCGTGACTGTGGGAAACTATCCCTCCTCATCCTCCGTGACTGTGGGAAACTATCCCTCCTCATCCTCCGTGACTGTGGGAAACTATCCCTCCTCATCCTCCGTGACTGTGGGAAACTATCCCTCCTCATCCTCCGTGACTGTGGGAAACTATCCCTCCTCATCCTCCGTGACCGTGGGAAACTATCCCTCCTCATCCTCCGTCACTGTGGGAAACTATCCCTCCTCATCCTCCGTGACTGACTGTGGGAAACTATCCCTCCTCATCCTCCGTGACCGTGGGAAACTATCCCTCCTCATCCTCCGTGACTGTGTCTGTGGGAAACTATCCCTCCTCATCCTCCGTGACCGTGGGAAACTATCCCTCCTCATCCTCCGTGACTGTGGGAAACTATCCCTCCTCATCCATCGTGACTGTGGGAAACTATCCCTCCTCATCCTCCGTGACTGTGGGAAACTATCCCTCCTCATCCTCCGTCACTGTGGGAAACTATCCCTCCTCATCCTCCGTCACTGTGGGAAACTATCCCTCCTCATCCTCCGTGACTGACTGTGGGAAACTATCCCTCCTCATCCTCCGTGACTGTGGGAAACTATCCCTCCTCATCCTCCGTGACTGTGGGAAACTATCCCTCCTCATCCTCCGTGACTGTGGGAAACTATCCCTCCTCATCCTCCGTGACTGTGGGAAACTATCCCTCCTCATCCTCCGTGACTGTGGGAAACTATCCCTCCTCATCCTCCGTGACCGTGGGAAACTATCCCTCCTCATCCTCCGTCACTGTGGGAAACTATCCCTCCTCATCCTCCGTGACTGACTGTGGGAAACTATCCCTCCTCATCCTCCGTGACTGTGGGAAACTATCCCTCCTCATCCTCCGTGACTGTGGGAAACTATCCCTCCTCATCCTCCGTGACTGTGGGAAACTATCCCTCCTCATCCTCCGTGACTGACTGTGGGAAACTATCCCTCCTCATCCTCCGTGACTGTGGGAAACTATCCCTCCTCATCCTCCGTGACTGTGGGAAACTATCCCTCCTCATCCTCCGTGTCTGTGGGAAACTATCCCTCCTCATCCTCCGTGACTGTGGGAAACTATCCCTCCTCATCCTCCGTGACTGTGGGAAACTATCCCTCCTCATCCTCCGTGACCGTGGGAAACTATCCCTCCTCATCCTCCGTGACTGTGGGAAACTCTCCCTCCTCATCCTCCGTGACCGTGGGAAACTATCCCTCCTCATCCTCCGTCACTGTGGGAAACTATCCCTCCTCATCCTCCGTGACTGTGGGAAACTATCTCTCCTCATCCTCCGTGACTGTGGGAAACTATCCCTCCTCATCCTCCGTGACCGTGGGAAACTATCCCTCCTCATCCTCCGTGACTGTGGGAAACTCTCCCTCCTCATCCTCCGTGACCGTGGGAAACTATCCCTCCTCATCCTCCGTGACTGTGGGAAACTATCCCTCCTCATCCTCCGTGACCGTGGGAAACTATCCCTCCTCATCCTCCGTGACTGTGGGAAACTATCCCTCCTCATCCTCCGTGACTGTGGGAAACTATCCCTCCTCATCCTCCGTGACTGTGGGAAACTATCCCTCCTCATCCTCCGTGTCTGTGGGAAACTATCCCTCCTCATCCTCCGTGACTGTGGGAAACTATCCCTCCTCATCCTCCGTGACTGTGGGAAACTATCCCTCCTCATCCTCCGTGACTGTGGGAAACTATCCCTCCTCATCCTCCGTCACTGTGGGAAACACTCCCTCCTCATCCTCCGTGACCGTGGGAAACTATCCCTCCTCATCCTCCGTGACCGTGGGAAACTCTCCCTCCTCATCCTCCGTGACCGTGGGAAACTATCCCTCCTCATCCTCCGTGACCGTGGGAAACTATCCCTCCTCATCCTCCGTGACTGTGTCTGTGGGAAACTATCCCTCCTCATCCTCCGTGACCGTGGGAAACTATCCCTCCTCATCCTCCGTGACTGTGGGAAACTATCCCTCCTCATCCATCGTGACTGTGGGAAACTATCCCTCCTCATCCTCCGTGACTGTGGGAAACTATCCCTCCTCATCCTCCGTGACTGTGGGAAACTATCCCTCCTCATCCTCCGTGACTGTGGGAAACTATCCCTCCTCATCCTCCGTGACTGTGGGAAACTATCCCTCCTCATCCTCCGTGACTGTGGGAAACTATCCCTCCTCATCCTCCGTGACTGTGGGAAACTATCCCTCCTCATCCTCCGTGACTGTGGGAAACTATCCCTCCTCATCCTCCGTGACCGTGGGAAACTATCCCTCCTCATCCTCCGTCACTGTGGGAAACTATCCCTCCTCATCCTCCGTGACTGACTGTGGGAAACTATCCCTCCTCATCCTCCGTGACTGTGGGAAACTCTCCCTCCTCATCCTCCGTGACCGTGGGAAACTATCCCTCCTCATCCTCCGTGACCGTGGGAAACTATCCCTCCTCATCCTCCGTGACCGTGGGAAACTATCCCTCCTCATCCTCCGTGACTGTGTCTGTGGGAAACTATCCCTCCTCATCCTCCGTGACCGTGGGAAACTATCCCTCCTCATCCTCCGTGACTGTGGGAAACTATCCCTCCTCATCCATCGTGACTGTGGGAAACTATCCCTCCTCATCCTCCGTGACTGTGGGAAACTATCCCTCCTCATCCTCCGTGACTGTGGGAAATTATCCCTCCTCATCCTCCGTGACTGTGGGAAACTATCCCTCCTCATCCTCCGTGACTGTGGGAAACTATCCCTCCTCATCCTCCGTGACTGTGGGAAACTATCCCTCCTCATCCTCCGTGACCGTGGGAAACTATCCCTCCTCATCCTCCGTGACTGTGGGAAACTATCCCTCCTCATCCTCCGTGACTGTGGGAAACTATCCCTCCTCATCCTCCGTCACTGTGGGAAACTATCCCTCCTCATCCTCCGTCACTGTGGGAAACTATCCCTCCTCATCCTCCGTGACTGACTGTGGGAAACTATCCCTCCTCATCCTCCGTGACTGTGGGAAACTATCCCTCCTCATCCTCCGTGACTGTGGGAAACTATCCCTCCTCATCCTCCGTGACTGACTGTGGGAAACTATCCCTCCTCATCCTCCGTGACTGTGGGAAACTATCCCTCCTCATCCTCCGTGACTGTGGGAAACTATCCCTCCTCATCCTCCGTGACTGTGGGAAACTATCCCTCCTCATCCTCCGTGACTGTGGGAAACTATCCCTCCTCATCCTCCGTGACTGTGGGAAACTATCCCTCCTCATCCTCCGTGACCGTGGGAAACTATCCCTCCTCATCCTCCGTGACCGTGGGAAACTATCCCTCCTCATCCTCCGTGACGGTGGGAAACTATCCCTCCTCATCCTCCGTGACCGTGGGAAACTATCCCTCCTCATCCTCCGTGACCGTGGGAAACTATCCCTCCTCATCCTCCGTGACCGTGGGAAACTATCCCTCCTCATCCTCCGTGACCGTGGGAAACTATCCCTCCTCATCCTCCGTGACTGTGGGAAACTATCCCTCCTCATCCTCCGTGACCGTGGGAAACTATCCCTCCTCATCCTCCGTGACCGTGGGAAACTATCCCTCCTCATCCTCCGTGACTGTGGGAAACTATCCCTCCTCATCCTCCGTGACTGTGGGAAACTATCCCTCCTCATCCTCCGTGACCGTGGGAAACTATCCCTCCTCATCCTCCGTGACCGTGGGAAACTATCCCTCCTCATCCTCCGTGACCGTGGGAAACTATCCCTCCTCATCCTCCGTGACTGTGGGAAACTATCCCTCCTCATCCTCCGTGACTGTGGGAAACTATCCCTCCTCATCCTCCGTGACTGTGGGAAACTATCCCTCCTCATCCTCCGTGTCTGTGGGAAACTATCCCTCCTCATCCTCCGTGACCGTGGGAAACTATCCCTCCTCATCCTTCGTGACTGTGGGAAACTATCCCTCCTCATCCTCCGTGACCGTGGGAAACTATCCCTCCTCATCCTTCGTGACTGTGGGAAACTATCCCTCCTCATCCTCCGTCACTGTGGGAAACTATCCCTCCTCATCCTCCGTCACTGTGGGAAACTATCCCTCCTCATCCTCCGTGACCGTGGGAAACTATCCCTCCTCATCCTCCGTCACCGTGGGAAACTATTCCTCCTCATCCTCCGTGACCGTGGGAAACTATCCCTCCTCATCCTCCGTGACCGTGGGAAACTATCCCTCCTCATCCTCCGTGACCGTGGGAAACTATCCCTCCTCATCCTCCGTGACCGTGGGAAACTATCCCTCCTCATCCTCCGTGACCGTGGGAAACTATCCCTCCTCATCCTCCGTGACCGTGGGAAACTATCCCTCCTCATCCTCCGTGACCGTGGGAAACTATCCCTCCTCATCCTCCGTGACCGTGGGAAACTATCCCTCCTCATCCTCCGTGACTGTGGGAAACTATCCCTCCTCATCCTCCGTGACTGTGGGAAACTATCCCTCCTCATCCTCCGTGACTGTGGGAAACTATCCCTCCTCATCCTCCGTGTCTGTGGGAAACTATCCCTCCTCATCCTCCGTGACCGTGGGAAACTATCCCTCCTCATCCTCCGTGACCGTGGGAAACTATCCCTCCTCATCCTCCGTGACTGTGGGAAACTATCCCTCCTCATCCTTCGTGACTGTGGGAAACTATCCCTCCTCATCCTCCGTCACTGTGGGAAACTATCCCTCCTCATCCTCCGTGACCGTGGGAAACTATCCCTCCTCATCCTTCGTGACTGTGGGAAACTATCCCTCCTCATCCTCCGTCACTGTGGGAAACTATCCCTCCTCATCCTCCGTCACTGTGGGAAACTATCCCTCCTCATCCTCCGTGACCGTGGGAAACTATCCCTCCTCATCCTCCGTCACTGTGGGAAACTATCCCTCCTCATCCTCCGTGACCGTGGGAAACTATCCCTCCTCATCCTCCGTCACTGTGGGAAACTATCCCTCCTCATCCTCCGTCACTGTGGGAAACTATCCCTCCTCATCCTCCGTCACTGTGGGAAACTATCCCTCCTCATCCTCCGTCACTGTGGGAAACTATCCCTCCTCATCCTCCGTGACCGTGGGAAACTATCCCTCCTCATCCTCCGTCACTGTGGGAAACTATTCCTCCTCATCCTCCGTGACTGTGACTGTGGGAAACTATCCCTCCTCATCCTCCGTGACTGTGACTGTGGGAAACTATCCCTCCTCATCCTCTGTGACTGTGGGAAACTATCCCTCCTCATCCTCCGTGTCTGTGGGAAACTATCCCTCCTCATCCTCCGTGTCTGTGGGAAACTATCCCTCCTCATCCTCCGTGACCGTGGGAAACTATCCCTCCTCATCCTCCGTCACTGTGGGAAACTATCCCTCCTCATCCTCCGTGACTGTGGGAAACTATCCCTCCTCATCCTCCGTGACCGTGGGAAACTATCCCTCCTCATCCTCCGTGTCTGTGGGAAACTATCCCTCCTCATCCTCCGTGACCGTGGGAAACTATCCCTCCTCATCCTCCGTCACTGTGGGAAACTATCCCTCCTCATCCTCTGTGACTGTGGGAAACTATCCCTCCTCATCCTCCGTGACTGTGGGAAACTATCCCTCCTCATCCTCCGTGACTGTGGGAAACTATCCCTCCTCATCCTCCGTGACTGTGGGAAACTATCCCTCCTCATCCTCCGTGACTGTGGGAAACTATCCCTCCTCATCCTCTGTGTCTGTGGGAAACTATCCCTCCTCATCCTCCGTCACTGTGGGAAACTATCCCTCCTCATCCTCCGTGACCGTGGGAAACTATCCCTCCTCATCCTCCGTCACTGTGGGAAACTATCCCTCCTCATCCTCCGTGACTGTGGGAAACTATCCCTCCTCATCCTCCGTGACTGTGGGAAACTATCCCTCCTCATCCTCCGTGACCGTGGGAAACTATCCCTCCTCATCCTCCGTGACTGTGGGAAACTATCCCTCCTCATCCTCCGTCACTGTGGGAAACTATCCCTCCTCATCCTCCGTCACTGTGGGAAACTATCCCTCCTCATCCTCCGTGACTGTGGGAAACTATCCCTCCTCATCCTCCGTCACTGTGGGAAACTATCCCTCCTCATCCTCCGTGACCGTGGGAAACTATCCCTCCTCATCCTCCGTGACTGTGGGAAACTATCCCTCCTCATCCTCCGTCACTGTGGGAAACTATCCCTCCTCATCCTCCGTGACTGTGGGAAACTATCCCTCCTCATCCTCCGTGACTGTCTGTGGGAAACTATCCCTCCTCATCCTCCGTGACCGTGGGAAACTATCCCTCCTCATCCTCCGTGTCTGTGGGAAACTATCCCTCCTCATCCTCCGTGACTGTGGGAAACTATCCCTCCTCATCCTCCGTGACTGTGGGAAACTATCCCTCCTCATCCTCCGTGACTGTGGGAAACTATCCCTCCTCATCCTCCGTGACTGTGGGAAACTATCCCTCCTCATCCTCCGTGACCGTGGGAAACTATCCCTCCTCATCCTCCGTGACCGTGGGAAACTATCCCTCCTCATCCTCCGTGACTGTGGGAAACTATCCCTCCTCATCCTCCGTGACTGTGGGAAACTATCCCTCCTCATCCTCCGTCACTGTGGGAAACTATCCCTCCTCATCCTCCGTGACTGTGGGAAACTATCCCTCCTCATCCTCCGTCACTGTGGGAAACTATCCCTCCTCATCCTCCGTGACCGTGGGAAACTATCCCTCCTCATCCTCCGTCACTGTGACTGTGGGAAACTATCCCTCCTCATCCTCCGTGACCGTGGGAAACTATCCCTCCTCATCCTCCGTGACTGTGGGAAACTATCCCTCCTCATCCTCCGTGACTGTGGAAAACTATCCCTCCTCATCCTCCGTGACTGTGACTGTGGGAAACTATCCCTCCTCATCCTCCGTGACCGTGGGAAACTATCCCTCCTCATCCTCCGTGACTGTGGGAAACTATCCCTCCTCATCCTCCGTGACTGTGGGAAACTATCCCTCCTCATCCTCCGTGACCGTGGGAAACTATCCCTCCTCATCCTCCGTGACTGTGGGAAACTATCCCTCCTCATCCTCCGTCACTGTGGGAAACTATCCCTCCTCATCCTCCGTGACTGTGGGAAACTATCCCTCCTCATCCTCCGTGACTGTGGGAAACTATCCCTCCTCATCCTCCGTGACTGTGGGAAACTATCCCTCCTCATCCTCCGTGACAGTGGGAAACTATCCCTCCTCATCCTCCGTGACTGTGGGAAACTATCCCTCCTCATCCTCCGTGACTGTGGGAAACTATCCCTCCTCATCCTCCGTGACTGTGGGAAACTATCCCTCCTCATCCTCCGTCACTGTGGGAAACTATCCCTCCTCATCCTCCGTGACTGTGGGAAACTATCCCTCCTCATCCTCCGTGACTGTGGGAAACTATCGCTCCTCATCCTCCGTGACTGTGGGAAACTATCCCTCCTCATCCTCCGTGACCGTGGGAAACTATCCCTCCTCATCCTCCGTGACTGTGGGAAACTATCCCTCCTCATCCTCCGTGACCGTGGGAAACTATCCCTCCTCATCCTTCGTGACTGTGGGAAACTATCCCTCCTCATCCTCTGTGACTGTGGGAAACTATCCCTCCTCATCCTCCGTGTCTGTGGGAAACTATCCCTCCTCATCCTCCGTGACCGTGGGAAACTATCCCTCCTCATCCTCCGTGACCGTGGGAAACTATCCCTCCTCATCCTCCGTGACCGTGGGAAACTATCCCTCCTCATCCTCCGTGACTGTGGGAAACTATCCCTCCTCATCCTCCGTCACTGTGGGAAACTATCCCTCCCCATCCTCCGTGACCGTGGGAAACTATCCCTCCTCATCCTCCGTGACCGTGGGAAACTATCCCTCCTCATCCTCCGTGACTGTGGGAAACTATCCCTCCTCATCCTCCGTGACTGTGGGAAACTATCCCTCCTCATCCTCCGTGACCGTGGGAAACTATCCCTCCTCATCCTCCGTCACTGTGGGAAACTATCCCTCCTCATCCTCCGTCACTGTGGGAAACTATCCCTCCTCATCCTCCGTGACTGTGGGAAACTATCCCTCCTCATCCTCCGTGACCGTGGGAAACTATCCCTCCTCATCCTCCGTGACTGTGGGAAACTATCCCTCCTCATCCTCCGTCACTGTGGGAAACTATCCCTCCTCATCCTCCGTGACTGTGGGAAACTATCCCTCCTCATCCTCCGTGACTGTGGGAAACTATCCCTCCTCATCCTCCGTCACTGTGGGAAACTATCCCTCCTCATCCTCCGTGACTGTGGGAAACTATCCCTCCTCATCCTCCGTCACTGTGGGAAACTATCCCTCCTCATCCTCCGTGGCTGTGGGAAACTATCCCTCCTCATCCTCCGTCACTGTGGGAAACTATCCCTCCTCATCCTCCGTGACTGACTGTGGGAAACTATCCCTCCTCATCCTCCGTGACTGTGGGAAACTATCCCTCCTCATCCTCCGTGACCGTGGGAAACTATCCCTCCTCATCCTCCGTGACCGTGGGAAACTATCCCTCCTCATCCTCCGTGACTGTGGGAAACTATCCCTCCTCATCCTCCGTGACTGTGGGAAACTATCCCTCCTCATCCTCCGTCACTGTGGGAAACTATCCCTCCTCATCCTCCGTGACCGTGGGAAACTATCCCTCCTCATCCTCCGTGACTGTGGGAAACTATCCCTCCTCATCCTCCGTGACCGTGGGAAACTATCCCTCCTCATCCTCCGTCACTGTGGGAAACTATCCCTCCTCATCCTCCGTGACCGTGGGAAACTATCCCTCCTCATCCTCCGTCACTGTGGGAAACTATCCCTCCTCATCCTCCGTGACTGTGGGAAACTATCCCTCCTCATCCTCCGTGACCGTGGGAAACTATCCCTCCTCATCCTCCGTCACTGTGGGAAACTATCCCTCCTCATCCTCCGTGACCGTGGGAAACTATCCCTCCTCATCCTCTGTGACTGTGGGAAACTATCCCTCCTCATCCTCCGTGACTGTGGGAAACTATCCCTCCTCATCCTCCGTGACTGTGGGAAACTATCCCTCCTCATCCTCCGTGACTGTGGGAAACTATCCCTCCTCATCCTCCGTGACTGTGGGAAACTATCCCTCCTCATCCTCTGTGTCTGTGGGAAACTATCCCTCCTCATCCTCCGTCACTGTGGGAAACTATCCCTCCTCATCCTCCGTGACCGTGGGAAACTATCCCTCCTCATCCTCCGTCACTGTGGGAAACTATCCCTCCTCATCCTCCGTGACTGTGGGAAACTATCCCTCCTCATCCTCCGTGACTGTGGGAAACTATCCCTCCTCATCCTCCGTGACCGTGGGAAACTATCCCTCCTCATCCTCCGTGACTGTGGGAAACTATCCCTCCTCATCCTCCGTCACTGTGGGAAACTATCCCTCCTCATCCTCCGTCACTGTGGGAAACTATCCCTCCTCATCCTCCGTGACTGTGGGAAACTATCCCTCCTCATCCTCCGTCACTGTGGGAAACTATCCCTCCTCATCCTCCGTGACCGTGGGAAACTATCCCTCCTCATCCTCCGTGACTGTGGGAAACTATCCCTCCTCATCCTCCGTCACTGTGGGAAACTATCCCTCCTCATCCTCCGTGACTGTGGGAAACTATCCCTCCTCATCCTCCGTGACTGTCTGTGGGAAACTATCCCTCCTCATCCTCCGTGACCGTGGGAAACTATCCCTCCTCATCCTCCGTGTCTGTGGGAAACTATCCCTCCTCATCCTCCGTGACTGTGGGAAACTATCCCTCCTCATCCTCCGTGACTGTGGGAAACTATCCCTCCTCATCCTCCGTGACTGTGGGAAACTATCCCTCCTCATCCTCCGTGACTGTGGGAAACTATCCCTCCTCATCCTCCGTGACCGTGGGAAACTATCCCTCCTCATCCTCCGTGACCGTGGGAAACTATCCCTCCTCATCCTCCGTGACTGTGGGAAACTATCCCTCCTCATCCTCCGTGACTGTGGGAAACTATCCCTCCTCATCCTCCGTCACTGTGGGAAACTATCCCTCCTCATCCTCCGTGACTGTGGGAAACTATCCCTCCTCATCCTCCGTCACTGTGGGAAACTATCCCTCCTCATCCTCCGTGACCGTGGGAAACTATCCCTCCTCATCCTCCGTCACTGTGACTGTGGGAAACTATCCCTCCTCATCCTCCGTGACCGTGGGAAACTATCCCTCCTCATCCTCCGTGACTGTGGGAAACTATCCCTCCTCATCCTCCGTGACTGTGGAAAACTATCCCTCCTCATCCTCCGTGACTGTGACTGTGGGAAACTATCCCTCCTCATCCTCCGTGACCGTGGGAAACTATCCCTCCTCATCCTCCGTGACTGTGGGAAACTATCCCTCCTCATCCTCCGTGACTGTGGGAAACTATCCCTCCTCATCCTCCGTGACCGTGGGAAACTATCCCTCCTCATCCTCCGTGACTGTGGGAAACTATCCCTCCTCATCCTCCGTCACTGTGGGAAACTATCCCTCCTCATCCTCCGTGACTGTGGGAAACTATCCCTCCTCATCCTCCGTCACTGTGGGAAACTATCCCTCCTCATCCTCCGTGACTGTGGGAAACTATCCCTCCTCATCCTCCGTGACTGTGGGAAACTATCCCTCCTCATCCTCCGTGACTGTGGGAAACTATCCCTCCTCATCCTCCGTGACAGTGGGAAACTATCCCTCCTCATCCTCCGTGACTGTGGGAAACTATCCCTCCTCATCCTCCGTGACTGTGGGAAACTATCCCTCCTCATCCTCCGTGACTGTGGGAAACTATCCCTCCTCATCCTCCGTCACTGTGGGAAACTATCCCTCCTCATCCTCCGTGACTGTGGGAAACTATCCCTCCTCATCCTCCGTGACTGTGGGAAACTATCGCTCCTCATCCTCCGTGACTGTGGGAAACTATCCCTCCTCATCCTCCGTGACCGTGGGAAACTATCCCTCCTCATCCTCCGTGACTGTGGGAAACTATCCCTCCTCATCCTCCGTGACCGTGGGAAACTATCCCTCCTCATCCTTCGTGACTGTGGGAAACTATCCCTCCTCATCCTCTGTGACTGTGGGAAACTATCCCTCCTCATCCTCCGTGTCTGTGGGAAACTATCCCTCCTCATCCTCCGTGACCGTGGGAAACTATCCCTCCTCATCCTCCGTGACCGTGGGAAACTATCCCTCCTCATCCTCCGTGACCGTGGGAAACTATCCCTCCTCATCCTCCGTGACTGTGGGAAACTATCCCTCCTCATCCTCCGTCACTGTGGGAAACTATCCCTCCCCATCCTCCGTGACCGTGGGAAACTATCCCTCCTCATCCTCCGTGACCGTGGGAAACTATCCCTCCTCATCCTCCGTGACTGTGGGAAACTATCCCTCCTCATCCTCCGTGACTGTGGGAAACTATCCCTCCTCATCCTCCGTGACCGTGGGAAACTATCCCTCCTCATCCTCCGTCACTGTGGGAAACTATCCCTCCTCATCCTCCGTCACTGTGGGAAACTATCCCTCCTCATCCTCCGTGACTGTGGGAAACTATCCCTCCTCATCCTCCGTGACCGTGGGAAACTATCCCTCCTCATCCTCCGTGACTGTGGGAAACTATCCCTCCTCATCCTCCGTCACTGTGGGAAACTATCCCTCCTCATCCTCCGTGACTGTGGGAAACTATCCCTCCTCATCCTCCGTGACTGTGGGAAACTATCCCTCCTCATCCTCCGTCACTGTGGGAAACTATCCCTCCTCATCCTCCGTGACTGTGGGAAACTATCCCTCCTCATCCTCCGTCACTGTGGGAAACTATCCCTCCTCATCCTCCGTGGCTGTGGGAAACTATCCCTCCTCATCCTCCGTCACTGTGGGAAACTATCCCTCCTCATCCTCCGTGACTGACTGTGGGAAACTATCCCTCCTCATCCTCCGTGACTGTGGGAAACTATCCCTCCTCATCCTCCGTGACCGTGGGAAACTATCCCTCCTCATCCTCCGTGACCGTGGGAAACTATCCCTCCTCATCCTCCGTGACTGTGGGAAACTATCCCTCCTCATCCTCCGTGACTGTGGGAAACTATCCCTCCTCATCCTCCGTCACTGTGGGAAACTATCCCTCCTCATCCTCCGTGACCGTGGGAAACTATCCCTCCTCATCCTCCGTGACTGTGGGAAACTATCCCTCCTCATCCTCCGTGACCGTGGGAAACTATCCCTCCTCATCCTCCGTCACTGTGGGAAACTATCCCTCCTCATCCTCCGTGACCGTGGGAAACTATCCCTCCTCATCCTCCGTCACTGTGGGAAACTATCCCTCCTCATCCTCCGTGACTGTGGGAAACTATCCCTCCTCATCCTCCGTGACCGTGGGAAACTATCCCTCCTCATCCTCCGTCACTGTGGGAAACTATCCCTCCTCATCCTCCGTGACCGTGGGAAACTATCCCTCCTCATCCTCCGTCACTGTGGGAAACTATCCCTCCTCATCCTCCGTGACCGTGGGAAACTATCCCTCCTCATCCTCCGTCACTGTGGGAAACGATCCCTCCTCATCCTCCGTGACTGTGGGAAACTATCCCTCCTCATCCTCCGTGACTGTGGGAAACTATCCCTCCTCATCCTCCGTGACCGTGGGAAACTATCCCTCCTCATCCTCCGTCACTGTGGGAAACTATCCCTCCTCATCCTCCGTGACTGTGGGAAACTATCCCTCCTCATCCTCCGTGACTGTGGGAAACTATCCCTCCTCATCCTCCGTGACTGTGGGAAACTATCCCTCCTCATCCTCCGTGTCTGTGGGAAACTATCCCTCCTCATCCTCCGTGACCGTGGGAAACTATCCCTCCTCATCCTCCGTGTCTGTGGGAAACTATCCCTCCTCATCCTCCGTGACTGTGGGAAACTATCCCTCCTCATCCTCCGTGACTGTGGGAAACTATCCCTCCTCATCCTCCGTGTCTGTGGGAAACTATCCCTCCTCATCCTCCGTGACTGTGGGAAACTATCCCTCCTCATCCTCCGTGACTGTGGGAAACTATCCCTCCTCATCCTCCGTCACTGTGGGAAACTATCCCTCCTCATCCTCCGTGACTGTGGGAAACTATCCCTCCTCATCCTCCGTGACTGTGGGAAACTATCCCTCCTCATCCTCCGTGACTGTGGGAAACTATCCCTCCTCATCCTCCGTGACCGTGGGAAACTATCCCTCCTCATCCTCCGTCACTGTGGGAAACTATCCCTCCTCATCCTCCGTGACTGTGGGAAACTATCCCTCCTCATCCTCCGTGACTGTGGGAAACTATCCCTCCTCATCCTCCGTCACTGTGGGAAACTATCCCTCCTCATCCTCCGTGACTGTGGGAAACTATCCCTCCTCATCCTCCGTGACTCTGGGAAACTATCCCTCCTCATCCTCCGTGACTGTGGGAAACTATCCCTCCTCATCCTCCGTGACTGTGACTGTGGGAAACTATCCCTCCTCATCCTCCGTCACCGTGGGAAACTATCCCTCCTCATCCTCCGTGACTGTGGGAAACTATCCCTCCTCATCCTCCGTGACTGTGGGAAACTATCCCTCCTCATCCTCCGTGACTGTGGGAAACTATCCCTCCTCATCCTCCGTGACCGTGGGAAACTATCCCTCCTCATCCTCCGTGACCGTGGGAAACTATCCCTCCTCATCCTCCGTGACTGTGGGAAACTATCCCTCCTCATCCTCCGTGACTGTGGGAAACTATCCCTCCTCATCCTCCGTGACCGTGGGAAACTATCCCTCCTCATCCTCCGTCACTGTGGGAAACTATCCCTCCTCATCCTCCGTGACCGTGGGAAACTATCCCTCCTCATCCTCCGTGACCGTGGGAAACTATCCCTCCTCATCCTCCGTGACTGTGGGAAACTATCCCTCCTCATCCTCCGTGACCGTGGGAAACTATCCCTCCTCATCCTCCGTCACTGTGGGAAACTATCCCTCCTCATCCTCCGTGACTGTGGGAAACTATCCCTCCTCATCCTCCGTCACTGTGGGAAACTATCCCTCCTCATCCTCCGTGACTGTGGGAAACTATCCCTCCTCATCCTCCGTGACTGTGGGAAACTATCCCTCCTCATCCTCCGTGACCGTGGGAAAATATCCCTCCTCATCCTCCGTGACCGTGGGAAAATATCCCTCCTCATCCTCCGTGACTGTGGGAAACTATCCCTCCTCATCCTCCGTGACCGTGGGAAACTATCCCTCCTCATCCTCCGTGACTGTGGGAAACTATCCCTCCTCATCCTCCGTCACTGTGGGAAACTATCCCTCCTCATCCTCCGTGTCTGTGGGAAACTATCCCTCCTCATCCTCCGTCACTGTGACTGTGGGAAACTATCCCTCCTCATCATCCGTGACTGTGGGAAACTATCCCTCCTCATCCTCCGTGACTGTGGGAAACTATCCCTCCTCATCCTCCGTGACTGTGGGAAACTATCCCTCCTCATCCTCCGTCACTGTGGGAAACTATCCCTCCTCATCCTCCGTGACTGTGGGAAACTATCCCTCCTCATCCTCCGTGTCTGTGGGAAACTATCCCTCCTCATCCTCCGTCACTGTGGGAAACTATCCCTCCTCATCCTCCGTCACTGTGGGAAACTATCCCTCCTCATCCTCCGTCACTGTGGGAAACTATCCCTCGTCATCCTCCGTCACTGTGGGAAACTATCCCTCCTCATCCTCCGTGTCTGTGGGAAACTATCCCTCCTCATCCTCCGTCACTGTGGGAAACTATCCCTCCTCATCCTCCGTCACTGTGGGAAACTGTCCCTCCTCATCCTCCGTGACCGTGGGAAACTATCCCTCCTCATCCTCCGTCACTGTGGGAAACTCTCCCGCCTCATCCTCCGTGACCGTGGGAAACTATCCCTCCTCATCCTCCGTGACTGTGGGAAACTATCCCTCCTCATCCTCCGTCACTGTGGGAAACTATCCCTCCTCATCCTCCGTCACTGTGGGAAACTATCCCTCCTCATCCTCCGTGACTGTGGGAAACTATCCCTCCTCATCCTCCGTGACTGTGGGAAACTATCCCTCCTCATCCTCCGTCACTGTGGGAAACTATCCCTCCTCATCCTCCGTGACTGTGGGAAACTATCCCTCCTCATCCTCCGTGACTGTGGGAAACTATCCCTCCTCATCCTCCGTGACTGTGGGAAACTATCCCTCCTCATCCTCCGTCACTGTGGGAAACTATCCCTCCTCATCCTCCGTGACCGTGGGAAACTATCCCTCCTCATCCTCCGTGACCGTGGGAAACTATCCCTCCTCATCCTCCGTCACTGTGGGAAACTATCCCTCCTCATCCTCCGTGACCGTGGGAAACTATCCCTCCTCATCCTCCGTGACTGTGGGAAACTATCCCTCCTCATCCTCCGTCACCGTGGGAAACTATCCCTCCTCATCCTCCGTCACCGTGGGAAACTATCCCTCCTCATCCTCCGTGACTGTGGGAAACTATCCCTCCTCATCCTCCGTCACTGTGGGAAACTATCCCTCCTCATCCTCCGTCACTGTGGGAAACTATCCCTCCTCATCCTCCGTCACTGTGGGAAACTATCCCTCCTCATCCTCCGTGACTGTGGGAAACTATCCCTCCTCATCCTCCGTGTCTGTGGGAAACTATCCCTCCTCATCCTCCGTGTCTGTGGGAAACTATCCCTCCTCATCCTCCGTGACTGTGGGAAACTATCCCTCCTCATCCTCCGTGACCGTGGGAAACTATCCCTCCTCATCCTCCGTCACTGTGGGAAACTATCCCTCCTCATCCTCCGTGACCGTAGGAAACTATCCCTCCTCATCCTCCGTGACTGTGGGAAACTATCCCTCCTCATCCTCCGTGACTGTGGGAAACTATCCCTCCTCATCCTCCGTGACCGTAGGAAACTATCCCTCCTCATCCTCCGTGACTGTGGGAAACTATCCCTCCTCATCCTCCGTGACTGTGGGAAACTATCCCTCCTCATCCTCCGTGACCGTAGGAAACTATCCCTCCTCATCCTCCGTGACTGTGGGAAACTATCCCTCCTCATCCTCCGTCACTGTGGGAAACTATCCCTCCTCATCCTCCGTCACCGTGGGAAACTATCCCTCCTCATCCTCCGTCACCGTGGGAAACTATCCCTCCTCATCCTCCGTCACCGTGGGAAACGATCCCTCCTCATCCTCCGTGACTGTGGGAAACTATCCCTCCTCATCCTCCGTGACTGTGGGAAACTATCCCTCCTCATCCTCCGTCACTGTGGGAAACTATCCCTCCTCATCCTCCGTGACTGTGGGAAACTATCCCTCCTCATCCTCCGTCACTGTGGGAAACTATCCCTCCTCATCCTCCGTGACTGTGGGAAACTATCCCTCCTCATCCTCCGTCACTGTGGGAAACTATCCCTCCTCATCCTCCGTCACTGTGGGAAACTATCCCTCCTCATCCTCCGTGACCGTGGGAAACTATCCCTCCTCATCCTCCGTGACCGTGGGAAACTATCCCTCCTCATCCTCCGTGACCGTGGGAAACTATCCCTCCTCATCCTCCGTCACTGTGGGAAACTATCCCTCCTCATCCTCCGTCACTGTGGGAAACTATCCCTCCTCATCCTCCGTCACTGTGGGAAACTATCCCTCCTCATCCTCCGTGACCGTGGGAAACTATCCCTCCTCATCCTCCGTGACCGTGGGAAACTATCCCTCCTCATCCTCCGTGACTGTGGGAAACTATCCCTCCTCATCCTCCGTCACTGTGGGAAACTATCCCTCCTCATCCTCCGTGACCGTGGGAAACTATCCCTCCTCATCCTCCGTGACCGTGGGAAACTATCCCTCCTCATCCTCCGTGACTGTGGGAAACTATCCCTCCTCATCCTCCGTGACCGTGGGAAACTATCCCTCCTCATCCTCCGTCACTGTGGGAAACTATCCCTCCTCATCCTCCGTCACTGTGGGAAACTATCCCTCCTTATCCTCCGTGACTGTGGGAAACTATCCCTCCTCATCCTCCGTCACTGTGGGAAACTATCCCTCCTCATCCTCCGTGACCGTGGGAAAATATCCCTCCTCATCCTCCGTGACCGTGGGAAAATATCCCTCCTCATCCTCCGTGACTGTGGGAAACTATCCCTCCTCATCCTCCGTGACCGTGGGAAACTATCCCTCCTCATCCTCCGTGACTGTGACTGTGGGAAACTATCCCTCCTCATCATCCGTGACTGTGGGAAACTATCCCTCCTCATCCTCCGTGACTCTGGGAAACTATCCCTCCTCATCCTCCGTGACTGTGGGAAACTATCCCTCCTCATCCTCCGTGACTGTGACTGTGGGAAACTATCCCTCCTCATCCTCCGTCACCGTGGGAAACTATCCCTCCTCATCCTCCGTGACCGTGGGAAACTATCCCTCCTCATCCTCCGTGACTGTGGGAAACTATCCCTCCTCATCCTCCGTGACTGTGGGAAACTATCCCTCCTCATCCTCCGTGACCGTGGGAAACTATCCCTCCTCATCCTCCGTGACCGTGGGAAACTATCCCTCCTCATCCTCCGTGACTGTGGGAAACTATCCCTCCTCATCCTCCGTGACTGTGGGAAACTATCCCTCCTCATCCTCCGTGACCGTGGGAAACTATCCCTCCTCATCCTCCGTCACTGTGGGAAACTATCCCTCCTCATCCTCCGTGACCGTGGGAAACTATCCCTCCTCATCCTCCGTGACCGTGGGAAACTATCCCTCCTCATCCTCCGTGACTGTGGGAAAGTATCCCTCCTCATCCTCCGTGACCGTGGGAAACTATCCCTCCTCATCCTCCGTCACTGTGGGAAACTATCCCTCCTCATCCTCCGTGACTGTGGGAAACTATCCCTCCTCATCCTCCGTGACTGTGGGAAACTATCCCTCCTCATCCTCCGTGACTGTGGGAAACTATCCCTCCTCATCCTCCGTGACCGTGGGAAAATATCCCTCCTCATCCTCCGTGACCGTGGGAAAATATCCCTCCTCATCCTCCGTGACTGTGGGAAACTATCCCTCCTCATCCTCCGTGACCGTGGGAAACTATCCCTCCTCATCCTCCGTGACTGTGGGAAACTATCCCTCCTCATCCTCCGTCACTGTGGGAAACTATCCCTCCTCATCCTCCGTGTCTGTGGGAAACTATCCCTCCTCATCCTCCGTCACTGTGACTGTGGGAAACTATCCCTCCTCATCATCCGTGACTGTGGGAAACTATCCCTCCTCTTTCTCCGTGACTGTGGGAAACTATCCCTCCTCATCCTCCGTGACTGTGGGAAACTATCCCTCCTCATCCTCCGTCACTGTGGGAAACTATCCCTCCTCATCCTCCGTGACTGTGGGAAACTATCCCTCCTCATCCTCCGTGTCTGTGGGAAACTATCCCTCCTCATCCTCCGTCACTGTGGGAAACTATCCCTCCTCATCCTCCGTCACTGTGGGAAACTATCCCTCCTCATCCTCCGTCACTGTGGGAAACTATCCCTCGTCATCCTCCGTCACTGTGGGAAACTATCCCTCCTCATCCTCCGTGTCTGTGGGAAACTATCCCTCCTCATCCTCCGTCACTGTGGGAAACTATCCCTCCTCATCCTCCGTCACTGTGGGAAACTGTCCCTCCTCATCCTCCGTGACCGTGGGAAACTATCCCTCCTCATCCTCCGTCACTGTGGGAAACTCTCCCGCCTCATCCTCCGTGACCGTGGGAAACTATCCCTCCTCATCCTCCGTGACTGTGGGAAACTATCCCTCCTCATCCTCCGTCACTGTGGGAAACTATCCCTCCTCATCCTCCGTCACTGTGGGAAACTATCCCTCCTCATCCTCCGTGACTGTGGGAAACTATCCCTCCTCATCCTCCGTGACTGTGGGAAACTATCCCTCCTCATCCTCCGTCACTGTGGGAAACTATCCCTCCTCATCCTCCGTGACTGTGGGAAACTATCCCTCCTCATCCTCCGTGACTGTGGGAAACTATCCCTCCTCATCCTCCGTGACTGTGGGAAACTATCCCTCCTCATCCTCCGTCACTGTGGGAAACTATCCCTCCTCATCCTCCGTGACCGTGGGAAACTATCCCTCCTCATCCTCCGTGACCGTGGGAAACTATCCCTCCTCATCCTCCGTCACTGTGGGAAACTATCCCTCCTCATCCTCCGTGACCGTGGGAAACTATCCCTCCTCATCCTCCGTGACTGTGGGAAACTATCCCTCCTCATCCTCCGTCACCGTGGGAAACTATCCCTCCTCATCCTCCGTCACCGTGGGAAACTATCCCTCCTCATCCTCCGTGACTGTGGGAAACTATCCCTCCTCATCCTCCGTCACTGTGGGAAACTATCCCTCCTCATCCTCCGTCACTGTGGGAAACTATCCCTCCTCATCCTCCGTCACTGTGGGAAACTATCCCTCCTCATCCTCCGTGACTGTGGGAAACTATCCCTCCTCATCCTCCGTGTCTGTGGGAAACTATCCCTCCTCATCCTCCGTGTCTGTGGGAAACTATCCCTCCTCATCCTCCGTGACTGTGGGAAACTATCCCTCCTCATCCTCCGTGACCGTGGGAAACTATCCCTCCTCATCCTCCGTCACTGTGGGAAACTATCCCTCCTCATCCTCCGTGACCGTAGGAAACTATCCCTCCTCATCCTCCGTGACTGTGGGAAACTATCCCTCCTCATCCTCCGTGACTGTGGGAAACTATCCCTCCTCATCCTCCGTGACCGTAGGAAACTATCCCTCCTCATCCTCCGTGACTGTGGGAAACTATCCCTCCTCATCCTCCGTGACTGTGGGAAACTATCCCTCCTCATCCTCCGTGACCGTAGGAAACTATCCCTCCTCATCCTCCGTGACTGTGGGAAACTATCCCTCCTCATCCTCCGTCACTGTGGGAAACTATCCCTCCTCATCCTCCGTCACCGTGGGAAACTATCCCTCCTCATCCTCCGTCACCGTGGGAAACTATCCCTCCTCATCCTCCGTCACCGTGGGAAACGATCCCTCCTCATCCTCCGTGACTGTGGGAAACTATCCCTCCTCATCCTCCGTGACTGTGGGAAACTATCCCTCCTCATCCTCCGTCACTGTGGGAAACTATCCCTCCTCATCCTCCGTGACTGTGGGAATCTATCCCTCCTCATCCTCCGTCACTGTGGGAAACTATCCCTCCTCATCCTCCGTGACTGTGGGAAACTATCCCTCCTCATCCTCCGTCACTGTGGGAAACTATCCCTCCTCATCCTCCGTCACTGTGGGAAACTATCCCTCCTCATCCTCCGTGACCGTGGGAAACTATCCCTCCTCATCCTCCGTGACCGTGGGAAACTATCCCTCCTCATCCTCCGTGACCGTGGGAAACTATCCCTCCTCATCCTCCGTCACTGTGGGAAACTATCCCTCCTCATCCTCCGTCACTGTGGGAAACTATCCCTCCTCATCCTCCGTCACTGTGGGAAACTATCCCTCCTCATCCTCCGTGACCGTGGGAAACTATCCCTCCTCATCCTCCGTGACCGTGGGAAACTATCCCTCCTCATCCTCCGTGACTGTGGGAAACTATCCCTCCTCATCCTCCGTCACTGTGGGAAACTATCCCTCCTCATCCTCCGTGACCGTGGGAAACTATCCCTCCTCATCCTCCGTGACCGTGGGAAACTATCCCTCCTCATCCTCCGTGACTGTGGGAAACTATCCCTCCTCATCCTCCGTGACCGTGGGAAACTATCCCTCCTCATCCTCCGTCACTGTGGGAAACTATCCCTCCTCATCCTCCGTCACTGTGGGAAACTATCCCTCCTCATCCTCCGTGACTGTGGGAAACTATCCCTCCTCATCCTCCGTCACTGTGGGAAACTATCCCTCCTCATCCTCCGTGACCGTGGGAAAATATCCCTCCTCATCCTCCGTGACCGTGGGAAAATATCCCTCCTCATCCTCCGTGACTGTGGGAAACTATCCCTCCTCATCCTCCGTGACCGTGGGAAACTATCCCTCCTCATCCTCCGTGACTGTGACTGTGGGAAACTATCCCTCCTCATCATCCGTGACTGTGGGAAACTATCCCTCCTCATCCTCCGTGACTGTGGGAAACTATCCCTCCTCATCCTCCGTGACTGTGGGAAACTATCCCTCCTCATCCTCCGTCACTGTGGGAAACTATCCCTCCTCATCCTCCGTGACTGTCGGAAACTATCCCTCCTCATCCTCCGTGTCTGTGGGAAACTATCCCTCCTCATCCTCCGTCACTGTGGGAAACTATCCCTCCTCATCCTCCGTCACTGTGGGAAACTATCCCTCCTCATCCTCCGTCACTGTGGGAAACTATCCCTCCTCATCCTCCGTCACTGTGGGAAACTATCCCTCCTCATCCTCCGTCACTGTGGGAAACTATCCCTCCTCATCCTCCGTCACTGTGGGAAACTATCCCTCCTCATCCTCCGTGACTGTGGGAAACTATCCCTCCTCATCCTCCGTGACTGTGGGAAACTATCCCTCCTCATCCTCCGTCACTGTGGGAAACTATCCCTCCTCATCCTCCGTCACTGTGGGAAACTGTCCCTCCTCATCCTCCGTGACCGTGGGAAACTATCCCTCCTCATCCTCCGTCACTGTGGGAAACTCTCCCGCCTCATCCTCCGTGACCGTGGGAAACTATCCCTCCTCATCCTCCGTGACTGTGGGAAACTATCCCTCCTCATCCTCCGTCACTGTGGGAAACTATCCCTCCTCATCCTCCGTCACTGTGGGAAACTATCCCTCCTCATCCTCCGTGACTGTGGGAAACTATCCCTCCTCATCCTCCGTGACTGTGGGAAACTATCCCTCCTCATCATCCGTGACTGTGGGAAACTATCCCTCCTCATCCTCCGTGACTGTGGGAAACTATCCCTCCTCATCCTCCGTGACTGTGGGAAACTATCCCTCCTCATCCTCCGTCACTGTGGGAAACTATCCCTCCTCATCCTCCGTGACTGTGGGAAACTATCCCTCCTCATCCTCCGTGACTGTGGGAAACTATCCCTCCTCATCCTCCGTGACTGTCACTGTGGGAAACTATCCCTCCTCATCCTCCGTGACCGTGGGAAACTATCCCTCCTCATCCTCCGTGACCGTGGGAAACTATCCCTCCTCATCCTCCGTGTCTGTGGGAAACTATCCCTCCTCATCCTCCGTGACTGTGGGAAACTATCCCTCCTCATCCTCCGTGACTGTGGGAAACTATCCCTCCTCATCCTCCGTCACTGTGGGAAACTATCCCTCCTCATCCTCCGTGACCGTGGGAAACTATCCCTCCTCATCCTCCGTGACCGTGGGAAACTATCCCTCCTCATCCTCCGTCACTGTGGGAAACTATCCCTCCTCATCCTCTGTGACTGTGGGAAACTATCCCTCCTCATCCTCCGTCACTGTGGGAAACTATCCCTCCTCATCCTCCGTGACTGTGGGAAACTATCCCTCCTCATCCTCCGTGACTGTGGGAAACTATCCCTCCTCATCCTCCGTGACTGTGGGAAACTATCCCTCCTCATCCTCCGTCACTGTGGGAAACTATCCCTCCTCATCCTCCGTGACTGTGGGAAACTATCCCTCCTCATCCTCCGTGACCGTCGGAAACTATCACTCCTCATCCTCCGTGACTGTGGGAAACTATCCCTCCTCATCCTCCGTGACCGTGGGAAACTATCCCTCCTCATCCTCCGTGACCGTGGGAAACTATCCCTCCTCATCCTCCGTCACTGTGGGAAACTGTCCCTCCTCATCCTCCGTGACTGTGGGAAACTATCCCTCCTCATCCTCCGTGACCGTGGGAAACTATCCCTCCTCATCCTCCGTGACTGTGGGAAACTATCCCTCCTCATCCTCCGTGACTGTGGGAAACTATCCCTCCTCATCCTCCGTCACTGTGGGAAACTATCCCTCCTCATCCTCCGTGACTGTGGGAAACTATCCCTCCTCATCCTCCGTGAGTGTGGGAAACTATCCCTCCTCATCCTCCGTGACCGTGGGAAACTATCCCTCCTCATCCTCCGTGTCTGTGGGAAACTATCCCTCCTCATCCTCCGTCACTGTGGGAAACTATCCCTCCTCATCCTCCGTGACTGTGGGAAACTATCCCTCCTCATCCTCCGTGACCGTGGGAAACTATCCCTCCTCATCCTCCGTGACCGTGGGAAACTATCCCTCCTCATCCTCCGTGACCGTGGGAAACTATCCCTCCTCATCCTCCGTCACTGTGGGAAACTATCCCTCCTCATCCTCCGTGACTGACTGTGGGAAACTATCCCTCCTCATCCTCCGTCACTGTGGGAAACTATCCCTCCTCATCCTCCGTGACTGTGGGAAACTATCCCTCCTCATCCTCCGTGACTGTGGGAAACTATCCCTCCTCATCCTCCGTGACTCTGGGAAACTATCCCTCCTCATCCTCCGTGACTGTGGGAAACTATCCCTCCTCATCCTCCGTGTCTGTGGGAAACTATCCCTCCTCATCCTCCGTGACCGTGGGAAACTATCCCTCCTCATCCTCCGTGACTGTGGGAAACTATCCCTCCTCATCCTCCGTGACCGTGGGAAACTATCCCTCCTCATCCTCCGTGACTGTGGGAAACTATCCCTCCTCATCCTCCGTGACTGTGGGAAACTATCCCTCCTCATCCTCCGTCACTGTGGGAAACTATCCCTCCTCATCCTCCGTGACTGTGGGAAACTATCCCTCCTCATCCTCCGTCACTGTGGGAAACTATCCCTCCTCATCCTCCGTGACTGTGGGAAACTATCCCTCCTCATCCTCCGTGACTGTGGGAAACTATCCCTCCTCATCCTCCGTGACTGTGGGAAACTATCCCTCCTCATCCTCCGTGACCGTGGGAAACTATCCCTCCTCATCCTCCGTGACTGTGGGAAACTATCCCTCCTCATCCTCCGTGTCTGTGGGAAACTATCCCTCCTCATCCTCCGTGACTGTGGGAAACTATCCCTCCTCATCCTCCGTGTCTGTGGGAAACTATCCCTCCTCATCCTCCGTGACCGTGGGAAATTCTCCCTCCTCATCCTCCGTGACTGTGGGAAACTATCCCTCCTCATCCTCCGTGACCGTGGGAAACTATCCCTCCTCATCCTCCGTCACTGTGGGAAACTATCCCTCCTCATCCTCCGTGACTGACTGTGGGAAACTATCCCTCCTCATCCTCCGTGACTGTGGGAAACTATCCCTCCTCATCCTCCGTGACTGTGGGAAACTATCCCTCCTCATCCTCCGTGACTGTGGGAAACTATCCCTCCTCATCCTCCGTGACTGTGGGAAACTATCCCTCCTCATCCTCCGTGACTGTGGGAAACTATCCCTCCTCATCCTCCGTGACTGTGGGAAACTATCCCTCCTCATCCTCCGTCACTGTGGGAAACTATCCCTCCTCATCCTCCGTGACTGACTGTGGGAATCTATCCCTCCTCATCCTCCGTGTCTGTGGGAAACTATCCCTCCTCATCCTCCGTCACTGTGGGAAACTATCCCTCCTCATCCTCCGTGACTGTGGGAAACTATCCCTCCCCATCCTCCGTGACTGTGGGAAACTATCCCTCCTCATCCTCCGTCACTGTGGGAAACTATCCCTCCTCATCCTCCGTGACTGACTGTGGGAAACTATCCCTCCTCATCCTCCGTGTCTGTGGGAAACTATCCCTCCTCATCCTCCGTGACTGTGGGAAACTATCCCTCCTCATCCTCCGTGTCTGTGGGAAACTATCCCTCCTCATCCTCCGTGACTGTGGGAAACTATCCCTCCTCATCCTCCGTCACTGTGGGAAACTATCCCTCCTCATCCTCCGTGACTGTGGGAAACTATCCCTCCTCATCCTCCGTGACCGTGGGAAACTATCCCTCCTCATCCTCCGTGACCATGGGAAACTATCCCTCCTCATCCTCCGTGACTGTGGGAAACTATCCCTCCTCATCCTCCGTGACCATGGGAAACTATCCCTCCTCATCCTCCGTCACTGTGGGAAACTATCCCTCCTCATCCTCCGTGACCGTGGGAAACTATCCCTCCTCATCCTCCGTCACTGTGGGAAACTATCCCTCCTCATCCTCCGTGACCGTGGGAAACTATCCCTCCTCATCCTCCGTCACTGTGGGAAACTATCCCTCCTCATCCTCCGTGACCGTGGGAAACTATCCCTCCTCATCCTCCGTCACTGTGGGAAACTATCCCTCCTCATCCTCCGTGACTGTGGGAAACTATCCCTCCTCATCCTCCGTGACCGTGGGAAACTATCCCTCCTCATCCTCCGTCACTGTGGGAAACTATCCCTCCTCATCCTCCGTGACCGTGGGAAACTATCCCTCCTCATCCTCCGTCACTGTGGGAAACTATCCCTCCTCATCCTCCGTGACTGTGGGAAACTATCCCTCCTCATCCTCCGTGACTGTGACCGTGGGAAACTATCCCTCCTCATCCTCCGTCACTGTGGGAAACTATCCCTCCTCATCCTCCGTGACTGTGGGAAACTATCCCTCCTCATCCTCCGTGACTGTGACCGTGGGAAACTATCCCTCCTCATCCTCCGTGACCGTGGGAAACTATCCCTCCTCATCCTCCGTGACTGTGACCGTGGGAAACTATCCCTCCTCATCCTCCGTCACTGTGGGAAACTATCCCTCCTCATCCTCCGTGACTGTGGGAAACTATCCCTCCTCATCCTCCGTGACTGTGACCGTGGGAAACTATCCCTCCTCATCCTCCGTCACTGTGGGAAACTATCCCTCCTCATCCTCCGTGACCGTGGGAAACTATCCCTCCTCATCCTCCGTGACTGTGGGAAACTATCCCTCCTCATCCTCCGTCACTGTGGGAAACTATCCCTCCTCATCCTCCGTGACTGTGGGAAACTATCCCTCCTCATCCTCCGTGACCGTGGGAAACTATCCCTCCTCATCCTCCGTGACCGTGGGAAACTATCCCTCCTCATCCTCCGTGACTGTGGGAAACTATCCCTCCTCATCCTCCGTGACTGTGGGAAACTATCCCTCCTCATCCTCCGTGACTGTGGGAAACGATCCCTCCTCATCCTCCGTCACTGTGGGAAACTATCCCTCCTCATCCTCCGTCACTGTGGGAAACTATCCCTCCTCATCCTCCGTCACTGTGGGAAACTATCCCTCCTCATCCTCCGTCACTGTGGGAAACTATCCCTCCTCATCCTCCGTGACTGTGGGAAACTATCCCTCCTCATCCTCCGTGACTGTGGGAAACTATCCCTCCTCATCCTCCGTGACTGTCTGTGGGAAACTATCCCTCCTCATCCTCCGTGACCGTGGGAAACTATCCCTCCTCATCCTCCGTGACTGTGGGAAACTATCCCTCCTCATCCTCCGTGACTGTGGGAAACTATCCCTCCTCATCCTCCGTGACTGTCTGTGGGAAACTATCCCTCCTCATCCTCCGTGACTGTGGGAAACTATCCCTCCTCATCCTCCGTGACTGACTGTGGGAAACTATCCCTCCTCATCCTCCGTCACTGTGGGAAACTATCCCTCCTCATCCTCCGTGACTGTGGGAAACTATCCCTCCCCATCCTCCGTGACTGTGGGAAACTATCCCTCCTCATCCTCCGTGACTGTGGGAAACTATCCCTCCTCATCCTCCGTCACTGTGGGAAACTATCCCTCCTCATCCTCCGTCACTGTGGGAAACTATCCCTCCTCATCCTCCGTGTCTGTGGGAAACTATCCCTCCTCATCCTCCGTGACAGTGGGAAACTATCGCTCCCCATCCTCCGTGACTGTGGGAAACTATCCCTCCTCATCCTCCGTCACTGTGGGAAACTATCCCTCCTCATCCTCCGTGACCTTGGGAAACTATCCCTCCTCATCCTCCGTGACTGACTGTGGGAAACTATCCCTCCTCATCCTCCGTGTCTGTGGGAAACTATCCCTCCTCATCCTCCGTGACTGTGGGAAACTATCCCTCCTCATCCTCCGTGACTGTGACTGTGGGAAACTATCCCTCCTCATCCTCCGTGACTGTGGGAAACTATCCCTCCTCATCCTCCGTGACCGTGGGAAACTATCCCTCCCCATCCTCCGTGACTGTGGGAAACTATCCCTCCTCATCCTCCGTCACTGTGGGAAACTATCCCTCCTCATCCTCCGTCACTGTGGGAAACTATCCCTCCTCATCCTCCGTGTCTGTGGGAAACTATCGCTCCTCATCCTCCGTGACTGTGGGAAACTATCCCTCCTCATCCTCCGTGACTGTGGGAAACTATCCCTCCTCATCCTCCGTGTCTGTGGGAAACTATCCCTCCTCATCCTCCGTGACTGTGGGAAACTATCCCTCCTCATCCTCCGTGACTGTGGGAAACTATCCCTCCTCATCCTCCGTGTCTGTGGGAAACTATCCCTCCTCATCCTCCGTGACTGTGGGAAACTATCCCTCCTCATCCTCCGTGACCGTGGGAAACTATCCCTCCTCATCCTCCGTGTCTGTGGGAAACTATCCCTCCTCATCCTCCGTCACTGTGGGAAACTATCCCTCCTCATCCTCCGTCACTGTGGGAAACTATCCCTCCTCATCCTCCGTGACCGTGGGAAACTATCCCTCCTCATCCTCCGTGACCGTGGGAAACTATCCCTCCTCATCCTCCGTGTCTGTGGGAAACTATCCCTCCTCATCCTCCGTGACCGTGGGAAACTATCCCTCCTCATCCTCCGTCACTGTGGGAAACTATCCCTCCTCATCCTCCGTGTCTGTGGGAAACTATCCCTCCTCATCCTCCGTCACTGTGGGAAACTATCCCTCCTCATCCTCCGTGACCGTGGGAAACTATCCCTCCTCATCCTCCGTGACCGTGGGAAACTATCCCTCCTCATCCTCCGTGACTGTGGGAAACTATCCCTCCTCATCCTCCGTGACTGTGGGAAACTATCCCTCCTCATCCTCCGTGACTGACTGTGGGAAACTATCCCTCCTCATCCTCCGTGACCGTGGGAAACTATCCCTCCTCATCCTCCGTGACTGTGGGAAACTATCCCTCCTCATCCTCCGTGACTGTGGGAAACTATCCCTCCTCATCCTCCGTGACTGTGGGAAACTATCCCTCCTCATCCTCCGTGTCTGTGGGAAACTATCCCTCCTCATCCTCCGTGACCGTGGGAAACTATCCCTCCTCATCCTCCGTGACTGTGGGAAACTATCCCTCCTCATCCTCCGTGACCGTGGGGAACTATCCCTCCTCATCCTCCGTCACTGTGGGAAACTATCCCTCCTCATCCTCCGTGACTGTGGGAAACTATCCCTCCTCATCCTCCGTGACTGTGGGAAACTATCCCTCCTCATCCTCCGTGACTGTGGGAAACTATCCCTACTCATCCTCCGTCACTGTGGGAAACTATCCCTCCTCATCCTCCGTGTCTGTGGGAAACTATCCCTCCTCATCCTCCGTGACTGTGGGAAACTATCCCTCCTCATCCTCCGTGACTGTGGGAAACTATCCCTCCTCATCCTCCGTGACTGTGGGAAACTATCCCTCCTCATCCTCCGTGACTGTGGGAAACTATCCCTCCTCATCCTCCGTGACTGTGGGAAACTATCCCTCCTCATCCTCCGTGACTGTGGGAAACTATCCCTCCTCATCCTCCGTCACTGTGGGAAACTATCCCTCCTCATCCTCCGTGACTGACTGTGGGAATCTATCCCTCCTCATCCTCCGTGTCTGTGGGAAACTATCCCTCCTCATCCTCCGTCACTGTGGGAAACTATCCCTCCTCATCCTCCGTGACTGTGGGAAACTATCCCTCCCCATCCTCCGTGACTGTGGGAAACTATCCCTCCTCATCCTCCGTCACTGTGGGAAACTATCCCTCCTCATCCTCCGTGACTGACTGTGGGAAACTATCCCTCCTCATCCTCCGTGTCTGTGGGAAACTATCCCTCCTCATCCTCCGTGACTGTGGGAAACTATCCCTCCTCATCCTCCGTGTCTGTGGGAAACTATCCCTCCTCATCCTCCGTGACTGTGGGAAACTATCCCTCCTCATCCTCCGTCACTGTGGGAAACTATCCCTCCTCATCCTCCGTGACTGTGGGAAACTATCCCTCCTCATCCTCCGTGACCGTGGGAAACTATCCCTCCTCATCCTCCGTGACCATGGGAAACTATCCCTCCTCATCCTCCGTGACTGTGGGAAACTATCCCTCCTCATCCTCCGTGACCATGGGAAACTATCCCTCCTCATCCTCCGTCACTGTGGGAAACTATCCCTCCTCATCCTCCGTGACCGTGGGAAACTATCCCTCCTCATCCTCCGTCACTGTGGGAAACTATCCCTCCTCATCCTCCGTGACCGTGGGAAACTATCCCTCCTCATCCTCCGTCACTGTGGGAAACTATCCCTCCTCATCCTCCGTGACCGTGGGAAACTATCCCTCCTCATCCTCCGTCACTGTGGGAAACTATCCCTCCTCATCCTCCGTGACTGTGGGAAACTATCCCTCCTCATCCTCCGTGACCGTGGGAAACTATCCCTCCTCATCCTCCGTCACTGTGGGAAACTATCCCTCCTCATCCTCCGTGACCGTGGGAAACTATCCCTCCTCATCCTCCGTCACTGTGGGAAACTATCCCTCCTCATCCTCCGTGACTGTGGGAAACTATCCCTCCTCATCCTCCGTGACTGTGACCGTGGGAAACTATCCCTCCTCATCCTCCGTCACTGTGGGAAACTATCCCTCCTCATCCTCCGTGACTGTGGGAAACTATCCCTCCTCATCCTCCGTGACTGTGACCGTGGGAAACTATCCCTCCTCATCCTCCGTGACCGTGGGAAACTATCCCTCCTCATCCTCCGTGACTGTGACCGTGGGAAACTATCCCTCCTCATCCTCCGTCACTGTGGGAAACTATCCCTCCTCATCCTCCGTGACTGTGGGAAACTATCCCTCCTCATCCTCCGTGACTGTGACCGTGGGAAACTATCCCTCCTCATCCTCCGTCACTGTGGGAAACTATCCCTCCTCATCCTCCGTGACCGTGGGAAACTATCCCTCCTCATCCTCCGTGACTGTGGGAAACTATCCCTCCTCATCCTCCGTCACTGTGGGAAACTATCCCTCCTCATCCTCCGTGACTGTGGGAAACTATCCCTCCTCATCCTCCGTGACCGTGGGAAACTATCCCTCCTCATCCTCCGTGACCGTGGGAAACTATCCCTCCTCATCCTCCGTGACTGTGGGAAACTATCCCTCCTCATCCTCCGTGACTGTGGGAAACTATCCCTCCTCATCCTCCGTGACTGTGGGAAACGATCCCTCCTCATCCTCCGTCACTGTGGGAAACTATCCCTCCTCATCCTCCGTCACTGTGGGAAACTATCCCTCCTCATCCTCCGTGACTGTGGGAAACTATCCCTCCTCATCCTCCGTCACTGTGGGAAACTATCCCTCCTCATCCTCCGTGACTGTGGGAAACTATCCCTCCTCATCCTCCGTGACTGTGGGAAACTATCCCTCCTCATCCTCCGTGACTGTCTGTGGGAAACTATCCCTCCTCATCCTCCGTGACCGTGGGAAACTATCCCTCCTCATCCTCCGTGACTGTGGGAAACTATCCCTCCTCATCCTCCGTGACTGTGGGAAACTATCCCTCCTCATCCTCCGTGACTGTCTGTGGGAAACTATCCCTCCTCATCCTCCGTGACTGTGGGAAACTATCCCTCCTCATCCTCCGTGACTGACTGTGGGAAACTATCCCTCCTCATCCTCCGTCACTGTGGGAAACTATCCCTCCTCATCCTCCGTGACTGTGGGAAACTATCCCTCCCCATCCTCCGTGACTGTGGGAAACTATCCCTCCTCATCCTCCGTGACTGTGGGAAACTATCCCTCCTCATCCTCCGTCACTGTGGGAAACTATCCCTCCTCATCCTCCGTCACTGTGGGAAACTATCCCTCCTCATCCTCCGTGTCTGTGGGAAACTATCCCTCCTCATCCTCCGTGACAGTGGGAAACTATCGCTCCCCATCCTCCGTGACTGTGGGAAACTATCCCTCCTCATCCTCCGTCACTGTGGGAAACTATCCCTCCTCATCCTCCGTGACCTTGGGAAACTATCCCTCCTCATCCTCCGTGACTGACTGTGGGAAACTATCCCTCCTCATCCTCCGTGTCTGTGGGAAACTATCCCTCCTCATCCTCCGTGACTGTGGGAAACTATCCCTCCTCATCCTCCGTGACTGTGACTGTGGGAAACTATCCCTCCTCATCCTCCGTGACTGTGGGAAACTATCCCTCCTCATCCTCCGTGACCGTGGGAAACTATCCCTCCCCATCCTCCGTGACTGTGGGAAACTATCCCTCCTCATCCTCCGTCACTGTGGGAAACTATCCCTCCTCATCCTCCGTCACTGTGGGAAACTATCCCTCCTCATCCTCCGTGTCTGTGGGAAACTATCGCTCCTCATCCTCCGTGACTGTGGGAAACTATCCCTCCTCATCCTCCGTGACTGTGGGAAACTATCCCTCCTCATCCTCCGTGTCTGTGGGAAACTATCCCTCCTCATCCTCCGTGACTGTGGGAAACTATCCCTCCTCATCCTCCGTGACTGTGGGAAACTATCCCTCCTCATCCTCCGTGTCTGTGGGAAACTATCCCTCCTCATCCTCCGTGACTGTGGGAAACTATCCCTCCTCATCCTCCGTGACCGTGGGAAACTATCCCTCCTCATCCTCCGTGTCTGTGGGAAACTATCCCTCCTCATCCTCCGTCACTGTGGGAAACTATCCCTCCTCATCCTCCGTCACTGTGGGAAACTATCCCTCCTCATCCTCCGTGACCGTGGGAAACTATCCCTCCTCATCCTCCGTGACCGTGGGAAACTATCCCTCCTCATCCTCCGTGTCTGTGGGAAACTATCCCTCCTCATCCTCCGTGACCGTGGGAAACTATCCCTCCTCATCCTCCGTCACTGTGGGAAACTATCCCTCCTCATCCTCCGTGTCTGTGGGAAACTATCCCTCCTCATCCTCCGTCACTGTGGGAAACTATCCCTCCTCATCCTCCGTGACCGTGGGAAACTATCCCTCCTCATCCTCCGTGACCGTGGGAAACTATCCCTCCTCATCCTCCGTGACTGTGGGAAACTATCCCTCCTCATCCTCCGTGACTGTGGGAAACTATCCCTCCTCATCCTCCGTGACTGACTGTGGGAAACTATCCCTCCTCATCCTCCGTGACCGTGGGAAACTATCCCTCCTCATCCTCCGTGACTGTGGGAAACTATCCCTCCTCATCCTCCGTGACTGTGGGAAACTATCCCTCCTCATCCTCCGTGACTGTGGGAAACTATCCCTCCTCATCCTCCGTGTCTGTGGGAAACTATCCCTCCTCATCCTCCGTGACCGTGGGAAACTATCCCTCCTCATCCTCCGTGACTGTGGGAAACTATCCCTCCTCATCCTCCGTGACCGTGGGGAACTATCCCTCCTCATCCTCCGTCACTGTGGGAAACTATCCCTCCTCATCCTCCGTGACTGTGGGAAACTATCCCTCCTCATCCTCCGTGACTGTGGGAAACTATCCCTCCTCATCCTCCGTGACTGTGGGAAACTATCCCTCCTCATCCTCCGTCACTGTGGGAAACTATCCCTCCTCATCCTCCGTGTCTGTGGGAAACTATCCCTCCTCATCCTCCGTGACTGTGGGAAACTATCCCTCCTCATCCTCCGTGACCGTGGGAAACTATCCCTCCTCATCCTCCGTGACCGTGGGAAACTATCCCTCCTCATCCTCCGTGACCGTGGGAAACTATCCCTCCTCATCCTCCGTGACTGTGGGAAACTATCCCTCCTCATCCTCCGTGACTGTGGGAAACTATCCCTCCTCATCCTCCGTGACTGTGGGAAACTATCCCTCCTCATCCTCCGTGACCGTGGGAAACTATCCCTCCTCATCCTCCGTGACTGTGATTGTGGGAAACTATCCCTCCTCATCCTCCGTGACTGTGGGAAACTATCCCTCCTCATCCTCCGTGACTGTGGGAAACTATCCCTCCTCATCCTCCGTCACTGTGGGAAACTATCCCTCCTCATCCTCCGTCACTGTGGGAAACTATCCCTCCTCATCCTCCGTGACTGTGGGAAACTATCCCTCCTCATCCTCCGTCACTGTGGGAAACTATCCCTCCTCATCCTCCGTGACTGACTGTGGGAAACTATCCCTCCTCATCCTCCGTGACCGTGGGAAACTATCCCTCCTCATCCTCCGTGACTGTGGGAAACTATCCCTCCTCATCCTCCGTCACTGTGGGAAACTATCCCTCCTCATCCTCCGTCACTGTGGGAAACTATCCCTCCTCATCCTCCGTCACTGTGGGAAACTATCCCTCCTCATCCTCCGTGACTGTGGGAAACTATCCCTCCTCATCCTCCGTGACTGACTGTGGGAAACTATCCCTCCTCATCCTCCGTGACTGACCGTGGGAAACTATCCCTCCTCATCCTCCGTCACTGTGGGAAACTATCCCTCCTCATCCTCCGTGACCGTGGGAAACTATCCCTCCTCATCCTCCGTGACTGTGGGAAACTATCCCTCCTCATCCTCCGTGACTGTGATTGTGGGAAACTATCCCTCCTCATCCTCCGTGACTGTGGGAAACTATCCCTCCTCATCCTCCGTGACTGTGATTGTGGGAAACTATCCCTCCTCATCCTCCGTGACTGTGGGAAACTATCCCTCCTCATCCTCCGTGACTGTGGGAAACTATCCCTCCTCATCCTCCGTGACCGTGGGAAACTATCCCTCCTCATCCTCCGTGACCGTGGGAAACTATCCCTCCTCATCCTCCGTGACCGTGGGAAACTATCCCTCCTCATCCTCCGTCACTGTGGGAAACTATCCCTCCTCATCCTCCGTGACTGTGGGAAACTATCCCTCCTCATCCTCCGTGACTGTGGGAAACTATCCCTCCTCATCCTCCGTCACTGTGGGAAACTATCCCTCCTCATCCTCCGTGACTGTGACTGTGGGAAACTATCCCTCCTCATCCTCCGTGACTGTGGGAAACTATCCCTCCTCATCCTCCGTCACTGTGGGAAACTATCCCTCCTCATCCTCCGTGACCGTGGGAAACTATCCCTCCTCATCCTCCGTCACTGTGGGAAACTATCCCTCCTCATCCTCCGTGACCGTGGGAAACTCTCCCTCCTCATCCTCCGTGACTGTGGGAAACTATCCCTCCTCATCCTCCGTCACTGTGGGAAACTATCCCTCCTCATCCTCCGTGTCTGTGGGAAACTATCCCTCCTCATCCTCCGTGACCGTGGGAAACTATCCCTCCTCATCCTCCGTGACTGTGGGAAACTATCCCTCCTCATCCTCCGTGACTGTGGGAAACTATCCCTCCTCATCCTCCGTGTCTGTGGGAAACTATCCCTCCTCATCCTCCGTGACAGTGGGAAACTATCCCTCCTCATCCTCCGTGACTGTGGGAAACTATCCCTCCTCATCCTCCGTGACTGTGAGAAACTATCCCTCCTCATCCTCCGTGACTGTGGGAAACTATCCCTCCTCATCCTCCGTGACTGTGGGAAACTATCCCTCCTCATCCTCCGTGACTGTGGGAAACTATCCCTCCTCATCCTCCGTGACTGTGATTGTGGGAAACTATCCCTCCTCATCCTCCGTGACTGTGGGAAACTATCCCTCCTCATCCTCCGTGACTGTGGGAAACTATCCCTCCTCATCCTCCGTGTCTGTGGGAAACTATCCCTCCTCATCCTCCGTGACTGTGGGAAACTATCCCTCCTCATCCTCCGTGACTGTGGGAAACTATCCCTCCTCATCCTCCGTGACAGTGGGAAACTATCCCTCCTCATCCTCCGTGACTGTGGGAAACTATCCCTCCTCATCCTCCGTGACTGTGAGAAACTATCCCTCCTCATCCTCCGTGACTGTGGGAAACTATCCCTCCTCATCCTCCGTGACTGTGGGAAACTATCCCTCCTCATCCTCCGTGACTGTGGGAAACTATCCCTCCTCATCCTCCGTGACTGTGGGAAACTATCCCTCCTCATCCTCCGTCACGGTGGGAAACTATCCCTCCTCATCCTCCGTCACTGTGGGAAACTATCCCTCCTCATCCTCCGTGACTGTGGGAAACTATCCCTCCTCATCCTCCGTGACTGTGGGAAACTATCCCTCCTCATCCTCCGTCACTGTGGGAAACTATCCCTCCTCATCCTCCGTGACTGTGGGAAACTATCCCTCCTCATCCTCCGTCACTGTGGGAAACTATCCCTCCTCATCCTCCGTGACTGTGGGAAACTATCCCTCCTCATCCTCCGTGACTGTGGGAAACTATCCCTCCTCATCCTCCGTCACTGTGGGAAACTATCCCTCCTCATCCTCCGTGACTGTGGGAAACTATCCCTCCTCATCCTCCGTCACTGTGGGAAACTATCCCTCCTCATCCTCCGTCACTGTGGGAAACTATCCCTCCTCATCCTCCGTGACTGTGGGAAACTATCCCTCCTCATCCTCCGTGACCGTGGGAAACTATCCCTCCTCATCCTCCGTCACTGTGGGAAACTATCCCTCCTCATCCTCCGTCACTGTGGGAAACTATCCCTCCTCATCCTCCGTGACTGTGACTGTGGGAAACTATCCCTCCTCATCCTCCGTGACTGTGGGAAACTATCCCTCCTCATCCTCCGTCACTGTGGGAAACTATCCCTCCTCATCCTCCGTGTCTGTGGGAAACTATCCCTCCTCATCCTCCGTCACTGTGGGAAACTATCCCTCCTCATCCTCCGTGACCGTGGGAAACTATCCCTCCTCATCCTCCGTGTCTGTGGGAAACTATCCCTCCTCATCCTCCGTGACCGTGGGAAACTATCCCTCCTCATCCTCCGTGACTGTGGGAAACTATCCCTCCTCATCCTCCGTGACCGTGGGAAACTATCCCTCCTCATCCTCCGTCACTGTGGGAAACTATCCCTCCTCATCCTCCGTGACTGTGATTGTGGGAAACTATCCCTCCTCATCCTCCGTGACTGTGGGAAACTATCCCTCCTCATCCTCCGTGACTGTGGGAAACTATCCCTCCTCATCCTCCGTGACCGTGGGAAACTATCCCTCCTCATCCTCCGTGACTGTGGGAAACTATCCCTCCTCATCCTCCGCGACCGTGGGAAACTATCCCTCCTCATCCTCCGTGACCGTGGGAAACTATCCCTCCTCATCCTCCGTGACCGTGGGAAACTATCCCTCCTCATCCTCCGTGACTGTGGGAAACTATCCCTCCTCATCCTCCGCGACCGTGGGAAACTATCCCTCCTCATCCTCCGTGACCGTGGGAAACTATCCCTCCTCATCCTCCGTGACCGTGGGAAACTATCCCTCCTCATCCTCCGTGACTGTGACTGTGGGAAACTATCCCTCCTCATCCTCCGTGACTGTGGGAAACTATCCCTCCTCATCCTCCGTCACTGTGGGAAACTATCCCTCCTCATCCTCCGTGTCTGTGGGAAACTATCCCTCCTCATCCTCCGTGACTGTGACTGTGGGAAACTATCCCTCCTCATCCTCCGTGACTGTGGGAAACTATCCCTCCTCATCCTCCGTGACTGTGACTGTGGGAAACTATCCCTCCTCATCCTCCGTCACTGTGGGAAACTATCCCTCCTCATCCTCCGTGTCTGTGGGAAACTATCCCTCCTCATCCTCCGTCACTGTGGGAAACTATCCCTCCTCATCCTCCGTGACTGTGATTGTGGGAAACTATCCCTCCTCATCCTCCGTGACCGTGGGAAACTATCCCTCCTCATCCTCCGTGACCGTGGGAAACTATCCCTCCTCATCCTCCGTGACTGTGGGAAACTATCCCTCCTCATCCTCCGGCACTGTGGGAAACTATCCCTCCTCATCCTCCGTCACTGTGGGAAACTATCCCTCCTCATCCTCCGTGACTGTGATTGTGGGAAACTATCCCTCCTCATCCTCCGTGACTGTGGGAAACTATCCCTCCTCATCCTCCGTGACCGTGGGAAACTATCCCTCCTCATCCTCCGTGACTGTGGGAAACTATCCCTCCTCATCCTCCGCGACCGTGGGAAACTATCCCTCCTCATCCTCCGTGACCGTGGGAAACTATCCCTCCTCATCCTCCGTGACCGTGGGAAACTATCCCTCCTCATCCTCCGTCACTGTGGGAAACTATCCCTCCTCATCCTCCGTGACTGTGGGAAACTATCCCTCCTCATCCTCCGTGACCGTGGGAAACTATCCCTCCTCATCCTCCGTGACCGTGGGAAACTATCCCTCCTCATCCTCCGTGACTGTGGGAAACTATCCCTCCTCATCCTCCGTGACTGTGGGAAACTATCCCTCCTCATCCTCCGTGACCGTGGGAAACTATCCCTCCTCATCCTCCGTGACTGTGGGAAACTATCCCTCCTCATCCTCCGTGACTGTGGGAAACTATCCCTCCTCATCCTCCGTGACCGTGGGAAACTATCCCTCCTCATCCTCCGTGACTGTGGGAAACTATCCCTCCTCATCCTCCGTCACTGTGGGAAACTATCCCTCCTCATCCTCCGTGACAGTGGGAAACTATCCCTCCACATCCTCCGTGACCGTGGGAAACTATCCCTCCTCATCCTCCGTGTCTGTGGGAAACTATCCCTCCTCACCCTCCGTGACTGTGGGAAACTATCCCTCCTCATCCTCCGTCACTGTGGGAAACTATCCCTCCTCATCCTCCGTGACCGTGGGAAACTATCCCTCCTCATCCTCCGTGACTGTGGGAAACGATCCCTCCTCATCCTCCGTGACTGTGGGAAACTATCCCTCCTCATCCTCCGTGACTGTCTGTGGGAAACTATCCCTCCTCATCCTCCGTGACCGTGGGAAACTATCCCTCCTCATCCTCCGTGACTGTGGGAAACTATCCCTCCTCATCCTCCGTGACTGTGACTGTGGGAAACTATCCCTCCTCATCCTCCGTGACCGTGGGAAACTATCCCTCCTCATCCTCCGTGACTGTGGGAAACTATCCCTCCTCATCCTCCGTGACTGTGGGAAACTATCCCTCCTCATCCTCCGTGACTGTGGGAAACTATCCCTCCTCATCCTCCGTGACTGTGGGAAACTATCCCTCCTCATCCTCCGTGACCGTGGGAAACTATCCCTCCTCATCCTCCGTGACTGTGGGAAACTATCCCTCCTCATCCTCCGTGACTGTGGGAAACTATCCCTCCTCATCCTCCGTCACTGTGGGAAACTATCCCTCCTCATCCTCCGTGACTGTGACTGTGGGAAACTATCCCTCCTCATCCTCCGTGACCGTGGGAAACTATCCCTCCTCATCCTCCGTGACCGTGGGAAACTATCCCTCCTCATCCTCCGTGACTGTGGGAAACTATCCCTCCTCATCCTCCGTGACTGTGGGAAACTATCCCTCCTCATCCTCCGTCACTGTGGGAAACTATCCCCCCTCATCCTCCGTGACTGTGGGAAACTATCCCTCCTCATCCTCCGTGACTGTGGGAAACTATCCCTCCTCATCCTCCGTGTCTGTGGGAAACTATCCCTCCTCATCCTCCGTGACTGTGGGAAACTATCCCTCCTCATCCTCCGTGACTGTGGGAAACTATCCCTCCTCATCCTCCGTGACCGTGGGAAACTATCCCTCCTCATCCTCCGTGACTGTGGGAAACTATCCCTCCTCATCCTCCGTGACTGTGAGAAACTATCCCTCCTCATCCTCCGTGACTGTGGGAAACTATCCCTCCTCATCCTCCGTGACTGTGGGAAACTATCCCTCCTCATCCTCCGTGACTGTGGGAAACTATCCCTCCTCATCCTCCGTGACTGTGGGAAACTATCCCTCCTCATCCTCCGTCACGGTGGGAAACTATCCCTCCTCATCCTCCGTCACTGTGGGAAACTATCCCTCCTCATCCTCCGTGACTGTGGGAAACTATCCCTCCTCATCCTCCGTGACTGTGGGAAACTATCCCTCCTCATCCTCCGTCACTGTGGGAAACTATCCCTCCTCATCCTCCGTGACTGTGGGAAACTATCCCTCCTCATCCTCCGTCACTGTGGGAAACTATCCCTCCTCATCCTCCGTGACTGTGGGAAACTATCCCTCCTCATCCTCCGTGACTGTGGGAAACTATCCCTCCTCATCCTCCGTCACTGTGGGAAACTATCCCTCCTCATCCTCCGTGACTGTGGGAAACTATCCCTCCTCATCCTCCGTGACCGTGGGAAACTATCCCTCCTCATCCTCCGTCACTGTGGGAAACTATCCCTCCTCATCCTCCGTGACTGTGGGAAACTATCCCTCCTCATCCTCCGTGACCGTGGGAAACTATCCCTCCTCATCCTCCGTCACTGTGGGAAACTATCCCTCCTCATCCTCCGTCACTGTGGGAAACTATCCCTCCTCATCCTCCGTGACTGTGACTGTGGGAAACTATCCCTCCTCATCCTCCGTGACTGTGGGAAACTATCCCTCCTCATCCTCCGTCACTGTGGGAAACTATCCCTCCTCATCCTCCGTGTCTGTGGGAAACTATCCCTCCTCATCCTCCGTCACTGTGGGAAACTATCCCTCCTCATCCTCCGTGACCGTGGGAAACTATCCCTCCTCATCCTCCGTGTCTGTGGGAAACTATCCCTCCTCATCCTCCGTGACCGTGGGAAACTATCCCTCCTCATCCTCCGTGACTGTGGGAAACTATCCCTCCTCATCCTCCGTGACCGTGGGAAACTATCCCTCCTCATCCTCCGTCACTGTGAGAAACTATCCCTCCTCATCCTCCGTGACTGTGATTGTGGGAAACTATCCCTCCTCATCCTCCGTGACTGTGGGAAACTATCCCTCCTCATCCTCCGTGACTGTGGGAAACTATCCCTCCTCATCCTCCGTGACCGTGGGAAACTATCCCTCCTCATCCTCCGTGACTGTGGGAAACTATCCCTCCTCATCCTCCGCGACCGTGGGAAACTATCCCTCCTCATCCTCCGTGACCGTGGGAAACTATCCCTCCTCATCCTCCGTGACCGTGGGAAACTATCCCTCCTCATCCTCCGTGACTGTGGGAAACTATCCCTCCTCATCCTCCGCGACCGTGGGAAACTATCCCTCCTCATCCTCCGTGACCGTGGGAAACTATCCCTCCTCATCCTCCGTGACCGTGGGAAACTATCCCTCCTCATCCTCCGTGACTGTGACTGTGGGAAACTATCCCTCCTCATCCTCCGTGACTGTGGGAAACTATCCCTCCTCATCCTCCGTCACTGTGGGAAACTATCCCTCCTCATCCTCCGTGTCTGTGGGAAACTATCCCTCCTCATCCTCCGTGACTGTGACTGTGGGAAACTATCCCTCCTCATCCTCCGTGACTGTGGGAAACTATCCCTCCTCATCCTCCGTGACTGTGACTGTGGGAAACTATCCCTCCTCATCCTCCGTCACTGTGGGAAACTATCCCTCCTCATCCTCCGTGTCTGTGGGAAACTATCCCTCCTCATCCTCCGTCACTGTGGGAAACTATCCCTCCTCATCCTCCGTGACTGTGATTGTGGGAAACTATCCCTCCTCATCCTCCGTGACCGTGGGAAACTATCCCTCCTCATCCTCCGTGACCGTGGGAAACTATCCCTCCTCATCCTCCGTGACTGTGGGAAACTATCCCTCCTCATCCTCCGGCACTGTGGGAAACTATCCCTCCTCATCCTCCGTCACTGTGGGAAACTATCCCTCCTCATCCTCCGTGACTGTGATTGTGGGAAACTATCCCTCCTCATCCTCCGTGACTGTGGGAAACTATCCCTCCTCATCCTCCGTGACCGTGGGAAACTATCCCTCCTCATCCTCCGTGACTGTGGGAAACTATCCCTCCTCATCCTCCGCGACCGTGGGAAACTATCCCTCCTCATCCTCCGTGACCGTGGGAAACTATCCCTCCTCATCCTCCGTGACCGTGGGAAACTATCCCTCCTCATCCTCCGTCACTGTGGGAAACTATCCCTCCTCATCCTCCGTGACTGTGGGAAACTATCCCTCCTCATCCTCCGTGACTGTGGGAAACTATCCCTCCTCATCCTCCGTGACCGTGGGAAACTATCCCTCCTCATCCTCCGTGACTGTGGGAAACTATCCCTCCTCATCCTCCGTGACTGTGGGAAACTATCCCTCCTCATCCTCCGTGACCGTGGGAAACTATCCCTCCTCATCCTCCGTGACTGTGGGAAACTATCCCTCCTCATCCTCCGTGACTGTGGGAAACTATCCCTCCTCATCCTCCGTGACCGTGGGAAACTATCCCTCCTCATCCTCCGTGACTGTGGGAAACTATCCCTCCTCATCCTCCGTCACTGTGGGAAACTATCCCTCCTCATCCTCCGTGACAGTGGGAAACTATCCCTCCACATCCTCCGTGACCGTGGGAAACTATCCCTCCTCATCCTCCGTGTCTGTGGGAAACTATCCCTCCTCACCCTCCGTGACTGTGGGAAACTATCCCTCCTCATCCTCCGTCACTGTGGGAAACTATCCCTCCTCATCCTCCGTGACCGTGGGAAACTATCCCTCCTCATCCTCCGTGACTGTGGGAAACGATCCCTCCTCATCCTCCGTGACTGTGGGAAACTATCCCTCCTCATCCTCCGTGACTGTCTGTGGGAAACTATCCCTCCTCATCCTCCGTGACCGTGGGAAACTATCCCTCCTCATCCTCCGTGACTGTGGGAAACTATCCCTCCTCATCCTCCGTGACTGTGACTGTGGGAAACTATCCCTCCTCATCCTCCGTGACCGTGGGAAACTATCCCTCCTCATCCTCCGTGACTGTGGGAAACTATCCCTCCTCATCCTCCGTGACTGTGGGAAACTATCCCTCCTCATCCTCCGTGACTGTGGGAAACTATCCCTCCTCATCCTCCGTGACTGTGGGAAACTATCCCTCCTCATCCTCCGTGACCGTGGGAAACTATCCCTCCTCATCCTCCGTGACTGTGGGAAACTATCCCTCCTCATCCTCCGTGACTGTGGGAAACTATCCCTCCTCATCCTCCGTCACTGTGGGAAACTATCCCTCCTCATCCTCCGTGACTGTGACTGTGGGAAACTATCCCTCCTCATCCTCCGTGACCGTGGGAAACTATCCCTCCTCATCCTCCGTGACCGTGGGAAACTATCCCTCCTCATCCTCCGTGACTGTGGGAAACTATCCCTCCTCATCCTCCGTGACTGTGGGAAACTATCCCTCCTCATCCTCCGTCACTGTGGGAAACTATCCCTCCTCATCCTCCGTGACTGTGGGAAACTATCCCTCCTCATCCTCCGTGACTGTGGGAAACTATCCCTCCTCATCCTCCGTGTCTGTGGGAAACTATCCCTCCTCATCCTCCGTGACTGTGGGAAACTATCCCTCCTCATCCTCCGTGACTGTGGGAAACTATCCCTCCTCATCCTCCGTGACCGTGGGAAACTATCCCTCCTCATCCTCGGTGACTGTGGGAAACTATCCCTCCTCATCCTCCGTGACCGTGGGAAACTATCCCTCCTCATCCTCCGTCACTGTGGGAAACTATCCCTCCTCATCCTCCGTGACTGTGGGAAACTATCCCTCCTCATCCTCCGTGACCGTGGGAAACTATCCCTCCTCATCCTCCGTCACTGTGGGAAACTATCCCTCCTCATCCTCCGTGACCGTGGGAAACTATCCCTCCTCATCCTCCGTCACTGTGGGAAACTATCCCTCCTCATCCTCCGTGTCTGTGGGAAACTATCCCTCCTCATCCTCCGTCACTGTGGGAAACTATCCCTCCTCATCCTCCGTGACTGTGGGCAACTATCCCTCCTCATCCTCCGTGACTGTGGGAAACTATCCCTCCTCATCCTCCGTGACTGTGGGAAACTATCCCTCCTCATCCTCCGTGACCGTGGGAAACTATCCCTCCTCATCCTCCGTCACTGTGGGAAACTATCCCTCCTCATCCTCCGTGACTGTGGGAAACTATCCCTCCTCATCCTCCGTGACCGTGGGAAACTATCCCTCCTCATCCTCCGTGACTGTGGGAAACTATCCCTCCTCATCCTCCGTGACTGTGGGAAACTATCCCTCCTCATCCTCCGTGACTGTGGGAAACTATCCCTCCTCATCCTCCGTGACCGTGGGAAACTATCCCTCCTCATCCTCCGTCACTGTGGGAAACTATCCCTCCTCATCCTCCGTGACCGTGGGAAACTATCCCTCCTCATCCTCCGTCACTGTGGGAAACTATCCCTCCTCATCCTCCGTGTCTGTGGGAAACTATCCCTCCTCATCCTCCGTCACTGTGGGAAACTATCCCTCCTCATCCTCCGTGACTGTGGGAAACTATCCCTCCTCATCCTCCGTGACTGTGGGAAACTATCCCTCCTCATCCTCCGTGACTGTGGGAAACTATCCCTCCTCATCCTCCGTGACTGTGGGAAACTATCCCTCCTCATCCTCCGTGACTGTGGGAAACTATCCCTCCTCATCCTCCGTGACTGTGGGAAACTATCCCTCCTCATCCTCCGTCACTGTGGGAAACTATCCCTCCTCATCCTCCGTGTCTGTGGGAAACTATCCCTCCTCATCCTCCGTGTCTGTGGGAAACTATCCCTCCTCATCCTCCGTCACTGTGGGAAACTATCCCTCCTCATCCTCCGTGACTGTGGGAAACTATCCCTCCTCATCCTCCGTGACTGTGGGAAACTATCCCTCCTCATCCTCCGTCACTGTGGGAAACTATCCCTCCTCATCCTCCGTGACCGTGGGAAACTATCCCTCCTCATCCTCCGTCACTGTGGGAAACTATCCCTCCTCATCCTCCGTGACTGTGGGAAACTATCCCTCCTCATCCTCCGTGACTGTGGGAAACTATCCCTCCTCATCCTCCTTCACTGTGGGAAACTATCCCTCCTCATCCTCCGTGTCTGTGGGAAACTATCCCTCCTCATCCTCCGTCACTGTGGGAAACTATCCCTCCTCATCCTCCGTGACCGTGGGAAACTATCCCTCCTCATCCTCCGTGACTGTGGGAAACTATCCCTCCTCATCCTCCGTGACTGTGGGAAACTATCCCTCCTCATCCTCCGTGACCGTGGGAAACTATCCCTCCTCATCCTCCGTGACTGTGGGAAACTATCCCTCCTCATCCTCCGCGACCGTGGGAAACTATCCCTCCTCATCCTCCGTGACCGTGGGAAACTATCCCTCCTCATCCTCCGTGACCGTGGGAAACTATCCCTCCTCATCCTCCGTGACTGTGGGAAACTATCCCTCCTCATCCTCCGCGACCGTGGGAAACTATCCCTCCTCATCCTCCGTGACCGTGGGAAACTATCCCTCCTCATCCTCCGTGACCGTGGGAAACTATCCCTCCTCATCCTCCGTGTCTGTGGGAAACTATCCCTCCTCATCCTCCGTGACTGTGACTGTGGGAAACTATCCCTCCTCATCCTCCGTGACTGTGGGAAACTATCCCTCCTCATCCTCCGTCACTGTGGGAAACTATCCCTCCTCATCCTCCGTGACTGTGGGAAACTATCCCTCCTCATCCTCCGTCACTGTGGGAAACTATCCCTCCTCATCCTCCGTGACTGTGATTGTGGGAAACTATCCCTCCTCATCCTCCGTGACTGTGATTGTGGGAAACTATCCCTCCTCATCCTCCGTGACTGTGACTGTGGGAAACTATCCCTCCTCATCCTCCGTGACTGTGGGAAACTATCCCTCCTTATCCTCCGTGACTGTGGGAAACTATCCCTCCTCATCCTCCGTCACTGTGGGAAACTATCCCTCCTCATCCTCCGTGACTGTGACTGTGGGAAACTATCCCTCCTCATCCTCCGTGACTGTGGGAAACTATCCCTCCTCATCCTCCGTGACCGTGGGAAACTATCCCTCCTCATCCTCCGTGACTGTGGGAAACTATCCCTCCTCATCCTCCGTCACTGTGGGAAACTATCCCTCCTCATCCTCCGTGTCTGTGGGAAACTATCCCTCCTCATCCTCCGTCACTGTGGGAAACTATCCCTCCTCATCCTCCGTGACTGTGATTGTGGGAAACTATCCCTCCTCATCCTCCGTGACCGTGGGAAACTATCCCTCCTCATCCTCCGTGACTGTGGGAAACTATCCCTCCTCATCCTCCGTGACTGTGGGAAACTATCCCTCCTCATCCTCCGTCACTGTGGGAAACTATCCCTCCTCATCCTCCGTGACTGTGATTGTGGGAAACTATCCCTCCTCATCCTCCGTGACTGTGGGAAACTATCCCTCCTCATCCTCCGTGACCGTGGGAAACTATCCCTCCTCATCCTCCGTCACTGTGGGAAACTATCCCTCCTCATCCTCCGTCACTGTGGGAAACTATCCCTCCTCATCCTCCGTGACTGTGATTGTGGGAAACTATCCCTCCTCATCCTCCGTGACTGTGGGAAACTATCCCTCCTCATCCTCCGTGACCGTGGGAAACTATCCCTCCTCATCCTCCGTGACTGTGGGAAACTATCCCTCCTCATCCTCCGTGACTGTGGGAAACTATCCCTCCTCATCCTCCGCGACCGTGGGAAACTATCCCTCCTCATCCTCCGTGACCGTGGGAAACTATCCCTCCTCATCCTCCGTGACCGTGGGAAACTATCCCTCCTCATCCTCCGTCACTGTGGGAAACTATCCCTCCTCATCCTCCGTGACTGTGGGAAACTATCCCTCCTCATCCTCCGTGACTGTGGGAAACTATCCCTCCTCATCCTCCGTGACTGTGGGAAACTATCCCTCCTCATCCTCCGTCACTGTGGGAAACTATCCCTCCTCATCCTCCGTCACTGTGGGAAACTATCCCTCCTCATCCTCCGTCACTGTGGGAAACTATCCCTCCTCATCCTCCGTGACTGTGGGAAACTATCCCTCCTCATCCTCCGTGACTGTGGGAAACTATCCCTCCTCATCCTCCGTGACTGTGGGAAACTATCCCTCCTCATCCTCCGTGACTGTGACTGTGGGAAACTATCACTCCTCATCCTCCGTGACCGTGGGAAACTATCCCTCCTCATCCTCCGTGACCGTGGGAAACTATCCCTCCTCATCCTCCGTGACTGTGGGAAACTATCCCTCCTCATCCTCCGTGACTGTGGGAAACTATCCCTCCTCATCCTCCGTGACTGTGGGAAACTATCCCTCCTCATCCTCCGTCACTGTGGGAAACTATCCCTCCTCATCCTCCGTGACTGTGGGAAACTATCCCTCCTCATCCTCCGTGACCGTGGGAAACTATCCCTCCTCATCCTCCGTGACCGTGGGAAACTATCCCTCCTCATCCTCCGTGACTGTGGGAAACTATCCCTCCTCATCCTCCGTGACTGTGGGAAACTATCCCTCCTCATCCTCCGTGACTGTGACTGTGGGAAACTATCCCTCCTCATCCTCCGTGACCGTGGGAAACTGTCCCTCCTCATCCTCCGTGACCGTGGGAAACTATCCCTCCTCATCCTCCGTGACTGTGGGAAACTATCCCTCCTCATCCTCCGTGACTGTGGGAAACTATCCCTCCTCATCCTCCGTGACTGTGGGAAACTATCCCTCCTCATCCTCCGTGACTGTGGGAAACTATCCCTCCTCATCCTCCGTGACCGTGGGAAACTATCCCTCCTCATCCTCCGTGACTGTGGGAAACTATCCCTCCTCATCCTCCGTGACCGTGGGAAACTATCCCTCCTCATCCTCCGTGACTGTGGGAAACTATCCCTCCTCATCCTCCGTGACAGTGGGAAACTATCCCTCCTCATCCTCCGTGACTGTGGGAAACTATCCCTCCTCATCCTCCGTGACCGTGGGAAACTATCCCTCCTCATCCTCCGTGACTGTGGGAAACTATCCCTCCTCATCCTCCGTCACTGTGGGAAACTATCCCTCCTCATCCTCCGTGACTGTGGGAAACTATCCCTCCTCATCCTCCGTGACCGTGGGAAACTATCCCTCCTCATCCTCCGTGACCGTGGGAAACTATCCCTCCTCATCCTCCGTGACTGTGGGAAACTATCCCTCCTCATCCTCCGTGACTGTGGGAAACTATCCCTCCTCATCCTCCGTGACCGTGGGAAACTATCCCTCCTCATCCTCCGTGACCGTGGGAAACTATCCCTCCTCATCCTCCGTCACTGTGGGAAACTATCCCTCCTCATCCTCCGTGACCGTGGGAAACTATCCCTCCTCATCCTCCGTGACTGTGGGAAACTATCCCTCCTCATCCTCCGTGACCGTGGGAAACTATCCCTCCTCATCCTCCGTGACCGTGGGAAACTATCCCTCCTCATCCTCCGTGACCGTGGGAAACTATCCCTCCTCATCCTCCGTGACCGTGGGAAACTATCCCTCCTCATCCTCCGTGACCGTGGGAAACTATCCCTCCTCATCCTCCGTGACCGTGGGAAACTATCCCTCCTCATCCTCCGTGACTGTGGGAAACTATCCCTCCTCATCCTCCGTGACCGTGGGAAACTATCCCTCCTCATCCTCCGTGACTGTGGGAAACTATCCCTCCTCATCCTCCGTGACTGTGGGAAACTATCCCTCCTCATCCTCCGTGACTGTGGGAAACTATCCCTCCTCATCCTCCGTGACTGTGGGAAACTGTCCCTCCTCATCCTCCGTGACTGTGGGAAACTATCCCTCCTCATCCTCCGTGACTGACTGTGGGAAACTATCCCTCCTCATCCTCCGTGACTGTGGGAAACTATCCCTCCTCATCCTCCGTGAGTGCGGGAAACTATCCCTCCTCATCCTCCGTGACTGTGGGAAACTATCCCTCCTCATCCTCCGTGACCGTGGGAAACTATCCCTCCTCATCCTCCGTGACTGTGGGAAACTATCCCTCCTCATCCTCCGTCACTGTGGGAAACTATCCCTCCTCATCCTCCGTGAGTGTGGGAAACTATCCCTCCTCATCCTCCGTGACTGTGGGAAACTATCCCTCCTCATCCTCCGTGACTGACCGTGGGAAACTATCCCTCCTCATCCTCCGTCACTGTGGGAAACTATCCCTCCTCATCCTCCGTGTCTGTGGGAAACTATCCCTCCTCATCCTCCGTCACTGTGGGAAACTATCCCTCCTCATCCTCCGTGACCGTGGGAAACTCTCCCTCCTCATCCTCCGTGACTGTGGGAAACTATCCCTCCTCATCCTCCGTGAGTGCGGGAAACTATCCCTCCTCATCCTCCGTGACTGTGGGAAACTATCCCTCCTCATCCTCCGTCACTGTGGGAAACTATCCCTCCTCATCCTCCGTCACTGTGGGAAACTATCCCTCCTCATCCTCCGTGTCTGTGGGAAACTATCCCTCCTCATCCTCCGTGACTGTGGGAAACTATCCCTCCTCATCCTCCGTGACTGTGGGAAACTATCCCTCCTCATCCTCCGTGACTGTGGGAAACTATCCCTCCTCATCCTCCGTGACTGACTGTGGGAAACTATCCCTCCTCATCCTCCGTGACTGTGGGAAACTATCCCTCCTCATCCTCCGTGAGTGTGGGAAACTATCCCTCCTCATCCTCCGTGACTGTGGGAAACTATCCCTCCTCATCCTCCGTGACTGACCGTGGGAAACTATCCCTCCTCATCCTCCGTCACTGTGGGAAACTATCCCTCCTCATCCTCCGTGTCTGTGGCAAACTATCCCTCCTCATCCTCCGTGACCGTGGGAAACTATCCCTCCTCATCCTCCGTCACTGTGGGAAACTATCCCTCCTCATCCTCCGTCACTGTGGGAAACTATCCCTCCTCATCCTCCGTGACTGACTGTGGGAAACTATCCCTCCTCATCCTCCGTCACTGTGGGAAACTATCCCTCCTCATCCTCCGTGACTGTGGGAAACTATCCCTCCTCATCCTCCGTGACTGTGGGAAACTGTCCCTCCTCATCCTCCGTCACTGTGGGAAACTATCCCTCCTCATCCTCCGTGACTGTGGGAAACTATCCCTCCTCATCCTCCGTGACTGACTGTGGGAAACTATCCCTCCTCATCCTCCGTCACTGTGGGAAACTATCCCTCCTCATCCTCCGTGACTGTGGGAAACTATCCCTCCTCATCCTCCGTGTCTGTGGGAAACTATCCCTCCTCATCCTCCGTGACCGTGGGAAACTATCCCTCCTCATCCTCCGTGACCGTGGGAAACTATCCCTCCTCATCCTCCGTGACTGTGGGAAACTATCCCTCCTCATCCTCCGTGACCGTGGGAAACTATCCCTCCTCATCCTCCGTGAATGTGGGAAACTATCCCTCCTCATCCTCCGTGACTGTGGGAAACTATCCCTCCTCATCCTCCGTGACCGTGGGAAACTATCCCTCCTCATCCTCCGTGACTGTGGGAAACTCTCCCTCCTCATCCTCCGTGACCGTGGGAAACTATCCCTCCTCATCCTCCGTGACTGTGGGAAACTATCCCTCCTCATCCTCCGTGACTGTGGGAAACTATCCCTCCTCATCCTCCGTGACTGTGGGAAACTATCCCTCCTCATCCTCCGTGACTGTGGGAAACTATCCCTCCTCATCCTCCGTGACTGACTGTGGGAAACTATCCCTCCTCATCCTCCGTGACTGTGGGAAACTATCCCTCCTCATCCTCCGTGAGTGCGGGAAACTATCCCTCCTCATCCTCCGTGACTGTGGGAAACTATCCCTCCTCATCCTCCGTGACCGTGGGAAACTATCCCTCCTCATCCTCCGTGACTGTGGGAAACTATCCCTCCTCATCCTCCGTCACTGTGGGAAACTATCCCTCCTCATCCTCCGTGAGTGTGGGAAACTATCCCTCCTCATCCTCCGTGACTGTGGGAAACTATCCCTCCTCATCCTCCGTGACTGACCGTGGGAAACTATCCCTCCTCATCCTCCGTCACTGTGGGAAACTATCCCTCCTCATCCTCCGTGTCTGTGGGAAACTATCCCTCCTCATCCTCCGTCACTGTGGGAAACTATCCCTCCTCATCCTCCGTGACCGTGGGAAACTCTCCCTCCTCATCCTCCGTGACTGTGGGAAACTATCCCTCCTCATCCTCCGTGAGTGCGGGAAACTATCCCTCCTCATCCTCCGTGACTGTGGGAAACTATCCCTCCTCATCCTCCGTCACTGTGGGAAACTATCCCTCCTCATCCTCCGTCACTGTGGGAAACTATCCCTCCTCATCCTCCGTGTCTGTGGGAAACTATCCCTCCTCATCCTCCGTGACTGTGGGAAACTATCCCTCCTCATCCTCCGTGACTGTGGGAAACTATCCCTCCTCATCCTCCGTGACTGTGGGAAACTATCCCTCCTCATCCTCCGTGACTGACTGTGGGAAACTATCCCTCCTCATCCTCCGTGACTGTGGGAAACTATCCCTCCTCATCCTCCGTGAGTGTGGGAAACTATCCCTCCTCATCCTCCGTGACTGTGGGAAACTATCCCTCCTCATCCTCCGTGACTGACCGTGGGAAACTATCCCTCCTCATTCTCCGTCACTGTGGGAAACTATCCCTCCTCATCCTCCGTGTCTGTGGCAAACTATCCCTCCTCATCCTCCGTGACCGTGGGAAACTATCCCTCCTCATCCTCCGTCACTGTGGGAAACTATCCCTCCTCATCCTCCGTGACTGTGGGAAACTATCCCTCCTCATCCTCCGTCACTGTGGGAAACTATCCCTCCTCATCCTCCGTGACTGACTGTGGGAAACTATCCCTCCTCATCCTCCGTCACTGTGGGAAACTATCCCTCCTCATCCTCCGTGACTGTGGGAAACTATCCCTCCTCATCCTCCGTGACTGTGGGAAACTGTCCCTCCTCATCCTCCGTCACTGTGGGAAACTATCCCTCCTCATCCTCCGTGACTGTGGGAAACTATCCCTCCTCATCCTCCGTGACTGACTGTGGGAAACTATCCCTCCTCATCCTCCGTCACTGTGGGAAACTATCCCTCCTCATCCTCCGTGACTGTGGGAAACTATCCCTCCTCATCCTCCGTGTCTGTGGGAAACTATCCCTCCTCATCCTCCGTGACTGTGGGAAACTATCCCTCCTCATCCTCCGTGACTGTGGGAAACTATCCCTCCTCATCCTCCGTGTCTGTGGGAAACTATCCCTCCTCATCCTCCGTGACTGTGGGAAACTATCCCTCCTCATCCTCTGTGACCGTGGGAAACTATCCCTCCTCATCCTCCGTGACCGTGGGAAACTATCCCTCCTCATCCTCCGTGACCGTGGGAAACTATCCCTCCTCATCCTCCGTGACTGTGGGAAACTATCCCTCCTCATCCTCCGTGACTGTGGGAAACGATCCCTCCTCATCCTCCGTGACTGTGGGAAACTATCCCTCCTCATCCTCCGTCACTGTGGGAAACTATCCCTCCTCATCCTCCGTGACTGACTGTGGGAAACTATCCCTCCTCATCCTCCGTGACTGTGGGAAACTATCCCTCCTCATCCTCCGTGACCGTGGGAAACTATCCCTCCTCATCCTCCGTGACCGTGGGAAACTATCCCTCCTCATCCTCCGTGACTGTGGGAAACTATCCCTCCTCATCCTCCGTGACCGTGGGAAACTATCCCTCCTCATCCTCCGTGACTGTGGGAAACTATCCCTCCTCATCCTCCGTGACTGTGGGAAACTATCCCTCCTCATCCTCCGTCACTGTGGGAAACTATCCCTCCTCATCCTCCGTGACCGTGGGAAACTATCCCTCCTCATCCTCCGTGACTGTGGGAAACTATCCCTCCTCATCCTCCGTGACCGTGGGAAACTATCCCTCCTCATCCTCCGTGACTGTGGGAAACTATCCCTCCTCATCCTCCGTCACTGTGGGAAACTATCCCTCCTCATCCTCCGTCACTGTGGGAAACTATCCCTCCTCATCCTCCGTGACCGTGGGAAACTATCCCTCCTCATCCTCCGTGACTGTGGGAAACTATCCCTCCTCATCCTCCGTGACTGTGGGAAACTATCCCTCCTCATCCTCCGTGACTGTGGGAAACTATCCCTCCTCATCCTCCGTCACTGTGGGAAACTATCCCTCCTCATCCTCCGTGACTGTGGGAAACTATCCCTCCTCATCCTCCGTGACTGTGGGAAACTATCCCTCCTCATCCTCCGTGACTGTGGGAAACTATCCCTCCTCATCCTCCGTGACCGTGGGAAACTATCCCTCCTCATCCTCCGTGACTGTGGGAAACTATCCCTCCTCATCCTCCGTGACCGTGGGAAACTATCCCTCCTCATCCTCCGTGACCGTGGGAAACTATCCCTCCTCATCCTCCGTCACTGTGGGAAACTATCCCTCCTCATCCTCCGTGACCGTGGGAAACTATCCCTCCTCATCCTCCGTCACTGTGGGAAACTATCCCTCCTCATCCTCCGTGACTGTGGGAAACTATCCCTCCTCATCCTCCGTCACTGTGGGAAACTATCCCTCCTCATCCTCCGTGACCGTGGGAAACTATCCCTCCTCATCCTCCGTGACCGTGGGAAACTATCCCTCCTCATCCTCCGTGTCTGTGGGAAACTATCCCTCCTCATCCTCCGTGACCGTGGGAAACTATCCCTCCTCATCCTCCGTGACCGTGGGAAACTATCCCTCCTCATCCTCCGTGACCGTGGGAAACTATCCCTCCTCATCCTCCGTGACCGTGGGAAACTATCCCTCCTCATCCTCCGTGACTGTGGGAAACTATCCCTCCTCATCCTCCGTGACCGTGGGAAACTATCCCTCCTCATCCTCCGTGACTGTGGGAAACTATCCCTCCTCATCCTCCGTGACTGTGGGAAACTATCCCTCCTCATCCTCCGTCACTGTGGGAAACTATCCCTCCTCATCCTCCGTCACTGTGGGAAACTATCCCTCCTCATCCTCCGTCACTGTGGGAAACTATCCCTCCTCATCCTCCGTGACTGTGGGAAACTATCCCTCCTCATCCTCCGTCACTGTGGGAAACTATCCCTCCTCATCCTCCGTGACTGTGGGAAACTATCCCTCCTCATCCTCCGTCACTGTGGGAAACTATCCCTCCTCATCCTCCGTGACTGTGGGAAACTATCCCTCCTCATCCTCCGTGACTGTGGGAAACTATCCCTCCTCATCCTCCGTGACCGTGGGAAACTATCCCTCCTCATCCTCCGTGACTGTGGGAAACTATCCCTCCTCATCCTCCGTGACTGTGGGAAACTATCCCTCCTCATCCTCCGTGACTGTGGGAAACTATCCCTCCTCATCCTCCGTGACTGTGGGAAACTATCCCTCCTCATCCTCCGTGACTGTGGGAAACTATCCCTCCTCATCCTCCGTCACTGTGGGAAACTATCCCTCCTCATCCTCCGTCACTGTGGGAAACTATCCCTCCTCATCCTCCGTCACTGTGGGAAACTATCCCTCCTCATCCTCCGTGACTGTGGGAAACTATCCCTCCTCATCCTCCGTGACTGTGACCGTGGGAAACTATCCCTCCTCATCCTCCGTGACCGTGGGAAACTATCCCTCCTCATCCTCCGTGACCGTGGGAAACTATCCCTCCTCATCGTCCGTGACTGTGGGAAACTATCCCTCCTCATCCTCCGTGACTGTGACCGTGGGAAACTATCCCTCCTCATCCTCCGTGACCGTGGGAAACTATCCCTCCTCATCCTCCGTGTCTGTGGGAAACTATCCCTCCTCATCCTCCGTGACTGTGACCGTGGGAAACTATCCCTCCTCATCCTCCGTGACCGTGGGAAACTATCCCTCCTCATCCTCCGTGTCTGTGGGAAACTATCCCTCCTCATCCTCCGTGACTGTGACCGTGGGAAACTATCCCTCCTCATCCTCCGTGACCGTGGGAAACTATCCCTCCTCATCCTCCGTGTCTGTGGGAAACTATCCCTCCTCATCCTCCGTGACCGTGGGAAACTATCCCTCCTCATCCTCCGTGTCTGTGGGAAACTATCCCTCCTCATCCTCCGTGACTGTGACCGTGGGAAACTATCCCTCCTCATCCTCCGTGACCGTGGGAAACTATCCCTCCTCATCCTCCGTGACTGTGGGAAACTATCCCTCCTCATCCTCCGTGACTGTGACTGTGGGAAACTATCCCTCCTCATCCTCCGTGACCGTGGGAAACTATCCCTCCTCATCCTCCGTGTCTGTGGGAAACTATCCCTCCTCATCCTCCGTGACCGTGGGAAACTATCCCTCCTCATCCTCCGTGTCTGTGGGAAACTATCCCTCCTCATCCTCCGTGACTGTGACCGTGGGAAACTATCCCTCCTCATCCTCCGTGACTGTGGGAAACTATCCCTCCTCATCCTCCGTGACTGTGGGAAACTATCCCTCCTCATCCTCCGTGACTGTGACTGTGGGAAACTATCCCTCCTCATCCTCCGTGACTGTGGGAAACTATCCCTCCTCATCCTCCGTGACTGTGGGAAACTATCCCTCCTCATCCTCCGTGACTGTGGGAAACTATCCCTCCTCATCCTCCGTGACTGTGGGAAACTATCCCTCCTCATCCTCTGTGACCGTGGGAAACTATCCCTCCTCATCCTCCGTGACCGTGGGAAACTATCCCTCCTCATCCTCCGTGACCGTGGGAAACTATCCCTCCTCATCCTCCGTGACTGTGGGAAACTATCCCTCCTCATCCTCCGTGACTGTGGGAAACGATCCCTCCTCATCCTCCGTGACTGTGGGAAACTATCCCTCCTCATCCTCCGTCACTGTGGGAAACTATCCCTCCTCATCCTCCGTGACTGACTGTGGGAAACTATCCCTCCTCATCCTCCGTGACTGTGGGAAACTATCCCTCCTCATCCTCCGTGACCGTGGGAAACTATCCCTCCTCATCCTCCGTGACCGTGGGAAACTATCCCTCCTCATCCTCCGTGACTGTGGGAAACTATCCCTCCTCATCCTCCGTGACCGTGGGAAACTATCCCTCCTCATCCTCCGTGACTGTGGGAAACTATCCCTCCTCATCCTCCGTGACTGTGGGAAACTATCCCTCCTCATCCTCCGTCACTGTGGGAAACTATCCCTCCTCATCCTCCGTGACCGTGGGAAACTATCCCTCCTCATCCTCCGTGACTGTGGGAAACTATCCCTCCTCATCCTCCGTGACCGTGGGAAACTATCCCTCCTCATCCTCCGTGACTGTGGGAAACTATCCCTCCTCATCCTCCGTCACTGTGGGAAACTATCCCTCCTCATCCTCCGTCACTGTGGGAAACTATCCCTCCTCATCCTCCGTGACCGTGGGAAACTATCCCTCCTCATCCTCCGTGACTGTGGGAAACTATCCCTCCTCATCCTCCGTGACTGTGGGAAACTATCCCTCCTCATCCTCCGTCACTGTGGGAAACTATCCCTCCTCATCCTCCGTGACCGTGGGAAACTATCCCTCCTCATCCTCCGTGACCGTGGGAAACTATCCCTCCTCATCCTCCGTGTCTGTGGGAAACTATCCCTCCTCATCCTCCGTGACCGTGGGAAACTATCCCTCCTCATCCTCCGTGACCGTGGGAAACTATCCCTCCTCATCCGCCGTGACCGTGGGAAACTATCCCTCCTCATCCTCCGTGACCGTGGGAAACTATCCCTCCTCATCCTCCGTGACTGTGGGAAACTATCCCTCCTCATCCTCCGTGACCGTGGGAAACTATCCCTCCTCATCCTCCGTGACTGTGGGAAACTATCCCTCCTCATCCTCCGTGACTGTGGGAAACTATCCCTCCTCATCCTCCGTCACTGTGGGAAACTATCCCTCCTCATCCTCCGTCACTGTGGGAAACTATCCCTCCTCATCCTCCGTCACTGTGGGAAACTATCCCTCCTCATCCTCCGTCACTGTGGGAAACTATCCCTCCTCATCCTCCGTGACTGTGGGAAACTATCCCTCCTCATCCTCCGTCACTGTGGGAAACTATCCCTCCTCATCCTCCGTGACTGTGGGAAACTATCCCTCCTCATCCTCCGTCACTGTGGGAAACTATCCCTCCTCATCCTCCGTGACTGTGGGAAACTATCCCTCCTCATCCTCCGTGACTGTGGGAAACTATCCCTCCTCATCCTCCGTGACCGTGGGAAACTATCCCTCCTCATCCTCCGTGACTGTGGGAAACTATCCCTCCTCATCCTCCGTGACTGTGGGAAACTATCCCTCCTCATCCTCCGTGACTGTGGGAAACTATCCCTCCTCATCCTCCGTGACTGTGGGAAACTATCCCTCCTCATCCTCCGTGACTGTGGGAAACTATCCCTCCTCATCCTCCGTCACTGTGGGAAACTATCCCTCCTCATCCTCCGTCACTGTGGGAAACTATCCCTCCTCATCCTCCGTCACTGTGGGAAACTATCCCTCCTCATCCTCCGTGACTGTGGGAAACTATCCCTCCTCATCCTCCGTGACTGTGACCGTGGGAATCTATCCCTCCTCATCCTCCGTGACCGTGGGAAACTATTCCTCCTCATCCTCCGTGACCGTGGGAAACTATCCCTCCTCATCCTCCGTGACTGTGGGAAACTATCCCTCCTCATCCTCCGTGACTGTGACCGTGGGAAACTATCCCTCCTCATCCTCCGTGACCGTGGGAAACTATCCCTCCTCATCCTCCGTGTCTGTGGGAAACTATCCCTCCTCATCCTCCGTGACTGTGACCGTGGGAAACTATCCCTCCTCATCCTCCGTGACCGTGGGAAACTATCCCTCCTCATCCTCCGTGTCTGTGGGAAACTATCCCTCCTCATCCTCCGTGACCGTGGGAAACTATCCCTCCTCATCCTCCGTGTCTGTGGGAAACTATCCCTCCTCATCCTCCGTGACTGTGACCGTGGGAAACTATCCCTCCTCATCCTCCGTGACCGTGGGAAACTATCCCTCCTCATCCTCCGTGACTGTGGGAAACTATCCCTCCTCATCCTCCGTGACTGTGACTGTGGGAAACTATCCCTCCTCATCCTCCGTGACCGTGGGAAACTATCCCTCCTCATCCTCCGTGACTGTGACTGTGGGAAACTATCCCTCCTCATCCTCCGTGACCGTGGGAAACTATCCCTCCTCATCCTCCGTGTCTGTGGGAAACTATCCCTCCTCATCCTCCGTGACTGTGGGAAACTATCCCTCCTCATCCTCTGTGACCGTGGGAAACTATCCCTCCTCATCCTCCGTGACCGTGGGAAACTATCCCTCCTCATCCTCCGTGACCGTGGGAAACTATCCCTCCTCATCCTCCGTGACTGTGGGAAACTATCCCTCCTCATCCTCCGTGACTGTGGGAAACGATCCCTCCTCATCCTCCGTGACTGTGGGAAACTATCCCTCCTCATCCTCCGTCACTGTGGGAAACTATCCCTCCTCATCCTCCGTGACTGACTGTGGGAAACTATCCCTCCTCATCCTCCGTGACTGTGGGAAACTATCCCTCCTCATCCTCCGTGACCGTGGGAAACTATCCCTCCTCATCCTCCGTGACCGTGGGAAACTATCCCTCCTCATCCTCCGTGACTGTGGGAAACTATCCCTCCTCATCCTCCGTGACCGTGGGAAACTATCCCTCCTCATCCTCCGTGACTGTGGGAAACTATCCCTCCTCATCCTCCGTGACTGTGGGAAACTATCCCTCCTCATCCTCCGTCACTGTGGGAAACTATCCCTCCTCATCCTCCGTGACCGTGGGAAACTATCCCTCCTCATCCTCCGTGACTGTGGGAAACTATCCCTCCTCATCCTCCGTGACCGTGGGAAACTATCCCTCCTCATCCTCCGTGACTGTGGGAAACTATCCCTCCTCATCCTCCGTCACTGTGGGAAACTATCCCTCCTCATCCTCCGTCACTGTGGGAAACTATCCCTCCTCATCCTCCGTGACCGTGGGAAACTATCCCTCCTCATCCTCCGTGACTGTGGGAAACTATCCCTCCTCATCCTCCGTGACTGTGGGAAACTATCCCTCCTCATCCTCCGTCACTGTGGGAAACTATCCCTCCTCATCCTCCGTGACCGTGGGAAACTATCCCTCCTCATCCTCCGTGACCGTGGGAAACTATCCCTCCTCATCCTCCGTGTCTGTGGGAAACTATCCCTCCTCATCCTCCGTGACCGTGGGAAACTATCCCTCCTCATCCTCCGTGACCGTGGGAAACTATCCCTCCTCATCCGCCGTGACCGTGGGAAACTATCCCTCCTCATCCTCCGTGACCGTGGGAAACTATCCCTCCTCATCCTCCGTGACTGTGGGAAACTATCCCTCCTCATCCTCCGTGACCGTGGGAAACTATCCCTCCTCATCCTCCGTGACTGTGGGAAACTATCCCTCCTCATCCTCCGTGACTGTGGGAAACTATCCCTCCTCATCCTCCGTCACTGTGGGAAACTATCCCTCCTCATCCTCCGTCACTGTGGGAAACTATCCCTCCTCATCCTCCGTCACTGTGGGAAACTATCCCTCCTCATCCTCCGTCACTGTGGGAAACTATCCCTCCTCATCCTCCGTGACTGTGGGAAACTATCCCTCCTCATCCTCCGTCACTGTGGGAAACTATCCCTCCTCATCCTCCGTGACTGTGGGAAACTATCCCTCCTCATCCTCCGTCACTGTGGGAAACTATCCCTCCTCATCCTCCGTGACTGTGGGAAACTATCCCTCCTCATCCTCCGTGACTGTGGGAAACTATCCCTCCTCATCCTCCGTGACCGTGGGAAACTATCCCTCCTCATCCTCCGTGACTGTGGGAAACTATCCCTCCTCATCCTCCGTGACTGTGGGAAACTATCCCTCCTCATCCTCCGTGACTGTGGGAAACTATCCCTCCTCATCCTCCGTGACTGTGGGAAACTATCCCTCCTCATCCTCCGTGACTGTGGGAAACTATCCCTCCTCATCCTCCGTCACTGTGGGAAACTATCCCTCCTCATCCTCCGTCACTGTGGGAAACTATCCCTCCTCATCCTCCGTCACTGTGGGAAACTATCCCTCCTCATCCTCCGTGACTGTGGGAAACTATCCCTCCTCATCCTCCGTGACTGTGACCGTGGGAATCTATCCCTCCTCATCCTCCGTGACCGTGGGAAACTATTCCTCCTCATCCTCCGTGACCGTGGGAAACTATCCCTCCTCATCCTCCGTGACTGTGGGAAACTATCCCTCCTCATCCTCCGTGACTGTGACCGTGGGAAACTATCCCTCCTCATCCTCCGTGACCGTGGGAAACTATCCCTCCTCATCCTCCGTGTCTGTGGGAAACTATCCCTCCTCATCCTCCGTGACTGTGACCGTGGGAAACTATCCCTCCTCATCCTCCGTGACCGTGGGAAACTATCCCTCCTCATCCTCCGTGTCTGTGGGAAACTATCCCTCCTCATCCTCCGTGACCGTGGGAAACTATCCCTCCTCATCCTCCGTGTCTGTGGGAAACTATCCCTCCTCATCCTCCGTGACTGTGACCGTGGGAAACTATCCCTCCTCATCCTCCGTGACCGTGGGAAACTATCCCTCCTCATCCTCCGTGACTGTGGGAAACTATCCCTCCTCATCCTCCGTGACTGTGACTGTGGGAAACTATCCCTCCTCATCCTCCGTGACCGTGGGAAACTATCCCTCCTCATCCTCCGTGACTGTGACTGTGGGAAACTATCCCTCCTCATCCTCCGTGACCGTGGGAAACTATCCCTCCTCATCCTCCGTGTCTGTGGGAAACTATCCCTCCTCATCCTCCGTGACCGTGGGAAACTATCCCTCCTCATCCTCCGTGTCTGTGGGAAACTATCCCTCCTCATCCTCCGTGACTGTGACCGTGGGAAACTATCCCTCCTCATCCTCCGTGACTGTGGGAAACTATCCCTCCTCATCCTCCGTGACTGTGGGAAACTATCCCTCCTCATCCTCCGTGACTGTGACTGTGGGAAACTATCCCTCCTCATCCTCCGTGACTGTGGGAAACTATCCCTCCTCATCCTCCGTGACTGTGGGAAACTATCCCTCCTCATCCTCCGTGACTGTGGGAAACTATCCCTCCTCATCCTCCGTGACTGTGGGAAACTATCCCTCCTCATCCTCCGTGACCGTGGGAAACTATCCCTCCTCATCCTCCGTGACTGTGACCGTGGGAAACTATCCCTCCTCATCCTCCGTGACTGTGACCGTGGGAAACTATCCCTCCTCATCCTCCGTAACTGTGGGAAACTATCCCTCCTCATCCTCCGTGACTGTGGGAAACTATCCCTCCTCATCCTCCGTGACTGTGGGAAACTATCCCTCCTCATCCTCCGTGACTGTGGGAAACTATCCCTCCTCATCCTCCGTGACAGTGGGAAACTATCCCTCCTCATCCTCCGTGACTGTGGGAAACTATCCCTCCTCATCCTCCGTGACTGTGGGAAACTATCCCTCCTCATCCTCCGTCACTGTGGGAAACTATCCCTCCTCATCCTCCGTGACTGTGGGAAACTATCCCTCCTCATCCTCCGTGACTGTGGGAAACTATCCCTCCTCATCCTCCGTCACTGTGGGAAACGATCCCTCCTCATCCTCCGTGACCGTGGGAAACTATCCCTCCTCATCCTCCGTGACTGTGGGAAACTATCCCTCCTCATCCTCCGTGACCGTGGGAAACTATCCCTCCTCATCCTCCGTGACTGTGGGAAACTATCCCTCCTCATCCTCCGTGACAGTGGGAAACTATCCCTCCTCATCCTCCGTGACTGTGGGAAACTATCCCTCCTCATCCTCCGTGAACGTGGGAAACGATCCCTCCTCATCCTCCGTGACTGTGGGAAACTATCCCTCCTCATCCTCCGTGACTGTGGGAAACTATCCCTCCTCATCCTCCGTGACTGTGGGAAACTATCCCTCCTCATCCTCCGTGACCGTGGGAAACGATCCCTCCTCATCCTCCGTGACTGTGGGAAACTATCCCTCCTCATCCTCCGTCACTGTGGGAAACTATCCCTCCTCATCCTCCGTGACTGTGGGAAACTATCCCTCCTCATCCTCCGTCACTGTGGGAAACTATCCCTCCTCATCCTCCGTGACTGTGGGAAACTATCCCTCCTCATCCTCCGTGACTGTGGGAAACTATCCCTCCTCATCCTCCGTGACCGTGGGAAACTATCCCTCCTCATCCTCCGTGACTGTGGGAAACTATCCCTCCTCATCCTCCGTGTCTGTGGGAAACTATCCCTCCTCATCCTCCGTGACTGTGGGAAACTATCCCTCCTCATCCTCCGTGACTGTGGGAAACTATCCCTCCTCATCCTCCGTGACTGTGGGAAACTATCCCTCCTCATCCTCCGTGACCGTGGGAAACTATCCCTCCTCATCCTCCGTGACTGTGGGAAACTATCCCTCCTCATCCTCCGTCACTGTGGGAAACTATCCCTCCTCATCCTCCGTGACTGTGGGAAACTATCCCTCCTCATCCTCCGTCACTGTGGGAAACTATACCTCCTCATCCTCCGTGACTGTGGGAAACTCTCCCTCCTCATCCTCCGTGACTGTGGGAAACTATCCCTCCTCATCCTCCGTCACTGTGGGAAACTATCCCTCCTCATCCTCCGTCACTGTGGGAAACTATCCCTCCTCATCCTCCGTGACTGTGGGAAACTATCCCTCCTCATCCTCCGTCACTGTGGGAAACTATCCCTCCTCATCCTCCGTGACTGTGACCGTGGGAAACTATCCCTCCTCATCCTCCGTGACCGTGGGAAACTATCCCTCCTCATCCTCCGTGACTGTGACCGTGGGAAACTATCCCTCCTCATCCTCCGTGACCGTGGGAAACTATCCCTCCTCATCCTCCGTGACTGTGACCGTGGGAAACTATCCCTCCTCATCCTCCGTGACTGTGGGAAACTATCCCTCCTCATCCTCCGTGACTGTGGGAAACTATCCCTCCTCATCCTCCGTGACTGTGGGAAACTATCCCTCCTCATCCTCCGTGACTGTGGGAAACTATCCCTCCTCATCCTCCGTGACTGACTGTGGGAAACTATCCCTCCTCATCCTCCGTGTCTGTGGGAAACTATCCCTCCTCATCCTCCGTCACCGTGGGAAACTATCCCTCCTCATCCTCCGTGACTGTGGGAAACTATCCCTCCTCATCCTCCGTCACCGTGGGAAACTATCCCTCCTCATCCTCCGTGACCGTGGGAAACTATCCCTCCTCATCCTCCGTGACTGTGGGAAACTATCCCTCCTCATCCTCCGTGACTGTGGGAAACTATCCCTCCTCATCCTCCGTGACTGACTGTGGGAAACTATCCCTCCTCATCCTCCGTCACTGTGGGAAACTATCCCTCCTCATCCTCCGTGTCTGTGGGAAACTATCCCTCCTCATCCTCCGTGAGTGTGGGAAACTATCCCTCCTCATCCTCCGTCACTGTGGGAAACTATCCCTCCTCATCCTCCGTGTCTGTGGGAAACTATCCCTCCTCATCCTCCGTCACTGTGGGAAACTATCCCTCCTCATCCTCCGTGAGTGTGGGAAACTATCCCTCCTCATCCTCCGTGACTGTGACTGTGGGAAACTATCCCTCCTCATCCTCCGTGACTGTGGGAAACTATCCCTCCTCATCCTCCGTCACCGTGGGAAACTATCCCTCCTCATCCTCCGTCACCGTGGGAAACTATCCCTCCTCATCCTCCGTCACTGTGGGAAACTATCCCTCCTCATCCTCCGTCACCGTGGGAAACTATCCCTCCTCATCCTCCGTGACCGTGGGAAACTATCCCTCCTCATCCTCCGTGACCGTGGGAAACTATCCCTCCTCATCCTCCGTGACTGTGGGAAACTATCCCTCCTCATCCTCCGTGTCTGTGGGAAACTATCCCTCCTCATCCTCCATGACTGTGGGAAACTATCCCTCCTCATCCTCCGTGACTGTGGGAAACTATCCCTCCTCATCCTCCGTGACCGTGGGAAACTATCCCTCCTCATCCTCCGTGACTGTGGGAAACTATCCCTCCTCATCCTCCGTGACTGACCGTGGGAAACTATCCCTCCTCATCCTCCGTGACTGTGGGAAACTATCCCTCCTCATCCTCCGTGACTGACCGTGGGAAACTATCCCTCCTCATCCTCCGTGACTGTGGGAAACTATCCCTCCTCATCCTCCGTGACTGTGGGAAACTATCCCTCCTCATCCTCCGTGACTGTGGGAAACTATCCCTCCTCATCCTCCGGGACTGTGGGAAACTATCCCTCCTCATCCTCCGTGACTGTGGGAAACTATCCCTCCTCATCCTCCGTGACCGTGGGAAACTATCCCTCCTCATCCTCCGTGACTGTGGGAAACTATCCCTCCTCATCCTCCGTGACTGTGGGAAACTATCCCTCCTCATCCTCCGTGACTGTGGGAAACTATCCCTCCTCATCCTCCGTGACTGTGGGAAACTATCCCTCCTCATCCTCCGTGACTGACTGTGGGAAACTATCCCTCCTCATCCTCCGTGACTGTGGGAAACTATCCCTCCTCATCCTCCGTGACCGTGGGAAACTATCCCTCCTCATCCTCCGTGACTGACTGTGGTAAACTATCCCTCCTCATCCTCCGTGACTGACTGTGGGAAACTATCCCTCCTCATCCTCCGTGACCGTGGGAAACTATCCCTCCTCATCCTCCGTGACTGACTGTGGGAAACTATCCCTCCTCATCCTCCGTGACTGTGGGAAACTATCCCTCCTCATCCTCCGTGACTGTGGGAAACTATCCCTCCTCATCCTCCGTGACCGTGGGAAACTATCCCTCCTCATCCTCCGTGACTGTGGGAAACTATCCCTACTCATCCTCCGTGACTGTGGGAAACTATCCCTCCTCACCCTCCGTGACTCTGGGAAACTATCCCTCCTCATCCTCCGTGACTGTGGGAAACTATCCCTCCTCATCCTCCGTGACTGTGGGAAACTATCCCTCCTCATCCTCCGTCACTGTGGGAAACGATCCCTCCTCATCCTCCGTGACCGTGGGAAACTATCCCTCCTCATCCTCCGTGACTGTGGGAAACTATCCCTCCTCATCCTCCGTGACCGTGGGAAACTATCCCTCCTCATCCTCCGTGACTGTGGGAAACTATCCCTCCTCATCCTCCGTGACTGTGGGAAACTATCCCTCCTCATCCTCCGTGACTGTGGGAAACTATCCCTCCTCATCCTCCGTGACCGTGGGAAACTATCCCTCCTCATCCTCCGTGACTGTGGGAAACTATCCCTCCTCATCCTCCGTGACTGTGGGAAACTATCCCTCCTCATCCTCCGTCACTGTGGGAAACTATCCCTCCTCATCCTCCGTCACTGTGGGAAACTATCCCTCCTCATCCTCCGTCACTGTGGGAAACTATCCCTCCTCATCCTCCGTGACTGTGGGAAACTATCCCTCCTCATCCTCCGTGACCGTGGGAAACTATCCCTCCTCATCCTCCGTGACTGTGGGAAACTATCCCTCCTCATCCTCCGTGTCTGTGGGAAACTATCCCTCCTCATCCTCCGTGACTGTGGGAAACTATCCCTCCTCATCCTCCGTGACCGTGGGAAACTATCCCTCCTCATCCTCCGTGACTGTGGGAAACTATCCCTCCTCATCCTCCGTGACTGTGGGAAACTATCCCTCCTCATCCTCCGTGACCGTGGGAAACTATCCCTCCTCATCCTCCGTGACTGTGGGAAACTATCCCTCCTCATCCTCCGTCACTGTGGGAAACTATCCCTCCTCATCCTCCGTGACTGTGGGAAACTATCCCTCCTCATCATCCGTCACTGTGGGAAACTATCCCTCCTCATCCTCCGTGACTGTGGGAAACTCTCCCTCCTCATCCTCCGTGACTGTGGGAAACTATCCCTCCTCATCCTCCGTCACTGTGGGAAACTATCCCTCCTCATCCTCCGTCACTGTGGGAAACTATCCCTCCTCATCCTCCGTGACTGTGGGAAACTATCCCTCCTCATCCTCCGTGACTGTGACCGTGGGAAACTATCCCTCCTCATCCTCCGTGACCGTGGGAAACTATCCCTCCTCATCCTCCGTGACTGTGACCGTGGGAAACTATCCCTCCTCATCCTCCGTGACCGTGGGAAACTATCCCTCCTCATCCTCCGTGACTGTGACCGTGGGAAACTATCCCTCCTCATCCTCCGTGACGGTGGGAAACTATCCCTCCTCATCCTCCGTGACCGTGGGAAACTATCCCTCCTCATCCTCCGTGACCGTGGGAAACTATCCCTCCTCATCCTCCGTGACTGTGGGAAACTATCCCTCCTCATCCTCCGTGACTGTGGGAAACTATCCCTCCTCATCCTCCGTGACCGTGGGAAACTATCCCTCCTCATCCTCCGTGACTGTGACCGTGGGAAACTATCCCTCCTCATCCTCCGTGACTGTGACCGTGGGAAACTATCCCTCCTCATCCTCCGTGACTGTGGGAAACTATCCCTCCTCATCCTCCGTGACTGTGGGAAACTATCCCTCCTCATCCTCCGTGACCGTGGGAAACTATCCCTCCTCATCCTCCGTCACTGTGGGAAACGATCCCTCCTCATCCTCCGTGACCGTGGGAAACTATCCCTCCTCATCCTCCGTGACTGTGGGAAACTATCCCTCCTCATCCTCCGTGACCGTGGGAAACTATCCCTCCTCATCCTCCGTGACTGTGGGAAACTATCCCTCCTCATCCTCCGTGACCGTGGGAAACTATCCCTCCTCATCCTCCGTGACTGTGGGAAACTATCCCTCCTCATCCTCCGTCACTGTGGGAAACTATCCCTCCTCATCCTCCGTGACTGACTGTGGGAAACTATCCCTCCTCATCCTCCGTGTCTGTGGGAAACTATCCCTCCTCATCCTCCGTCACCGTGGGAAACTATCCCTCCTCATCCTCCGTGACTGTGGGAAACTATCCCTCCTCATCCTCCGTCACCGTGGGAAACTATCCCTCCTCATCCTCCGTGACCGTGGGAAACTATCCCTCCTCATCCTCCGTGACTGTGGGAAACTATCCCTCCTCATCCTCCGTGACTGTGGGAAACTATCCCTCCTCATCCTCCGTGACTGACTGTGGGAAACTATCCCTCCTCATCCTCCGTGACTGTGGGAAACTATCCCTCCTCATCCTCCGTGACCGTGGGAAACTATCCCTCCTCATCCTCTGTGACTGTGGGAAACTATCCCTCCTCATCCTCCGTGTCTGTGGGAAACTATCCCTCCTCATCCTCCGTGAGTGTGGGAAACTATCCCTCCTCATCCTCCGTCACTGTGGGAAACTATCCCTCCTCATCCTCCGTGTCTGTGGGAAACTATCCCTCCTCATCCTCCGTGACTGTCTGTGGGAAACTATCCCTCCTCATCCTCCGTGACTGTGGGAAACTATCCCTCCTCATCCTCCGTCACTGTGGGAAACTATCCCTCCTCATCCTCCGTCACTGTGGGAAACTATCCCTCCTCATCCTCCGTGAGTGTGGGAAACTATCCCTCCTCATCCTCCGTGACTGTGACTGTGGGAAACTATCCCTCCTCATCCTCCGTGACTGTGGGAAACTATCCCTCCTCATCCTCCGTCACCGTGGGAAACTATCCCTCCTCATCCTCCGTCACCGTGGGAAACTATCCCTCCTCATCCTCCGTCACTGTGGGAAACTATCCCTCCTCATCCTCCGTCACCGTGGGAAACTATCCCTCCTCATCCTCCGTGACCGTGGGAAACTATCCCTCCTCATCCTCCGTGACCGTGGGAAACTATCCCTCCTCATCCTCCGTGACTGTGGGAAACTATCCCTCCTCATCCTCCGTGACTGTGGGAAACTATCCCTCCTCATCCTCCGTGACTGTGGGAAACTATCCCTCCTCATCCTCCGTGACCGTGGGAAACTATCCCTCCTCATCCTCCGTGACTGTGGGAAACTATCCCTCCTCATCCTCCGTGACCGTGGGAAACTATCCCTCCTCATCCTCCGTGACCGTGGGAAACTATCCCTCCTCATCCTCCGTGTCTGTGGGAAACTATCCCTCCTCATCCTCCATGACTGTGGGAAACTATCCCTCCTCATCCTCCGTGACTGTGGGAAACTATCCCTCCTCATCCTCCGTCACTGTGGGAAACTATCCCTCCTCATCCTCCGTGACTGTGGGAAACTATCCCTCCTCATCCTCCGTGACTGTGGGAAACTATCCCTCCTCATCCTCCGTGACTGACTGTGGGAAACTATCCCTCCTCATCCTCCGTCACTGTGGGAAACTATCCCTCCTCATCCTCCGTGACTGTGGGAAACTATCCCTCCTCATCCTCCGTGACTGTGGGAAACTATCCCTCCTCATCCTCCGTGACTGTGGGAAACTATCCCTCCTCATCCTCCGTGACTGTGGGAAACTATCCCTCCTCATCCTCCGTCACTGTGGGAAACTATCCCTCCTCATCCTCCGTGACCGTGGGAAACTATCCCTCCTCATCCTCCGTGACTGTGGGAAACTATCCCTCCTCATCCTCCGTGACTGACCGTGGGAAACTATCCCTCCTCATCCTCCGTGACTGTGGGAAACTATCCCTCCTCATCCTCCGTGACTGACCGTGGGAAACTATCCCTCCTCATCCTCCGTGACTGTGGGAAACTATCCCTCCTCATCCTCCGTGACTTTGGGAAACTATCCCTCCTCATCCTCCGTGACTGTGGGAAACTATCCCTCCTCATCCTCCGTGACTGTGGGAAACTATCCCTCCTCATCCTCCGTGACTGTGGGAAACTATCCCTCCTCATCCTCCGTGACCGTGGGAAACTATCCCTCCTCATCCTCCGTGACTGTGGGAAACTATCCCTCCTCATCCTCCGTGACTGTGGGAAACTATCCCTCCTCATCCTCCGTGACTGACTGTGGGAAACTATCCCTCCTCATCCTCCGTGACTGTGGGAAACTATCCCTCCTCATCCTCCGTGACCGTGGGAAACTATCCCTCCTCATCCTCCGTGACTGTGGGAAACTATCCCTCCTCATCCTCCGTGTCTGTGGGAAACTATCCCTCCTCATCCTCCGTGACTGACTGTGGGAAACTATCCCTCCTCATCCTCCGTGACTGTGGGAAACTATCCCTCCTCATCCTCCGTGTCTGTGGGAAACTATCCCTCCTCATCCTCCGTGACTGTGGGAAACTATCCCTCCTCATCCTCCGTGTCTGTGGGAAACTATCCCTCCTCATCCTCCGTGACTGTGGGAAACTATCCCTCCTCATCCTCCGTGACTGTGGGAAACTATCCCTCCTCATCCTCCGTGACCGTGGGAAACTATCCCTCCTCATCCTCCGTGACTGTGGGAAACTATCCCTCCTCATCCTCCGTGACTGTGGGAAACTATCCCTCCTCACCCTCCGTGACTCTGGGAAACTATCCCTCCTCATCCTCCGTGACTGTGGGAAACTATCCCTCCTCATCCTCCGTGTCTGTGGGAAACTATCCCTCCTCATCCTCCGTGACTGTGGGAAACTATCCCTCCTCATCCTCCGTGACCGTGGGAAACTATCCCTCCTCATCCTCCGTGACTGACCGTGGGAAACTATCCCTCCTCATCCTCCGTGACTGTGGGAAACTATCCCTCCTCATCCTCCGTCACTGTGGGAAACTATCCCTCCTCATCCTCCGTGACTGTGGGAAACTATCCCTCCTCATCCTCCGTCACTGTGGGAAACTATCCCTCCTCATCCTCCGTGACTGTGGGAAACTATCCCTCCTCATCCTCCGTGACTGTGGGAAACTATCCCTCCTCATCCTCCGTCACTGTGGGAAACTATCCCTCCTCATCCTCCGTCACTGTGGGAAACTATCCCTCCTCATCCTCCGTCACTGTGGGAATCTATCCCTCCTCATCCTCCGTGACTGTGGGAAACTATCCCTCCTCATCCTCCGTGACTGTGGGAAACGATCCCTCCTCATCCTCCGTGACCGTGGGAAACTATCCCTCCTCATCCTCCGTGACTGTGGGAAACTATCCCTCCTCATCCTCCGTGACTGTGGGAAACTATCCCTCCTCATCCTCCGTGACTGACTGTGGGAAACTATCCCTCCTCATCCTCCGTGACTGACTGTGGGAAACTATCCCTCCTCATCCTCCGTGACTGACTGTGGGAAACTATCCCTCCTCATCCTCCGTGACTGTGGGAAACTATCGCTCCTCATCCTCCGTGACTGACTGTGGGAAACTATCCCTCCTCATCCTCCGTGACTGTGGGAAACTATCCCTCCTCATCCTCCGTGACTGTGGGAAACTATCCCTCCTCATCCTCCGTGACCGTGGGAAACGATCCCTCATCATCCTCCGTCACTGTGGGAAACTATCCCTCCTCATCCTCCGTGACCGTGGGAAACTAGCCCTCCTCATCCTCCGTGACTGTGGGAAACTATCCCTCCTCATCCTCCGTCACTGTGGGAAACTATCCCTCCTCATCCTCCGTGACTGACTGTGGGAAACTATCCCTCCTCATCCTCCGTGACTGTGGGAAACTATCCCTCCTCATCCTCCGTGACCGTGGGAAACTATCCCTCCTCATCCTCCGTGACCGTGGGAAACTATCCCTCCTCATCCTCCGTGACTGACTGTGGGAAACTATCCCTCCTCATCCTCCGTCACTGTGGGAAACTATCCCTCCTCATCCTCCGTCACTGTGGGAAACTATCCCTCCTCATCCTCAGTGACCGTGGGAAACTATCCCTCCTCATCCTCCGTCACTGTGGAAAACTATCCCTCCTCATCCTCCGTCACCGTGGGAAACTATCCCTCCTCATCCTCCGTCACTGTGGGAAACTATCCCTCCTCATCCTCCGTGACTGTGGGAAACTATCCCTCCTCATCCTCCGTGACTGTGGGAAACTATCCCTCCTCATCCTCCGTGACTGTGGGAAACTATCCCTCCTCATCCTCCGTGACTGTGGGAAACTATCCCTCCTCATCCTCCGTGACTGTGGGAAACTATCCCTCCTCATCCTCCGTGACTGTGGGAAACTATCCCTCCTCATCCTCCGTCACTGTGGGAAACTATCCCTCCTCATCCTCCGTGACCGTGGGAAACTATCCCTCCTCATCCTCCGTGACAGTGGGAAACTATCCCTCCTCATCCTCCGTGACTGTGGGAAGCTATCCCTCCTCATCCTCCGTGACTGTGGGAAACTATCCCTCCTCATCCTCCGTGACCGTGGGAAACTATCCCTCCTCATCCTCCGTGTCTGTGGGAAAATATCCCTCCTCATCCTCCGTGACCGTGGGAAACTATCCCTCCTCATCCTCCGTGTCTGTGGGAAACTATCCCTCCTCATCCTCCGTGACCGTGGGAAACTATCCCTCCTCATCCTCCGTGACTGTGGGAAACTATCCCTCCTCATCCTCCGTGACCGTGGGAAACTATCCCTCCTCATCCTCCGTGACTGTGGGAAACTATCCCTCCTCATCCTCCGTGACCGTGGGAAACTATCCCTCCTCATCCTCCGTGACTGACTGTGGGAAACTATCCCTCCTCATCCTCCGTCACTGTGGGAAACTATCCCTCCTCATCCTCCGTCACTGTGGGAAACTATCCCTCCTCATCCTCAGTGACCGTGGGAAACTATCCCTCCTCATCCTCCGTCACTGTGGAAAACTATCCCTCCTCATCCTCCGTCACCGTGGGAAACTATCCCTCCTCATCCTCCGTCACTGTGGGAAACTATCCCTCCTCATCCTCCGTGACTGTGGGAAACTATCCCTCCTCATCCTCCGTGACTGTGGGAAACTATCCCTCCTCATCCTCCGTGACTGTGGGAAACTATCCCTCCTCATCCTCCGTGACTGTGGGAAACTATCCCTCCTCATCCTCCGTCACTGTGGGAAACTATCCCTCCTCATCCTCCGTGACCGTGGGAAACTATCCCTCCTCATCCTCCGTGACAGTGGGAAACTATCCCTCCTCATCCTCCGTGACTGTGGGAAGCTATCCCTCCTCATCCTCCGTGACTGTGGGAAACTATCCCTCCTCATCCTCCGTGACCGTGGGAAACTATCCCTCCTCATCCTCCGTGACCGTGGGAAACTATCCCTCCTCATCCTCCGTGACCGTGGGAAACTATCCCTCCTCATCCTCCGTGTCTGTGGGAAACTATCCCTCCTCATCCTCCGTGACCGTGGGAAACTATCCCTCCTCATCCTCCGTGACTGTGGGAAACTATCCCTCCTCATCCTCCGTGACTGTGGGAAACTATCCCTCCTCATCCTCCGTGACTGTGGGAAACTATCCCTCCTCATCCTCCGTGACCGTGGGAAACTATCCCTCCTCATCCTCCGTGACCGTGGGAAACTATCCCTCCTCATCCTCCGTGACAGTGGGAAACTATCCCTCCTCATCCTCCGTGACTGTGGGAAACTATCCCTCCTCATCCTCCGTCACTGTGGGAAACTATCCCTCCTCATCCTCCGTGACTGTGGGAAACTATCCCTCCTCATCCTCCGTCACTGTGGGAAACTATCCCTCCTCATCCTCCGTCACTGTGGGAAACTATCCCTCCTCATCCTCCGTGACTGTGGGAAACTATCCCTCCTCATCCTCCGTGACTGTGACCGTGGGAAACTATCCCTCCTCATCCTCCGTGACCGTGGGAAACTATCCCTCCTCATCCTCCGTGACTGTGACCGTGGGAAACTATCCCTCCTCATCCTCCGTGACCGTGGGAAACTATCCCTCCTCATCCTCCGTGACTGTGACCGTGGGAAACTATCCCTCCTCATCCTCCGTGACGGTGGGAAACTATCCCTCCTCATCCTCCGTGACCGTGGGAAACTATCCCTCCTCATCCTCCGTGACCGTGGGAAACTATCCCTCCTCATCCTCCGTGACTGTGGGAAACTATCCCTCCTCATCCTCCGTGACTGTGGGAAACTATCCCTCCTCATCCTCCGTGACCGTGGGAAACTATCCCTCCTCATCCTCCGTGACTGTGACCGTGGGAAACTATCCCTCCTCATCCTCCGTGACTGTGACCGTGGGAAACTATCCCTCCTCATCCTCCGTGACTGTGGGAAACTATCCCTCCTCATCCTCCGTGACTGTGGGAAACTATCCCTCCTCATCCTCCGTGACCGTGGGAAACTATCCCTCCTCATCCTCCGTCACTGTGGGAAACGATCCCTCCTCATCCTCCGTGACCGTGGGAAACTATCCCTCCTCATCCTCCGTGACTGTGGGAAACTATCCCTCCTCATCCTCCGTGACCGTGGGAAACTATCCCTCCTCATCCTCCGTGACTGTGGGAAACTATCCCTCCTCATCCTCCGTGACCGTGGGAAACTATCCCTCCTCATCCTCCGTGACTGTGGGAAACTATCCCTCCTCATCCTCCGTCACTGTGGGAAACTATCCCTCCTCATCCTCCGTGACTGACTGTGGGAAACTATCCCTCCTCATCCTCCGTGTCTGTGGGAAACTATCCCTCCTCATCCTCCGTCACCGTGGGAAACTATCCCTCCTCATCCTCCGTGACTGTGGGAAACTATCCCTCCTCATCCTCCGTCACCGTGGGAAACTATCCCTCCTCATCCTCCGTGACCGTGGGAAACTATCCCTCCTCATCCTCCGTGACCGTGGGAAACTATCCCTCCTCATCCTCCGTGACTGACTGTGGGAAACTATCCCTCCTCATCCTCCGTGACTGTGGGAAACTATCCCTCCTCATCCTCCGTGACCGTGGGAAACTATCCCTCCTCATCCTCTGTGACTGTGGGAAACTATCCCTCCTCATCCTCCGTGTCTGTGGGAAACTATCCCTCCTCATCCTCCGTGAGTGTGGGAAACTATCCCTCCTCATCCTCCGTCACTGTGGGAAACTATCCCTCCTCATCCTCCGTGTCTGTGGGAAACTATCCCTCCTCATCCTCAGTGACTGTCTGTGGGAAACTATCCCTCCTCATCCTCCGTGACTGTGGGAAACTATCCCTCCTCATCCTCCGTCACTGTGGGAAACTATCCCTCCTCATCCTCCGTCACTGTGGGAAACTATCCCTCCTCATCCTCCGTGAGTGTGGGAAACTATCCCTCCTCATCCTCCGTGACTGTGACTGTGGGAAACTATCCCTCCTCATCCTCCGTGACTGTGGGAAACTATCCCTCCTCATCCTCCGTCACCGTGGGAAACTATCCCTCCTCATCCTCCGTCACCGTGGGAAACTATCCCTCCTCATCCTCCGTCACTGTGGGAAACTATCCCTCCTCATCCTCCGTCACCGTGGGAAACTATCCCTCCTCATCCTCCGTGACCGTGGGAAACTATCCCTCCTCATCCTCCGTGACCGTGGGAAACTATCCCTCCTCATCCTCCGTGACTGTGGGAAACTATCCCTCCTCATCCTCCGTGACTGTGGGAAACTATCCCTCCTCATCCTCCGTGACTGTGGGAAACTATCCCTCCTCATCCTCCGTGACCGTGGGAAACTATCCCTCCTCATCCTCCGTGACTGTGGGAAACTATCCCTCCTCATCCTCCGTGACCGTGGGAAACTATCCCTCCTCATCCTCCGTGACCGTGGGAAACTATCCCTCCTCATCCTCCGTGTCTGTGGGAAACTATCCCTCCTCATCCTCCATGACTGTGGGAAACTATCCCTCCTCATCCTCCGTGACTGTGGGAAACTATCCCTCCTCATCCTCCGTCACTGTGGGAAACTATCCCTCCTCATCCTCCGTGACTGTGGGAAACTATCCCTCCTCATCCTCCGTGACTGTGGGAAACTATCCCTCCTCATCCTCCGTGACTGTGGGAAACTATCCCTCCTCATCCTCCGTGACTGTGGGAAACTATCCCTCCTCATCCTCCGTGACTGTGGGAAACTATCCCTCCTCATCCTCCGTCACTGTGGGAAACTATCCCTCCTCATCCTCCGTGACCGTGGGAAACTATCCCTCCTCATCCTCCGTGACTGTGGGAAACTATCCCTCCTCATCCTCCGTGACTGACCGTGGGAAACTATCCCTCCTCATCCTCCGTGACTGTGGGAAACTATCCCTCCTCATCCTCCGTGACTGACCGTGGGAAACTATCCCTCCTCATCCTCCGTGACTGTGGGAAACTATCCCTCCTCATCCTCCGTGACTTTGGGAAACTATCCCTCCTCATCCTCCGTGACTGTGGGAAACTATCCCTCCTCATCCTCCGTGACTGTGGGAAACTATCCCTCCTCATCCTCCGTGACTGTGGGAAACTATCCCTCCTCATCCTCCGTGACCGTGGGAAACTATCCCTCCTCATCCTCCGTGACTGTGGGAAACTATCCCTCCTCATCCTCCGTGACTGTGGGAAACTATCCCTCCTCATCCTCCGTGACTGACTGTGGGAAACTATCCCTCCTCATCCTCCGTGACTGTGGGAAACTATCCCTCCTCATCCTCCGTGACCGTGGGAAACTATCCCTCCTCATCCTCCGTGACTGTGGGAAACTATCCCTCCTCATCCTCCGTGTCTGTGGGAAACTATCCCTCCTCATCCTCCGTGACTGACTGTGGGAAACTATCCCTCCTCATCCTCCGTGACTGTGGGAAACTATCCCTCCTCATCCTCCGTGTCTGTGGGAAACTATCCCTCCTCATCCTCCGTGACTGTGGGAAACTATCCCTCCTCATCCTCCGTGTCTGTGGGAAACTATCCCTCCTCATCCTCCGTGACTGTGGGAAACTATCCCTCCTCATCCTCCGTGACTGTGGGAAACTATCCCTCCTCATCCTCCGTGACCGTGGGAAACTATCCCTCCTCATCCTCCGTGACTGTGGGAAACTATCCCTCCTCATCCTCCGTGACTGTGGGAAACTATCCCTCCTCACCCTCCGTGACTCTGGGAAACTATCCCTCCTCATCCTCCGTGACTGTGGGAAACTATCCCTCCTCATCCTCCGTGTCTGTGGGAAACTATCCCTCCTCATCCTCCGTGACTGTGGGAAACTATCCCTCCTCATCCTCCGTGACCGTGGGAAACTATCCCTCCTCATCCTCCGTGACTGACCGTGGGAAACTATCCCTCCTCATCCTCCGTGACTGTGGGAAACTATCCCTCCTCATCCTCCGTCACTGTGGGAAACTATCCCTCCTCATCCTCCGTGACTGTGGGAAACTATCCCTCCTCATCCTCCGTCACTGTGGGAAACTATCCCTCCTCATCCTCCGTGACTGTGGGAAACTATCCCTCCTCATCCTCCGTGACTGTGGGAAACTATCCCTCCTCATCCTCCGTCACTGTGGGAAACTATCCCTCCTCATCCTCCGTCACTGTGGGAAACTATCCCTCCTCATCCTCCGTCACTGTGGGAATCTATCCCTCCTCATCCTCCGTGACTGTGGGAAACTATCCCTCCTCATCCTCCGTGACTGTGGGAAACTATCCCTCCTCATCCTCCGTGACCGTGGGAAACTATCCCTCCTCATCCTCCGTGACTGTGGGAAACTATCCCTCCTCATCCTCCGTGACTGTGGGAAACTATCCCTCCTCATCCTCCGTGACTGACTGTGGGAAACTATCCCTCCTCATCCTCCGTGACTGACTGTGGGAAACTATCCCTCCTCATCCTCCGTGACTGACTGTGGGAAACTATCCCTCCTCATCCTCCGTGACTGTGGGAAACTATCGCTCCTCATCCTCCGTGACTGACTGTGGGAAACTATCCCTCCTCATCCTCCGTGACTGTGGGAAACTATCCCTCCTCATCCTCCGTGACTGTGGGAAACTATCCCTCCTCATCCTCCGTGACCGTGGGAAACGATCCCTCATCATCCTCCGTCACTGTGGGAAACTATCCCTCCTCATCCTCCGTGACCGTGGGAAACTAGCCCTCCTCATCCTCCGTGACTGTGGGAAACTATCCCTCCTCATCCTCCGTCACTGTGGGAAACTATCCCTCCTCATCCTCCGTGACTGACTGTGGGAAACTATCCCTCCTCATCCTCCGTGACTGTGGGAAACTATCCCTCCTCATCCTCCGTGACCGTGGGAAACTATCCCTCCTCATCCTCCGTGACCGTGGGAAACTATCCCTCCTCATCCTCCGTGACTGACTGTGGGAAACTATCCCTCCTCATCCTCCGTGACTGTGGGAAACTATCCCTCCTCATCCTCCGTGACCGTGGGAAACTATCCCTCCTCATCCTCCGTGACTGTGACCGTGGGAAACTATCCCTCCTCATCCTCCGTGACTGTGACCGTGGGAAACTATCCCTCCTCATCCTCCGTGACTGTGGGAAACTATCCCTCCTCATCCTCCGTGACTGTGGGAAACTATCCCTCCTCATCCTCCGTGACCGTGGGAAACTATCCCTCCTCATCCTCCGTCACTGTGGGAAACGATCCCTCCTCATCCTCCGTGACCGTGGGAAACTATCCCTCCTCATCCTCCGTGACTGTGGGAAACTATCCCTCCTCATCCTCCGTGACCGTGGGAAACTATCCCTCCTCATCCTCCGTGACTGTGGGAAACTATCCCTCCTCATCCTCCGTGACCGTGGGAAACTATCCCTCCTCATCCTCCGTGACTGTGGGAAACTATCCCTCCTCATCCTCCGTCACTGTGGGAAACTATCCCTCCTCATCCTCCGTGACTGACTGTGGGAAACTATCCCTCCTCATCCTCCGTGTCTGTGGGAAACTATCCCTCCTCATCCTCCGTCACCGTGGGAAACTATCCCTCCTCATCCTCCGTGACTGTGGGAAACTATCCCTCCTCATCCTCCGTCACCGTGGGAAACTATCCCTCCTCATCCTCCGTGACCGTGGGAAACTATCCCTCCTCATCCTCCGTGACTGTGGGAAACTATCCCTCCTCATCCTCCGTGACTGTGGGAAACTATCCCTCCTCATCCTCCGTGACTGACTGTGGGAAACTATCCCTCCTCATCCTCCGTGACTGTGGGAAACTATCCCTCCTCATCCTCCGTGACCGTGGGAAACTATCCCTCCTCATCCTCTGTGACTGTGGGAAACTATCCCTCCTCATCCTCCGTGTCTGTGGGAAACTATCCCTCCTCATCCTCCGTGAGTGTGGGAAACTATCCCTCCTCATCCTCCGTCACTGTGGGAAACTATCCCTCCTCATCCTCCGTGTCTGTGGGAAACTATCCCTCCTCATCCTCAGTGACTGTCTGTGGGAAACTATCCCTCCTCATCCTCCGTGACTGTGGGAAACTATCCCTCCTCATCCTCCGTCACTGTGGGAAACTATCCCTCCTCATCCTCCGTCACTGTGGGAAACTATCCCTCCTCATCCTCCGTGAGTGTGGGAAACTATCCCTCCTCATCCTCCGTGACTGTGACTGTGGGAAACTATCCCTCCTCATCCTCCGTGACTGTGGGAAACTATCCCTCCTCATCCTCCGTCACCGTGGGAAACTATCCCTCCTCATCCTCCGTCACCGTGGGAAACTATCCCTCCTCATCCTCCGTCACTGTGGGAAACTATCCCTCCTCATCCTCCGTCACCGTGGGAAACTATCCCTCCTCATCCTCCGTGACCGTGGGAAACTATCCCTCCTCATCCTCCGTGACCGTGGGAAACTATCCCTCCTCATCCTCCGTGACTGTGGGAAACTATCCCTCCTCATCCTCCGTGACTGTGGGAAACTATCCCTCCTCATCCTCCGTGACTGTGGGAAACTATCCCTCCTCATCCTCCGTGACCGTGGGAAACTATCCCTCCTCATCCTCCGTGACTGTGGGAAACTATCCCTCCTCATCCTCCGTGACCGTGGGAAACTATCCCTCCTCATCCTCCGTGACCGTGGGAAACTATCCCTCCTCATCCTCCGTGTCTGTGGGAAACTATCCCTCCTCATCCTCCATGACTGTGGGAAACTATCCCTCCTCATCCTCCGTGACTGTGGGAAACTATCCCTCCTCATCCTCCGTCACTGTGGGAAACTATCCCTCCTCATCCTCCGTGACTGTGGGAAACTATCCCTCCTCATCCTCCGTGACTGTGGGAAACTATCCCTCCTCATCCTCCGTGACTGTGGGAATCTATCCCTCCTCATCCTCCGTGACTGTGGGAAACTATCCCTCCTCATCCTCCGTGACTGTGGGAAACTATCCCTCCTCATCCTCCGTCACTGTGGGAAACTATCCCTCCTCATCCTCCGTGACCGTGGGAAACTATCCCTCCTCATCCTCCGTGACTGTGGGAAACTATCCCTCCTCATCCTCCGTGACTGACCGTGGGAAACTATCCCTCCTCATCCTCCGTGACTGTGGGAAACTATCCCTCCTCATCCTCCGTGACTGACCGTGGGAAACTATCCCTCCTCATCCTCCGTGACTGTGGGAAACTATCCCTCCTCATCCTCCGTGACTTTGGGAAACTATCCCTCCTCATCCTCCGTGACTGTGGGAAACTATCCCTCCTCATCCTCCGTGACTGTGGGAAACTATCCCTCCTCATCCTCCGTGACTGTGGGAAACTATCCCTCCTCATCCTCCGTGACCGTGGGAAACTATCCCTCCTCATCCTCCGTGACTGTGGGAAACTATCCCTCCTCATCCTCCGTGACTGTGGGAAACTATCCCTCCTCATCCTCCGTGACTGACTGTGGGAAACTATCCCTCCTCATCCTCCGTGACTGTGGGAAACTATCCCTCCTCATCCTCCGTGACCGTGGGAAACTATCCCTCCTCATCCTCCGTGACTGTGGGAAACTATCCCTCCTCATCCTCCGTGTCTGTGGGAAACTATCCCTCCTCATCCTCCGTGACTGACTGTGGGAAACTATCCCTCCTCATCCTCCGTGACTGTGGGAAACTATCCCTCCTCATCCTCCGTGTCTGTGGGAAACTATCCCTCCTCATCCTCCGTGACTGTGGGAAACTATCCCTCCTCATCCTCCGTGTCTGTGGGAAACTATCCCTCCTCATCCTCCGTGACTGTGGGAAACTATCCCTCCTCATCCTCCGTGACTGTGGGAAACTATCCCTCCTCATCCTCCGTGACCGTGGGAAACTATCCCTCCTCATCCTCCGTGACTGTGGGAAACTATCCCTCCTCATCCTCCGTGACTGTGGGAAACTATCCCTCCTCACCCTCCGTGACTCTGGGAAACTATCCCTCCTCATCCTCCGTGACTGTGGGAAACTATCCCTCCTCATCCTCCGTGTCTGTGGGAAACTATCCCTCCTCATCCTCCGTGACTGTGGGAAACTATCCCTCCTCATCCTCCGTGACCGTGGGAAACTATCCCTCCTCATCCTCCGTGACTGACCGTGGGAAACTATCCCTCCTCATCCTCCGTGACTGTGGGAAACTATCCCTCCTCATCCTCCGTCACTGTGGGAAACTATCCCTCCTCATCCTCCGTGACTGTGGGAAACTATCCCTCCTCATCCTCCGTCACTGTGGGAAACTATCCCTCCTCATCCTCCGTGACTGTGGGAAACTATCCCTCCTCATCCTCCGTGACTGTGGGAAACTATCCCTCCTCATCCTCCGTCACTGTGGGAAACTATCCCTCCTCATCCTCCGTCACTGTGGGAAACTATCCCTCCTCATCCTCCGTCACTGTGGGAATCTATCCCTCCTCATCCTCCGTGACTGTGGGAAACTATCCCTCCTCATCCTCCGTGACTGTGGGAAACTATCCCTCCTCATCCTCCGTGACCGTGGGAAACTATCCCTCCTCATCCTCCGTGACTGTGGGAAACTATCCCTCCTCATCCTCCGTGACTGTGGGAAACTATCCCTCCTCATCCTCCGTGACTGACTGTGGGAAACTATCCCTCCTCATCCTCCGTGACTGACTGTGGGAAACTATCCCTCCTCATCCTCCGTGACTGACTGTGGGAAACTATCCCTCCTCATCCTCCGTGACTGTGGGAAACTATCGCTCCTCATCCTCCGTGACTGACTGTGGGAAACTATCCCTCCTCATCCTCCGTGACTGTGGGAAACTATCCCTCCTCATCCTCCGTGACTGTGGGAAACTATCCCTCCTCATCCTCCGTGACCGTGGGAAACGATCCCTCATCATCCTCCGTCACTGTGGGAAACTATCCCTCCTCATCCTCCGTGACCGTGGGAAACTAGCCCTCCTCATCCTCCGTGACTGTGGGAAACTATCCCTCCTCATCCTCCGTCACTGTGGGAAACTATCCCTCCTCATCCTCCGTGACTGACTGTGGGAAACTATCCCTCCTCATCCTCCGTGACTGTGGGAAACTATCCCTCCTCATCCTCCGTGACCGTGGGAAACTATCCCTCCTCATCCTCCGTGACCGTGGGAAACTATCCCTCCTCATCCTCCGTGACTGACTGTGGGAAACTATCCCTCCTCATCCTCCGTCACTGTGGGAAACTATCCCTCCTCATCCTCCGTCACTGTGGGAAACTATCCCTCCTCATCCTCAGTGACCGTGGGAAACTATCCCTCCTCATCCTCCGTCACTGTGGAAAACTATCCCTCCTCATCCTCCGTCACCGTGGGAAACTATCCCTCCTCATCCTCCGTCACTGTGGGAAACTATCCCTCCTCATCCTCCGTGACTGTGGGAAACTATCCCTCCTCATCCTCCGTGACTGTGGGAAACTATCCCTCCTCATCCTCCGTGACTGTGGGAAACTATCCCTCCTCATCCTCCGTGACTGTGGGAAACTATCCCTCCTCATCCTCCGTCACTGTGGGAAACTATCCCTCCTCATCCTCCGTGACTGTGGGAAACTATCCCTCCTCATCCTCCGTCACTGTGGGAAACTATCCCTCCTCATCCTCCGTGACCGTGGGAAACTATCCCTCCTCATCCTCCGTGACAGTGGGAAACTATCCCTCCTCATCCTCCGTGACTGTGGGAAGCTATCCCTCCTCATCCTCCGTGACTGTGGGAAACTATCCCTCCTCATCCTCCGTGACCGTGGGAAACTATCCCTCCTCATCCTCCGTGTCTGTGGGAAACTATCCCTCCTCATCCTCCGTGACCGTGGGAAACTATCCCTCCTCATCCTCCGTGTCTGTGGGAAACTATCCCTCCTCATCCTCCGTGACCGTGGGAAACTATCCCTCCTCATCCTCCGTGACTGTGGGAAACTATCCCTCCTCATCCTCCGTGACCGTGGGAAACTATCCCTCCTCATCCTCCGTGACTGTGGGAAACTATCCCTCCTCATCCTCCGTGACCGTGGGAAACTATCCCTCCTCATCCTCCGTGACTGACTGTGGGAAACTATCCCTCCTCATCCTCCGTCACTGTGGGAAACTATCCCTCCTCATCCTCCGTCACTGTGGGAAACTATCCCTCCTCATCCTCAGTGACCGTGGGAAACTATCCCTCCTCATCCTCCGTCACTGTGGAAAACTATCCCTCCTCATCCTCCGTCACCGTGGGAAACTATCCCTCCTCATCCTCCGTCACTGTGGGAAACTATCCCTCCTCATCCTCCGTGACTGTGGGAAACTATCCCTCCTCATCCTCCGTGACTGTGGGAAACTATCCCTCCTCATCCTCCGTGACTGTGGGAAACTATCCCTCCTCATCCTCCGTGACTGTGGGAAACTATCCCTCCTCATCCTCCGTCACTGTGGGAAACTATCCCTCCTCATCCTCCGTGACCGTGGGAAACTATCCCTCCTCATCCTCCGTGACAGTGGGAAACTATCCCTCCTCATCCTCCGTGACTGTGGGAAGCTATCCCTCCTCATCCTCCGTGACTGTGGGAAACTATCCCTCCTCATCCTCCGTGACCGTGGGAAACTATCCCTCCTCATCCTCCGTGACCGTGGGAAACTATCCCTCCTCATCCTCCGTGACCGTGGGAAACTATCCCTCCTCATCCTCCGTGTCTGTGGGAAACTATCCCTCCTCATCCTCCGTGACCGTGGGAAACTATCCCTCCTCATCCTCCGTGACTGTGGGAAACTATCCCTCCTCATCCTCCGTGACTGTGGGAAACTATCCCTCCTCATCCTCCGTGACTGTGGGAAACTATCCCTCCTCATCCTCCGTGACCGTGGGAAACTATCCCTCCTCATCCTCCGTGACCGTGGGAAACTATCCCTCCTCATCCTCCGTGACAGTGGGAAACTATCCCTCCTCATCCTCCGTGACTGTGGGAAACTATCCCTCCTCATCCTCCGTCACTGTGGGAAACTATCCCTCCTCATCCTCCGTGACTGTGGGAAACTATCCCTCCTCATCCTCCGTGACTCTGGGAAACTATCCCTCCTCATCCTCCGTGACAGTGGGAAACTATCCCTCCTCATCCTCCGTGACTGTGGGAAACTATCCCTCCTCATCCTCCGTCACTGTGGGAAACTATCCCTCCTCATCCTCCGTGACAGTGGGAAACTATCCCTCCTCATCCTCCGTGACCGTGGGAAACTATCCCTCCTCATCCTCCGTGACCGTGGGAAACTATCCCTCCTCATCCTCCGTCACTGTGGGAAACTATCCCTCCTCATCCTCCGTCACTGTGGGAAACTATCCCTCCTCATCCTCCGTCACTGTGGGAAACTATCCCTCCTCATCCTCCGTGACTGTGGGAAACTATCCCTCCTCATCCTCCGTGACCGTGGGAAACTATCCCTCCTCATCCTCCGTGACTGTGGGAAACTATCCCTCCTCATCCTCCGTGACCGTGGGAAACTATCCCTCCTCATCCTCCGTCACTGTGGGAAACTATCCCTCCTCATCCTCCGTGACCGTGGGAAACTATCCCTCCTCATCCTCCGTGACTGACTGTGGGAAACTATCCCTCCTCATCCTCCGTCACTGTGGGAAACTATCCCTCCTCATCCTCCGTCACTGTGGGAAACTATCCCTCCTCATCCTCAGTGACCGTGGGAAACTATCCCTCCTCATCCTCCGTCACTGTGGAAAACTATCCCTCCTCATCCTCCGTCACCGTGGGAAACTATCCCTCCTCATCCTCCGTCACTGTGGGAAACTATCCCTCCTCATCCTCCGTGACTGTGGGAAACTATCCCTCCTCATCCTCCGTGACTGTGGGAAACTATCCCTCCTCATCCTCCGTGACTGTGGGAAACTATCCCTCCTCATCCTCCGTGACTGTGGGAAACTATCCCTCCTCATCCTCCGTCACTGTGGGAAACTATCCCTCCTCATCCTCCGTGACTGTGGGAAACTATCCCTCCTCATCCTCCGTCACTGTGGGAAACTATCCCTCCTCATCCTCCGTGACCGTGGGAAACTATCCCTCCTCATCCTCCGTGACTGTGGGAAACTATCCCTCCTCATCCTCCGTGACTGTGGGAAACTATCCCTCCTCATCCTCCGTGACTGTGGGAAACTATCCCTCCTCATCCTCCGTGACTGTGGGAAACTATCCCTCCTCATCCTCCGTGACTGTGGGAAACTATCCCTCCTCATCCTCCGTGACTGTGGGAAACTATCCCTCCTCATCCTCCGTGACCGTGGGAAACTATCCCTCCTCATCCTCCGTGTCTGTGGGAAACTATCCCTCCTCATCCTCCGTGACCGTGGGAAACTATCCCTCCTCATCCTCCGTGTCTGTGGGAAACTATCCCTCCTCATCCTCCGTGACCGTGGGAAACTATCCCTCCTCATCCTCCGTGACTGTGGGAAACTATCCCTCCTCATCCTCCGTGACCGTGGGAAACTATCCCTCCTCATCCTCCGTGACTGTGGGAAACTATCCCTCCTCATCCTCCGTGACCGTGGGAAACTATCCCTCCTCATCCTCCGTGACTGACTGTGGGAAACTATCCCTCCTCATCCTCCGTCACTGTGGGAAACTATCCCTCCTCATCCTCCGTCACTGTGGGAAACTATCCCTCCTCATCCTCAGTGACCGTGGGAAACTATCCCTCCTCATCCTCCGTCACTGTGGAAAACTATCCCTCCTCATCCTCCGTCACCGTGGGAAACTATCCCTCCTCATCCTCCGTCACTGTGGGAAACTATCCCTCCTCATCCTCCGTGACTGTGGGAAACTATCCCTCCTCATCCTCCGTGACTGTGGGAAACTATCCCTCCTCATCCTCCGTGACTGTGGGAAACTATCCCTCCTCATCCTCCGTGACTGTGGGAAACTATCCCTCCTCATCCTCCATCACTGTGGGAAACTATCCCTCCTCATCCTCCGTGACCGTGGGAAACTATCCCTCCTCATCCTCCGTGACAGTGGGAAACTATCCCTCCTCATCCTCCGTGACTGTGGGAAGCTATCCCTCCTCATCCTCCGTGACTGTGGGAAACTATCCCTCCTCATCCTCCGTGACCGTGGGAAACTATCCCTCCTCATCCTCCGTGACTGTGGGAAACTATCCCTCCTCATCCTCCGTGACCGTGGGAAACTATCCCTCCTCATCCTCCGTGTCTGTGGGAAACTATCCCTCCTCATCCTCCGTGACCGTGGGAAACTATCCCTCCTCATCCTCCGTGACTGTGGGAAACTATCCCTCCTCATCCTCCGTGACTGTGGGAAACTATCCCTCCTCATCCTCCGTGACTGTGGGAAACTATCCCTCCTCATCCTCCGTGACCGTGGGAAACTATCCCTCCTCATCCTCCGTGACCGTGGGAAACTATCCCTCCTCATCCTCCGTGACAGTGGGAAACTATCCCTCCTCATCCTCCGTGACTGTGGGAAACTATCCCTCCTCATCCTCCGTCACTGTGGGAAACTATCCCTCCTCATCCTCCGTGACTGTGGGAAACTATCCCTCCTCATCCTCCGTGACTCTGGGAAACTATCCCTCCTCATCCTCCGTGACAGTGGGAAACTATCCCTCCTCATCCTCCGTGACTGTGGGAAACTATCCCTCCTCATCCTCCGTCACTGTGGGAAACTATCCCTCCTCATCCTCCGTGACAGTGGGAAACTATCCCTCCTCATCCTCCGTGACCGTGGGAAACTATCCCTCCTCATCCTCCGTGACCGTGGGAAACTATCCCTCCTCATCCTCCGTCACTGTGGGAAACTATCCCTCCTCATCCTCCGTCACTGTGGGAAACTATCCCTCCTCATCCTCCGTCACTGTGGGAAACTATCCCTCCTCATCCTCCGTGACTGTGGGAAACTATCCCTCCTCATCCTCCGTGACCGTGGGAAACTATCCCTCCTCATCCTCCTTGACTGTGGGAAACTATCCCTCCTCATCCTCCGTGACCGTGGGAAACTATCCCTCCTCATCCTCCGTGACTGTGGGAAACTATCCCTCCTCATCCTCCGTGACCGTGGGAAACTATCCCTCCTCATCCTCCGTGACTGTGGGAAACTATCCCTCCTCATCCTCCGTGACTGTGGGAAACTATCCCTCCTCATCCTCCGTGACTGTGGGAAACTATCCCTCCTCATCCTCCGTGACTGTGGGAAACTATCCCTCCTCATCCTCCGTGACAGTGGGAAACTATCCCTCCTCATCCTCCGTCACTGTGGGAAACTATCCCTCCTCATCCTCCGTGACTGTGGGAAACTATCCCTCCTCATCCTCCGTGACCGTGGGAAACTATCCCTCCTCATCCTCCGTCACTGTGGGAAAATATCCCTCCTCATCCTCCGTGACCGTGGGAAACTATCCCTCCTCATCCTCCGTCACTGTGGGAAACTATCCCTCCTCATCCTCCGTCACTGTGGGAAACTATCCCTCCTCATCCTCCGTGACTGTGGGAAACTATCCCTCCTCATCCTCCGTGACCGTGGGAAACTATCCCTCCTCATCCTCCGTGACTGTGGGAAACTATCCCTCCTCATCCTCCGTGACCGTGGGAAACTATCCCTCCTCATCCTCCGTGACTGTGGGAAACTATCCCTCCTCATCCTCCGTGACCGTGGGAAACTATCCCTCCTCATCCTCCGTGACTGTGGGAAACTATCCCTCCTCATCCTCCGTGACTGTGGGAAACTATCCCTCCTCATCCTCCGTGACTGTGGGAAACTATCCCTCCTCATCCTCCGTGACTGTGGGAAACTATCCCTCCTCATCCTCCGTGACAGTGGGAAACTATCCCTCCTCATCCTCCGTCACTGTGGGAAACTATCCCTCCTCATCCTCCGTGACTGTGGGAAACTATCCCTCCTCATCCTCCGTGACCGTGGGAAACTATCCCTCCTCATCCTCCGTCACTGTGGGAAACTATCCCTCCTCATCCTCCGTGACCGTGGGAAACTATCCCTCCTCATCCTCCGTCACTGTGGGAAACTATCCCTCCTCATCCTCCGTCACTGTGGGAAACTATCCCTCCTCATCCTCCGTGACCGTGGGAAACTATCCCTCCTCATCCTCCGTGACCGTGGGAAACTATCCCTCCTCATCCTCCGTGACTGTGGGAAACTATCCCTCCTCATCCTCCGTGACTGTGGGAAACTATCCCTCCTCATCCTCCGTGACTGTGGGAAACTATCCCTCCTCATCCTCCGTGACTGTGGGAAACTATCCCTCCTCATCCTCCGTGACAGTGGGAAACTATCCCTCCTCATCCTCCGTCACTGTGGGAAACTATCCCTCCTCATCCTCCGTGACTGTGGGAAACTATCCCTCCTCATCCTCCGTGACCGTGGGAAACTATCCCTCCTCATCCTCCGTCACTGTGGGAAACTATCCCTCCTCATCCTCCGTGACCGTGGGAAACTATCCCTCCTCATCCTCCGTCACTGTGGGAAACTATCCCTCCTCATCCTCCGTCACTGTGGGAAACTATCCCTCCTCATCCTCCGTGACTGTGGGAAACTATCCCTCCTCATCCTCCGTGACCGTGGGAAACTATCCCTCCTCATCCTCCGTGACTGTGGGAAACTATCCCTCCTCATCCTCCGTGACCGTGGGAAACTATCCCTCCTCATCCTCCGTGACTGTGGGAAACTATCCCTCCTCATCCTCCGTGACCGTGGGAAACTATCCCTCCTCATCCTCCGTGACTGTGGGAAACTATCCCTCCTCATCCTCCGTGACTGTGGGAAACTATCCCTCCTCATCCTCCGTGACTGTGGGAAACTATCCCTCCTCATCCTCCGTGACTGTGGGAAACTATCCCTCCTCATCCTCCGTGACAGTGGGAAACTATCCCTCCTCATCCTCCGTCACTGTGGGAAACTATCCCTCCTCATCCTCCGTGACTGTGGGAAACTATCCCTCCTCATCCTCCGTGACCGTGGGAAACTATCCCTCCTCATCCTCCGTCACTGTGGGAAACTATCCCTCCTCATCCTCCGTGACCGTGGGAAACTATCCCTCCTCATCCTCCGTCACTGTGGGAAACTATCCCTCCTCATCCTCCGTCACTGTGGGAAACTATCCCTCCTCATCCTCCGTGACCGTGGGAAACTATCCCTCCTCATCCTCCGTGACCGTGGGAAACTATCCCTCATCATCCTCCGTGACCGTGGGAAACTATCCCTCCTCATCCTCCGTGACCGTGGGAAACTATCCCTCCTCATCCTCCGTGACTGTGGGAAACTATCCCTCCTCATCCTCCGTGACTGTGGGAAACTATCCCTCCTCATCCTCCGTGACCGTGGGAAACTATCCCTCCTCATCCTCCGTGACCGTGGGAAACTATCCCTCCTCATCCTCCGTGACCGTGGGAAACTATCCCTCCTCATCCTCCGTGACTGTGGGAAACTATCCCTCCTCATCCTCCGTGACTGTGGGAAACTATCCCTCCTCATCCTCCGTGACTGTGGGAAACTATCCCTCCTCATCCTCCGTGACAGTGGGAAACTATCCCTCCTCATCCTCCGTCACTGTGGGAAACTATCCCTCCTCATCCTCCGTGACTGTGGGAAACTATCCCTCCTCATCCTCCGTGACTGTGGGAAACTATCCCTCCTCATCCTCCGTCACTGTGGGAAACTATCCCTCCTCATCCTCCGTGACCGTGGGAAACTATCCCTCCTCATCCTCCGTGTCTGTGGGAAACTATCCCTCCTCATCCTCCGTGACTGTGGGAAACTATCCCTCCTCATCCTCCGTGACTGTGGGAAACTATCCCTCCTCATCCTCCGTCACTGTGGGAAACTATCCCTCCTCATCCTCCGTCACTGTGGGAAACTATCCCTCCTCATCCTCCGTGACCGTGGGAAACTATCCCTCCTCATCCTCCGTGACTGTGGGAAACTATCCCTCCTCATCCTCCGTGACTGTGGGAAACTATCCCTCCTCATCCTCCGTGACTGTGGGAAACTATCCCTCCTCATCCTCCGTGACCGTGGGAAACTATCCCTCCTCATCCTCCGTCACTGTGGGAAACTATCCCTCCTCATCCTCCGTGACTGTGGGAAACTATCCCTCCTCATCCTCCGTCACTGTGGGAAACTATCCCTCCTCATCCTCCGTCACTGTGGGAAACTATCCCTCCTCATCCTCCGTGACTGTGGGAAACTATCCCTCCTCATCCTCCGTGACTGTGGGAAACTATCCCTCCTCATCCTCCGTGACTGTGGGAAACTATCCCTCCTCATCCTCCGTCACTGTGGGAAACTATCCCTCCTCATCCTCCGTGACAGTGGGAAACTATCCCTCCTCATCCTCCGTGACCGTGGGAAACTATCCCTCCTCATCCTCCGTGACCGTGGGAAACTATCCCTCCTCATCCTCCGTCACTGTGGGAAACTATCCCTCCTCATCCTCCGTCACTGTGGGAAACTATCCCTCCTCATCCTCCGTCACTGTGGGAAACTATCCCTCCTCATCCTCCGTGACTGTGGGAAACTATCCCTCCTCATCCTCCGTGACCGTGGGAAACTATCCCTCCTCATCCTCCGTGACTGTGGGAAACTATCCCTCCTCATCCTCCGTGACTGTGGGAAACTATCCCTCCTCATCCTCCGTGACTGTGGGAAACTATCCCTCCTCATCCTCCGTGACTGTGGGAAACTATCCCTCCTCATCCTCCGTGACTGTGGGAAACTATCCCTCCTCATCCTCCGTGACTGTGGGAAACTATCCCTCCTCATCCTCCGTGACTGTGGGAAACTATCCCTCCTCATCCTCCGTGACAGTGGGAAACTATCCCTCCTCATCCTCCGTCACTGTGGGAAACTATCCCTCCTCATCCTCCGTGACTGTGGGAAACTATCCCTCCTCATCCTCCGTGACCGTGGGAAACTATCCCTCCTCATCCTCCGTCACTGTGGGAAACTATCCCTCCTCATCCTCCGTGACCGTGGGAAACTATCCCTCCTCATCCTCCGTCACTGTGGGAAACTATCCCTCCTCATCCTCCGTCACTGTGGGAAACTATCCCTCCTCATCCTCCGTGACTGTGGGAAACTATCCCTCCTCATCCTCCGTGACCGTGGGAAACTATCCCTCCTCATCCTCCGTGACTGTGGGAAACTATCCCTCCTCATCCTCCGTGACCGTGGGAAACTATCCCTCCTCATCCTCCGTGACTGTGGGAAACTATCCCTCCTCATCCTCCGTGACCGTGGGAAACTATCCCTCCTCATCCTCCGTGACTGTGGGAAACTATCCCTCCTCATCCTCCGTGACTGTGGGAAACTATCCCTCCTCATCCTCCGTGACTGTGGGAAACTATCCCTCCTCATCCTCCGTGACTGTGGGAAACTATCCCTCCTCATCCTCCGTGACAGTGGGAAACTATCCCTCCTCATCCTCCGTCACTGTGGGAAACTATCCCTCCTCATCCTCCGTGACTGTGGGAAACTATCCCTCCTCATCCTCCGTGACCGTGGGAAACTATCCCTCCTCATCCTCCGTCACTGTGGGAAACTATCCCTCCTCATCCTCCGTGACCGTGGGAAACTATCCCTCCTCATCCTCCGTCACTGTGGGAAACTATCCCTCCTCATCCTCCGTCACTGTGGGAAACTATCCCTCCTCATCCTCCGTGACCGTGGGAAACTATCCCTCCTCATCCTCCGTGACCGTGGGAAACTATCCCTCATCATCCTCCGTGACCGTGGGAAACTATCCCTCCTCATCCTCCGTGACCGTGGGAAACTATCCCTCCTCATCCTCCGTGACTGTGGGAAACTATCCCTCCTCATCCTCCGTGACTGTGGGAAACTATCCCTCCTCATCCTCCGTGACCGTGGGAAACTATCCCTCCTCATCCTCCGTGACCGTGGGAAACTATCCCTCCTCATCCTCCGTGACCGTGGGAAACTATCCCTCCTCATCCTCCGTGTCTGTGGGAAACTATCCCTCCTCATCCTCCGTGACTGTGGGAAACTATCCCTCCTCATCCTCCGTGACTGTGGGAAACTATCCCTCCTCATCCTCCGTGACAGTGGGAAACTATCCCTCCTCATCCTCCGTCACTGTGGGAAACTATCCCTCCTCATCCTCCGTGACTGTGGGAAACTATCCCTCCTCATCCTCCGTGACTGTGGGAAACTATCCCTCCTCATCCTCCGTCACTGTGGGAAACTATCCCTCCTCATCCTCCGTGACCGTGGGAAACTATCCCTCCTCATCCTCCGTGTCTGTGGGAAACTATCCCTCCTCATCCTCCGTGACTGTGGGAAACTATCCCTCCTCATCCTCCGTGACTGTGGGAAACTATCCCTCCTCATCCTCCGTCACTGTGGGAAACTATCCCTCCTCATCCTCCGTCACTGTGGGAAACTATCCCTCCTCATCCTCCGTGACCGTGGGAAACTATCCCTCCTCATCCTCCGTGACTGTGGGAAACTATCCCTCCTCATCCTCCGTGACTGTGGGAAACTATCCCTCCTCATCCTCCGTGACTGTGGGAAACTATCCCTCCTCATCCTCCGTGACCGTGGGAAACTATCCCTCCTCATCCTCCGTCACTGTGGGAAACTATCCCTCCTCATCCTCCGTGACTGTGGGAAACTATCCCTCCTCATCCTCCGTCACTGTGGGAAACTATCCCTCCTCATCCTCCGTCACTGTGGGAAACTATCCCTCCTCATCCTCCGTGACTGTGGGAAACTATCCCTCCTCATCCTCCGTGACTGTGGGAAACTATCCCTCCTCATCCTCCGTGACTGTGGGAAACTATCCCTCCTCATCCTCCGTGACCGTGGGAAACTATCCCTCCTCATCCTCCGTGACTGTGGGAAACTATCCCTCCTCATCCTCCGTGACCGTGGGAAACTATCCCTCCTCATCCTCCGTGACTGTGGGAAACTATCCCTCCTCATCCTCCGTGACCGTGGGAAACTATCCCTCCTCATCCTCCGTGACCGTGGGAAACTATCCCTCCTCATCCTCCGTGACAGTGGGAAACTATCCCTCCTCATCCTCCGTGACTGTGGGAAACTCTCCCTCCTCATCCTCCGTGACTGTGGGAAACTATCCCTCCTCATCCTCCGTCACTGTGGGAAACTATCCCTCCTCATCCTCCGTGACCGTGGGAAACTATCCCTCCTCATCCTCCGTGACAGTGGGAAACTATCCCTCCTCATCCTCCGTGACTGTGGGAAACTATCCCTCCTCATCCTCCGTGACAGTGGGAAACTATCCCTCCTCATCCTCCGTGACTGTGGGAAACTATCCCTCCTCATCCTCCGTGACCGTGGGAAACTATCCCTCCTCATCCTCCGTGACTGTGGGAAACTATCCCTCCTCATCCTCCGTGACTGTGGGAAACTATCCCTCCTCATCCTCCGTGACTGTGGGAAACTATCCCTCCTCATCCTCCGTGACTGTGGGAAACTATCCCTCCTCATCCTCCGTGACTGTGGGAAACTATCCCTCCTCATCCTCCGTGACCGTGGGAAACTATCCCTCCTCATCCTCCGTGACTGTGGGAAACTATCCCTCCTCATCCTCCGTGACTGTGGGAAACTATCCCTCCTCATCCTCCGTGACCGTGGGAAACTATCCCTCCTCATCCTCCGTGACTGTGGGAAACTATCCCTCCTCATCCTCCGTGACTGTGGGAAACTATCCCTCCTCATCCTCCGTGTCTGTGGGAAACGATCCCTCCTCATCCTCCGTCACTGTGGGAAACTATCCCTCCTCATCCTCCGTGACTGTGGGAAACTATCCCTCCTCATCCTCCGTGACTGTGGGAAACTATCCCTCCTCATCCTCCGTGACCGTGGGAAACTATCCCTCCTCATCCTCCGTGACTGTGGGAAACTATCCCTCCTCATCCTCCGTGACTGTGGGAAACTATCCCTCCTCATCCTCCGTCACTGTGGGAAACTATCCCTCCTCATCCTCCGTGACTGTGGGAAACTATCCCTCCTCATCCTCCGTGACTGTGGGAAACTATCCCTCCTCATCCTCCGTCACTGTGGGAAACTATCCCTCCTCATCCTCCGTGACTGTGGGAAACTATCCCTCCTCATCCTCCGTGACCGTGGGAAACTATCCCTCCTCATCCTCCGTCACTGTGGGAAACTATCCCTCCTCATCCTCCGTCACCGTGGGAAACTATCCCTCCTCATCCTCCGTGACTGTGGGAAACTATCCCTCCTCATCCTCCGTGACTGTGGGAAACTATCCCTCCTCATCCTCCGTGACCGTGGGAAACTATCCCTCCTCATCCTCCGTCACTGTGGGAAACTATCCCTCCTCATCCTCCGTGACCGTGGGAAACTATCCCTCCTCATCCTCCGTCACTGTGGGAAACTATCCCTCCTCATCCTCCGTCACTGTGGGAAACTATCCCTCCTCATCCTCCGTGACCGTGGGAAACTATCCCTCCTCATCCTCCGTGACCGTGGGAAACTATCCCTCCTCATCCTCCGTCACTGTGGGAAACTATCCCTCCTCATCCTCCGTGACTGTGGGAAACTATCCCTCCTCATCCTCCGTGACTGTGGGAAACTATCCCTCCTCATCCTCCGTGACTGTGGGAAACTATCCCTCCTCATCCTCCGTGACCGTGGGAAACTATCCCTCCTCATCCTCCGTGACTGTGGGAAACTATCCCTCCTCATCCTCCGTCACTGTGGGAAACTATCCCTCCTCATCCTCCGTGACTGTGGGAAACTATCCCTCCTCATCCTCCGTCACTGTGGGAAACTATCCCTCCTCATCCTCCGTGACTCTGGGAAACTATCCCTCCTCATCCTCCGTGACTGTGGGAAACTATCCCTCCTCATCCTCCGTGACTGTGGGAAACTATCCCTCCTCATCCTCCGTGACTGTGGGAAACTATCCCTCCTCATCCTCCGTTACTGTGGGAAACTATCCCTCCTCATCCTCCGTGACAGTGGGAAACTATCCCTCCTCATCCTCCGTGACTGTGGGAAACTATCCCTCCTCATCCTCCGTGACCGTGGGAAACTATCCCTCCTCATCCTCCGTCACTGTGGGAAACTATCCCTCCTCATCCTCCGTGACTGTGGGAAACTATCCCTCCTCATCCTCCGTTACTGTGGGAAACTATCCCTCCTCATCCTCCGTGACCGTGGGAAACTATCCCTCCTCATCCTCCGTGACTGTGGGAAACTATCCCTCCTCATCCTCCGTGACCGTGGGAAACTATCCCTCCTCATCCTCCGTCACTGTGGGAAACTATCCCTCCTCATCCTCCGTGACCGTGGGAAACTATCCCTCCTCATCCTCCGTGACTGTGGGAAACTATCCCTCCTCATCCTCCGTGACCGTGGGAAACTATCCCTCCTCATCCTCCGTGACCGTGGGAAACTATCCCTCCTCATCCTCCGTCACTGTGGGAAACTATCCCTCCTCATCCTCCGTTACTGTGGGAAACTATCCCTCCTCATCCTCCGTGACCGTGGGAAACTATCCCTCCTCATCCTCCGTCACTGTGGGAAACTATCCCTCCTCATCCTCCGTGACTGTGGGAAACTATCCCTCCTCATCCTCCGTGACTGTGGGAAACTATCCCTCCTCATCCTCCGTGACTGTGGGAAACTATCCCTCCTCATCCTCCGTCACTGTGGGAAACTATCCCTCCTCATCCTCCGTGACTGTGGGAAACTATCCCTCCTCATCCTCCGTGTCTGTGGGAAACTATCCCTCCTCATCCTCCGTCACTGTGGGAAACTATCCCTCCTCATCCTCCGTCACTGTGGGAAACTATCCCTCCTCATCCTCCGTGACTGTGGGAAACTATCCCTCCTCATCCTCCGTCACTGTGGGAAACTATCCCTCCTCATCCTCCGTGACTGTGGGAAACTATCCCTCCTCATCCTCCGTGACCGTGGGAAACTATCCCTCCTCATCCTCCGTCACTGTGGGAAACTATCCCTCCTCATCCTCCGTGACTGTGGGAAACTATCCCTCCTCATCCTCCGTCACTGTGGGAAACTATCCCTCCTCATCCTCCGTCACTGTGGGAAACTATCCCTCCTCATCCTCCGTGACTGTGGGAAACTATCCCTCCTCATCCTCCGTGACTGTGGGAAACTATCCCTCCTCATCCTCCGTGACTGTCTGTGGGAAACTATCCCTCCTCATCCTCCGTGACCGTGGGAAACTATCCCTCCTCATCCTCCGTGACCGTGGGAAACTATCCCTCCTCATCCTCCGTCACTGTGGGAAACTATCCCTCCTCATCCTCCGTGACTGTGGGAAACTATCCCTGCTCATCCTCCGTGACTGTGGGAAACTATCCCTCCTCATCCTCCGTGACTGTGGGAAACTATCCCTCCTCATCCTCCGTGACTGTGGGAAACTATCCCTCCTCATCCTCCGTGACCGTGGGAAACTATCCCTCCTCATCCTCCGTGACTGTGGGAAACTATCCCTCCTCATCCTCCGTGACCGTGGGAAACTATCCCTCCTCATCCTCCGTGACTGTGGGAAACTATCCCTCCTCATCCTCCGTGACTGACCGTGGGAAACTATCCCTCCTCATCCTCCGTGACTGACTGTGGGAAACTATCCCTCCTCATCCTCCGTGACTGTGGGAAACTATCCCTCCTCATCCTCCGTGACTGTGGGAAACTATCCCTCCTCATCCTCCGTGACTGTGGGAAACTATCCCTCCTCATCCTCCGTGACCGTGGGAAACTATCCCTCCTCATCCTCCGTGACCGTGGGAAACTATCCCTCCTCATCCTCCGTGACCGTGGGAAACTATCCCTCCTCATCCTCCGTGACCGTGGGAAACTATCCCTCCTCATCCTCCGTGACCGTGGGAAACTATCCCTCCTCATCCTCCGTGACCGTGGGAAACTATCCCTCCTCATCCTCCGTGACCGTGGGAAACTATCCCTCCTCATCCTCCGTCACTGTGGGAAACTATCCCTCCTCATCCTCCGTCACTGTGGGAAACTATCCCTCCTCATCCTCCGTGACTGTGGGAAACTATCCCTCCTCATCCTCCGTGACTGTGGGAAACTATCCCTCCTCATCCTCCGTCACTGTGGGAAACTATCCCTCCTCATCCTCCGTGACTGTGGGAAACTATCCCTCCTCATCCTCCGTGACTGTGGGAAACTATCCCTCCTCATCCTCCGTGACTGTGGGAAACTATCCCTCCTCATCCTCCGTCACTGTGGGAAACTATCCCTCCTCATCCTCCGTGACTGTGGGAAACTATCCCTCCTCATCCTCCGTGTCTGTGGGAAACTATCCCTCCTCATCCTCCGTGACTGTGGGAAACTATCCCTCCTCATCCTCCGTGACTGTGGGAAACTATCCCTCCTCATCCTCCGTGACTCTGGGAAACTCTCCCTCCTCATCCTCCGTGACTGTGGGAAACTATCCCTCCTCATCCTCCGTGTCTGTGGGAAACTATCCCTCCTCATCCTCCGTGACTGTGGGAAACTATCCCTCCTCATCCTCCGTGACTGTGGGAAACTATCCCTCCTCATCCTCCGTCACTGTGGGAAACTATCCCTCCTCATCCTCCGTGACTGTGGGAAACTATCCCTCCTCATCCTCCGTGTCTGTGGGAAACTATCCCTCCTCATCCTCCGTCACTGTGGGAAACTATCCCTCCTCATCCTCCGTGTCTGTGGGAAACTATCCCTCCTCATCCTCCGTGACTATGGGAAACTATCCCTCCTCATCCTCCGTGACTGTGACCGTGGGAAACTATCCCTCCTCATCCTCCGTGACTGTGGGAAACTATCCCTCCTCATCCTCCGTGACTGTGGGAAACTATCCCTCCTCATCCTCCGTGACTGTGGGAAACTATCCCTCCTCATTCTCCGTGACTGTGGGAAACTATCCCTCCTCATCCTCCGTGACTGTGGGAAACTATCCCTCCTCATCCTCCGTGACTGTGGGAAACTATCCCTCCTCATCCTCCGTGACCGTGGGAAACTATCCCTCCTCATCCTCCGTGACTGTGGGAAACTATCCCTCCTCATCCTCCGTGACTGTGGGAAACTATCCCTCCTCATCCTCCGTGACAGTGGGAAACTATCCCTCCTCATCCTCCGTGACTGTGGGAAACTATCCCTCCTCATCCTCCGTGACTGTGGGAAAGTATCCCTCCTCATCCTCCGTGACTGTGGGAAACTATCCCTCCTCATCCTCCGTGACTGTGGGAAACTATCCCTCCTCATCCTCCGTGACTGTGGGAAACTATCCCTCCTCATCCTCCGTGACTGTGGGAAACTATCCCTCCTCATCCTCCGTGACTGACTGTGGGAAACTATCCCTCCTCATCCTCCGTGACTGTGGGAAACTATCCCTCCTCATCCTCCGTGACTGACTGTGGGAAACTATCCCTCCTCATCCTCCGTGACCGTGGGAAACTATCCCTCCTCATCCTCCGTGACCGTGGGAAACTATCCCTCCTCATCCTCCGTCACTGTGGGAAACTATCCCTCCTCATCCTCCGTGACTGTGGGAAACTATCCCTCCTCATCCTCCGTGACCGTGGGAAACTATCCCTCCTCATCCTCCGTCACTGTGGGAAACTATCCCTCCTCATCCTCCGTCACTGTGGGAAACTATCCCTCCTCATCCTCCGTCACTGTGGGAAACTATCCCTCCTCATCCTCCGTCACTGTGGGAAACTATCCCTCCTCATCCTCCGTGAGTGTGGGAAACTATCCCTCCTCATCCTCCGTGTCTGTGGGAAACTATCCCTCCTCATCCTCCGTGACTGACTGTGGGAAACTATCCCTCCTCATCCTCCGTGACTGTGGGAAACTATCCCTCCTCATCCTCCGTGACTGTGGGAAACTATCCCTCCTCATCCTCCGTCACTGTGGGAAACTATCCCTCCTCATCCTCCGTGTCTGTGGGAAACTATCCCTCCTCATCCTCCGTGTCTGTGGGAAACTATCCCTCCTCATCCTCCGTGTCTGTGGGAAACTATCCCTCCTCATCCTCCGTGACTGTGGGAAACTATCCCTCCTCATCCTCCGTGTCTGTGGGAAACTATCCCTCCTCATCCTCCGTGACTATGGGAAACTATCCCTCCTCATCCTCCGTGACTGTGGGAAACTATCCCTCCTCATCCTCCGTGTCTGTGGGAAACTATCCCTCCTCATCCTCCGTGACTGTGGGAAACTATCCCTCCTCATCCTCCGTGACTCTGGGAAACTATCCCTCCTCATCTTCCGTGACTGTGGGAAACTATCCCTCCTCATCCTCCGTGACTGTGGGAAACTATCCCTCCTCATCCTCCGTGACTGTGGGAAACTATCCCTCCTCATCCTCCGTGACCGTGGGAAACTATCCCTCCTCATCCTCCGTGACTGTGGGAAACTATCCCTCCTAATCCTCCGTCACTGTGGGAAACTATCCCTCCTCATCCTCCGTCACTGTGGGAAACTATCCCTCCTCATCCTCCGTGACCGTGGGAAACTATCCCTCCTCATCCTCCGTGACTGTGGGAAACTATCCCTCCTCATCCTCCGTGACTCTGGGAAACTATCCCTCCTCATCCTCCGTGACTGTGGGAAACTATCCCTCCTCATCCTCCGTGACTGTGGGAAACTATCCCTCCTCATCCTCCGTGACTGTGGGAAACTATCCCTCCTCATCCTCCGTGACCGTGGGAAACTATCCCTCCTCATCCTCCGTGACTGTGGGAAACTATCCCTCCTCATCCTCCGTCACTGTGGGAAACTATCCCTCCTCATCCTCCGTCACTGTGGGAAACTATCCCTCCTCATCCTCCGTGACTGTGGGAAACTATCCCTCCTCATCCTCCGTGACTGTGGGAAACTATCCCTCCTCATCCTCCGTGACCGTGGGAAACTATCCCTCCTCATCCTCCGTGACTGTGGGAAACTATCCCTCCTCATCCTCCGTCACTGTGGGAAACTATCCCTCCTCATCCTCCGTGACTGTGGGAAACTATCCCTCCTCATCCTCCGTCACTGTGGGAAACTATCCCTCCTCATCCTCCGTGACTGTGGGAAACTATCCCTCCTCATCCTCCGTGACCGTGGGAAACTATTCCTCCTCATCCTCCGTGACCGTGGGAAACTATCCCTCCTCATCCTCCGTGACCGTGGGAAACTATCCCTCCTCATCCTCCGTCACCGTGGGAAACTATCCCTCCTCATCCTCCGTCACTGTGGGAAACTATCCCTCCTCATCCTCCGTGACTGTGGGAAACTATCCCTCCTCATCCTCCGTGACTGTGGGAAACTATCCCTCCTCATCCTCCGTCACTGTGGGAAACTATCCCTCCTCATCCTCCGTGACTGTGGGAAACTATCCCTCCTCATCCTCCGTGACCGTGGGAAACTATCCCTCCTCATCCTCCGTGACTGTGGGAAACTATCCCTCCTCATCCTCCGTCACTGTGGGAAACTATCCCTCCTCATCCTCCGTGACTGTGGGAAACTATCCCTCCTCATCCTCCGTGACTGTGGGAAACTATCCCTCCTCATCCTCCGTGACCGTGGGAAACTATCCCTCCTCATCCTCCGTGACCGTGGGAAACTATCCCTCCTCATCCTCCGTGACTGTGGGAAACTATCCCTCCTCATCCTCCGTGACTGTGGGAAACTATCCCTCCTCATCCTCCGTGACTGTGGGAAACTATCCCTCCTCATCCTCCGTCACTGTGGGAAACTATCCCTCCTCATCCTCCGTCACTGTGGGAAACTATCCCTCCTCATCCTCCGTGACTGTGGGAAACTATCCCTCCTCATCCTCCGTGACCGTGGGAAACTATCCCTCCTCATCCTCCGTCACTGTGGGAAACTATCCCGCCTCATCCTCCGTGACTGTGGGAAACTATCCCTCCTCATCCTCCGTCACTGTGGGAAACTATCCCTCCTCATCCTCCGTCACTGTGGGAAACTATCCCTCCTCATCCTCCGTCACTGTGGGAAACTATCCCTCCTCATCCTCCGTGACCGTGGGAAACTATCCCCCCTCATCCTCCGTGACCGTGGGAAACTATCCCTCCTCATCCTCCGTGACTGTGGGAAACTATCCCTCCTCATCCTCCGTGACCGTGGGAAACTATCCCTCCTCATCCTCCGTGACCGTGGGAAACTATCCCTCCTCATCCTCCGTGACTGTGGGAAACTATCCCTTCTCATCCTCCGTGACCGTGGGAAACTATCCCTCCTCATCCTCCGTGACTGTGGGAAACTATCCCTCCTCATCCTCCGTGACTGTGGGAAACTATCCCTCCTCATCCTCCGTGACTGTGGGAAACTATCCCTCCTCATCCTCCGTGACTGACTGTGGGAAACTATCCCTCCTCATCCTCCGTGACTGTGGGAAACTATCCCTCCTCATCCTCCGTGACCGTGGGAAACTATCCCTCCTCATCCTCCGTGACTGTGGGAAACTATCCCTCCTCATCCTCCGTGACCGTGGGAAACTATCCCTCCTCATCCTCCGTCACTGTGGGAAACTATCCCTCCTCATCCTCCGTGACTGTGGGAAACTATCCCTCCTCATCCTCCGTGACTGTGGGAAACTATCCCTCCTCATCCTCCGTGACCGTGGGAAACTATCCCTCCTCATCCTCCGTCACTGTGGGAAACTATCCCTCCTCATCCTCCGTGACCGTGGGAAACTATCCCTCCTCATCCTCCGTCACTGTGGGAAACTATCCCTCCTCATCCTCCGTGACTGTGGGAAACTATCCCTCCTCATCCTCCGTGACTGTGGGAAACTATCCCTCCTCATCCTCCGTGACTGTGGGAAACTATCCCTCCTCATCCTCCGTGACCGTGGGAAACTATCCCTCCTCATCCTCCGTGACCGTGGGAAACTATCCCTCCTCATCCTCCGTGTCTGTGGGAAACTATCCCTCCTCATCCTCCGTGACTGTGGGAAACTATCCCTCCTCATCCTCCGTGACTGACTGTGGGAAACTATCCCTCCTCATCCTCCGTGACCGTGGGAAACTATCCCTCCTCATCCTCCGTGACTGTGGGAAACTATCCCTCCTCATCCTCCGTGACTGTGGGAAACTATCCCTCCTCATCCTCCGTGACCGTGGGAAACTATCCCTCCTCATCCTCCGTCACTGTGGGAAACTATCCCTCCTCATCCTCCGTCACTGTGGGAAACTATCCCTCCTCATCCTCCGTCACTGTGGGAAACTATCCCTCCTCATCCTCCGTGAGTGTGGGAAACTATCCCTCCTCATCCTCCGTGTCTGTGGGAAACTATCCCTCCTCATCCTCCGTGACTGACTGTGGGAAACTATCCCTCCTCATCCTCCGTGACCGTGGGAAACTATCCCTCCTCATCCTCCGTGACTGTGGGAAGCTATCCCTCCTCATCCTCCGTCACTGTGGGAAACTATCCCTCCTCATCCTCCGTGTCTGTGGGAAACTATCCCTCCTCATCCTCCGTGTCTGTGGGAAACTATCCCTCCTCATCCTCCGTGTCTGTGGGAAACTATCCCTCCTCATCCTCCGTGACTGTGGGAAACTATCCCTCCTCATCCTCCGTGTCTGTGGGAAACTATCCCTCCTCATCCTCCGTGACTATGGGAAACTATCCCTCCTCATCCTCCGTGACTGTGGGAAACTATCCCTCCTCATCCTCCGTGTCTGTGGGAAACTATCCCTCCTCATCCTCCGTGACTGTGGGAAACTATCCCTCCTCATCCTCCGTGACTCTGGGAAACTATCCCTCCTCATCCTCCGTGACTGTGGGAAACTATCCCTCCTCATCCTCCGTGACTGTGGGAAACTATCCCTCCTCATCCTCCGTGACTGTGGGAAACTATCCCTCCTCATCCTCCGTGACCGTGGGAAACTATCCCTCCTCATCCTCCGTGACTGTGGGAAACTATCCCTCCTCATCCTCCGTGTCTGTGGGAAACTATCCCTCCTCATCCTCCGTGACTGTGGGAAACTATCCCTCCTCATCCTCCGTGTCTGTGGGAAACTATCCCTCCTCATCCTCCGTGACTATGGGAAACTATCCCTCCTCATCCTCCGTGACTGTGGGAAACTATCCCTCCTCATCCTCCGTGTCTGTGGGAAACTATCCCTCCTCATCCTCCGTGACTGTGGGAAACTATCCCTCCTCATCCTCCGTGACTCTGGGAAACTATCCCTCCTCATCCTCCGTGACTGTGGGAAACTATCCCTCCTCATCCTCCGTGACTGTGGGAAACTATCCCTCCTCATCCTCCGTGACTGTGGGAAACTATCCCTCCTCATCCTCCGTGACCGTGGGAAACTATCCCTCCTCATCCTCCGTGACTGTGGGAAACTATCCCTCCTCATCCTCCGTGACCGTGGGAAACTATCCCTCCTCATCCTCCGTGACTGTGGGAAACTATCCCTCCTCATCCTCCGTCACTGTGGGAAACTATCCCTCCTCATCCTCCGTCACTGTGGGAAACTATCCCTCCTCATCCTCCGTGACCGTGGGAAACTATCCCTCCTCATCCTCCGTGACTGTGGGAAACTATCCCTCCTCATCCTCCGTGACTGTGGGAAACTATCCCTCCTCATCCTCCGTCACTGTGGGAAACTATCCCTCCTCATCCTCCGTGACCGTGGGAAACTATCCCTCCTCATCCTCCGTCACTGTGGGAAACTATCCCTCCTCATCCTCCGTGACCGTGGGAAACTATCCCTCCTCATCCTCCGTGACTGTGACTGTGGGAAACTATCCCTCCTCATCCTCCGTGACTGTGGGAAACTATCCCTCCTCATCCTCCGTGACTGTGGGAAACTATCCCTCCTCATCCTCCGTGACTCTGGGAAACTATCCCTCCTCATCCTCCGTGACTGTGGGAAACTCTCCCTCCTCATCCTCCGTGACTGTGGGAAACTCTCCCTCCTCATCCTCCGTGACTGTGGGAAACTATCCCTCCTCATCCTCCGTGACTGTGGGAAACTATCCCTCCTCATCCTCCGTGACTGTGGGAAACAATCACTCCTCATCCTCCGTCACTGTGGGAAACTATCCCTCCTCATCCTCCGTGACCGTGGGAAACTATCCCTCCTCATCCTCCGTGACTGTGGGAAACTATCCCTCCTCATCCTCCGTGACTGTGGGAAACTATCCCTCCTCATCCTCCGTGACTGTGGGAAACTATCCCTCCTCATCCTCCGTGACTGTGGGAAACTATCCCTCCTCATCCTCCGTGACCGTGGGAAACTATCCCTCCTCATCCTCCGTGACCGTGGGAAACTATCTCTCCTCATCCTCCGTGACTGTGGGAAACTATCCCTCCTCATCCTCCGTGACTGTGGGAAACTATCCCTCCTCATCCTCCGTCACTGTGGGAAACTATCCCTCCTCATCCTCCGTGACTGTGGGAAACTATCCCTCCTCATCCTCCGTGACTGTGGGAAACTATCCCTCCTCATCCTCCGTGACTGTGGGAAACTATCCCTCCTCATCCTCCGTGACTGACTGTGGGAAACTATCCCTCCTCATCCTCCGTGACTGTGGGAAACTATCCCTCCTCATCCTCCGTGACTGTGGGAAACTATCCCTCCTCATCCTCCGTCACTGTGGGAAACTATCCCTCCTCATCCTCCGTCACTGTGGGAAACTATCCCTCCTCATCCTCCGTGACCGTGGGAAACTATCCCTCCTCATCCTCCGTGACCGTGGGAAACTATCCCTCCTCATCCTCCGTCACTGTGGGAAACTATCCCTCCTCATCCTCCGTGACTGTGACCGTGGGAAACTATCCCTCCTCATCCTCCGTGACCGTGGGAAACTATCCCTCCTCATCCTCCGTGACCGTGGGAAACTATCCCTCCTCATCCTCCGTGACCGTGGGAAACTATCCCTCCTCATCCTCCGTGACTGTGGGAAACTATCCCTCCTCATCCTCCGTGACTGTGGGAAACTATCCCTCCTCATCCTCCGTGACTGACTGTGGGAAACTATCCCTCCTCATCCTCCGTGACTGTGGGAAACTATCCCTCCTCATCCTCCGTGACTGTGGGAAACTATCCCTCCTCATCCTCCGTCACTGTGGGAAACTATCCCTCCTCATCCTCCGTGACTGTGGGAAACTATCCCTCCTCATCCTCCGTGACTGTGGGAAACTATCCCTCCTCATCCTCCGTGACTGTGGGAAACTATCCCTCCTCATCCTCCGTGACTGTGGGAAACTATCCCTCCTCATCCTCCGTGACTGACTGTGGGAAACTATCCCTCCTCATCCTCCGTGACTGTGGGAAACTATCCCTCCTCATCCTCCGTGACTGTGGGAAACTATCCCTCCTCATCCTCCGTCACTGTGGGAAACTATCCCTCCTCATCCTCCGTCACTGTGGGAAACTATCCCTCCTCATCCTCCGTGACCGTGGGAAACTATCCCTCCTCATCCTCCGTGACCGTGGGAAACTATCCCTCCTCATCCTCCGTCACTGTGGGAAACTATCCCTCCTCATCCTCCGTGACTGTGACCGTGGGAAACTATCCCTCCTCATCCTCCGTGACCGTGGGAAACTATCCCTCCTCATCCTCCGTGACCGTGGGAAACTATCCCTCCTCATCCTCCGTGACCGTGGGAAACTATCCCTCCTCATCCTCCGTGACTGTGGGAAACTATCCCTCCTCATCCTCCGTGACTGTGGGAAACTATCCCTCCTCATCCTCCGTGACTGACTGTGGGAAACTATCCCTCCTCATCCTCCGTGACTGTGGGAAACTATCCCTCCTCATCCTCCGTGACTGTGGGAAACTATCCCTCCTCATCCTCCGTCACTGTGGGAAACTATCCCTCCTCATCCTCCGTCACTGTGGGAAACTATCCCTCCTCATCCTCCGTGACCGTGGGAAACTATCCCTCCTCATCCTCCGTGACCGTGGGAAACTATCCCTCCTCATCCTCCGTCACTGTGGGAAACTATCCCTCCTCATCCTCCGTGACTGTGACCGTGGGAAACTATCCCTCCTCATCCTCCGTGACCGTGGGAAACTATCCCTCCTCATCCTCCGTGACCGTGGGAAACTATCCCTCCTCATCCTCCGTGACCGTGGGAAACTATCCCTCCTCATCCTCCGTGACCGTGGGAAACTATCCCTCCTCATCCTCCGTCACTGTGGGAAACTATCCCTCCTCATCCTCCGTCACTGTGGGAAACTATCCCTCCTCATCCTCCGTGACTGTGGGAAACTATCCCTCCTCATCCTCCGTGACTGTGGGAAACTATCCCTCCTCATCCTCCGTGACCGTGGGAAACTATCCCTCCTCATCCTCCGTGACCGTGGGAAACTATCCCTCCTCATCCTCCGTGACTGTGGGAAACTATCCCTCCTCATCCTCCGTGACTGTGGGAAACTATCCCTCCTCATCCTCCGTGACCGTGGGAAACTATCCCTCCTCATCCTCCGTCACTGTGGGAAACTATCCCTCCTCATCCTCCGTCACTGTGGGAAACTATCCCTCCTCATCCTCCGTGACCGTGGGAAACTATCCCTCCTCATCCTCCGTGACTGTGGGAAACTATCCCTCCTCATCCTCCGTGACTGTGGGAAACTATCCCTCCTCATCCTCCGTGACTGTGGGAAACTATCCCTCCTCATCCTCCGTGACTGTGGGAAACTATCCCTCCTCATCCTCCGTGACCGTGGGAAACTATCCCTCCTCATCCTCCGTGACTGTGGGAAACTATCCCTCCTCATCCTCCGTGACCGTGGGAAACTATCCCTCCTCATCCTCCGTGACTGTGGGAAACTATCCCTCCTCATCCTCCGTGACTGTGGGAAACTATCCCTCCTCATCCTCCGTCACTGTGGGAAACTATCCCTCCTCATCCTCCGTGTCCGTGGGAAACTATCCCTCCTCATCCTCCGTGACTGTGGGAAACTATCCCTCCTCATCCTCCGTGACTGTGGGAAACTATCCCTCCTCATCCTCCGTGTCCGTGGGAAACTATCCCTCCTCATCCTCCGTGACTGTGGGAAACTATCCCTCCTCATCCTCCGTGACTGTGGGAAACTATCCCTCCTCATCCTCCGTGACTGTGGGAAACTATCCCTCCTCATCCTCCGTGACTGTGGGAAACTATCCCTCCTCATCCTCCGTGACTGTGCTAAACTATCCCTCCTCATCCTCCGTCACTGTGGGAAACTATCCCTCCTCATCCTCCGTCACTGTGGGAAACTATCCCTCCTCATCCTCCGTGACTGACTGTGGGAAACTATCCCTCCTCATCCTCCGTGACCGTGGGAAACTATCCCTCCTCATCCTCCGTGACCGTGGGAAACTATCCCTCCTCATCCTCCGTGACTGTGACTGTGGGAAACTATCCCTCCTCATCCTCCGTGTCTGTGGGAAACTATCCCTCCTCATCCTCCGTGACTGTGGGAAACTATCCCTCCTCATCCTCCGTGACCGTGGGAAACTATCCCTCCTCATCCTCCGTCACTGTGGGAAACTATCCCTCCTCATCCTCCGTGACTGTGGGAAACTATCCCTCCTCATCCTCCGTGTCTGTGGGAAACTATCCCTCCTCATCCTCCGTGACTGTGGGAAACTATCCCTCCTCATCCTCCGTGACTGTGGGAAACTATCCCTCCTCATCCTCCGTCACTGTGGGAAACTATCCCTCCTCATCCTCCGTGACTTTGGGAAACTATCCCTCCTCATCCTCCGTGTCTGTGGGAAACTATCCCTCCTCATCCTCCGTGACTGTGGGAAACTATCCCTCCTCATCCTCCGTGACTGTGGGAAACTATCCCTCCTCATCCTCCGTGACTGTGGGAAACTATCCCTCCTCATCCTCCGTGACTGTGGGAAACTATCCCTCCTCATCCTCCGTGACCGTGGGAAACTATCCCTCCTCATCCTCCGTCACTGTGGGAAACTATCCCTCCTCATCCTCCGTGACTGACTGTGGGAAACTATCCCTCCTCATCCTCCGTGACTGTGGGAAACTATCCCTCCTCATCCTCCGTGACTGTGGGAAACTATCCCTCCTCATCCTCCGTCACTGTGGGAAACTATCCCTCCTCATCCTCCGTGACTGTGGGAAACTATCCCTCCTCATCCTCCGTGACTGTGGGAAACTATCCCTCCTCATCCTCCGTCACTGTGAGAAACTATCCCTCCTCATCCTCCGTGACTGTGGGAAACTATCCCTCCTCATCCTCCGTGACTGTGGGAAACTATCCCTCCTCATCCTCCGTCACTGTGGGAAACTATCCCTCCTCATCCTCCGTGACCGTGGGAAACTATCCCTCCTCATCCTCCGTGACTGTGGGAAACTATCCCTCCTCATCCTCCGTGACTGTGGGAAACTATCCCTCCTCATCCTCCGTCACTGTGGGAAACTATCCCTCCTCATCCTCCGTGAGTGTGGGAAACTATCCCTCCTCATCCTCCGTGACCGTGGGAAACTATCCCTCCTCATCCTCCGTGACTGTGGGAAACTATCCCTCCTCATCCTCCGTGACTGTGGGAAACTATCCCTCCTCATCCTCCGTGACCGTGGGAAACTATCCCTCCTCATCCTCCGTGACTGTGGGAAACTATCCCTCCTCATCCTCCGTGAGTGTGGGAAACTATCCCTCCTCATCCTCCGTGACCGTGGGAAACTATCCCTCCTCATCCTCCGTGACTGTGGGAAACTATCCCTCCTCATCCTCCGTCACTGTGGGAAACTATCCCTCCTCATCCTCCGTGACTGTGGGAAACTATCCCTCCTCATCCTCCGTGTCTGTGACTGTGGGAAACTATCCCTCCTCATCCTCCGCGACTGTGGGAAACTATCCCTCCTCATCCTCCGTGACCGTGGGAAACTATCCCTCCTCATCCTCCGTGACTGTGGGAAACTATCCCTCCTCATCCTCCGTGACTGTGGGAAACTATCCCTCCTCATCCTCCGTCACTGTGGGAAACTATCCCTCCTCATCCTCCGTGACCGTGGGAAACTATCCCTCCTCATCCTCCGTGACTGTGGGAAACTATCCCTCCTCATCCTCCGTGTCTGTGACTGTGGGAAACTATCCCTCCTCATCCTCCGTGACCGTGGGAAACTATCCCTCCTCATCCTCCGTGACTGTGGGAAACTATCCCTCCTCATCCTCCGTGACTGTGGGAAACTATCCCTCCTCATCCTCCGTCACTGTGGGAAACTATCCCTCCTCATCCTCCGTGACTGTGGGAAACTATCCCTCCTCATCCTCCGTGACTGTGGGAAACTATCCCTCCTCATCCTCCGTGACCGTGGGAAACTATCCCTCCTCATCCTCCGTGACCGTGGGAAACTATCCCTCCTCATCCTCCGTGACTGTGGGAAACTATCCCTCCTCATCCTCCGTCACTGTGGGAAACTATCCCTCCTCATCCTCCGTGACTGTGGGAAACTATCCCTCCTCATCCTCCGTGACCGTGGGAAACTATCACTCCTCATCCTCCGTGACTGTGGGAAACTATCCCTCCTCATCCTCCGTCACTGTGGGAAACTATCCCTCCTCATCCTCCGTGACCGTGGGAAACTATCCCTCCTCATCCTCCGTGACCGTGGGAAACTATCCCTCCTCATCCTCCGTGACCGTGGGAAACTATCCCTCCTCATCCTCCGTCACTGTGGGAAACTATCCCTCCTCATCCTCCGTGACTGTGGGAAACTACCCCTCCTCATCCTCCGTCACTGTGGGAAACTATCCCTCCTCATCCTCCGTGACTGTGGGAAACTATCCCTCCTCATCCTCCGTGACTGTGGGAAACTATCCCTCCTCATCCTCCGTGTCTGTGGGAAACTATCCCTCCTCATCCTCCGTGACTGTGGGAAACTATCCCTCCTCATCCTCCGTGACTGTGGGAAACTATCCCTCCTCATCCTCCGTCACTGTGGGAAACTATCCCTCCTCATCCTCCGTGACTGTGGGAAACTATCCCTCCTCATCCTCCGTGACTGTGGGAAACTATCCCTCCTCATCCTCCGTGACTGTGGGAAACTATCCCTCCTCATCCTCCGTGACCGTGGGAAACTATCCCTCCTCATCCTCCGTGACCGTGGGAAACTATCCCTCCTCATCCTCCGTGACCGTGGGAAACTATCCCTCCTCATCCTCCGTGACCGTGGGAAACTATCCCTCCTCATCCTCCGTGACCGTGGGAAACTATCCCTCCTCATCCTCCGTGACTGTGGGAAACTATCCCTCCTCATCCTCCGTGACTGTGGGAAACTATCCCTCCTCATCCTCCGTCACTGTGGGAAACTATCCCTCCTCATCCTCCGTCACTGTGGGAAACTATCCCTCCTCATCCTCCGTGACTGTGGGAAACTATCCCTCCTCATCCTCCGTGACTGTGGGAAACTATCCCTCCTCATCCTCCGTGACCGTGGGAAACTATCCCTCCTCATCCTCCGTCACTGTGGGAAACTATCCCTCCTCATCCTCCGTCACTGTGGGAAACTATCCCTCCTCATCCTCCGTGACCGTGGGAAACTATCCCTCCTCATCCTCCGTGACTGTGGGAAACTATCCCTCCTCATCCTCCGTGACTGTGGGAAACTATCCCTCCTCATCCTCCGTGACTGTGGGAAACTATCCCTCCTCATCCTCCGTGACTGTGGGAAACTATCCCTCCTCATCCTCCGTGACCGTGGGAAACTATCCCTCCTCATCCTCCGTGACTGTGGGAAACTATCCCTCCTCATCCTCCGTGACCGTGGGAAACTATCCCTCCTCATCCTCCGTGACTGTGGGAAACTATCCCTCCTCATCCTCCGTGACTGTGGGAAACTATCCCTCCTCATCCTCCGTCACTGTGGGAAACTATCCCTCCTCATCCTCCGTGTCCGTGGGAAACTATCCCTCCTCATCCTCCGTGACTGTGGGAAACTATCCCTCCTCATCCTCCGTGACTGTGGGAAACTATCCCTCCTCATCCTCCGTGTCCGTGGGAAACTATCCCTCCTCATCCTCCGTGACTGTGGGAAACTATCCCTCCTCATCCTCCGTGACTGTGGGAAACTATCCCTCCTCATCCTCCGTGACTGTGGGAAACTATCCCTCCTCATCCTCCGTGACTGTGGGAAACTATCCCTCCTCATCCTCCGTGACTGTGGGAAACTATCCCTCCTCATCCTCCGTCACTGTGGGAAACTATCCCTCCTCATCCTCCGTCACTGTGGGAAACTATCCCTCCTCATCCTCCGTGACTGACTGTGGGAAACTATCCCTCCTCATCCTCCGTGACCGTGGGAAACTATCCCTCCTCATCCTCCGTGACCGTGGGAAACTATCCCTCCTCATCCTCCGTGACTGTGACTGTGGGAAACTATCCCTCCTCATCCTCCGTGTCTGTGGGAAACTATCCCTCCTCATCCTCCGTGACTGTGGGAAACTATCCCTCCTCATCCTCCGTGACCGTGGGAAACTATCCCTCCTCATCCTCCGTCACTGTGGGAAACTATCCCTCCTCATCCTCCGTGACTGTGGGAAACTATCCCTCCTCATCCTCCGTGTCTGTGGGAAACTATCCCTCCTCATCCTCCGTGACTGTGGGAAACTATCCCTCCTCATCCTCCGTGACTGTGGGAAACTATCCCTCCTCATCCTCCGTGACCGTGGGAAACTATCCCTCCTCATCCTCCGTGACCGTGGGAAACTATCCCTCCTCATCCTCCGTCACTGTGGGAAACTATCCCTCCTCATCCTCCGTGACTTTGGGAAACTATCCCTCCTCATCCTCCGTGTCTGTGGGAAACTATCCCTCCTCATCCTCCGTGACTGTGGGAAACTATCCCTCCTCATCCTCCGTGACTGTGGGAAACTATCCCTCCTCATCCTCCGTGACTGTGGGAAACTATCCCTCCTCATCCTCCGTGACTGTGGGAAACTATCCCTCCTCATCCTCCGTGACCGTGGGAAACTATCCCTCCTCATCCTCCGTCACTGTGGGAAACTATCCCTCCTCATCCTCCGTGACTGACTGTGGGAAACTATCCCTCCTCATCCTCCGTGACTGTGGGAAACTATCCCTCCTCATCCTCCGTGACTGTGGGAAACTATCCCTCCTCATCCTCCGTCACTGTGGGAAACTATCCCTCCTCATCCTCCGTGACTGTGGGAAACTATCCCTCCTCATCCTCCGTGACTGTGGGAAACTATCCCTCCTCATCCTCCGTCACTGTGGGAAACTATCCCTCCTCATCCTCCGTGACTGTGGGAAACTATCCCTCCTCATCCTCCGTGACTGTGGGAAACTATCCCTCCTCATCCTCCGTCACTGTGGGAAACTATCCCTCCTCATCCTCCGTGAGTGTGGGAAACTATCCCTCCTCATCCTCCGTGACCGTGGGAAACTATCCCTCCTCATCCTCCGTGACTGTGGGAAACTATCCCTCCTCATCCTCCGTGACTGTGGGAAACTATCCCTCCTCATCCTCCGTGACCGTGGGAAACTATCCCTCCTCATCCTCCGTGACTGTGGGAAACTATCCCTCCTCATCCTCCGTGAGTGTGGGAAACTATCCCTCCTCATCCTCCGTGACCGTGGGAAACTATCCCTCCTCATCCTCCGTGACTGTGGGAAACTATCCCTCCTCATCCTCCGTCACTGTGGGAAACTATCCCTCCTCATCCTCCGTGTCTGTGACTGTGGGAAACTATCCCTCCTCATCCTCCGTCACTGTGGGAAACTATCCCTCCTCATCCTCCGTGTCTGTGACTGTGGGAAACTATCCCTCCTCATCCTCCGCGACTGTGGGAAACTATCCCTCCTCATCCTCCGTGACCGTGGGAAACTATCCCTCCTCATCCTCCGTGACTGTGGGAAACTATCCCTCCTCATCCTCCGTGACTGTGGGAAACTATCCCTCCTCATCCTCCGTCACTGTGGGAAACTATCCCTCCTCATCCTCCGTGACCGTGGGAAACTATCCCTCCTCATCCTCCGTGACTGTGGGAAACTATCCCTCCTCATCCTCCGTGTCTGTGACTGTGGGAAACTATCCCTCCTCATCCTCCGTGACCGTGGGAAACTATCCCTCCTCATCCTCCGTGACTGTGGGAAACTATCCCTCCTCATCCTCCGTGACTGTGGGAAACTATCCCTCCTCATCCTCCGTCACTGTGGGAAACTATCCCTCCTCATCCTCCGTGACTGTGGGAAACTATCCCTCCTCATCCTCCGTGACTGTGGGAAACTATCCCTCCTCATCCTCCGTGACCGTGGGAAACTATCCCTCCTCATCCTCCGTGACCGTGGGAAACTATCCCTCCTCATCCTCCGTGACTGTGGGAAACTATCCCTCCTCATCCTCCGTCACTGTGGGAAACTATCCCTCCTCATCCTCCGTGACTGTGGGAAACTATCCCTCCTCATCCTCCGTGACCGTGGGAAACTATCACTCCTCATCCTCCGTGACTGTGGGAAACTATCCCTCCTCATCCTCCGTCACTGTGGGAAACTATCCCTCCTCATCCTCCGTGACCGTGGGAAACTATCCCTCCTCATCCTCCGTGACCGTGGGAAACTATCCCTCCTCATCCTCCGTGACCGTGGGAAACTATCCCTCCTCATCCTCCGTCACTGTGGGAAACTATCCCTCCTCATCCTCCGTGACTGTGGGAAACTATCCCTCCTCATCCTCCGTCACTGTGGGAAACTATCCCTCCTCATCCTCCGTGACTGTGGGAAACTATCCCTCCTCATCCTCCGTGACTGTGGGAAACTATCCCTCCTCATCCTCCGTGTCTGTGGGAAACTATCCCTCCTCATCCTCCGTGACTGTGGGAAACTATCCCTCCTCATCCTCCGTGACTGTGGGAAACTATCCCTCCTCATCCTCCGTCACTGTGGGAAACTATCCCTCCTCATCCTCCGTGACTGTGGGAAACTATCCCTCCTCATCCTCCGTGACTGTGGGAAACTATCCCTCCTCATCCTCCGTGACCGTGGGAAACTATCCCTCCTCATCCTCCGTGACCGTGGGAAACTATCCCTCCTCATCCTCCGTGACCGTGGGAAACTATCCCTCCTCATCCTCCGTGACCGTGGGAAACTATCCCTCCTCATCCTCCGTGACCGTGGGAAACTATCCCTCCTCATCCTCCGTGACCGTGGGAAACTATCCCTCCTCATCCTCCGTGACTGTGGGAAACTATCCCTCCTCATCCTCCGTGACTGTGGGAAACTATCCCTCCTCATCCTCCGTCACTGTGGGAAACTATCCCTCCTCATCCTCCGTCACTGTGGGAAACTATCCCTCCTCATCCTCCGTGACTGTGGGAAACTATCCCTCCTCATCCTCCGTGACCGTGGGAAACTATCCCTCCTCATCCTCCGTGACTGACCGTGGGAAACTATCCCTCCTCATCCTCCGTGACCGTGGGAAACTATCCCTCCTCATCCTCCGTGACTGTGGGAAACTATCCCTCCTCATCCTCCGTCACTGTGGGAAACTATCCCTCCTCATCCTCCGTGACTGTGGGAAACTATCCCTCCTCATCCTCCGTGACTGTGGGAAACTATGCCTCCTCATCCTCCGTCACTGTGGGAAACTATCCCTCCTCATCCTCCGTGACTGTGGGAAACTATCCCTCCTCATCCTCCGTGAGTGTGGGAAACTATCCCTCCTCATCCTCCGTCACTGTGGGAAACTATCCCTCCTCATCCTCCGTGACTGTGGGAAACTATCCCTCCTCATCCTCCGTGACCGTGGGAAACTATCCCTCCTCATCCTCCGTGACTGTGGGAAACTATCCCTCCTCATCCTCCGTGACTGTGGGAAACTATCCCTCCTCATCCTCCGTGACCGTGGGAAACTATCCCTCCTCATCCTCCGTGACTGTGGGAAACTATCCCTCCTCATCCTCCGTGACTGTGGGAAACTATCCCTCCTCATCCTCCGTGACCGTGGGAAACTATCCCTCCTCATCCTCCGTGACTGTGGGAAACTATCCCTCCTCATCCTCCGTGACTGTGGGAAACTATCCCTCCTCATCCTCCGTGACTGTGGGAAACTATCCCTCCTCATCCTCCGTGACCGTGGGAAACTATCCCTCCTCATCCTCCGTGACTGTGGGAAACTATCCCTCCTCATCCTCCGTGACTGTGGGAAACTATCCCTCCTCATCCTCCGTGACTGTGGGAAACTATCCCTCCTCATCCTCCGTGACCGTGGGAAACTATCCCTCCTCATCCTCCGTGACTGACCGTGGGAAACTATCCCTCCTCATCCTCCGTGACCGTGGGAAACTATCCCTCCTCATCCTCCGTGACTGTGGGAAACTATCCCTCCTCATCCTCCGTGACCGTGGGAAACTATCCCTCCTCATCCTCCGTGACCGTGGGAAACTATCCCTCCTCATCCTCCGTGACCGTGGGAAACTATCCCTCCTCATCCTCCGTGACTGTGGGAAACTCCCTCCTCATCCTCCGTGACCGTGGGAAACTATCCCTCCTCATCCTCCGTCACTGTGGGAAACTATCCCTCCTCATCCTCCGTGACTGTCTGTGGGAAACTATCCCTCCTCATCCTCCGTGACTGTGGGAAACTATCCCTCCTCATCCTCCGTGACTGACTGTGGGAAACTATCCCTCCTCATCCTCCGTGACTGTGGGAAACTATCCCTCCTCATCCTCCGTGACTGTGGGAAACTATCCCTCCTCATCCTCCGTGACTGTGGGAAACTATCCCTCCTCATCCTCCGTGACTGTGGGAAACTATCCCTCCTCATCCTCCGTGACTGTGGGAAACTATCCCTCCTCATCCTCCGTCACTGTGGGAAACTATCCCTCCTCATCCTCCGTGACTGTGGGAAACTATCCCTCCTCATCCTCCGTCACTGTGGGAAACTATCCCTCCTCATCCTCCGTGACTGTGGGAAACTATCCCTCCTCATCCTCCGTCACTGTGGGAAACTATCCCTCCTCATCCTCCGTGACCGTGGGAAACTATCCCTCCTCATCCTCCGTGACTGTGGGAAACTATCCCTCCTCATCCTTCTTGACCTGTCTGCAGCCTTTGACACAGTTGACCACACCATCCTCCTCCAACGCCTCTCCTCCGTCGTCCAGCTGGGTGGGACTGCGCTCACCCGGTTCCATTCTTATGTATCCAGTCATAGCCAGAGAATCACCTGCAATGGCCAGGCAGCTGGGACCCCTTGCCTGCAATTCCTTTGCCCTGTGGGAGCTTAAGGACGTTTCATGTGCAGGAAATGCCTCCAGTTGCTTGAACTCAAGCTGAGGGTTTCTGAGCTCGAGGGGCAGCTGGAGTCACTGCAGAGCAAAAGGGAGGCTGAAGGTTTCCTGGATCGTACGTCCCAGGAGGTGGTCACCCCGCAGACACAGAGATTTCAGGATAGTAAGTGGGTGGACATCCGAAAAGGTAGGAAGAGGCAGGAAGTGCAGGAATCTTCTGAGTGTGTGGCCACTCTCAAACCAGTATCAGCGTTGAATACCAGTGAGGGTGACGACACATTGAAGGAGTGCAGTTCTGAGCATGGCACCATGGGGCCAAGGACCGTACAGGGGGCACAGTGAAGTGTAGAAATGCAGTGGTCATAGGGGATTCGATACTCAGGAGGACTGACAGGCGTTTCTGTGACTGTCGATGTGAGTCCTGCATGGTGTGTTGCCTCCCTGGTGCCAGGGTAAAGGACATCACAGAGAGGGTGCAGAACATTCTGCGGGGGTAGGGGAACAGCCAGAAGTCGTGGTCCATGTGGGACCAATAACATAGGAAAGGAAAGGGATGAGGTCCTGCGGTCAGAGTTTCAGGAGTTAAGGAGGAAGTTAAAAAGCAGGACCTCAAAGGCAATAATCTCTGGATTACTACCTGTGCCACGTGTTACTGAGTATAGGAATAGGAGGAGAAGACAGGTTAATGACTGGCCATAGAGATGGTGCAAGAGGGAGGGCTTCAGATTCTTGGGGCACTGGGACCAGTTCTGGGGCAGGAGGGACCAGTTCACGACGGATGGGTTGCACCTCAACAGAGCTGGGACTAATGTCCTCACGGGGAGGTTCACTAGTGCTGTGGCGGGAGGGATTAAACTAATTCGGCAGTGGGGTGGGCATCAGGATGTAGCATTAGAAAGGAGAAACTAGGTGCACAAAGGATTGGGAGAGACAGACAGCACTAGAGTAAGAAAAAGTTTGATCAGCAAGGGAGTCACAGGATATGGGGAAAAGGCGGGAAAGTGGAGTTGAGGTAAAAATCAGATCAGCCATGATCTCTTGAATGGCGGAGCAGGCTCGAGGGCCGAATGGCCTACTCCTACCTCTTATGGTTTTATAGTACAGTATAAGGTGGAATCAGACTAAGCGAATACGAGAAGGTCTAAGATAGGTTTACAGTGTATGTGTGTAAACACACAAAGTGTAGTAAACAAGGTCGGTGAGCTGCAGGTGCAAATAGTCACATGGGAATATGATGGCATGTCGATAACGGAGACCTGGCTCAAAAAAGGGCAGGATTGGGCACTAAATATTCCTGGATACAAGGTGTTCAGGAAAGATAGGGAAGGAAAAAAAGGTGCGGAGGTGGCAGTATTGATTAAGGAGAATATTGCAGTGCTGGAGAGAGAGGATGTCCTGGAGGGGTCGAGGACAGAATCTATTTGGTTGGAGTTAAGAAACAATAGAGGTGCCATTACACTACTGGGTGTATTCTATAGGCACCAACTAGTGGGGAAGATATAGAGGAGAAAATTTGCAGGGAAATTACAGAGAGGTGCAAAAGCCATAGAGTAGTGATAATGGGGGACTTCAACTATCCTAATATAGACTGGGATAACATTAATATAAGGGGCAAAGAGGGGGAGGAATTTCTGAAATGTGTTCAGGAGAATTTTCTTGATCAGTACATTTCCGGCCCAAGGAGGAAGGAGGCATTGCTGGATCTGGTTCTGGGGAATGAGGTGGGTCAAGTGAAGCAAGTATCAGTGGGGGAACATTTAGGGAACAGTGATCATAATATCATAAGGGTTAGAATAGCAATGGAAAAGGACAAGGAGCAATCTACAGTAAAAATACTCAATTGGAGGAGGGCCAATTTCAGTGGGTTGAGAACGGATCTGGCCCGGGTAAATTGGAATCAAAGATTGACAGGCACAACTGTAATCGAACAATGGGCAGTCTTCAAAGAGGTGGTGGTTCGGGTACAGTCTAGGTACATTCCCATGAGGGGGAAAGGTAGAGCAACTAAAGGCAGAGCTCCCTGGATGACAAAAGAGATAGAGAGTAAGATGAAGCAGAAAAAGGGGGCGTATGACAGATGTCAGGTTGATAATACAAGTGAGAACCAGGCTGAATATAGAAAGTTCAGAGGGGAAGTGAAAAAGGAAATAAGAGGGTCAAAGAGAGAGTATGAGAATAGACTGGTGGCTAACACAAAAGAGAATCCAAAAGCCTTCTATAGGCATATAAACAGTAAATGGGTAGTAAGAGGAGGGTTGGGGCTGATTAGGGACCAAGAAAGAGATCTACGCATGGAGGCAGAGGGCACGGCTGAGGTACTAAATGAGTACTTTACATCGGTCTTTACCAAGGAAGAAGATGCTGCCAGTCTCAGTAAAGGAAGATGTACTTGAGATACTGGATGGGCTAAAAATTGGCAAAGAGGAGGTACTAGAAAGGCTGGCTGGACTGAAAGTAGATAAGTCACCCGGTCCGGATGGGATGCATCCGTGGTTGCTGAGGGAAGTAAGGGTGGAAATTGCAGAGGTACTGGCCATAATCTTCCAAACATCCGTAGATACGGGGGTGGTGCCAGAGGACTGGAGAATTGCAAATGTTCCACCCTTGTTCAAAAAAGGGTGTAAGGATAAACCCAGCAACTACAGTCAGTTTAACCTCGATGGTGGGGAAACTTTTAGAAACGATAATCCGGGACAGAATTAACAGTCACTTGGACAAGTGTGGATTAATTAAGGAAAACCAGCACGGATTTGTTAACCAACTTGATTGAGTTTTTTGATGAGGTAACAGAGAGGGTCGATGAGGGCAGTATGGTTGATGTTGTGTATATGGACTTTCAAAAGGCGTTTGATAAAGTGCCACATAATAGGCTTGTCAGCAAAGTTGAAGCCCATGGAATAAAAGGGGCAGTGGCAGCATGGATAGGAAATTGGCTAAGTGACAGGAAACAGAGATTAGTGGTGAACGGTTGTTTTTCGGACTGGAGGGAGGTTTACAGTGGTGTTCCCCAGGGGTCAGTGCTGGGACCACTGCTTTTTTTGTTTTATATTAATGACTTAGACTTGGGTGTACAGGACACAATTTCAAAATTTGCAGACGACAAAAAACTTGAAAGTGTAGTAAACAGTGAGGAGGATAGTGATAGACTTCAAGAGGACATAGACAGGCTGGTGGAATGGGCGGACACGTGGCAGATGAAATTTAACGCAGAGAAGTGTGAAGTGTTACATTTTGGCAGGAAGAATGAGGAGAGGCAATATAAACTAAAGGGTACAATTCTAAAGGGGATGCAGGAACAGAGAGACCTGGGGATATATGTGCACAAGTCTTTGAAGCATAAAAAAGCATACGGGATCCTGGGCTTTATAAAAAGAGGCATAGAGTACAAAAGCAAGGAAGTTATGATGAACCTTTATAAAACACTGGTTCGGCCACAACTGGAGTATTGTGTCCAGTTCTGGGCACTCCACTTCAGGAAAGATGTGAAGGCCTTAGAGAGGGTACAGAAGAGATTTACTGGAATGATTCCAGGGATGAGGGACTTTAGTTACGTGGATAGACTGGAGAAGCTGGGGTTGTTCTCCTTGGAACAGAGACGGTTGAGAGGAGATTTGATCGAGGTATTCAAAATCATGAAGGGTCCAGACAGAGTAGATAGAGAGAAACTGTTCCCATTGGTGGAAGGGTCAAGAACCAGAGGGCACAGATTTAAGGTGATTGGCAAAAAAAACAAAGGTGACATGAGGAAAAACTTTTTTTACGCAGCGAGTGGTTATGATCTGGAATACACTCCCTGAAAGGGTGGTGGAGGCAGATTCAATCATGGCCTTCAAAAAGGAATAGGATAAGTACTCGAAGGGAAAAAATTTGCAGTGGTGCGGGGAAATGGGACTAACTGGATTGCTCTTACAAAAAGCCAGCACGGGATCAATGGGCCGAATGGCCTCCTTCTGTGCTGTAACCATTCTATGATTCTATGGCTTCTCTTCCTGCTCCTGCACCATTACCTCTGGAGTTCCCCAAGGATCCATCCTTGGCCCCTCCTATTTCTTATCTACATGCTGCCCCTCGGCGACATCATCCGAAAACACAATGTCAGGTTCCACATGTACGCTGACGACACCCAGCTCTACCTCACCACCACCTCCCTCGACCCCTCCACTGTCTCTCAATTGTCACACTGCTTGTCCAACATTCAGTATTGGATGAGCAAAAATTTCCTCCAATGAAATATTGGGAAGACCGAAGCCGTTGTCTTTGGTCCCTGCCATTAACTCTGTTCCCTAACCACCGACTCCATCCCTCTCCCTGGCCACTGTTTGAGGCTGAACCAGACCATTTGTAACCTTGGCGTCCTATCTGACCCCGAGATCAACTCTCGACCACATATCCGCTCCATCTCCAAGCCCGCCTACTTCCACCTCTGTAACATCACCCATCTCTGTCCCTGCCTCAGCTCATCTGCTGCTGAAACCCTCATCCATGCCATTGTTACCTCTAAACTTGACTAGTCCAATGCTCTCCTAGCTGGCCTCCCATCTTCTACCATCCATAAACTTGAGCTCATCCAAAACTCTGCTGCCTGTATCCTAACTTGCACCAAGTCTTGTTCACCCATCACCCCTGTGCTCGCTGACCTCCATTGGCTCCCGGTCTGGGAACACCTCAACTTTAAAATTCTCATCCTTGTTTTCAAATCCCTCCATGATCTCATCCCTCCCTATCTCTAACTTCCTCCAGTCCTACAACCCTCCCAGATCTCTCCACTCCTCCAATTCTGACCTTTTGTGCATCCCCGATTTTTATCACTCCACCATTGGCGGCCATGCCTTCAGCTGCCCAGGCCCTAAGCTCTGGAATTCCCTCCCTAAACTCTCCATCTCTCTCTCCTTCCTTAAGTCACTACTAAAACCTACCTCTTTGACCAAGCTTTTGGATACCTGTCCTAATATCTCCTTACGTGGCTCGGTGTCAAATTTTGTTTGCCAATGTCTCCTGTGAAGCACCTTGGGATGTTTTACTACGTTAAAGGCGCTATATAAATACAAGTTGTTGTTGTTCTGTAGAACCTTATCGAATGGCTTCTGGAAGTCCATATAAATAACATCCATAGACATTCCCTTATCTACTACATTAATTACCTCCACAAAAAATCAACTAGCTTCATTAGACATGACTTACACTTTGTAAATCCATGCTGGCTCTCTGATCAGTTCAAATTAGTCCAAATATTCAGTCACTCTGTCCCTAAAAACAGATTCTCGTCAGTTCCCCACAACAGACGTTGGGCTAATAGTTTATCTCTCCTACTCTTCTTAATTAATGGAGTGACATTGGCAATTTTCCAATCCAAAGGGACAATTCCTGAATCCAGCGCTTTGGAAGATCATGACTAACACATCAATAATTTCCTCACGTATTTGTTTTAATACCCTGGGGTGGAAACCTTCGCGTCCTGAAGATTTGTCTATCTTTACTAACAGTAGTTTCTCCATCACCATGTTTTTCTAACTAATATTGAATCTAGTTAGTTCCTCCCCTTGATTTATTTTTTAGTTTTCCTTGTATCTCTGGTACTTTATCCTCATCCGCTACTGTAAAGACAGGTACAAAGTAGCTCTTTAGTTAGTCTACCATTTCCTGATTTCCAATTACAGTATCACCTGTGTCTTTCATTAAGAGGCCCACATTACTGTTATCCACCCTCTTTCTCTTAATGTATTTGTAACAACATTTAGTGATGTCCTTGATATCCCTCTCAAGCTTTTTCGTGTATTCCCTGTTTACGGCTCTTACCACTTTCTTTGTATCCCTTTACTGTTCTTTATATCTCTCCCAGTCCGTGGGATCTCTACTGTTCCCTGCCTTCATATAAGCCCTTTCTTTTCGTTTTATACTATCTCTCACTTCCCTTGTTGACCCAGGTTGTTTAATTACACAAGTGGAGCTCTTGCCCTTCAGGGTTACGTATGAGTCCTGTATTGTACCAAATATTTTTTTGAACACCTCCCACTGTTAGAATCATAGAATTATAGAATCATAGAATGGTTACAGCACAGAAGGAGGCCATTCAGCCCGTTGAATCCATGCTGGCTCTCTACAAGAGAAATCCAGTTAGTCCCACTCCCCTGCCCTATCCCCGTAGCCCTGCAATTGTTTTCCCTTCAAGTACTTATCCAGTTCCCTTTTGAAGGCCATGATTGAATCTGCCTCCACCACCCCCTCGGGCAGTGCATTCCAGATCCTAACCACTCGCTGTGTAAAAAAGTTATTCCTCATGTCGTCTTTGGTTCTTTTGCCAATCATCTTAAATCTACATCCTTTGGTTCTTGGCCCCTCCACCAATGGGAACAGTTTCTCTCTATCTACTCTGTCCAGACCCTTCATGATTTTGAATACCTCTATCAAATCTCCTCGCAACCTTCTCTGTTCCAAGGAGAACAACCCCAGCTTCTCCAGTCTATCCACGTAACTGAAGTCTCTCACCCTTGGAATCATTCTAGTAAATCTCTCCTGCAACCTCTCTAAGGCCTTGACATCCTTTCTAAAGTGCGGTGCCCAGACCTGGACACAATAGTCCAGTTGTGGCCGAACCAGTGTTTTATAAAGGGATGTTATAGCTATTACTGAAACATGGCTAAGGGAGGGGCAGGACTGGCAGCTCAATGTTCCAGGGTACAGATGCTATAGGAAAGATAGAGCAGGAGGTAAGAGAGGAGGGGGAGTTGCGTTCTTGATTTGGGAGAACATCACGGCAGTAGTGAGAGGGGATATATCCGAGGGTTCGCCCACTGAGTCTATATGGGTAGAACTGAAAAATAAGAAGGGAGAGATCACTTTGATCGGATTGTACTACAGACCCCCAAATAGTCAACGGGAAATTGAGGAGCAAATATGTAAGGAGATTACAGACAGCTGCAAGAAAAATAGGGTGGTAATAGTAGGGGACTTTAACTTTCCCAACATTGACTGGGACAGCCATAGCATTAGGGGCTTGGATGGAGAGAAATTTGTTGAGTGTATTCAGGAGGAATTTCTCATTCAGTATGTGGATGGCCCGACTAGAGAGGGGGCAAAACTTGACCTCCTCTTGGGAAATAAGGAAGGGCAGGTGACAGAAGTGTTAGTGAGGGATCACTTTGGGACCAGTGATCATAATTCCATTAGTTTTAAGATAGCTATGGAGAAGGATAGGTCTGGCCCAAAAGTTAAAATTCTAAATTGGGGAAAGGCCAATTTTGATGGTATTAGACAGGAACTTTCAGAAGTTGATTGGGAGAGTCTGTTGGCAGGCAAAGGGACGTCTGGTAAGTGGAAGGCTTTCAAAAGTGTGTTAACCAGGGTTCAGGGTAAGCACATTCCTTATAAAGTGAAGGGCAAGGCTGGTAGAAGTAGGGAACCTTGGATGACTCGGGAGATTGAGGCACTAGTCAAAAATAAGAAGGAGGCATATGACATGCATAGGCAGCTGGGATCAAGTGGATCCCTTGAAGAGTATAGAGATTGCCGGAGTAGAGTTAAGAGAGAAATCAGGAGGGCAAAAAGGGGATATGAGATTGCTTTGGCAGATCAGGCAAAGGTGAATCCAAAGAGCTTCTACAAATACATAAAGGGCAAAAGGGTAACTAGGGAGAGAGTAGGGCCTCTTAAGGATCAACAAGGTCATCTAAGTGCGGAACCACAAGAGATGGGTGAGATCCTGAATGAATATTTCACATCGGTATTTACGGTTGAGAAAGGCATGGATGTTAGGGAACTTGGGGAAATAAATAGTGATGTCTTGAGGAGTGTACATATTACAGAGAGGGAGGTGCTGGAAGTCTTAACGCGCATCAAGGTAGATAAATCTCCGGGACCTGATGAAATGTATCCCAGGACGTTATGGGAGGTTAGGGAGGAAATTGCGGGTCCCCTAGCAGAGATATTTGAATCATCCACCGCTACAGGTGAGGTGCCTGAAGATTGGAGGGTAGCAAATGTTGTGCCTTTGTTTAAGAAGGGCGGCAGGGAAAAGCCTGGGAACTACAGACCAGTGAGCCTGACATCTGTAGTGGGTAAGTTGTTAGAGGGTATTCTGAGGGACAGGATCTACAGGCATTTGGAGAGGCAGGGACTAATTAGGAACAGTCAGCATGGTTTTGTGAGAGGAAAATCATGTCTCACGAATTTGATTGAGTTTTTTGAAGGGGTAACCAAGAAGATAGATGAGGGCTGTGCAGTAGACGTGGTCTACATGGACTTCAGCAAAGCATTTGACAAGGTACCGCATGGTAGGTTGTTACATAAGGTTAAATCTCATGGGATCCAAGGTGAGGTAGCCAATTGGATACAAAATTGGCTTGACGACAGAAGACAGAGGGTGGTTGTCGAGGGTTGTTTTTCAAACTGGATGCCTGTGTCCAGCGGTGTGCCTCAGGGATCGGTGCTGGGTCCGCTGTTATTTGTTATTTATATTAATGATTTGGATGAGAATTTAGGAGGCATGGTTAGTAAGTTTGCAGATGACACCAAGATTGGTGGCATTGTGGACAGTGAAGAAGGTTATCTAGGATTGCAACGGGATCTTGATAAATTGGGCCAGTGGGCCGATGAATGGCAGATGGAGTTTAATTTAGATAAATGTGAGGTGATGCATTTTGGTAGATCGAATCGGGCCAGGACCTACTCCGTTAATGGTAGGGCGTTGGGGAGAGTTATAGAACAAAGAGATCTAGGAGTACAGATTCATAGCTCCTTGAAAGTGGAGTCACAGGTGGATAGGGTGGTGAAGAAGGCATTCAGCATGCTTGGTTTCATTGGTCAGAACATTGAATGCAGGAGTTGGGATGTCTTGTTGAAGTTGTACAGGGCATTGGTGAGGCCACACTTGGAGTACTGTGTACAGTTCTGGTCACCCTATTATAGAAAGGATATTATTAAACTAGAAAGAGTGCAGAAAAGATTTACTATGATGCTACCGGGACTTGATGGTTTGACTTACAGGGAGAGGTTAGACAGACTGGGACTTTATTCCCTGGAGAGTAGGAGGTTAAGGGGTGATCTTATAGAAGTCTATAAAATAATGAGGGGCATAGATAAGGTCGATAGTCAAAATCTTTTCCCAAAGGTAGGGGAGTCTATAACGAGGGGGCACAGATTTAAGGTGAGAGGGGAGAGATACAAAAGGATCCAGAGGGGCAATTTTTTCACTCAAAGGGTGGTGAGTGTCTGGAACGAGCTGCCAGAGGCAGTAGTAGAGGCGGGTACAATTTTGTCTTTTAAAAAGCATTTGGACAGTTACATGGGGAAGATGGGTATCGAGGGATATGGGCCAAGTGCAGGCAATTGGGACTAGCTTAGTGGTATAAACTGGGCGACATGGACATGTTGGGCCGAAGGGCCTGTTTCCATGTTGTAACTTCTATGATTCTATGATTCTATGATCATAACTTCCTTGCTTTTGTGCTCTATGCCTCTATTTATAAAGCCCAGGATCCCATATGCTTTTTTAACCGCTTTCTCAACCTGCCCTGCCACCTTCAGCAACATGCACCCCCAAATCTCTCTGTTCCTGCACCCCTTTTAGAATTGTACCCTTTAGTTTATATTGCCTCTCCTCGATCTTCCAAATGAAATGTATCACTTCACATTTTTCTGCGTTAAATTTCATCTGCCACGTGTCCGCCCATTCCACCAGCCTGTCTATATCCTCTTGAAGTCTATTACTATCCTCCTCACTGTTCACTACACTTCCAAATTTTGTGTCATCTGCAAATTTTGAAATTGTGCCCTGTACACCCAAGTCCAAGTCATTAATATATATCAAGAAAAGCAGTGGTCCCAGCACCCACCCCTGGGGAACACCACCTTCCTCCAGTCTGAGAAACAACCGTTCACCACTACTCTCTATTCCTGTCACTTAGCCAATTCTGTATCCATGCTGCCACTGCCCCTTTTGTCCCATGGGCTTCAACTTTGATGATAAGCCTATTATGCGGCACTTTACCAAACACCTTTTGGAAGTCTGTATACACAACATCAACTGCATTGCCCTCATCGACCCTCTCTGTTACCTCATCAAAAAATTCCATCAAGTTGTTCATCTGTAGTTTATCTGTTAATAGTTCTGCCCAGTCTATTGTGGTCAATTTCTGCCTCCCCCCTCCAAAATCAGCCTTGCCTAAATTTAATACCTTGGTTTGTGACTCACCCTTCTCCCTCTTAAACCTAATATCGAATTCGATCATATTATGGTCACTGTCTGCTAAGTGTTCCCTTACTGTTATTTAGGATGGCTTAAATAATTTTACCAAATAAAGTCCCAATCCCTTTTGAACCTCAATGTATTGTCCTTCATTGTGTGACCTGCTTCCAGCTTCGAGGATTAATTGCACAATCCAAAGCAGGTAAATGAGTGGGACTGACACTGGCTTAAGGATTGGAAACAAGGCTCACCGACCACCTGAGCTAAAAGGTCATCTATGCTTGGCGTTTGGAGACTATGAGATCGGACTGCAACCCATTCCCACCTTCCCAACCAAAAAAAAAATCAACATTTTAACCCAACATTTTCAGGCCCATACACATTGCTATTCTCAGCACACCAGTGGTTACCTGTAGGTGATGACCTGCTGGATGACCTCACAGGCCTGCGGCTCCGTTTTTGGTAAGTTTCCTCTGGGCTGGCTCTCTCCAAGGAGTACTCATTCAGCCAGGTGCCATTCAACTGGTGGCCGGCAAACGTGGAGAATGAGCGTTTCATTGGGCTTCGGTCTTCAACCGACTGTCAGGTCACAAGGGAAAAGAAAAGAAAAACCTTGAGTCAGTCGACTAATGTATGCCAGAAAAGAATAATTAGCAGCACCAGAGTGACAGATGAATTAACACAAGGAATTTTAATATCCAAGACTATCACAAACCAGCTGTGCAGTATCAGCAGATTCTATCTGGAGACTTTGGCTTAATACTGATAAAAGTGGATTAGCACTCTTCACTCTCCCTGAAACCACGTCATATTTAGTCAAGACTTATTGCATCGCACCCTAATCCCACACAATTCTTTCCAAGTATCAAAAGCTCCCTTCCTCAGTCTTCCCTGCCTTCTACAACCGACAGGCATTCAAACCCAAAATATCACTTTACATGAGGAATTGCCTCATCATCTCTCCTATTCGTTACAACCTTGGAACCTGCACTGTGGGTCTTGGCCCATCCCTTAGGTTTCCCAATTTAAAAACATTTTGAAGGCTCATTACAGTTTGATCCAAATATAGCTGAGCTCATTGCAACTTGGACCAACCCAACACAAAGTGAGACCAATCCTTCAAACAATAGTGACACAACGTGAGAACAATCCTTCAACTAATCTGAGACAATGTGAGACAAGTCCTTCAACTTATTCAGACAGATAGTGAGACCAAAGCTTCAACTAATCCGACACCATGCGAGACCAATCCTTTAAATAATCCGAGACAAAGTGAGACCAATCCTTTAAATAATCCGAGACAAAATGAGACCAATCCTTCAACAAATCCAGACACCAAGTGAGACCAATCCTTGAACAAATCCGACGCAAAGTGAGACCAATCCTTCAACTCAACCAGACACAAAGTGAGACAAATCCTTCAACTCAAACCAAAACAAATAGAGGCCAATCATTCAACTCAACCAGACTCAATGTGTAATCAATCCTTCCAATAATCCAACACAAAGGGCGACCAATCCTTCATGTCAAACCAAAAGAAAGGGAGACCAATCCTTCAACTAATGTGACACAAAGTGAGAACAATCCTTCAATTCAACCAGGCACAAAGTGAGACCAATCCTTCAACCTTTCCAACACAACATGAGAACAAGCCTTCAACGGCGGGAGGTTTAGAGGGGATTTGAGAAAGAACTTTTTCACCCAGAGGGTGGTTGGAGTCTGGAACTCACTGCCTGAAAGGGTTGTGGAGGCAGGAACCCTCACAACATTCAAGAAGCATTTGGATGAGCACTTGAAATGCCATAGCATACAAGGCTACGGACCAAATGCTGGAATATGGGATTAGAGTAGACAGGGCTGATGGCCGGCGCGGACACGATGGGCCGAAGGGCCTCTATCCGTGCTGTATAACTCTATGACTCTATGACTCTATGACTCTATAATCCGACACAACGTGAGGCCAATCCTTCAACTAATCCGACTGAAAGTGAGACCAATCCTTCATCTAATCCAGACACAAAGTGAGAACAATCTTTCAACTCAAACAAAAACAAAGTGAATCCAATCCTTCAACTAATCCGACAAAAAGCGAGACCAATCCTTGAACTAATGCGGCACAAAGTGAGACCAATCCTTCAACTAATCGTGGCACAAAGTGAGACAATTCCGTCAACTCAACCAGACATAAGGTGAGATCAATCCTTCCAATAATCTGACCAAAAGTATGACCAATCCTTAAAATAATCCGACGCAAAGTGAAACCAATTCTCCAAGTCAAACCCAAACAAAGTGAGACCAATCATTCAACTCAAACAGACACAATGTGAAAACAATCCTTACAATAATCCAACACAAAGTGCGACCAATCCTTCATCTCAAACCAAAACAAAGGGAGACCAATCATTCAACTAATGTGATACAAAATGAGACCAATCCTTCAAGTCAACCTGACAAAGTGAGACCAATCCTTCAACTAATCAAACACCAAGTGAGACCAATCCTTCAACTAATCCAGACACAAAGTGAGACCAATCCTTCAATTAATCCAGACACAAAGTGAGACCAATCCTTCAACTAATCCAGACACAAAGTGAGACCAATCCTTCAACTAATCCAGACACAAAGTGAGACCAATCCTTCAACTAATCCAGACACAAAGTGAGACCAATCCTTCAACTAATCCAGACACAAAGTGAGACCAATCCTTCAACTCAACCAGACACAACGTGAGACCAATCCTTCAACGAATCCGACCAAAAGTGAGACCAATCCTTCAATTAATCCGAGACAAAGTGAGACCAATCCTTCAATTAATCCGAGACAAAGTGAGACCAATCCTTCAATTAATCCGAGACAAAGTGAAACCAATCCTTCAATTAATCCGACCAAAAGTGAGACCAATCCTTCAATTAATCCGAGACAAAGTGAGACCAATCCTTCAATTAATCCGAGACAAAGTGAGACCAATCCTTCAATTAATCCGAGACAAAGTGAGACCAATCCTTCAATTAATCCGACACAAAGTGAAACCAATCCTTCAACTAATCCGGACAAAAAGTGAGACCAATCCTTCAAGTCATCGAAATACAAAGTGAGACAAATCCTTCAACTAATTGTGGCACAAAGTGAGACCAATCCATCAACTAATCCAGACACAAAGTGAGACAAAGTGAGAGCAACACTGCAACTAATCCGAGACAAAGTGAGTCCAATCTTTCAACTAATCCAGGCACAAAGTGTGACCAATCCTTCAACTAATCCAGACACAAAGTGAGACCAATCCTTCAACTCAACAAGACACAAGTTGAGATCAATCCGTCCAATAATCCGACAAAAGGTGAGACCAATCCTTCAACTAATCCGACACAGCGTGAACAATCCTTCAACTAATCAAGGCACAAAGTGAGACCAATCCTTCAACTCAACCAGGCTCAAAGTGAGACCAATCCTTCAACTAATCCGAGACAAACTGAGACCAATCCTATAACACAACCAGACACAAGGTGAGATGAATCCTTCCAATAATCCGACAAAGTGAGACCAGTCCTTCAAATAATCCGAGGCAATGTGAAACCAATCTTCCAACTCAACCAGACACAAATTGAGGCCAATCCTTCAACTAATCGAGACAAAGTGAGACCAAACCTTCAACTAATCGACACAAAGTGAGACCAATCCTTCAACTAATCGACACAAAGTGAGACCAATCCTTCAACTAATCGACACAAAGTGAGACCAATCCTTCAACTAATCCGACACAAAGTGAGACCAATCCTTCAACTAATCGACACAAAGTGAGACCAATCCTTCAACCAATCCGACACAAAGTGAGACCAATCCTTCAACCAATCCGACACAAAGTGAGACCAATCCTTCAACCAATCCGACACAAAGTGAGACCAATCCTTCAACCAATCCGACACAAAGTGAGACCAATCCTTCAACTAATCGAGACAAAGTGAGACCAATCCTTCAACTAATCGAGACAAAGTGAGACCAATCCTTCAACTAATCGAGACAAAGTGAGACCAATCCTTCAACTAATCGACACAAAGTGAGACCAATCCTTCAACTAATCGACACAAAGTGAGACCAATCCTTCAACTAATCGAGACAAAGTGAGACCAATCCTTCAACTAATCGAGACAAAGTGAGACCAATCCTTCAACTAATCGACACAAAGTGAGACCAATCCTTCAACTAATTCGACACAAAGTGAGACCAATCCTTCAACTAATCCAGACACAAAGTGAGACCAATCCTTCAACTAATCGAGACAAAGTGAGACCAATCCTTCAACTAATCAAAGACACAAAGTGAGACCAATCCTTCAACTAATCCAGACACAAAGTGAGACCAATCCTTCAACTAATCCAGACACAAAGTGAGACCAATCCTTCAACTAATCGACACAAAGTGAGACCAATCCTTCAACTAATCGACACAAAGTGAGACCAATCCTTCAACTAATTCGACACAAAGTGAGACCAATCCTTCAACTAATCCAGACACAAAGTGAGACCAATCCTTCAACTAATCAAAGACACAAAGTGAGACCAATCCTTCAACTAATCCAGACACAAAGTGAGACCAATCCTTCAACTAATCCAGACACAAAGTGAGACCAATCCTTCAACTAATCGACACAAAGTGAGACCAATCCTTCAACTAATCCAGACACAAAGTGAGACCAATCCTTCAACTAATCGACACAAAGTGAGACCAATCCTTCAACTAATCCAGACACAAAGTGAGACCAATCCTTCAACTAATCGAGACAAAGTGAGACCAATCCTTCAACTAATCGACACAAAGTGAGACCAATCCTTCAACCAATCTGACACAAAGTGAGACCAATCCTTCAACTAATCCGACACAAAGTGAGACCAATCCTTCAACTAATCCGACACAAAGTGAGACCAATCCTTCAACTAATCCGACACAAAGTGAGACCAATCCTTCAACTAATCGACACAAAGTGAGACCAATCCTTCAACTAATCCAGACACAAAGTGAGACCAATCCTTCAACTCAACCCGAAACAAAGTGAGACCAATCCTTCAACTCAACCAGACACAAAGTGAGACCAATCCTTCAACTCAACCCGAGACAAAGTGAGACCAATCCTTCAACTCAACCAGACACAAAGTGAGACCAATCCTTCAATTCAACCAGACACAAAGTGAGACCAATCCTTCAACTAATCCGACACAAAGTGAGACCAATCCTTCAATTAATCCGACACAGTGAGACGAATCCTTCAACTAATCCGAGACCAAGTAAAACCAATACTTCAACTAATCCAACACAGAGTGAGACCCATTCTTCAACTATTCCAACAGAAAATGAGACAAATCCTTCAACTAATCAGACACAGAGTGAGGCCAATCCTTCAACTAATCTGACACAAAGTGAGGCCAATCCTTCAACTAATCTGACACAAAGTGGGACCAATCCTTCAGCCCTATTCGTAACTGTTCCACACCAAAGTCAGAAGATTCAGTTGTTATTGTCTGCTGCCAGCAGGATGGCACTGAAAGGTTTGGGTGAAACGAGAGCCCTACGAGTTCAATAAATAATGCCTGAAATTGCGAGTGCAGGTGGGTGAAGCCATAAAAAATGTCATTTGAGTTTTGGGTTTTATAAACAGGGGCACAGAATACAAGAGTGGAGATGTAATGAATCTACACTAGGCAACAGTTTTGGGGGTCCCATCATAAAATGACCAATAAAACCTTGAGAGTGTACAGTGTAAATTCACCAGGGTGCTACCAGGGATGGGAAATTATAGTTATGAGGAGGGACTTGAAATGCTGGGACTAGTTCCACTGCAGCAGAGAAGGCTAAGACAAGATTTAATAGAGGTTTTTAAAATTCTGAAGAGTTTTGATAGAGAGAATAGGGAGAGACCATTTCCTCAGGTTGCGGAGTCAGTGACGAGGGGATCATCAATTTTATAGTGCAGGTAGTGAGGAGAGGGATTCAGCAAAATTTCTTTATATCACTGAGAAACAAGCACTGGCATGGATTTAGAGACAGACAGGGGAAACGGGATTCACCTCGGACTGAATCTCAAGTCGTGGCATGGACACTGCCCGGCCTTGGCTTTCGATGGGGAGGTAATGGCCATTATGAGGATACTCCAGTTTTCCTTTCCTTAGTTCCTGTATGTCACAAATCACAAAGACACAAGGTCTAATTAATGCGATATGTCTAATTAATAGGATACCTACATATTATATTAAAAGTCTTGTGTATGGAACACAAATCCTGTCCACAAACCTTACTCCCGGTTGTCGTGATTTTCAATCACACTTTTCATGTTCCCATTGAAAATCACTATGTAAACATTTATGATGGGAAAACCCTATTTCAAGATGTAAGCATTTCCTTCACTGTCATAGATTATTGATCACCAATTGCATTACACAAATGCTTTTAAAAAAATTTTGGCTGCCTTTTCTTTTTCTCAGTAACTGAAATTTCTGTTTACAACATAAGGTTTTACACAAAATCAAAAAAAAACATATTTCACAATGATATGATTGACGTGACCCACTGGATCGTCTTTTGGCTCTTTTAATACCTTCATTAAAGTTTTTACCTCAACTTATGTGTATCAGCAGGACTTGTAAAACTATTTTGAGGATATGATTTTTTTTACCTTCTCCAAAAGACTTTGAAAAAACCCCCTAGAGATTGAATTCCCAAAGCTTTATTTCACTTCTTAATAAATGCTGTTTTCTGTTGTGAACGGGTCAGGCAGACAACACCTGTGAACAGCAACATGTGTTATTGATGGTTAGAAAAGAAAACAAAGAATTTATGAATAAAGAATGTTATTGCTGTTCAAAATGGTTCCAGAAACTCTCCTCCGAACCATTTTTGGACCTTAAGGATTTTTTTTTACATAGGAACTTGGAAACTGCATAAATGATGTAATTTAATGAGGTAATTTTTATCTGGTTTTGAAATTTTATGTTTAGTAATAACTATGAGTTGGCAAACTCATTTACAGTGCACTAAATCTTCTATCTTCTGCCCTCCAGGTACAGGTTGGGAGTGCATTGATGGAAAATTAGGATATCTGGGGCACAAAAAGTGCAGGAAATGAGGAAGTTCAGAAGCTGACAGGCCAGAACAAGGTGGGGAGGTTGGAGATGATGGATTAAAAGGGCCAAGGCCAGTTGGGTTCCCATGTTCCTGAGCCCCATTCACACACAAGACAGCTGGTCAGAACTCCCCCGACCAATATTCTGAGGGTGTGCACAGATTACCTGGGTGTGCACAGATTATCTGGGTGTGTACAGATGACCTGGGTGTGCACAGATTATCTGGGTGTGTACAGATTACCTGGGTGTGTACAGATTACCTGGGTGTGCACAGATTATCTGGGTGTGTACAGATTACCTGGGCTTTTTCAGGTTAGCAAGGCGTGTACAAAATTATTTAATTAGACAACTCCCAATATTGGGCAAATCCCAATTATTGGAAAGTCCCCAATAATTAAACAGAACTCATTAATTACACATCCTATTAATTAAACTCAATACACTCTGTTAACCCCCAAAACTGCCAGACTCTGGTCCTCCAGTGCACCAATTAAAGGAATCAGTCCAATAAAAGGGAGCTGACCAATTAAAGGGAGCTGACCAATAAAAGGGATCCATTTAATTAATAGGATTTTTCAAATCATTGGGATTTGGCTAATTATTGAGATGTCGAACAATTGGACATTGTACCGAGATTTAATTACTGTGATCTGTGACTATTGAGATATGTGCAATTATTGAGTTCTATTTAATTAATGGCAAATTTTGTTTCATTACGCTCCTGCGAAGCACCTTGGGACATTTTACGGCGTTAAAGGCAATGTAAATGAAAGTTGTTGTTGTTGTTGATGTGTCATTATTGAGTTCTGGGGACTTTCTAATTATTGGGATTTGTCCAATTACTGGGAAATGTCGAAACAAATAATCTTTTACACGCGCTGCTAATCTGTACACACCCAGGTAATCTGTGCACAGCCTACTAATCTGCGCAGGCCCTGCTAATCTGTGCACGCCCTGCTAATCTGCACAGGCCCTGCTAATCTGCACAGGCCCTGCTAATCTGTGCATGCCCTGCTAAACTGCACAGGCCCTGCTAATCTGCGCAGGCCCTGCTAACCTGTGCACGCCCTGCTAATCTGCACAGGCCCTGCTAATCTGTGCACGCCCTGCTAAACTGCACAGGCCCTGCTAATCTGTGCACGCCCTGCTAAACTGCACAGGCCCTGCTAATCTGCGCAGGCCCTGCTAATCTGTGCATGCCCTGCTAATCTGCGCACACCCTGCTCATCTGCACGGGCCCTGCTAATCTGCACAGGCCCTGCTAACCTGTGCACGCCCTGCTAATCTGCACACGCCCTGCTAATCTGCACATGTCCTGGTAATCTGCACAGGCCCTGCTAATCTGCACATGTCCTGGTAATCTGCACAGGCCCTGCTAATCTGTACACGCCCTGCTAATCTGCACACGTCCTGGTAATCTGTACACATCCTGGTAATCTGCACACGCTCTGGTAATCTCCGCACACCCTGGTGATCTGCGCACGTCCCGGTAATCTGTGCACATCCTGGTAATCTGTGCACACGCCCTGCTAATCTGCACACGCTCTGGTAATCTGCACACGTCCTGGTAATCTGCACACACCCTGGTGATCTGCACACGTCCTGGTAATCTGTGCACACGACCTGGTAATCTGTGCACGTCCTGGTCATCTGTGCACTCCCTGGTAATCTGTGCATGTCCTGCTAATCTGCACACGTCCTGCTAATCTGTACACATCTTGGTAATCTGTGCACACCCTGGTAATCTGTGCACACCCTGATAATCTGTGCACGTCCTAGTAATCTGTACATGCCCTGCTAATGTGCACACATCTTGGTAATCTGTGCATACGTCCTGATAATCTGTGCACGTCCTGCTGATCTGTGCACGTCCTGCTGATCTGTGCACGTCCTGGTGATCTGTGCACGTCCTGCTGATCTGTGCACGTCCTGGTGATCTGTGCACGTCCTGCTGATCTGTGCACGTCCTGCTGATCTGTGCACGTCCTGGTGATCTGTGCACGTCCTGGTGATCTGTGCACGTCCTGCTGATCTGTGCACGTCCTGGTGATCTGTGCACGTCCTGGTGATCTGTGCACGTCCTGGTGATCTGTGCACGTCCTGGTGATCTGTGCACGTCCTGGTGATCTGTGCACGTCCTGGTGATCTGTGCACGTCCTGGTGATCTGTGCACGTCCTGGTGATCTGTGCACGTCCTGGTGATCTGTGCACACCCTGGTAATCTGTACACACCCTGCTAATCCGTACACGCCCTGCTAATCTGTGCACGTCCTACTAATCTGTGCACGTCCTGCTAATCTGTGCACGTCCTGCTAATCTGTGCAAGTCCTGCTGATCTGTGCACGTCCTGGTGATCTGTGCACACCCTGGTAATCTGCACACGCCATGCTAATCTGTGCATGTCCTGGTAATCTGTACATGTCCTGGTAATCTGTGCATGTCCTGATAATTCGTACATGTCCTGGTTATTTGTACACGTCCGGCTAATCTGTACATGTCCTGCTAATCTGTACATGTCCTGCTAATCTGTGCACGCCCCGGTAATCTGCACACACCCTGGTAATCTGTACACGCCCTGACAATCTGCATACGCCATGCTAATCTGCACATGTCCTGCTAATCTGCACACACCCTGCTAATCTGTACCTGCCATGGTAATCTGTACATGCCATGGTAATCTGTAAACGTCCTGGTAATCTGTACACATCCTGCTAATGTCCCTTGCTATTATGTTCCAGCTCCCCCTCCCTTCCCCCCACACACAATGTTATCCCCACATCCCTCCGAGGACACAGGCAGTAAGGGAAATTTGGCATCTCTGTTACTCTGGATAGTCCCAAGCCCTTTCCAGTGGCCTTGTGCATCACAATCTGATTTCATCTGGGACTTGACTAAAGGCTGGATCCAAACCTTTGGCCGTCGGTCGTGGAATTCTTCGGCTCGACCTGCTGAAGTCCGGCTTTGCTGGAACATGACTGATGGGGGCAGTGGCACCAATGGGGCAAACTCGCTCCTGCTATCCCTGTGAGGGCATTAAATTACAGACAGTAAGAAAGAAAGACTTGCATTTCTACAGCGCCTTTCACAACCTCAGGACATCCCAAAGCACTTTACAGCCAATGAAATACTTTTGAAGTGTAGTCACTGTTGTAATGTAGGAAACGCGGCAGCCAATTTGCGCACAGCAAGATCCCACAAACAGCAATGTGATAATGAGCAGATAATCTATTTTTAGTGATGTTGGCTGAGGGATAAATATTGGCCCCAGGACACCAGGGAGAACTTCCCTGCTCTTCTTCAAAATAGTGCCATGGGATCTTTTATGTCCACCTGAGAGGGAAGATATCAGTTTATCGTCTCATCTGAAAGACGGCACCTCTGACAGTGCAGCACTCCCTCAGTACTGCACTGGGAGTGTCAGCCTGGATTATGGGGCTCAAGTCTCTGGAGTGGGGCTCGAACCCACGACCTTCTGACTCAGAAGCGAGAGAGCTGCCCACTGAGACACGGCTGACGTTATTTATATATATATATATAAAATCGGGTTTAGGTAGCATGTTACAGTGTGTGCAGCTCCTCATCACACTCAGAAGTGCATGTACTGTCAAAGGGTGTCAGCCCTTATAATGACGAGAGATCGATCTGCAGCAATGCTCCCAGTGAGCAAAGCTCCAGAATTGGGGCCCAGGAATGCTGAATGTACCCAATGGGGTAAACACTGCTTAAATAGAATTGAGGTGGGGGGGGCCAGGGCCATAGTGAGAAGTCCTGTTGGTACACGGCTGTACATTCTCAGACTCTCAATCTCTCCCTCAAAAAGCTGTTGAGGCTGGGGGTCAATTGAAAATTTCAGAACTGAGATTGATCGATTTTTGTTAGGTAAGGGTATTAAGGGTTACGGAACCAAGGCAGCTAGATGGAATTGAGGTACAGAACAGCCATGGCTGAACAGGCTCGAGGGGCTGAATGGCCTCCTCCTGTTCCCATGTTCCTATCTTCCCATGTTCCTCCCTGGTGAGGAAACAGTTAGCCTGTAGAAGCCAAAACAAAAACATAGCAGTGCCTTAAAATGAGAAAGATCCGATAATTTAACAGAGTTATTTACAATGTGGTAAGGACGATGCCTGTGGCACTGTCTGCTCGGGAGTGCAGTAATGGGCAGGAGCTTACATGTCAGATCCCGTGTCTGGCTGGAGGAAGGGTAGTACTTTAGTGCTCGAGATGATCTGTGGAGGCAGAGAGGAAGCTTCCATCCGCTGGAACATGGGTGTTCGACTCTAAACAAAGAAAGAGCTTGTGTTCATTTTGGCACTTTCCACGGCCCAGAGAACTTCACAATGACACAGAAACAGGCCATTCGGCCCAACCGCTCTATGCTGGAGTTTATGCTACACACAAACCTCCTCCCACTCTAATTCCCTCTTCCCCGTCCTGCCCCTCTCTCTCGGTATGTTAGATTATGGGCCTTGGTCTCTGGAGCAGGGCTTGAACCCACTAGCTCCTGACTCTGAGACGTGTGTCATGTTGACTGAGCCAAACTAGCACATTGGCACTGCGGGGAAATGCAGCGGCTAATCAGCACGCAGCAAGATCCCACTGCCGGCAAGTGAGGTGAATGACCGGTTGACCTGCTTCCTGGTTGAGGGAGAAATGTTAGATTCCTTGCGGTTCTTTGGAGATGGGATCTTTTACATCCACCTGGATAGGTTCTCAGTTTAACACCTCATCTGAAAGATGGCACCTCCGACAGTGCAGGGCTGAAACGTCAGCCTACATTACGGGCTCACGTCTCTGGAGCGGGGCTTGGACCTTCTGACTCAGAGGCGGGAGTCTATACCACTGAGCTTATCATTGAAAAGGAAGCCAACATATTGTGACTCAATCTGTTCGATGACCTGGCCTGCGTACTGATCAAACAAACAGGGAGGGTTAATGGCCCAGGTGCCATGTAATTGCCGGGGACCACAGCCTGCTATCCACACAATGACTGGTGGAGAACTACTTGCAGCCTGATCACTGCATTGGAAACACTATTCACGTGCATCAGAATAGCCGCACAGTGGAGTGAGGATTGGGTACTTTTTTAAAAATTCGTTCACAGGATGTGGGCGTCGCTGGCGAGGCCGGCATTTATTGCCCATCCATAATTGACCTTGAGAAGGTGGTGATGAGCCGCCTTCTTGAACCGCTGCAGTCCGTGTGGTGAAGGTTCTCCCACGGTGCTATTGGGAAGGGAGTTCCAGGATTTTGACCCAGCGACGATGAAGGAACGGCGATATATTTCCAAGTCGGGATGGTGTGTGACTTGGTGGGGAACGTGCAGGTGGTGTTGTTCCCATGTGCCTGCTGCCCTTGTCCTTCTATGTGGTAGAGGTCGCGGGTTTGGGAGGTGCTGTCGAAGAAGCCTTGGTGAGTTGCTGCAGTGTATCCTGTGGATAGTACACACTGTAGCCACTGTGCACCGGTGGTGAAGGGAGTGAATGTTTAGGGTGGTGGATGGAGTGCTATTGAGGTGGACTGCTTTGTCCAGGATGGTGTCGAGCTTCTTTCGCTGATAATTACTAGACTTAACTTTCTGTGGCGCGTTTAATGGGCAATTAATGTGCAAATGCAACAACTTCATGAAAATCACCGGGAGGTTGAGGGAGAGCTGTCATTATCGCGAATCTTAACGGCGTTATCGTGAATCTTAACGGCGGCAAATCGTCCAGCAACTTGTGGTGATTCACAATTCACGGGGAATTTCTTCCTCGTCACAAGTTGCTGGTCAATTTGCGGATTAATAATGGTGAGCGTCGTTCAGACCCCGTTATTTTTTCAGCAAAATCTGGGCCATTATCTAGGGGCCTTTGTCTGGAGGCTGGTAAGCCCAGTCAGATGAGGTGTCCCAGAAGGGCACATGTGAGACCCCCAGTTTGGGGTCAGGGAAGTGCCGTGGATTCCCGAGGATGAAATATCAGCCTCTTTGGTAAGGAGGTGGAGGGGGGAGAGCCAACTGGGCACCCCCTCCCTCCCTGGAATGTAGTCAGGTGCCAGCATTTCTAGCAGTGTGGTACCGTTTGTGGAGAGACGAGACAGCAGGCTATAGAGACAGAATGGGGCAAGGCCACGGAGGGAATTACAGACAAAGGGTTTTAAATTTAATGCATTGGAGGAGAAGGAGACAACGTAGGTCAACGAGTTGGAGAGTGATGGATGAATAGGACTTGGTTCAGAATAAGATTCACAGCAACAGCTTTCCACAATTCAGAGGATGGGAAAGCAGAAAGGATAGGATCGGAGTAATTGAGTCAGGGGGTGATGAAAGTTGTAGTAAGAGAGGCTCAGAAGTAGGGGCGGGGATGGGCATCCCCAAATTGAGGATACCACAAATTATCCCAGTCATTTACAGGAGTCATTAGCCTTTTCATCCATTCACTTGCCTTTAGTATGAACAGTAGACAAGTGATCGACATTTTACACCTACAATCCGATTAAAGACTTGCCATCCCATTCCCCACCAGTACATTTCATTGCACCACATTCCATTCCACCCATCTATCCCAGCCTATCTCACCCATCCCACCACCTCACGCCCATTCCATCTATCCCACCCTATCTCACCCATCCCATCACCTCACGCCCATGCCCATTCCACCTATCCCACCCTATCTCACCCATCCCACCCTTTTGCACCTATTCCTACCCCACCCTATTGAACCAATCCCATCCCAGCCATCTCCATTCCATTTATTCCATCCCATCCCACCCCTTTGCATCCGTCCCTATCCCACTCGATTTCACCGATCTTATCCTCTTACACCCATCCCCATTCCATATATCCCACCCTATTTTCTGTTTTAGTTACAGATTTCCAGTGTCTGTTTTATTTTGTTTATTGGTACAGTTGAGTTCAGTTCTGCATCTTTTCCCTTTTTTCACTGGATCAGTACCTGCTCCTCCTGCAGTTTCTGATGTTTCTTGGTCTTATTCTGTTTGTAGTAATCCATGATCATCATGGCTGCATAGATTTTCCCAATCGTCAGGTCTGTGTCTGTAGGAGAATAGGAGGAGATGCTCAGTAGCCGAGAGATGAAGTACAGCTCGAGCACAGACATTGATCAGAGCTAAACTAAAATCCACTGGTACATTATATACATCAGTTTTAGTCAAGAACAGGAACAATTCCTGATGGCTCAGTGGGTAAGAACACTGTTCAGTGTGGTACTGAGTCTCGCAGACCATGAATCTTCCTTGGTTCAATTCCTGGTCAATGTAAAGTCAGCCAGGGGCCTACAATAATCCTAGTGCCTTAATTGGGGAATGGGATAAAATCAGGGTCCAGGCCAGGAGGTTCATGGTGGGTCTGAGGGGTTTGGGTTCTGGGAGAGGATAACAATGGCGGAAGCTCCATTTTGTATTTATGCACAGTGAAAATTTGAGTTTCTATGGATTTGGGATTCAAAAATCCAGAATTCAGCAAAATTGTGTTTCCAAATCCTGAGATGTTCTACGAGCCGACACTAGTGAGGCTGACGGCCTGGGTGTGAGTATTAGAATCTGAGGGGGATGTGGTATATCCATACATTTATACGCTGTCCAGAGGAAATACATGATATATGAAGTGCTACAGCAAACTTCACCTTAGCGAGGGGACATTCAAGTAGGAGATGCCTTACTTACGTGTGTGGATGGGAACTAGGAGATCCAATGTTTTCTGCGACAGGTGAGGCCAGATAGTCATAATCTCCTTTCGCAGCTCCGCATCCAGCTGCTGCTTATCTGCTCCTCCTGGCAAAGAGTTTATTCAGCAATCAGATATCAATATTGATCTGGTTATAACCCACAACCCGGAGGAAAGCCCAGAGAGTGTACAGATATCTCCCTGAGGGAGAGGGACTGAGAGACACCAGTCAGTGTACAGATATCTCCCTGAGAGAGCAACTGAGGGACATCAGTCAGTGTACAGATATCTCCCTGAGGGAGAGGGACTGAGAGACACCAGTCAGTGTATAGATATCTCCCTGAGGGACGGTGACTGAGAGACACCTGTCAGTGTACAGATAGCACCCTGAGAGAGAGGGGACTGAGAGACACCAGTCAGTATACAGATATCTCCCTGAGGGAGAAGAGGCTGAGAGACCCCAGTCAGTGTACAGATATCTCCCTGAGAGAAAGGGACTGAGAGACCCCAGTCAGTGTACAGATATCTCCCTGAGAGAAAGGGACTGAGAGACATCAGTGTACAGATATCTCCCTGAGAGAGAGGGACTGAGAGACACCAGTCAGTGTACAGATATCTCCCTGAGAGAGAGGGACTGAGAGACACCAGTCAGTGTACAGATATCTCCCTGTATAACATGGCAAATTATATGACAGTAAGCATATTAAAATAGTATGAAACGAGGAAAGGGTATTAAGGGTTATGGAACCAAGGCGGGTAGATGGAGTTAAGATACAGATCAGCCAGCGTCTAATTGAATGGTGGAACAGACTCGAGGGGCTGAATGGCCTTCTCCTGTTCCTATGTTCCTATTTCATTGAACTTATTGCTTTCATACAGTAATACAATAATACAATCTGCAAACTGTAGGTGGGGTTTTAGAGGTATGGTTAGAAGGTCGAGGAAAATGATGCAAAGGTGGGTAGGTAGGATTGAGGGGTAGGGGGAGAAGCAGAGGTTGAGGGATGTGATGAGAAGGTGAGGCTGCAGGGTAAAGTTAGAAGATGAGGTTCAGAGATATGGGAGATGGTGGGATTTAGGGGCATGGTGAGGTGAGATTCAGGGATATGGAGAGATGGTGAGGGTGAGGGACATGGTGAGAAAGTGAGGTTGAGGGATATGGTGAGAAGGTGAGGGTGAGGGAAATGGTGAGAAGGTGAGGCTGAGGGAGATGGTAAGAGGTTATGTTGAGGGATATAGTGAGAAGGAGAGTTTGAAGGATATAGTGAGAAGGTGCGATTCAGGGACGGTGAGGTGATATTCAGAGACATGCTGTTGGTGTGGTTGAGGGATAGAGTGAGAAGGTCAGATTAACGGACATGTTGAGCTGAGATTCAGGGATATGGTGAGAAGGTGAGGTTGAGGGATATGGTGAGAAGGTGAGGTTGAGGGATATGGTGAGAAGGTGAGGTTGAGGGACTTGGTGAGAAGGTGAGATTGAGGGACTTGGTGAGAAGGTGAGGTTGAGGGACTTGGTGAGAAGGTGAGGTTGAGGGATATGGTGAGAAGGTGAGGTTGAGGGATATGGTGAGAAGGTGAGGTTGAGGGACTTGGTGAGAAGGTGAGGTTGAGGGACTTGGTGAGAAGGTGAGGTTGAGGGATATGGTGAGAAGGTGAGGTTGAGGGACTTGGTGAGAAGGTGAGGTTGAGGGATATGGTGAGAAGGTGAGGTTGAGGGACTTGGTGAGAAGGTGAGGTTGAGGGATATGGTGAGAAGGTGAGGTTGAGGGATATGGTGAGAAGGTGAGATTGAGGGACTTGGTGAGAAGGTGAGATTGAGGGACTTGGTGAGAAGGTGAGGTTGAGGGATATGGTGAGAAGGTGAGGTTGAGGGATATGGTGAGAAGGTGAGAACAAATATACATTCCATTGAGAAATAAAAACTCCACGGGAAAAGTGATCCACCCGTGGTTAAGTAAGGAAATTAAGGATAGTATTAGATTGAAAGAAGAGGCCTATAATGTTGCCAAGAAGAATAATAAGACTGGGGATTGGGAGAGTTTTAGAAACCAACAAAAACAACCAAAAATTGATAAAAAGGGAGAAAATAGCAAGAAACGAGCAAGAAAAGTAAACTAGCAAGAAATATAAAAATGGATTGTAAGAGTTTCTACAAGTATGTAAAAAGGAAGAGAGTAGCAAAAGTAAACATTGGTCACTAAGAGGCTGAGACAGGAGAAATTATAATGGGGAATAAGGAAATGGCGTTAACAAATATTTTGTATCTGTCTTTACAATCGAAGATACAAAAAACATACCAGAAATAGTGGGGAACCAAGGGGTAAATGAGAGTGAGGAATTTAAAACAATTAATATCAGTAGAGAAAAAGTACTGGACAAACTAATGGGACTAAAAATCGATAAATCCTCTGGGCCTAATGGGCTACATCCGAGGGTTCTAAAAGAGGTGGCTGCAGAGACAGTGGATGCTTTGGTTGTGATCTTCCAAAATTTCCTACATTCTAGAATGGTCCCAGCGGATTGGAAGGCAGCAAATGTAACCCCGTTATTCAAGAAAGGAGGGAGAGAGAAAACAGGGAATTACAGGCCAGTTAGACTGACATCTCGAGAAAATGCTGGAATGCATTATTAAGGAAGTGGTAACAGGACACTTAGAAAATCAGAATATGATTAGGCAGAGTCAACATGGTTTTATGAAAGGGAAATCGTGTTTGACAAATCTATCAGAGTTTTTTGAGGATGTAACTAGCAGGGTAGATAAAGGGGAACCAGTGGATGTAGAATGATTGGATTTTCAAAAGGCATTCGATAAGGTGCCACATAAAAGGTTGTTACACAGGATAAGGGCTCATGGGATTGGGGGTAATATATTAGCATGGATAGAGGATTGGTTAAAGGTCAGAAAACAGAGAGTAGGATAAATGGGTCATTCTCAGGTTGTGTCACAAGGATCAGTGCTTGGGCCTCAGCTATTTACAATCTATATTAATGACTTAGATGAAGGGACTGAATGTAATGTATCCAAGTTTGCTAACGATACAAAGCTAGGTGGGAAAGTGAGCTCTGAGGAGGACACAAAGAGTCTCAAAGGAATATAGACAGGTTAAGTGAGTGGGCAAGAAGGTGGCAGATGCAGTATAATGTGGGGAAATGTGAGGTTATTCACTTTGGTAGGAAGAGTAGAAAAGCAGAATATTTTTAAATGGTGAGAAACTATTAAATGTTGGTGTCCAGAGAGACTTGGGTGTCCTGGTACAAGAAACACAAAAAGTTAGTATGCTGGTACAGCAAGCAATTAGGAAGGCAAATGGAATGTTGGCCTTTATTGCAAGGAGGTTGGAGTACAAGAGTAAGGAAGTCTTACTACAGTTGTACAGGGTTTTGATGAGACCTCACCTGGAGTACTGTGTACAGTTTTGGTCTCCTTATCTAAGGAAGGATATATTTGCCTTGGAGGCGGTGCAACGAAGGTTCACTAGATTAATTCCTGGGATGAGAGGGTTGTTCTATGAGAAGAGATTGAGTAGAATGGGCTTATGTTTAGAAGAATGAGAGGTGATCTCATTGAAACCTATAAGATTCTTAGGGGGCTTGATAGGGTAGAGGCTGAGGGGTTGTTTCCCCTGGCTGGAGAGTCTAGAACTAGGGGGCATAGTCTCAGGATAAGGGGGCAGCCATTTAAGACTGAGATGAGGAGAAATTTCTTCACTCAGAGGGTTGTGAATCTTTAGAATTTTCTTCCCCAGAGGGCTGTGGATGTTGAGTCATTGAATGTATTCAAGGCTGAGATCGATAGATTTTTGGACTCTAGGGGAAACAAGGGATATGGGGATTGGGCAAGAAAGTGGAGTTGAAGTTGTACATCAGCCATGATCTGATTGAATGGCGGAGTAGGCTCGAGGGGCCATATGGCCTACTCCTGCTCCTATTTCTTATGTTCTTATGGTGAAAAGGTGTATTTGACGGATATAGTGAGAAGGTGAGATTAGGGATATGGTGAGAAGGTGAGATTAGGGATATGGTGAGAAGGTGAGATTCAGGGATCTTTTTTTATTCATTCATGGGATGTGGGCATCGCTGGCGAGGCCGGCATTTATTGCCCATCCCTAATTGCCCTTGAGAAGGTGGTGGTGAGCCGCCTTCTTGAACCGCTGCAGTCCGTGTGGTGACGGTTCTCCCACAGTGCTGTTAGGAAGGGAGTTCCAGGATTTTGACCCAGTGACGATGAAGGAACGGCGATATATTTTCAAGTCAGGATGGTGTGTGACTTGGAGGGGAACGTGCAGGTGGTGTTTTTTCCATGTGCCTGCTGTTCTTGTCCTTCTAGGCGGTAGAGGTCGCGGGTTTGGGAGGTGCTGTCGAAGAAGCCTTGGCGAGTTGCTGCAGTGCATCCTGTGGATGGTACACACTGCAGCCACTGTGCGCCGCTGGTGAAGGGAGTGAATGTTTAGGGTGGTGGATGGGGTGCCAATCAAGCGGGCTGCTTTATCTTATATGGTGAAAAGGTGTGATTAAGGGCCAGAGTGAGAAGGTGTGATTCATGGTGAGAAGATGAGGTTGAGAGACTTATTGAGAAGGAGAGATCGATTTAAACAGTGAGAAGGTGCGATTCAGGGACATGGTGAGATGAGATTTAGGTACAGGGTGAGATAGTGTAGTTGAGGGATAGAGTGAGAAGATATGGTGAGCTGGTGAGGTTGAGGGATACGGTGAGATGGTGAGATTCAGGGACATGGTGAGAAGGTGACGTTGATGGATATAGTGAGAAGATTAGGTTGAGAGACATAGTGAGAAGTTGAGGTTGAGGGATATGGTGAGAAGGTGAGGTTGAGGGGTTGATAGGTATGGTGAGAAGATAGGGGTGATGGATATGGTGATAAGTTGGGGTTGGGGGATATAATGAGGAGATGGGGTGTGGAATCATAGAATCTTATAGCACAGATGGAGGCCATTTGGCCCATCGTGCCTGAACCGGCTCTTTGAGAGCCCATACCCCAACTTTTTCCCCATAAACCAGCAAATTAGTCCTCTTCAAATCCGTGTCCAATTGCCTTTTGAAAGTTCCTAAGGAATCTGCTCCCACTAATCTTTCAGGGAGTGCGTTCCAGATCTTAACAACCCTCTATGTGAAAAAAACTTCTTCTCGTTTCCACTCTAGTTCTTTTGCCAATTATTTTAAATCTATGACCTCTGGTTACTGACCCACTTGCCAGAGGAAACAGTTTCTCTCCACTTGCTCTATGAAAACCCCTCAGAGAATACCTCTGTTAGGTCTCCCCTTAACCTTCTCTGCTCATAGGGGAACAATTCCAGCTTCTCCAGTCTCTCCACATAACTGAAGTCCCTCATCCCTGGTATCATTCTAGTAAACCTCCTCTGCACCCTCCCTAAGGCCTTGACATCCTTCCTAAAGTGTGGTGCCCAGAATTGTACAGAATACTCCAGCTGAGGTCTAACCAGTGATTTGTAAATCTTTAGCATAACTTCTTTGTTTTTGTATTCAGTTCCCCTATTTACAAAGCCAAGTATCCCGTATGCTTTCATAACCACTGTATCAACTTGCCCTGCTGTTATAAACTGGACAGCCCGGTGGTGAAGGATCGAATACTGGAGCCTGGTCTTCAGTTGCTTCCAAGCCTTTATTCACAGAGATCCACATGACCCACCCCACCCCACAGCTCAGCTCTCTTATAAATGGATAATAGAGAGTTCCCAATTGATATGCACCACCTGAATACAATTAACACTAACTGATACAATTCACATGGATACAACGAACAGATTCCCTTCTCTCTCTTTAAATTAAAAAAAATAAACTTTATATATACAATACAAACAAAAATTTCAAAAATCAAACCTTCCATACTCTGTACAACTTATACTATTCAAAGATTCCATTGTGAGGTGACCCTTCTCCAGGACCCCGAATAATTCCTTTGTACATGTGCCTCCTTTAGTAAAACAATCCGACAGTTGATGACTTCAATCCACCCATTCAATTTTAGAGATTTCCTTTCTCTCCAGCATTTGTTTCAAGCCAGCAAGGTCAATCTGTAATCGTTCCTCACTCACATTTCTTGTAGAGTCTACATTATCCCACAGTGAACGATTGTCGACATAACATTCACTGGGTATACTATCTTCAGTACTCCAACTGTACAGGATGTCACTCAAAATATTTACCAAATAGAATCCCATATCCACTGTGTCGCCAAGAGCCAGTGTTTCAGCAGCCAGAGTCCTAAGCTAAAGGACAATATTTCCCATTCTCACTCATAAGAAACACTATGAAAACAGCTGCATTAGAAAACCCATCAGGAAGATTAGCATCTGAAGCATCGCTAAAGATAATTAGCTTCATTTTCTTTGGGTCACCTAAGGATGGGAACTTAAGTACACATTTATCTATATTTAATTTTTTGAGGACGCTAAATTGGGCCGTGTAGCGCCCATTGTTTCGACGCTACACGGCCTCTCTGACATCGAAGATGGCGTCTTGGATGCGCCGCACATTTCCAGCGTGACGTGCACCAGACACCATCTTGATATAGGAGTTAGCGCACGCGCAAATACCAAACACTGGGAGCATGTAAAGTCGGGAGAAAATGCATGCAATCAGTGTGCAAGGCTGATTTAAAGTAATAGACACCATTTTGGACCTTAATGCTCAACTCAATGCACAGTCTTTACCCCGGCCATCTGAATAGTGCCTGAAGGACCCCCACTAGCGCTATTTAAAGGGGCCATGCAGGTGTTGCAGGTTAGTTGCTGGCTTATTGCTTCTGGCTGCTGGAGGAGTAGGAAGTGATTTTTAAAACTCCCTATTCTTATTGAGAGTTCCTACACTACGTTTGAGAGTGCTTTGGCAGGTACTGCCTTACGGGTCAGAAAGTTACAATTGTGTTTGAAAAACATTCCTGCCAACCATGGGCGGACTGCTAGGGCTCCCGCTGGGCATCGAGCATGACTGGGAGCATGCAGAGAGGCCACGCACAGCAGGTCAAGCTGCGAGGAGACGGAGGACAAGGAGGCGCAGGGCACTGAGCAGGAGGCCCTACGCAATGAGGGCCTTCAAGGACCAATTCTCTTACCTCAACATGACCGAGGAGGATTGCATTCGATGCCTGAGGTTCACCAAGGAAGCCGTGACCGAGATCTGTCAACTGGTGCGGCCACAACTGCAGCCCCAGAGCAGGGCGAGGACAGCATTGCCTGTGGCTGTGAAGGTCACCGTGGCGCTGAATTTCTATGGCTCAGGAGCATTTCAGGCCTCTGCTGGCGACATGTGCAACATCTCGTAGTACGCAGTGCACTGCTGCATAAGGGAGGTCACAGACGCACTGTACCACATGAGGAACAGGTTCATCACCTTCCCTCTCCACAGAGACAATCAGAACGAGCGAGAACGGGGGTTCACCCACATTGCTGGCTTCCCCATGGTGCAGGGTGCCATTGACTGCACACATATTGCCCTGCGTGCCCTGCACATTAACTTGGCCGTCTTCATCAACAGAAAGGGCTTCCACTCCCTCAACGTGCACCTGGTGTGTGACCACAGTGTGCGGACAACACAGTATGAACGGAGAGTTTGGTAAGTATGGGAGTTCGGTGAAGTGGGGGAAGGAGGTGCTGCTTTGCCTTGCTTTTCCGTACTTTTTCCCCAGAGCGGCAGTGGACCTGAGAGTAGAAGACTGAGATTGGGGAAAAAAAGCAGCAGCAGACCTGCAACAAGAGACAACTACTGTGCGACGTCAAAGGTGAGGCAGGAGAGTCCGAGAGGTGAGCACAGTATAAAAGGAGAGACCGAGAGCGGGAGGAGAGTCTGAGAGTCTAAGGCAAGTCATGGCAGCACAGCTCGCACCCGTGATATGCTCCTCCTGCACTATGTGGAAAGTCATGGACACTACCAGTGTACCTGGTGACCATGTGTGCAGGAAGTGTGTCCAGTTGCAGCTACTGGCTAACCGTCTTTCGGAGCTGGAGCTGCGGGTGGATTCACTGTGGAGCATCCGCGATGCTGAGACTATCGTGGATAGCACGTTCAGTGAGGTGGTCACACCGCAGGTAAAGATTATGCAGTCAGAAAGGAAATGGGTGACCGCCAGGCAGAGTAAAAGGACTAGGCAGGTAGAGCAGGAGTCCCCTGGGGCCATCTCCCTCTCAAACAGATATTCTGCTTTAGATACTGTTAGGGGAGATGGCTTATCAGGGGAAAGCAGCAAGAGCCAGGTTTGTGGCACCACGGGTGGCTCTGCTGCGCAGGAGGGGAGGAAGAAGAGTGGCAGGGCTATAGTGATAGGGGATTCAATTGTAAGGGGAACAGATAGGCGTTTCTGCGACCTTAAACGTGACTCCAGGATGGTATGTTGCCTCCCTGGTGCAAGGGTCAAGGATGTCATGGAGCGGCTGCAGGGCATTCTGGAGGGGGAGGGTGAACAGCCAGTAGTCGTGGTCCATATTGGTACCAACGACATAGGTAAAAAAAGGGATGAGGTCCTGCAAGGTGAATTTAAGGAGTTAGGAGATAAATTAAAAAGTAGGACTTCAAAGGTAGTGATCTCAGGATTACTACTGGTGCCACGTGCTAGTGAGTATAGGAACAGGAGAATAGACAGGATGAATGCGTGGCTGCAGGGATGGTGTAGGAGGGAGGGATTTAGATTCCTGGGACATTGGGACCGGTTCTGGGGAAGGTGGGACCTGTACAAGCGTGACGGGTTACACCCGAGCAGGACCGGGACCAATGTCCTCGCGGGGGTGTTTGCTAGTGCTGTTGGGGAAGGTTTAAACTAGAGTGGCAGGGGGATGGGAACCTGAGCGGGGAGTCAGAAGGGAATAAAGTTGAGAGCAGCAAGAGAGGGGAAGACCCAGGGGAAATCTACAATACAAACAGTACAAACAGTTGTTCAAGAACAAGTGAAAGGGAAAAGCGTAGAGCAGCGGAAAGAAAGTGTACTTTAGGCACGACAGATAAAATAAAAACTAGAAGGCGTAAGGCTATTAACCCAGCATCAAAGCTGTGGCAGGGGGTTGGGAACCTGAGCAAGGAGACAGAGGAAAGCGTGTCAGGAAGGGACAGAAGGTATGGAGTAAAAGGGAAAGTGTGAAAAAAGGAAAAAGCAGCCAGTGGTGTTCCGCAGGGGTGGGTGCTGGGTCCCCAACTCTTTACAATCTATATTAACGATTTGGAGGAGGGGACCGAGTGTAACATATCAAAGTTTGCAGATGATACAAAGATGAGAGGGAAAGTAGAGAGTGAGGAGGACATAAAAATCCTACAAGGGGATATAGACAGGCTGGGTGAGTGGGCGGAGATTTGGCAGATGCAATACAATATTGGAAAATGTGAGGTTATGCACTTTGGCAGGAAAAATCAGAGAGCAAGTTATTATCTTAATGGTGAGAAACTGGAAAGTACTGCAGTAAAAAGGGATCTGGGGGTCCTAGTGCAAGAAAATCAAAAAGTTAGTATGCAGGTGCAGCTGCTGATCAAGTAGGCCAACGGAATGTTGGCTTTTATTGCTAGGAGGATAGAATATAAAAACAGGGAGGTATTGCTGCAGTTATATAAGGTATTGGTGAGACCGCACCTGGAATACTGCATACAGTTTTGGTCTCCATACTTAAGAAAAGACATACTTGCTCTCGAGGCAGTACAAAGAAAGTTCACTCGGTTAATCCCGGGGATGAGGGGGCGGACATATGAGGAGAGGTTGAGTAGATTGGGACTCTACTCATTGGAGTTCAGAAGAATGAGAGGCGATCTTATTGAAACATATAAGATTGTGAAGGGGCTTGATCGGGTGGATGCTGTAAGGATGTTCCCAAGGATGGGTGAAACTAGAACTAGGGGGCATATTCTTAGAATAAGGAGCTGCTCTTTCAAAACTGAGATGAGGAGAAACTTCTTCACTCAGAGGGTAGTAGGTCTGTGGAATTTGCTGCCCCAGGAAGCTGTGGAAGCTACATCATTAAATAAATTTAAAACAGAAATAGACAGTTTTCTAGAAGTAAAGGGAATTAGGGGTTACGGGGAGCGGGCAGGAAATTGGGCATGAATTTAGATTTGAGGTTAGGATCAGATCGACCATGATCTTATTGAATGGCGGAGCAGGCTCGAGGGGCCGATTGGCAGACTCCTACTCCAATTTCTTCTGTTCTTATGTTCTTATGTTCACACACATCGGATCATGGAGTTCGATGCCCGCTACCCTGGGAGCAGTCACGATGCCTTCGTCATGCGGCAGTCCAATGTGCCAGCTATCTTTCACCCGACTGGGCAGGTCAAAGGCTGGCAACTGGGCACAAGGGCTATCCCCTCACGACATGGCTCATGATACCGGTCAGGAACGCACACACACGTGCACAGCAGGCCTATAATGAGAGCCATGCTGCCACACACAACATCGTGGAGCACACCATAGGCCTCCTGAAACAACGCTTCCGCTGCCTGGACCGGTCTGGAGGAGCCCTGCAGCACTCCCGAGTGGGTGGCCAGATTCGTGGAGGTCTGCTGCAGGTTGCACACCTCACCATCATGAGGGACCAGCCCTTTGTCACCAATGATTGGAGAAGACCCTGAGCCAGAGATGGAGGAGGAGGAGGCTGAGAAGGGAGAGACGGAGGAGCAGGAGGAGGAAGAGGCTGAGGAGGAGGAGGAGGTGGAGCCGGAAGAGGAAGTGGAAGAAGACGCAAGGGGGCAACAGGAACCACATGCCTTGTCTGCAAGGGCTGTGCGTGCTCGCCTGATCCGTGCCCGCTATCAATAATGTGAACTACATTCCCCAACTCACCAACAGTCCTACACTCCCCACCTTTCCCCTCCCACAAGACAATCAAATCGCCCTCCATCTGACTACACATTGGTGTCCCTCTCAGCTCATTGCAAACGCAAAATCAAAGTCTCATTTATCAATGAATGAATGAAATTGTCCAAACATAACAGAACTATTTACCCTTGTGCATTCCCTGAGTGCCTGTTGTTCGTGTGCCTTTACCTATCCTAGTATTCCTACGAGGTGCTTCCCCAGTGGCTGGACTATGGGTGGTGGGAGGCTGCTGGCCTTCAATGGAGGAACGTGCAGATGGCCTTGGAGGACAACCTCGAGCAGCTCTAGTTCGTGATGGTTTTCTGATCTGAGTTTCACTTCCAGACTCCCTATCACTACTTGTACTCCGCTTCTGAACTCTCCACTCTTATATGTTTCATTGAGATCACCTCTCATTCTTCTAAACTCTCGAGAGTATAGGCCCATTCTACTCAACCTCTCCTCATTGGACAACCCTCTCATCCCAGGAATCAATCTAGTGAACCTTTGTTGCACCGCCTCTAAGGCAAGTATATCCTTCCTTAGATAAGAAGACCAAAACTGTACACAGTACTCCAGGTGTGGTCTCACCAATGCCTTGTACAACTGTAGTAAGACTTCCTCACTCTTGTACTCCAAACCCCTTGCAATAAAGGCCAACATTCCATTTGCCTTCCTAATTGCTTGCTGTACCTGCATACTAACTTTTTGTGTTTCTTGTATGAGGGCACCCAAATCTCTCTGGACACCAACATTTAATAGTTTCTCACCATTTAAAAATTATTCTGTTATCCTATTCTTCCTACCAAAGTGAATAACCTCACATTTCCCCACATTATACTCCATCTGCCACCTTCTTGCCCACTCACTTAACCTGTCTATATCTCTTTGCAGACTCTTTGTGTCCTCCTCACAGCTTACTTTCCCACCTAACGTTGTATCGACAGCAAACTTGGATACATTACACTCGGTCCCTTCACCTAAATCATTAATATAAATTGTAAATAGCTGAGGCCCAAGCACTGATCCTTGCGACCCTAACCCTAACCCTAACCCTAATGCAGTTACAGCCTGCCAAACTGAGAATGACCCATTTATCCCCACTCTCTGTTTTCTGTCCGTTAACCAATCCTCTAACCATGCTAATATATTACCCCCAACCCCATGAGCCCTTACCGTGTGTAACAACCTTCCATATGGCACTTTATCAAATGCCTTTTGAAAATCCAAATATACTGCATCCACTGGTTCCCCTTTATCTACCCTGCTAGTTACACTCTCAAAAAACTCTAATAAATTTGTCAAACACGATTTCCCTTTCATAAAACCATGTTGACTATGCCTAATCATATTATGATTTTCTAAGTGCCCTGTTACCACTTCCTTAATAATGGATTCCAACATTTTCCGAAGATGTCAGTGTAACTGGCCTGTAGTTCCCTGTTCTCTCTCTCCTTTCTTTCTTGAATAGTGGGGTTACATTTGCAACCTTCCAATCCACTGGGACCGTTTCAGAATCTAGAGAATTTTAGAAGATCATAACCAATGCATCCACTGTCTCTGCAGCCACTTCTTTTCGAACCCTCGGATGTAGGTCATTGGGCCCAGTGGATTTATTGGCTTTTAGTCCCATTAGTTTGACCAGCACGTTTTCTCTAGTTATATTATTGTTTTAAGTTCCTCACTCTCATTTACCCCTTGGTTCCCCACTGTTTTTGGTATGCTTTTTGTGTCTTTTACTGTGAAGACAGATACAAAATATTTGTTTAACGCATCTGCCATCTCCTGCTTCCCCATTATAATTTCTCCTGTCTCAGCCTCTAAGGGACCAATGTTTACTTTTGCTACTCTCTTCCTTTTATATACTTGTAGAAGCTCTTACAATCTGTTCTTATATTTCTTGCTAGTTTGCTTTCATATTCTATTTTCTCCCTTTTTATCAATTTTTTGGTCGTCCTTTGTTGGTTTCTAAAACTCTCCCAATCCCCAGTCTTATTACTCTTCTTGGCAACATTATAGGCCTCTTCTTTCATTCTAATACTATCCTTAACTTCTTTAGTTAGCCACGGATGGCTCACTCTTCCCATGGAGTTTTTATTTCTCACTGGATTATATATTTGTTGCGAATATTGAAATATTTCTTTAAATGTTTGCCATTGCTTTTCAACTGTCAAATCCTTTAATTTAATTTCCCAATCTACCTTTGACAACTCGCCCCTCATACCTATGTAATTGGCTTTATTTAAGTTTCTGACTTAAGTACGTTACTTTCAAACTCAATGTGAAATTCTATCATATTATGATCACTCTTCCCCAGAGGATCCTTTACTGTGAGATTACTAATTAACCCTATCTTATTACACAATACAAGATCTAAAATAGTCTGTTCCCTGGTTGGTTCCATGGTGTATTGCTCTGGGAAACTGTCTCCAATACATTCCATGAACTCGTCTTCCAAACTACCTTTGCCAATTTGATTTGCCCAGTCGATATGCAGATTGAAGTCCCCCATGATTACTGCATTACCTTTGTTACAAGCTTCTATTATTTCATGATTTATACTCTGTCCAACAGTATAGCTACTATTAGGGGGCCTATAAATTACTCCCACCAGTGTTTTCTGCCCCTTGTTGTTTCTTACTTCCACCCATACTGATTCTACTTCCTGATCCTTTCTCACCACTGACCTCATGTCATCTTTTATTATTGAGGCTACACCCCCTCCTTTTCCATTCTGCGTGTCTTTTCTAAATGTCATGTACCCTGGAATATTTAGTTCCCAACCTTGATCATTTTGTAACCATGTCTCTGTAATGGCGATTAACTACTAATATAATGCCTCAGTGCTCTACGAGTTTTCTCTGACACCTCAGCCTTGATAAATGCCTGTCTCCCTGCATGCATAGCATTTAAATACTCAGAAAAAATGGCACTAATTGTAGTCCCTTCTGGTGCAGGAGGATTATCTCAAAGAACAGAAGGTAATTTGGGATTGCGCCCATAGACTAGTTGGTAAGGACAATATCCTCCAACCATCTGAAGGGAATTCTTTGCATGAACTGCCCATGCTCGGGCAGTTGACAATTTACACTCTGTTCGATCAGCCAAAATTTGATGCCCCATGTTATCAATCACAGCATGATTCCTTTTACAAAGACCATTGCTCAAAGGGCTCTCAGCTGCTGTATTCATGATAATTATATTCATATTCTCACACATATCTCTGAACTCCGCATTAGTGAATTCACCTCTATTATCAGTCAAAAGCTTTGCTGGTGTCCCAAATCCAGTCCCTATCCATTTTTCCATAATTTTATCTGGAATAACCTTCTTCTCCTTACTATATATTAGTGTAGAAAAGTAGAAAAACTAAATCTCGTAGCCAGGTCAATAAAATGTAAGATGAAAACATTTCTGTCTTTGTCCCATACCTTTAGATCCATGGCAACTACCTCGTTAAAGTCACGTGCTAGTGGAACACTCACAATAGGACATGGGGGCGTCCGTCTATACTTCTTCCAGGTTTCACAGTTCTCACTAATCTCTTCTATTAGCCTCATTTGCTCCTCATCAACTACACCTGCATCTTTTAGCAGGATCTTTAAACATTGCCAAGTAGAGTGGGTAAATTGTTTATGTAACTTTAAGAGAATTTGTTTTTTTTCTCTCTCTTATCCTATCCCAAGATACCATTAATATTTGCCTAACACACTGATGAGAAAGGTCAGGTTTTATTAAGGGGCATCAATAATGCCCTGACTGGGTAAACTGCAGATCAACCGATTTCCCAAAAATGATTGGCTCATCATGTTCCATGTCAAGTTTCGTTTTTGCCTTTTTCATGGAAGGTTTACCCAAAAGCATCGGTATCTCACTAGAGACTACTCCCGTACTTATAAAATGGCTTATTCCAGCTACCTTACATTACCTTACATTACCACTCTCTCGAGTGACCTCAGGGTGTTGTCATCTCCAAACCTAAAACACGTAGAGTTTTTATATTCCTTAACCTCGTGTCGATCCTCACTACTTAGTGAATCAAGATAATATTTTAACCAATCTACCCCGCACACAGTTGAAGTACATGCACCATCTAACACTGAACAACTAAAGGAATCCGCGACTAATACATTCATCACAGGATTAAAACTCCATCTGACCAGTATAAACTGTTAAGATTCATCATTATCTTCATCCTTATTATCTTTATCCTCTTCCTCAGAACTACTTTCTTCATGCATTATTTCAAAGACTCTGCGTTTTCACTCTGGGCAATTCGTCTCATGATGATAATTAGAGTCACATCTAAAGCATCTCCTGGTTTTTCCTTGGGCATTCCTGGGATTCATTCTCCTGTTATTACTGCCCCAATTTTGTCTTCTGCTGATATAACTGGATTTGCTCTACCTGCTTTCATCACCAGTCTTGCTGTCTTTAATCCTTCCATCATATCAAAGCCTGCGTCCGGTCTCTTGAAAATTTTGAACCTGGTCTGATGCCTGTGTTTAGTATCTGGGCCATATCGAAACCTGGTAACCATCGAATCTTCTATTCTTTGTGTCACAGCAACCCCATTTGTTCCATGAAGGCTGAAGGGAATGACTGTTTCCCCAGGAATGTTTTTAAAGCAGTAGGTATTTTATCCAACAGATTCTCCTTTTCTGAGAACTGGACGCCAGTTAGGACCAGTTGCCTGTCCACATGAGACACTTTAGCACAATTTTCGGAAAACAGTCCGTTTTCCGAAATCTATCAAATGCTGACCAGGCCTCATAGGCAATTAACAGGTCCTCTTTCTTGTAGATTTGATCCAGAAATTCTAATAGAAAGGTAAAACCTTCGTCATTATCCAAAAGATCGGCATCTATCTCAGAAAATACCTTACTTCTGATTTCACTTTGTTCAGGAAGTGACGATGCCAAGACCATGCCTTGTTTTCTCTTTGGTAGATTAGTAACCCGTGTCCACATATCAACCTCATTCTTCCACTGATCATACGGTTCAAACTCCGAGAACATCAGAGGGAAATCGAACCTCGACGGTTTAAACTTGCTTTCTGCCATTTTCCACAATGGCCACTAGACTTTCAAGTTTTGTTTTAAGTCCAAAAAAATTCGTAGCTTCCAACTTCCACCTTTAAGCAACCGTCCTCTGCTACCATGTTAGAAACTGGATAGCCCGGTGGTGAAGGATCGAATACTGGAGCCTGGTCTTCAGTTGCTTCCAAGCCTTTATTCTCAGAGATCCACATTACCCACCCCACCCCCCAGATCAGCTCTCTTATAAATAATTACAAGAAAGTTCCCACTTGATACACACCATTTGAATACAATGAACACTAATTGATATAAATCACATGGATACAATTAACACCTCCATTCAAAGATTTGTGAATGTGCCCCCCAGGTCCCTCTGCTCTTGAACCATTTAGATTATATTGCCTCTCCGTGTTGTTCTTTCCAAAGTGCATCACTTCACACTTATCCGCATTAAATTGCATCTGCCATGTGTCTGCCCATTTCACCAGTCTGTCTCTGTCCTCCTGAAGTCTGTTCCTATCCTGCTCAGTAATTACTACGTTGCCAACTTTTGTATCATCTGCGAACTTCGAAATTGTGCTCCCTATACCCGAGTCCAGGTCATTTATATATAACAAGAAAAGCAGTGGTCTTAATACCGACCCCTGGGGAACCCCACTGCATACTTCACTCCAGTCCAAAAAACATCCCTTCACCACTACTCCCTGCCTCCTATCCCTTCGCCAATTACGTACCCAAGTTACCACCGTCCCTTTAATCCCATGTGCTCCCATTTTCTAAATAAGTCTGTTATGTGGTATTTTATCAAATGCCTTTTGAAAGTCCATCGATACAACATCTACTGCACTATCTTCATCAACCCTCTCTGTTACTTCATCACAGAACTCAATCAGGTTAGTCAGACACAATTTGCCTTTGACAAATTCATGCCGGCCGTCCCTTATTAACCCACAATTCTCCAAGTGAGAATTTCCTTTGCCCTTGATAATGGTCTCTTGTAGTTTTCCCACCACTGACTGGCCTGTAGTTACCAGGTTTATCCCTCTCCCCTTTTTTTGAATAGGGGTGTAACATTTGCAATTCTCCAGTCCTCTGGCACCACTCCCATACCCGAGGAGGATTGGAAGATTGTGGTCAGGGCTCCTGCTATCTTCACCCTTCTCTCAGCAACCTCGGATGCATCCCACCTGGACCAGGTGACTTGTTAACTTGAGTGATGCCAACCTATTCAGCACCTCCCTTTGATCTATTTTCATCCTATCCAATATCTCTACCCCACCCCCCCCACCCCGCCCTCCTCCTCTACATTAACTTTATCCCTTCTTTGGTGAAGACAGTTGTAAAGTCCTCATTCAGTACCTCACTCATGCCCTCTGCCTCCTCAAGAAGATTTCTCTTTTTGCCCCTAATCAGCCCCACCATTCCTTTAACTATCCTTTTTATATGTTTATAAAAGATTTTTGAGTTCCCTTTTATGTTACCCGCTAATCTTTTTTCATATTCTCTCTTTGCCTTTCTTATATGCTTTTTCAATGTCCCCCAGTGTCCTCTCTGTATTCTGCCTGGTTTTCTATTGTATTCTGTACCTGACATTTGTCATAAACCTCCTTTTTCTGTTTCATTTTAACCTCTACTTCCTTTGTTATCCAGGGAGCTCTAGCTTTGGATGCCCCATCTTTCCTACTAATGGGAATATGCTTGGTTTGTACCCGAACTATCTCCGCCTTGAAGGCCTGCCATTGCTCATTTACTGTTTTCTTGGCCAATCTTTGTTTCCAGTCCACCTGTGCTCGATCCCTTCTCAAATCACTGAAATTGGCTCTCTTCAATTTGGGTATTTTTACCTTTGATTTTTTATTTGTCCTTTTCCATAACTACTTTAAACCTAATTATATTATGATCACTATTACCCAGATGTTCTCCCACTGAAACACACTCCACTTGCCCCACTTCATTCCCCAGAACTAGATCCAACACTGCTTCCTTCCTCATTGGGCTAGAAACACACTGATTAAGAAAGTTCTCCTGTAAACATTTTAGGAATTCTTCACCCTCCTTGTCCTTCACTCTGTTTTTTTCCCGAGTCTATATTCGGATAATCGGAGTAACCGACTATTACTGCTCGATTATTTTTACATTTCTCTGAAATTTACAGATTTGCTCCTCTATCTCCTTCTCACTATTTGGAGGTTTACAGTAAACACCCAGCAATGGAACAGCTCCTTTCCAGTTCCTTATCTCTAACCAAATGGATTCATTCTTTGAACCCTTGAGTACATCGTCCCTCTGTAGGATTGTAATATTATCCTTGATCAATACTCCCACCCCCTCACCTTTCCTTTCCCCTCCCCTATCCCTCCTCAATACATTGTAGCCAGGAATGTTTAGTTCCCATTCCTGCCCATGTTTAGGCCAGGACTCCATTATAGCCACTCGGTCATAACCCCATGTGGCAACTTGAGCCTGCAGCTCATCAACCTTATTTTTTTTTCGTTCATTGGGATGTGGGAGTCGCTGGCAAGGCCGGCATTTATTGTCGATCCCTAATTGCCCTTGAGAAGAACTGAGTGCCTGCTAGGCCATTTCAGAGGGCAGTTAAGAGTCAACCACATTACTTGTAATCAATTGCATTATTTGTAACACTCCTCGCATTAACACACATGCATTCCAACACCATGCTAGTCAGCTTTGCTTCTTTCTACACTATTTTTTATTCTGTTGCTGTTTACCCATCCTAATGAGGGATATGGTGAGGAGGTGGGGGTGATGGATACAGTGAGAAGGTGGGGGTGAGGGATATGGTGAGGAGGTGGGGGTGAGAAGGTGGGGGTGAGGGATATGGTGAGTAGGTGGGGGTGAGAAGGTGGGGGTGAGGAGGTGGGGGTGAGAAGGTGGGGGTGAGGGATACGGTGAGAAGGTGGGGGTGAGAAGGTGGGGGTGAGGAGGTGGGGGTGAGGAGGTGGGGGTGAGAAGGTGGGGGTGAGGGATATGGTGAGTAGGTGGGGGTGAGGGTTACAGTGAGAAGGGGGGGTAAGGGATATGGTGAGAATGTGAGGGTGAGGGATACGGTGAGAAGGTGGGGGTGAGGAGGTGGGGGTGAGAAGGTGGGGGTGAGAAGGTGGGGGTGAGAAGGTGGGGGTGAGAAGGTGGGGGTGAGACGGTGGGGGTGAGAAGGTGGGGGTGAGAAGGTGGGGGTGAGAAGGTGGGGGTGAGAAGGTGGGGGTGAGACGGTGGGGGTGAGAAGGTGGGGGTGAGACGGTGGGGGTGAGAAGGTGGGGGTGAGAAGGTGGGGGTGAGACGGTGGGGGTGAGGGATACGGTGAGAAGGTGGGGGTGAGGGTTACAGTGAGAAGGTGGGGGTGAGGAGGTGGGGGTGAGGAGGTGGGGGTGAGGGATACGGTGAGAAGGTGGGGGTGAGAAGGTGGGGGTGAGAAGGTGGGGGTGAGACGGTGGGGGTGAGAAGGTGGGGGTGAGACGGTGGGGGTGAGAAGGTGGGGGTGAGACGGTGGGGGTGAGAAGGTGGGGGTGAGAAGGTGGGGGTGAGACGGTGGGGGTGAGGGATACGGTGAGAAGGTGGGGGTGAGGGTTACAGTGAGAAGGTGGGGGTGAGGAGGTGGGGGTGAGGAGGTGGGGGTGAGGGATACGGTGAGAAGGTGGGGGTGAGAAGGTGGGGGTGAGAAGGTGGGGGTGAGAAGGTGGGGGTGAGAAGGTGGGGGTGAGAAGGTGGGGGTGAGAAGGTGGGGGTGAGAAGGTGGGGGTGAGGAACACGCTGAGAAGGTGGGAGTGAGGCATATGGTGAGAACGTGGGGGTGAGGAGGTGGGGGTGAGGGATACGGTGAGAACGTGGGGGTGAGGAGGTGGGGGTGAGGGATACGGTGAGAACGTGGGGGTGAGGAGGTGGGGGTGAGGGATACGGTGAGAACGTGGGGGTGAGGAGGTGGGGGTGAGGGATATGGTGATAAGGTGGGGGTGAGGATCTGGGAGTGAGGGATACGGTGAGACGGTGGGGGTGAGACGGTGGGGGTGAGACGGTGGGGGTGAGACGGTGGGGGTGAGGGATACGGTGAGACGGTGGGGGTGAGACGGTGGGGGTGAGACGGTGGGGGTGAGACGGTGGGGGTGAGGGATACGGTGAGACGGTGGGGGTGAGACGGTGGGGGTGAGACGGTGGGGGTGAGGAGGTGGGGGTGTGACGGTGGGGGTGAGGGATACGGTGAGACGGTGGGGGTGAGGGATACGGTGAGACGGTGAGGGTGAGACGGTGGGGGTGAGACGGAGGGAGTGAGACGGTGGGGGTGAGACGGTGGGGGTGAGACGGTGGGGGTGAGGAGGTGGGGGTGTGACGGTGGGAGTGAGGGATACGGTGAGACGGTGGGGGTGAGGGATACGGTGAGACGGTGGGGGTGAGACGGTGGGGGTGAGACGGTGGGGGTGAGGAGGTGGGGGTGTGACGGTGGGGGTGAGGGATACGGTGAGACGGTGGGGGTGAGGGATACGGTGAGACGGTGGGGGTGAGACGGTGGGGGTGAGGGATACGGTGAGACGGTGGGGGTGAGACGGTGGGGGTGAGACGGTGGGGGTGAGACGGTGGGGGTGAGACGGTGGGGGTGAGACGGTGGGGGTGAGGGATACGGTGAGAAGGTGGGGGTGAGACGGTGGGGGTGAGACGGTGGGGGTGAGACGGTGGGGGTGAGACGGTGGGGGTGAGACGGTGAGACGGTGGGGGTGAGACGGTGGGGGTGAGGGATACGGTGAGACGGTGGGGGTGAGACGGTGGGGGTGAGAAGGTGGGGGTGAGAAGGTGGGGGTGAGACGGTGGGGGTGAGACGGTGGGGTGAGACGGTGGGGGTGAGACGGTGGGGGTGAGACGGTGGGGGTGAGGGATACGGTGAGAAGGTGGGGGTGAGACGGTGGGGGTGAGACGGTGGGGGTGAGACGGTGGGGGTGAGACGGTGGGGGTGAGGTATACGGTGAGACGGTGGGGGTGAGACGGTAGGGGTGAGAAGGTGGGGGTGAGACGGTGGGGGTGAGACGGTGGTGGTGAGACGGTGGGGGTGAGACGGTGGGGGTGAGACGGTGGGGGTGTGACGGTGGGGGTGAGACGGTGGGGGTGAGACGGTGGGGGTGAGACGGTGGGGTAGAATTGTTTTTCACCTTTGCCTGTCCTTAAAATTTCCTGCGTTCCAACCAGTTTTTCGTGATGACCAGGAGCAATGAACAGGTGACTGAACAGGTCAGTGATCACTTTGCCCTCCGTGAAGCCCTTACCCGACTGTGTGTACCTTTAGTTTAAGACAACAAATGAGTCGAGCTCCTCACTGAGTGGGATGTGGTTTCCATTCCCTGCTGTGCAGCAGGTTGCTCTGATTCGGTAAACAATCCTATCAGGCTCTAGCTGGGCGCGTTACACTGTGCTAAGCATTAAAGGTAACTGCCCTGTCGGAGAGTAGCCCAGGCTGAAGCGGGCAGGCAGCCTGGGATCAGATACCTGGTACGCTGCCCCCATTGCAGGGGTTGAAATGGCGAGATACACATCCTGGGTGAAAGCAATGGGCTTTCCCTCAGTAATTCAAGATCTTTCTGAGGGGCGTCAGCTGCCCTTAGCTTGGTCTCTGTGGCTGGACATCCGTTCACCCATCAACCCTCGTTGACCTACACTGACTCCCGGTCCGGCATCGCCTCAATCTTAAAATTCTCATCCTTGTTTTCAAATCCCTCCAACGCCCCTCCCGCTCCCTATCTCTGTAACCTCCTCCAGCCCTACAATCCTACAGAGAGTGTACTATAGACCCGCAAACAGTCAGAGGGAGATAGAGGAGCAAATATGTAGGCAAATTTCTGAGAAGTGCAAAAACAATAGGGCAGTAATAGTAGGGGATTTCAACTAACCTAATATTAACTGGGATACAAACAGTGTGAATGATATAGAGGGTGCAGAATTCTTAAACTGCATACAGGAGAATTTTTTTAGCCAGTGTGTAGCAAGCCCAACAAGAGGGTGGGCAGTTCTGGATATAGTTCTAGGAAATGAAGAGGGGCAGGTGGAAGAAGTAGCAGTGGGAGAGCATTTTGGTGGTAGTGACCATAATACAGTTAGTTTTAGCATAGTTATGGAAAAGGTCAAAGACAGAGCAGGAGTTAAAGTATTCAATTGGGAAAAGGCCAATTTTACTAAACTGAGAGGTGATTTAGCAGATGTAAACTGGAAACAGCTACTTGAAGTAAATCACTTTCAGAGCAGTGGGAGACATTCAAAGGGGGAGATTCAAGGGGTTCAGGGTAAACATGTTCCCATAAAGAAAAAGGAAGGGGCTGTCAAATCCAGAGCCCCCTGGAGGTCAAGAAGCATTCAGGGTAAGATAAGGCAGAAAAAGAAAGCCTATGATAGACACCGGGAACTTAATACTGTGGAAAGCTTAGAGAAGTATACAAAGCGCAGGGGTGAAGTTACAAAGGAAATTAGGAAAGCAAAGAGAGGGCATGAAAAAATATTAGCAGGTAAAATCAAAGAAAACCCAAAGATGTTTTATAAATACATTAAGAGCAAGAGGATAACTAAGGGAAGAGTAGGGCCTATTAGAGACCAAAAAGGTAAACTATGTATGGAGACGGAAGATGTGGGTATGGTTCTCAATGAATACTTTGCATCTGTCTTCACAAAGGAGAGGGATGATGCAAGGATTGAAGTTAAGGAGGAGGAGTGTGAAATATTGGATGGGATAAACATAGTGAGAGAGGAAGTATTAAGGGGATTAACATCTTTGAAAGTGGATAAATCATCAGGGCCGGATGAAATGTATCCCAGGCTGTTAAAAGAAGCAAGGAAGAAATAGCGGAGGCTCTGACCATTATTTTCCAAACTTCACTGGATACAGGCATAGTGCCAGAGGAGTGGAGGATTGCTAACGTTGTACCGTTGTTTAAAAAGGGAGCAAAGGATAGACCGAGTAATTACAGGCCAGTCAGCCTAACCTCGGTGGTGGACAAATTATTGGAATCAATTCTGAGGGACAGGATAAACTGTCACTTAAAAAGGCACAGACTAATCAAGGACAGTCAGCACGGATGTGATAAGGGGAGGTTGTATCTGACTAACTTGATTGAATTTTTCGAGGAGGTGACAAGGAGGATCGATGAGGGTAGTGCAATTGATGTAGTCTACATGGATTTTAGCAAGGCTTTTGACAAGGTCTCACATGGCAGATTGGTCAAAAACGTAAAGGCCCATGGGATCCAAGGGAATGTGGCAAATTGGATCCAAAATTGGCTCAGTGACAGGAAGCAAAGGGTAATGGTCGATGGGTGTTTTTGCGACTGGAAGGCTGTTTCCAGGGCTCGGTACTAGGTCCTTTGCTTCTTATGGTATACATTAACGATTTGGACTTAAACGTAGGGGGGATGATTACGAAATTTGTAGATGACACAAAGATAGGCCATGTGGTTGATAGTGAGGAGGAAAGCTGTAGACTGCAGGAAGATATCAATGGACTGGTCAGATGGGCAGAAAAGTGGCAAATGGAGTTCAATCTGGAGAAGTGTGAGGTAATGCATTTGGGGAGAGCAAACAAGGCAAGGGAGGACACAATAAATGGGAGGATACTGAGAGGTGTAGAGGAAGTGAGGGACCTTGGAGTGCATGTCCACAGATCCCTGAAGGTGGCAGGACAGGTAGATAAGGTGGTTAAGAAGGCATATGAAATGCTTTCCTTTATTAGCCGAGGTATAGAATATAAGAGCAGGGATGTTATGCTGGAACAGTATAAAACACTGGTTAGGCCACAGCTTGAATACTGCGCACAGTTCTGGTCACCACATTACAGGAAAGATGTAACTGCACTAGAGAGGGTACAGAGGAGATTTACAAGGATGTTGCCAGGACTGGAGAATTTTAGGTATGATGACAGATTGGATAGGCTGGGGTTGTTTCCTTGGAACAGAGGAGGCTGAGGGGTGATTTGATTGAGGTGTACAAAATTATGAGGGGCCCAGATACAGTGGATAGGAAGGACCTGTTTCCCTTAGCAGAGAGGTCAATAACCAGGGGGTATGGATTTAAAGTAATTGGTAGAAGGATCAGAGGGGAGCTGAGGAGAATTTTTTTCACCGAGGGTGATAGGGGTCTGGAACTCACTGCCTGAGAGGGTGGTAGAGGCAGAAACTCTCAACTCATTAAAAAAATATCTGGATGTGCACCTGAAGAGCCGTAACCTACAGGGCTATGGACCAAATGCGGGAAAGTGGGATTAGGCTGGAAGGCTCATTTCTCAGCCGAATGGCCTCCTTTTGTGCTGTAAATTTTCTATGATTCTATGAACCCTCCGAGATCTCCGCGCTGCTCCAATTCTTGCCTCTTGTGCATCCTTGTTTTTCATCGCTCCACCATCGGCGGCCGTGCCTTCAGCTGCCTAGGCCCTAAGCATTGGAATTCCTTCCCTAAACCTCTCCGCCTCTCTCCTCCTGTAAGACGCTCCTTAAAACCTCTTTGACCGAGCTTTTGGTCACCTGTCCTAATATCTCCTTATGTGGCTCGGTGTCAAATTTTGTTTGATAATCGCTCCTGTGAAACACCTTTGGACATTTTACTATGTTAAAGGCGCTATATAAATGCAAGTAATTGTTGTTCTGGTCATCCCAGGAGAGATGCTCCGTGTACCGTGCGGTGTGATATCAACACTGATAATTCCTCTTACCTTTGGCAAGCTTGATTTCAAGCGCAGTCCTGATCAAGGCCATGAGGGTGGCAGTGAAGTGAACAGTCTTCTCCTCCGTCACAGGCATGTTCATCAGTACCAGTCTCTATAAAGGAGAGCGACAACAAGTCACACCCAAATCTACACTGCCAGCTCACCCCTACAGAGCTAAGAGATAAGGCATCTAGTTACACTCTGCACAATAGCTCCAGTCACTGACGGTTTATGTGTGCTTTCTTGTCAAGGGCTGTGATTTATCATTTTGCTCAACCACCCTCCTGTATCTGCTCCTCCTCTTTCCCCAGTGTATCCATTCCCTGCACCTTCTTCCAGATAAGAACTCAGAATGAGGTGTTTACGGTATCCCCTAGGGTTGCCAACAGTGGTTGGACGTATTCCTGGGGCTGTCATACATGACCTCCCGCCTCCAACTACACTGACCCCCCCTCCACATTCCCGCCAATGGTCACCCGACACGTCCATCCACACGCCCCTCCCCCCTACACTCCCACCATTGGTGGCCCGACACGTCCATCCACACGCCCCTCCCCCCCACACTCCCACCATTGGTGGCCCGACACGTCCATCCTCACGCCCCTCCCCCCTACACTCCCGCCATTGGTGGCCCGACACGTCCATCCCCACGCCCCTCCCCCCCACACTCCTGCCATTGGTGGCCCGACACGTCCATCCTCACGCCCCTCCCCCCCACACTCCCGCCATTGGTGGCCCGACACGTCCATCCTCACGCCCCTCCCCCCTACACTCCCACCATTGGTCACCCGACACGTCCATCCTCACGCCCCTCCCCCCTACACTCCCACCATTGGTCACCCGACACGTCCATCCACACGCCCCTCCCCCCTACACTCCCGCCATTGGTCACCCGACACGTCCATCCTCACGCCCCTCCCCCACACTCCCACCATTGGTCACCCGACACGTCCATCCACACGCCCCTCCCCCACACTCCCACCATTGGTCACCCGACACGTCCATCCACACGCCCCTCCCCCCTACACTCCCGCCATTGGTGGCCTGACACGTCCATCCACACGCCCCTCCCCCACACTCCCACCATTGGTCACCCGACACGTCCATCCACACGCCCCTCCCCCCTACACTCCCACCATTGGTCACCCGACACGTCCATCCTCACGCCCCTCCCCCCTACACTCCCACCATTGGTCACCCGACACGTCCATCCTCACGCCCCTCCCCCCTACACTCCCACCATTGGTCACCCGACACGTCCATCCACACGCCCCTCCCCCCTACACTCCCACCATTGGTCACCCGACACGTCCATCCTCACGCCCCTCCCCCACACTCCCACCATTGGTCACCCGACACGTCCATCCACACGCCCCTCCCCCCTACACTCCCACCATTGGTCACCCGACACGTCCATCCACACGCCCCTCCCCCCTACACTCCCGCCATTGGTGGCCCGACACGTCCATCCACACGCCCCTCCCCCACACTCCCACCATTGGTCACCCGACACGTCCATCCACACGCCCCTCCCCCCTACACTCCCACCATTGGTCACCCGACACGTCCATCCTCACGCCCCTCCCCCACACTCCCACCATTGGTCACCCGACACGTCCATCCACACGCCCCTCCCCCCTACACTCCCACCATTGGTCACCCGACACGTCCATCCACACGCCCCTCCCCCCTACACTCCCACCATTGGTCACCCGACACGTCCATCCTCACGCCCCTCCCCCCTACACTCCCACCATTGGTGGCCCGACACGTCCATCCTCACGCCCCTCCCCCCTACACTCCCACCATTGGTCACCCGACACGTCCATCCACACCCCCCCCCCCCACCCACACTCCCGCCAATGGTGGCCCGACACGTCCATCCACACGCCCCTCCCCCACACTCCCGCCATTGGTGGCCTGACACGTCCATCCACACGCCCCTCCCCCCTACACTCCCACCATTGGTGGCCCGACACGTCCATCCTCACGCCCCTCCCCCACACTCCCGCCATTGGTGGCCCGACACGTCCATCCTCACGCCCCTCCCCCACACTCCCGCCATTGGTGGCCCGACACGTCCATCCTCACGCCCCTCCCCCACACTCCCACCATTGGTCACCCGACACGTCCATCCTCACGCCCCTCCCCCACACTCCCACCATTGGTCACCCGACACGTCCATCCTCACGCCCCTCCCCCACACTCCCACCATTGGTCACCCGACACGTCCATCCTCACGCCCCTCCCCCCTACACTCCCACCATTGGTCACCCGACACGTCCATCCTCACGCCCCTCCCCCCTACACTCCCACCATTGGTGGCCCGACACGTCCATCCTCATGACGCCCCGCCTTCTGGCGGCCGATTGGAAAGAGGTCAGAGTCTTTATCGCCTAATTGGGTGATCAGAGAGAGACAGTGTGAGAGAGTGAGAGACAGAGAGAGACTGTGTGAGAGGAAGAGAGTGTGAGAGTGACAGAGAGACAGTGCGAGAGAGAGAAACAATGTGAGAGAGAGACAGAGTCAGTGCAAGAGAGTGAGAAGGACAGTGTGAGAGAGTGAGAGTGGCAGTGCGAGAGAGAGTGTGAGAAAGTGAAACAATGTGAGAGAGAAAGGAGGACAGTGCGAGAGAGAGCTGGAGAAACAGTGTGTGAGAGAGACAGTGAGAGAGAGACAGAGAGACGATGAGAGAGAGAGAGAGAGAGACACACAGAAAGAGACAGAGAGAGACAGAGAGACAGTGCGAGAGAGACAGTGCGAGAGAGACAGTGAGGGAGTCAGTTCGAGCAAGTGAGAGACAGTGAGAAGGAGCAATAGTGAGAGAGAGAGACAGTGTGAGAAAGTGAGAGACACAGTGAGAGAGTGAGAGAGAGACAGTGCGAGAGTGAGAGACAGTGTGAGAGATTGAGAGACAGGGCGAGAGATTGAGAGAAAGGGCGAGAGACAGAGTGAGAGAAAGAGAGCGAGAGAGAGAGACAGTGCGAGACAGTGAGAGAGAGTCAGTGCGAGAAAGACAGTGCGAGAGAGTGAGAGAGAGAGAGACAGAGAGAGTGTGAGATGGTGAAACAATGCGAGAGAGAAAGACAGTGAGAAGAGGGAAACAATGCGAGAGAGAGACAGTGCGAGAGAGAGACAGTGCGAGAGAAAGACAGTGCGAGAGAAAGACAGTGCGAGAGAGAGACAGTGCGAGAGAGAGACAGTGCGAGAGAGAGACAGTGCGAGAGAGAGACAGTGTGAGAGAGAGAAACAATGCGAGAGAAGACAGTGCGAGAGAGAGACAGTGCGAGAGAGAGACAGTGCGAGAGAGAGACAGTGCGAGAGAGAGACAGTGCGAGAGAGAGACAGTGCGAGAGAGAGACAGTGTGAGAGAGAGAAACAATGCGAGAGAGAAAGACAGTGCGAGAGAGAGAGAGTGCGAGAGAGAGAGAGTGCGAGAGAGAGACAGTGCGAGAGAGAGAAACAGTGCGAGAGAGAGACAGTGCGAGAGAGAGACAGTGCGAGAGAGACAGTGCGAGAGAGACAGTGCGAGAGAGAGAGACAGTGCGAGAGAGAAACAATGCGAGAGAGAGACAGTGCGAGAGAGAGAAACAATGCGAGAGAGAAAGACAGTGCGAGAGAGAGAGACAGTGCGAGAGAGAGACAGTGCGAGAGAGAGACAGTGCGAGAGAGAGAAACAGTGCGAGAGAGAGACAGTGCGAGAGAGACAGTGCGAGACAGAAACAATGAGAGAGATACAGTGCGAGAGAGAGAAACAATGCGAGAGAGAGACAGTGCGAGAGAGAGACAGTGCGAGAGAGAGACAGTGCGAGAGAGAGACAGTGGGAGAGAGAGACAGTGCGAGAGAGAGACAGTGCGAGAGAGAGAAACAGTGCGAGAGAGAGACAGTGCGAGAGAGACAGTGCGAGAGAGACAGTGCGAGAGAGAAACAATGAGAGAGAGACAGTGCAAGAGTGAGAAACAATGCGAGAGAGAGAGACAGTGCGAGAGAGACACAATGAGAGAGAGAAACAATGAGAGAGAGACAGTGCGAGAGAGAAACAATGCGAGAGAGAGACAGTGCGAGAGAGAGAGACAGTGCGAGAGAGAGACAGTGCGAGAGAGAGAGACAGTGCGAGAGAGAGAGACAGTGCGAGAGAGAGAAACAGTGCGAGAGAGAGACAGTGCGAGAGAGAGACAGAGCGAGAGAGTGACAGTGCGAGAGAGTGACAGTGCGAGAGAGTGACAGTGCGAGAGAGTGACAGTGCGAGAGAGTGACAGTGCGAGAGAGTGACAGTGCAAGAGAGACAGTGTGAGAGAGAGACAGTGCGAGAGATAGACAGTGCGAGAGAGAGACAGTGCGAGAGAGAGAGACAGTGCGAGTGAGAGAAACAGAGCGAGAGAGAGACAGTGCAAGAGAGATACAATGTGAGAGAGAGACAGTGCGAGAGAGAGACAGTGCGAGAGAGAGAGACAGTGCGAGAGAGAGACAGTGGAGAGAGAGACAATGAGAGAGAGAAACAATGAGAGAGAGACAGTGCGAGAGAGAAACAATGCGAGAGAGAGACAGTGCGAGAGAGAGAGACAGTGCGAGAGAGAGAGACAGTGCGAGAGAGAGAGACAGTGCGAGAGAGAGACAGTGCGAGAGAGAGACAGTGCGAGAGAGAGACAGTGCGAGAGAGAGACAGTGCGAGAGAGAGACAGTGCGAGAGAGAGACAGTGCGAGAGAGAGACAGTGCGAGAGAGAGACAGTGCGAGAGAGAGAGAGACAGTGCGAGAGAGAGACAGTGCGGGAGGGAGACAGTGCGAGAGAGAGACAGAGCGAGAGAGAGACAGAGCGAGAGAGAGACAGAGCGAGAGAGAGACAGTGCGAGAGAGAGACAGTGCGAGAGAGTGACAGTGCGAGAGAGTGAAAGTGCGAGAGAGTGAAAGTGCGAGAGAGTGACAGTGCGAGAGAGTGACAGTGCGAGAGAGAGAGACAGTGCGAGAGAGAGACAGTGCGAGAGAGCGACAGTGCGAGAGAGCGACAGTGCGAGAGAGAGACAGTGCGAGAGAGAGACAGTGCGAGAGAGAGACAGTGCGAGAGAGAGAGACAGTGCGAGAGAGAGAAACAGTGCGAGAGAGAGAAACAGTGCGAGAGAGAGACAGTGCGAGAGAGAGACAGTGCGAGAGAGAGACAGTGCGAGAGAGAGACAGTGCGAGAGAGACAGTGCGATAGAGACAGTGCGAGAGAGAAACAATGAGAGAGAGACAGTGCGAGAGAGAGAAACAATGCGAGAGAGAGAGACAGTGCGAGAGAGAGACAGTGCGAGAGAGAGAAACAGTGCGAGAGAGAGAAACAGTGCGAGAGAGAGACAGTGCGAGAGAGAGACAGTGCGAGAGAGAGAAACAGTGCGAGAGAGAGAAACAGTGCGAGAGAGAGACAGTGCGAGAGAGAGAGACAGTGCGAGAGAGAGACAGTGCGAGAGAGAGACAATGAGAGAGAGAAACAATGAGAGAGAGACAGTGCGAGAGAGAAACAATGCGAGAGAGAGACAGTGCGAGAGAGAGAGACAGTGCGAGAGAGAGACAGTGCGAGAGAGAGACAGTGCGAGAGAGAGACAGTGCGAGAGTGAGACAGTGCGAGAGAGAGACAGTGCGAGAGAGAGACAGAGAGAGAGAGAGACAGTGCGAGAGAGAGACAGTGCGGGAGGGAGACAGTGCGAGAGAGAGACAGAGCGAGAGAGAGACAGAGCGAGAGAGAGACAGAGCGAGAGAGAGACAGTGCGAGAGAGTGACAGTGCGAGAGAGTGAAAGTGCGAGAGAGTGACAGTGCGAGAGAGTGACAGTGCGAGAGAGAGAGACAGTGCGAGAGAGAGAAACAGTGCGAGAGAGAGACAGTGCGAGAGAGAGACAGTGCGAGAGAGCGACAGTGCGAGAGAGCGACAGTGCGAGAGAGAGACAGTGCGAGAGAGAGACAGTGCGAGAGAGAGAGACAGTGCGAGAGAGAGAAACAGTGCGAGAGAGAGAAACAGTGCGAGAGAGAGACAGTGCGAGAGAGAGACAGTGCGAGAGAGAGACAGTGCGAGAGAGAGACAGTGCGAGAGAGAGACAGTGCGAGAGAGACAGTGCGATAGAGACAGTGCGAGAGAGAAACAATGAGAGAGAGACAGTGCGAGAGAGAGAAACAATGCGAGAGAGAGAGACAGTGCGAGAGAGAGACAGTGCGAGAGAGAGAAACAGTGCGAGAGAGAGAAACAGTGCGAGAGAGAGACAGTGCGAGAGAGAGACAGTGCGAGAGAGAGAAACAGTGCGAGAGAGAGAAACAGTGCGAGAGAGAGACAGTGCGAGAGAGAGACAGTGCGAGAGAGAGAAACAGTGCGAGAGAGAGACAGTGCGAGAGAGAGACAGTGCGAGAGAGAAACAATGAGAGAGAGACAGTGAGAGAGAGAGAGACAATGCGAGAGAGAGAGACAGTGCGAGAGAGAGACAATGAGAGAGATAAACAATTAGAGAGAGACAGTGCGAGAGAGAGACAGTGCGAGAGAGAGAGACAGTGCGAGAGAGAGACAGTGCGAGAGAGAGAGACAGTGCGAGAGAGTGACAGTGCGAGAGAGTGACAGTGCGAGAGAGTGACAGTGCGAGAGAGTGACAGTGCGAGAGAGTGACAGTGCGAGAGAGTGACAGTGCGAGAGAGTGACAGTGCGAGAGAGACAGTGTGAGAGAGAGACAGTGCGAGAGAGAGACAGTGCGAGAGAGAGACAGTGCGAGAGAGAGAGACAGTGCGAGAGAGAAACAGAGCGAGAGAGAGACAGTGCGAGAGAGATACAGTGCGAGAGAGAGACAGTGCGAGAGAGAGACAGTGCGAGAGAGAAACAATGCGAGAGAGACAGTGCGAGAGAGAAACAATGCGAGAGAGAGAGACAGTGCGAGAGAGAGACAGTGCGAGAGAGAGAGACAGTGCGAGAGAGTGACAGTGCGAGAGAGTGACAGTGCGAGAGAGTGACAGTGCGAGAGAGTGACAGTGCGAGAGAGACAGTGTGAGAGAGAGACAGTGCGAGAGAGAGACAGTGCGAGAGAGAGACAGTGCGAGAGAGAGAGACAGTGCGAGAGAGAAACAGAGCGAGAGAGAGACAGTGCGAGAGAGATACAATGCGAGAGAGAGACAGTGCGAGAGAGAGACAGTGCGAGAGAGAGAGACAGTGCAAGAGAGAGACAGTGGAGAGAGAGACAATGAGAGAGAGAAACAATGAGAGAGAGACAGTGCGAGAGAGAAACAATGCGAGAGAGAGACAGTGCGAGAGAGAGAGAGACAGTGCGAGAGAGAGAGAGACAGTGCGAGAGAGAGACAGTGCGGGAGGGAGACAGTGCGGGAGGGAGACAGTGCGGGAGGGAGACAGTGCGAGAGAGAGACAGAGCGAGAGAGAGACAGAGCGAGAGAGAGACAGTGCGAGAGAGTGACAGTGCGAGAGAGAGACAGTGCGAGAGAGTGACAGTGCGAGAGAGTGACAGTGCGAGAGAGTGACAGTGCGAGAGAGTGACAGTGCGAGAGAGTGACAGTGCGAGAGAGAGAGACAGTGCGAGAGAGTGACAGTGCGAGAGAGTGACAGTGCGAGAGAGAGTGACAGTGCGAGAGAGAGTGACAGTGCGAGAGAGAGTGACAGTGCGAGAGAGAGACAGTGGAGAGAGAGACAATGAGAGAGAGAAACAATGAGAGAGAGAAACAATGAGAGAGAAACAGTGCGAGAGAGAGAAACAGTGCGAGAGAGAGACAGTGCGAGAGAGAGAAACAGTGCGAGAGAGACAGTGCGAGAGACACAGTGCGAGAGAGAAACAATGAGAGAGAGACAGTGAGAGAGAGAGAGACAATGCGAGAGAGAGACAATGAGAGAGATAAACAATTAGAGAGAGACAGTGCGAGAGAGAGACAATGAGAGAGAGAAACAATGCGAGAGAGAGAGACAGTGCGAGAGAGAGAGACAGTGCGAGAGAGTGAGACAGTGCGAGAGAGTGACAGTGCGAGAGAGTGACAGTGCGAGAGAGTGACAGTGCGAGAGAGTGACAGTGCGAGAGAGTGACAGTGCGAGAGAGACAGTGTGAGAGAGAGACAGTGCGAGAGAGAGACAGTGCGAGAGAGAGACAGTGCGAGAGAGAGAGACAGTGCGAGAGAGAAACAGAGCGAGAGAGAGACAGTGCGAGAGAGATACAATGCGAGAGAGAGACAGTGCGAGAGAGAGACAGTGCGAGAGAGAGAGACAGTGCAAGAGAGAGACAGTGGAGAGAGAGACAATGAGAGAGAGAAACAATGAGAGAGAGACAGTGCGAGAGAGAAACAATGCGAGAGAGAGACAGTGCGAGAGAGAGAGAGACAATGCGAGAGAGAGAGAGACAGTGCGAGAGAGAGAGAGACAGTGCGAGAGAGAGAGAGACAGTGCGAGAGAGAGAGAGACAGTGCGAGAGGGAGACAGTGCGGGAGGGAGACAGTGCGGGAGGGAGACAGTGCGAGAGAGAGACAGAGCGAGAGAGAGACAGAGCGAGAGAGAGACAGTGCGAGAGAGTGACAGTGCGAGAGAGTGACAGTGCGAGAGAGTGACAGTGCGAGAGAGTGACAGTGCGAGAGAGTGACAGTGCGAGAGAGTGACAGTGCGAGAGAGTGACAGTGCGAGAGAGTGACAGTGCGAGAGAGTGACAGTGCGACAGAGAGAGACAGTGCGAGAGAGTGACAGTGCGAGAGAGTGACAGTGCGAGAGAGTGACAGTGCGAGAGAGTGACAGTGCGAGAGTGAGTGACAGTGCGAGAGAGAGTGACAGTGCGAGAGAGAGTGACAGTGCGAGAGAGAGACAGTGGAGAGAGAGACAATGAGAGAGAGAAACAATGAGAGAGAGAAACAATGAGAGAGAGAAACAATGAGAGAGAGACAGTGCGAGAGAGAAAAAATGCGAGAGAGAGAGACAGTGCGAGAGAGAGACAGTGCGAGAGAGAGACAGTGCGAGAGAGTGACAGTGCGAGAGAGTGACAGTGCGAGAGAGTGACAGTGCGAGAGAGTGACAGTGCGAGAGAGTGACAGTGCGAGAGAGTGACAGTGCGAGAGAGACAGTGTGAGAGAGAGACAGTGCGAGAGAGACAGTGCGAGAGAGACAGTGCGAGAGAGACAGTGCGAGAGAGAGACAGTGCGAGAGAGAGAGAGACAGTGCGAGAGAGAGAAACAGAGCGAGAGAGAGACAGTGCGAGAGAGATACAATGCGAGAGAGAGACAGTGCGAGAGAGAGAGACAGTGCGAGAGAGAGAGACAGTGCGAGAGAGAGAGACAGTGCGAGAGAGAGACAGTGCGTGAGAGAGACAGTGCGAGAGAGAGACAGTGCGAGAGAGACAGTGCGAGAGAGACAGTGCGAGAGAGAAACAATGAGAGAGAGACAGTGCGAGAGAGAGAAACAATGCGAGAGAGAGAGACAGTGCGAGAGAGAGACAGTGCGAGAGAGAGACAGTGCGAGAGAGAGACAGTGCGAGAGAGAGACAGTGCGAGAGAGAGAAACAGTGCGAGAGAGAGACAGTGCGAGAGAGAGACAGTGCGAGAGAGAGACAGTGCGAGAGAGAGACAGTGCGAGAGACACAGTGCGAGAGAGAAACAATGAGAGAGAGACAGTGAGAGAGAGAGAGAAAATGCGAGAGAGAAACAATGAGAGAGAGACAGTGCGAGAGAGAGACAGTGCGAGAGAGAGACAATGCGAGAGAGAGACAATGCGAGAGAGAGAGACAGTGCGAGAGAGAGAGACAGTGCGAGAGAGAGACAGTGCGAGAGAGTGGCAGTGCGAGAGAGTGACAGTGCGAGAGAGTGACAGTGCGAGAGAGTGACAGTGCGAGAGAGAGACCCTGCGAGAGAGAGACAGTGCGAGAGAGAGACAGTGCGAGAGAGAGACAGTGCGAGAGAGAGAGACAGTGCGTGAGAGAGAGACAGTGCGTGAGAGAGAGACAGTGCGTGAGAGAGAAACAGTGCGAGAGAGAGACAGTGCGTGAGAGAGACAGTGCGAGAGAGACAGTGCGAGAGAGACAGTGCGAGAGAGAAACAATGCGTGAGAGAGACAGTGCGAGAGAGAGAAACAATACAAGAGAGAGAGACAATGCGAGAGAGAGACAGTGCGAGAGAGAGACAGTGCGAGAGAGAGAAACAGTGCGAGAGAGAGAAACAGTGCGAGAGAGAGAGACAGTGCGAGAGAGAGACAGTGCGAGAGAGAGACAGTGCGAGAGAGAGACAGTGCGAGAGAGAGACAGTGCGAGAGAGACAGTGCGAGAGAGAAACAATGAGAGAGAGACAGTGCGAGAGAGAAACAATGAGAGAGAGAGACAGTGCGAGAGAGATACAATGCGAGAGAGAGACAGTGCGAGAGAGAGACAGTGCGAGAGAGAGACAGTGCGAGAGAGAGAGACAGTGCAAGAGAGAGACAGTGGAGAGAGAGACAATGAGAGAGAGAAACAATGAGAGAGAGACAGTGCGAGAGAGAAACAATGCGAGAGAGAGACAGTGCGAGAGAGAGAGAGACAGTGCGAGAGAGAGAGAGACAGTGCGAGAGGGAGACAGTGCGGGAGGGAGACAGTGCGGGAGGGAGACAGTGCGAGAGAGAGACAGAGCGAGAGAGAGACAGAGCGAGAGAGTGACAGTGCGAGAGAGTGACAGTGCGAGAGAGTGACAGTGCGAGAGAGTGACAGTGCGAGAGAGTGACAGTGCGAGAGAGTGACAGTGCGAGAGAGTGACAGTGCGAGAGAGTGACAGTGCGAGAGAGAGAGACAGTGCGAGAGAGTGACAGTGCGAGAGAGTGACAGTGCGAGAGAGTGACAGTGCGAGAGAGAGTGACAGTGCGAGAGAGAGTGACAGTGCGAGAGAGAGTGACAGTGCGAGAGAGAGACAGTGGAGAGAGAGACAATGAGAGAGAGAAACAATGAGAGAGAGAAACAATGAGAGAGAGAAACAATGAGAGAGAGACAGTGCGAGAGAGAAAAAATGCGAGAGAGAGAGACAGTGCGAGAGAGAGACAGTGCGAGAGAGAGACAGTGCGAGAGAGTGACAGTGCGAGAGAGTGACAGTGCGAGAGAGTGACAGTGCGAGAGAGTGACAGTGCGAGAGAGACAGTGTGAGAGAGAGACAGTGCGAGAGAGACAGTGCGAGAGAGACAGTGCGAGAGAGAGACAGTGCGAGAGAGAGAGACAGTGCGAGAGAGAAACAGAGCGAGAGAGAGACAGTGCGAGAGAGAGACAGTGCGAGAGAGAGAGACAGTGCGAGAGAGAGAGACAGTGCGAGAGAGAGAAACAGTGCGAGAGAGAGACAGTGCGTGAGAGAGACAGTGCGAGAGAGAGACAGTGCGAGAGAGACAGTGCGAGAGAGACAGTGCGAGAGAGAAACAATGAGAGAGAGACAGTGCGAGAGAGAGAAACAATGCGAGAGAGAGAGACAGTGCGAGAGAGAGACAGTGCGAGAGAGAGACAGTGCGAGAGAGAGAAACAGTGCGAGAGAGAGACAGTGCGAGAGAGAGACAGTGCGAGAGAGAGACAGTGCGAGAGAGAGACAGTGCGAGAGAGAGACAGTGCGAGAGACACAGTGCGAGAGAGAAACAATGAGAGAGAGACAGTGAGAGAGAGAGAGACAATGCGAGAGAGAAACAATGAGAGAGAGACAGAGCGAGAGAGAAACAATGCGAGAGAGAGAGACAGTGCGAGAGAGAGACAGTGCGAGAGAGAGAGACAGTGCGAGAGAGAGAGACAGTGCGAGAGAGAGACAGTGCGAGAGAGTGGCAGTGCGAGAGAGTGACAGTGCGAGAGAGTGACAGTGCGAGAGAGTGACAGTGCGAGAGAGAGACCCTGCGAGAGAGAGACAGTGCGAGAGAGAGACAGTGCGAGAGAGAGAGACAGTGCGTGAGAGAGAGACAGTGCGTGAGAGAGAGACAGTGCGTGAGAGAGAAACAGTGCGAGAGAGAGACAGTGCGTGAGAGAGACAGTGCGAGAGAGAGACAGTGCGAGAGAGACAGTGCGAGAGAGAAACAATGCGTGAGAGAGACAGTGCGAGAGAGAGAAACAATACAAGAGAGAGAGACAATGCGAGAGAGAGACAGTGCGAGAGAGAGACAGTGCGAGAGAGAGAAACAGTGCGAGAGAGAGAGACAGTGCGAGAGAGAGACAGTGCGAGAGAGAGACAGTGCGAGAGAGAGACAGTGCGAGAGAGAGACAGTGCGAGAGAGACAGTGCGAGAGAGAAACAATGAGAGAGAGACAGTGCGAGAGAGAGAAACAATGAGAGAGAGAAACAATGAGAGAGAGAAACAATGAGAGAGAGAAACAATGAGAGAGAGAAACAATGAGAGAGAGACAGTGCGAGAGAGAAACAATGCGAGAGAGAGAGACAGTGCGAGAGAGAGAGACAGTGCGAGAGAGAGACAGTGCGAGAGAGTGGCAGTGCGAGAGAGTGGCAGTGCGAGAGAGTGACAGTGCGAGAGAGTGACAGTGCGAGAGAGTGACAGTGCGAGAGAGAGACCCTGCGAGAGAGAGACAGTGCGAGAGAGAGACAGTGCGAGAGAGAGAGACAGTGCGTGAGAGAGAGACAGTGCGTGAGAGAGAGACAGTGCGTGAGAGAGAAACAGTGCGAGAGAGAGACAGTGCGTGAGAGAGACAGTGCGAGAGAGACAGTGCGAGAGAGACAGTGCGAGAGAGAAACAATGCGTGAGAGAGACAGTGCGAGAGAGAGAAACAATACAAGAGAGAGAGACAATGCGAGAGAGAGACAGTGCGAGAGAGAGAAACAGTGCGAGAGAGAGAAACAGTGCGAGAGAGAGAGACAGTGCGAGAGAGAGACAGTGCGAGAGAGAGACAGTGCGAGAGAGAGACAGTGCGAGAGAGAGACAGTGCGAGAGAGACAGTGCGAGAGAGAAACAATGAGAGAGAGACAGTGCGAGAGAGAGAAACAATGAGAGAGAGAAACAATGAGAGAGAGACAGTGCGAGAGAGAAACAATGCGAGAGAGAGACAGAGCGAGAGAGTGACAGTGCGAGAGAGTGACAGTGCGAGAGAGTGACAGTGCGAGAGAGTGACAGTGCGAGAGAGTGACAGTGCGAGCGAGTGACAGTGCGAGAGAGTGACAGTGCGAGAGAGTGACAGTGCGAGAGAGTGACAGTGCGAGAGAGTGACAGTGCGAGAGAAACAATGAGAGAGAAACAATGAGAGAGAGACAGTGTGAGAGAGAGACAGTGGAGAGAGAGACAGTGGAGAGAGAGACAGTGCGAGAGAGAGAGACAGTGCGAGAGAGAGAGACAGTGCGAGAGAGAGACAGTGCGAGAGAGAGACAGTGCGAGAGAGAGACAGTGCGAGAGAGAGACAGTGCGAGAGAGTGACAGTGCGAGAGAGTGACAGTGCGAGAGAGACAGTGTGAGAGAGAGACAGTGCGAGAGAGACAGTGCGAGAGAGAGAAACAATGAGAGAGAGAAACAATGAGAGAGAGAAACAATGACAGAGAGACAGTGCGAGAGAGAAACAATGCGAGAGAGTGACAGTGCGAGAGAGTGACAGTGCGAGAGAGTGACAGTGCGAGAGAGTGACAGTGCGAGAGAGTGACAGTGCGAGAGAGTGACAGTGCGAGAGAGTGACAGTGCGAGAGAGTGACAGTGCGAGAGAGTGACAGTGCGAGAGAGTGACAGTGCGAGAGAAACAATGAGAGAGAAACAATGAGAGAGAGACAGTGTGAGAGAGAGACAGTGGAGAGAGAGACAGTGGAGAGAGAGACAGTGCGAGAGAGAGAGACAGTGCGAGAGAGAGAGACAGTGCGAGAGAGAGACAGTGCGAGAGAGAGAGACAGTGCGAGAGAGAGACAGTGCGAGAGAGAGACAGTGCGAGAGAGAGACAGTGCGAGAGAGTGACAGTGCGAGAGAGAGACAGTGCGAGAGAGAGACAGTGCGAGAGAGAGACAGTGCGAGAGAGAGACAGTGCGAGAGAGAGACAGTGCGAGAGAGAGACAGTGCGAGAGAGAGTGACAGTGCGAGAGAGAGACAGTGGAGAGAGAGACAATGAGTGAGAGAAACAATGAGAGAGAGAAACAATGAGAGAGAAACAGTGCGAGAGAGAGAAACAGTGCGAGAGAGAGACAGTGCGAGAGAGAGAAACAGTGCGAGAGAGACAGTGCGAGAGACACAGTGCGAGAGAGAAACAATGAGAGAGAGACAGTGCGAGAGAGAGACAATGAGAGAGAGAAACAATGCGAGAGAGAGAGACAGTGCGAGAGAGAGAGACAGTGCGAGAGAGTGAGACAGTGCGAGAGAGTGACAGTGCGAGAGAGTGACAGTGCGAGAGAGTGACAGTGCGAGAGAGTGACAGTGCGAGACAGTGACAGTGCGAGAGAGTGACAGTGCGAGAGAGTGACAGTGCGAGAGAGACAGTGTGAGAGAGAGACAGTGCGAGAGAGAGACAGTGCGAGAGAGAGACAGTGCGAGAGAGAGAGACAGTGCGAGAGAGAAACAGAGCGAGAGAGAGACAGTGCGAGAGAGATACAATGCGAGAGAGAGACAGTGCGAGAGAGAGACAGTGCGAGAGAGAGAGACAGTGCAAGAGAGAGACAGTGGAGAGAGAGACAATGAGAGAGAGAAACAATGAGAGAGAGACAGTGCGAGAGAGAAACAATGCGAGAGAGAGACAGTGCGAGAGAGAGAGAGACAGTGCGAGAGAGAGAGAGACAGTGCGAGAGGGAGACAGTGCGGGAGGGAGACAGTGCGGGAGGGAGACAGTGCGAGAGAGAGACAGAGCGAGAGAGAGACAGAGCGAGAGAGAGACAGTGCGAGAGAGTGACAGTGCGAGAGAGTGACAGTGCGAGAGAGTGACAGTGCGAGAGAGTGACAGTGCGAGAGAGTGACAGTGCGAGAGAGTGACAGTGCGAGAGAGTGACAGTGCGAGAGAGTGACAGTGCGAGAGAGTGAAAGTGCGAGAGAGTGACAGTGCGAGAGAGTGACAGTGCGAGAGAGTGACAGTGCGAGAGAGTGACAGTGCGAGAGAGAGACAGTGCGAGAGAGTGACAGTGCGAGAGAGTGACAGTGCGAGAGAGTGACAGTGCGAGAGAGAGTGACAGTGCGAGAGAGAGTGACAGTGCGAGAGAGAGTGACAGTGCGAGAGAGAGACAGTGGAGAGAGAGACAATGAGAGAGAGAAACAATGAGAGAGAGAAACAGTGCGAGGGAGAGACAGTGCGAGAGAGAAAAAATGCGAGAGAGAGAGACAGTGCGAGAGAGAGACAGTGCGAGAGAGAGACAGTGCGAGAGAGTGACAGTGCGAGAGAGTGACAGTGCGAGAGAGTGACAGTGCGAGAGAGTGACAGTGCGAGAGAGACAGTGTGAGAGAGAGACAGTGCGAGAGAGACAGTGCGAGAGAGACAGTGCGAGAGAGAGACAGTGCGAGAGAGAGAGACAGTGCGAGAGAGAAACAGAGCGAGAGAGAGACAGTGCGAGAGAGAGACAGTGCGAGAGAGAGAGACAGTGCGAGAGAGAGAGACAGTGCGAGAGAGAGAAACAGTGCGAGAGAGAGACAGTGCGTGAGAGAGACAGTGCGAGAGAGAGACAGTGCGAGAGAGACAGTGCGAGAGAGACAGTGCGAGAGAGAAACAATGAGAGAGAGACAGTGCGAGAGAGAGAAACAATGCGAGAGAGAGAGACAGTGCGAGAGAGAGACAGTGCGAGAGAGAGACAGTGCGAGAGAGAGACAGTGCGAGAGAGAGACAGTGCGAGAGAGAGAAACAGTGCGAGAGAGAGACAGTGCGAGAGAGAGACAGTGCGAGAGAGAGACAGTGCGAGAGAGAGACAGTGCGAGAGAGAGACAGTGCGAGAGACACAGTGCGAGAGAGAAACAATGAGAGAGAGACAGTGAGAGAGAGAGAGACAATGCGAGAGAGAAACAATGAGAGAGAGACAGAGCGAGAGAGAAACAATGCGAGAGAGAGAGACAGTGCGAGAGAGAGACAGTGCGAGAGAGAGAGACAGTGCGAGAGAGAGAGACAGTGCGAGAGAGAGACAGTGCGAGAGAGTGGCAGTGCGAGAGAGTGACAGTGCGAGAGAGTGACAGTGCGAGAGAGTGACAGTGCGAGAGAGAGACCCTGCGAGAGAGAGACAGTGCGAGAGAGAGACAGTGCGAGAGAGAGAGACAGTGCGTGAGAGAGAGACAGTGCGTGAGAGAGAGACAGTGCGTGAGAGAGAAACAGTGCGAGAGAGAGACAGTGCGTGAGAGAGACAGTGCGAGAGAGAGACAGTGCGAGAGAGACAGTGCGAGAGAGACAGTGCGAGAGAGAAACAATGCGTGAGAGAGACAGTGCGAGAGAGAGAAACAATACAAGAGAGAGAGACAATGCGAGAGAGAGACAGTGCGAGAGAGAGACAGTGCGAGAGAGAGAAACAGTGCGAGAGAGAGAAACAGTGCGAGAGAGAGAGACAGTGCGAGAGAGAGACAGTGCGAGAGAGAGACAGTGCGAGAGAGAGACAGTGCGAGAGAGAGACAGTGCGAGAGAGACAGTGCGAGAGAGAAACAATGAGAGAGAGACAGTGCGAGAGAGAGAAACAATGAGAGAGAGAAACAATGAGAGAGAGAAACAATGAGAGAGAGAAACAATGAGAGAGAGACAGTGCGAGAGAGAAACAATGCGAGAGAGAGACAGAGCGAGAGAGTGACAGTGCGAGAGAGTGACAGTGCGAGAGAGTGACAGTGCGAGAGAGTGACAGTGCGAGAGAGTGACAGTGCGAGAGAGTGACAGTGCGAGAGATTGACAGTGCGAGAGAAACAATGAGAGAGAAACAATGAGAGAGAGACAGTGTGAGAGAGAGACAGTGGAGAGAGAGACAGTGGAGAGAGAGACAGTGCGAGAGAGAGACAGTGCGAGAGAGAGAGACAGTGCGAGAGAGAGACAGTGCGAGAGAGAGAGACAGTGCGAGAGAGAGACAGTGCGAGAGAGAGACAGTGCGAGAGAGTGACAGTGCGAGAGAGAGACAGTGCGAGAGAGAGACAGTGCGAGAGAGAGACAGTGCGAAAGAGAGACAGTGCGAGAGAGAGACAGTGCGAGAGAGAGACAGTGCGAGAGAGAGACAGTGCGAGAGAGACAGTGCGAGAGAGAGAGACAGTGCGAGAGAGAGAGACAGTGTGAGAGAGAGACAATGAGAGAGAGACAGTGCGAGAGAGAAACAATGCGAGAGAGAGACAGTGCGAGAGAGAGACAGTGCGAGAGAGAGACAGTGCGAGAGAGAGAGACAGTGCGAGAGAGAGAAACAGTGCGAGAGAGAGAAACAGTGCGAGAGAGAGAAACAGTGCGAGAGAGAGACAGTGCGAGAGAGACAGTGCGAGAGAGACAGTGCGAGAGAGAAACAATGAGAGAGAGACAGTGCGAGAGAGAAACAATGAGAGAGGGACAGTGCGAGAGAGAGAAACAATGCGAGAGAGAGAGACAGTGCGAGAGAGAGACAGTGGAGAGAGAGACAATGAGAGAGAGACAGTGCGAGAGAGAAACAATGCGAGAGAGAGAAACAGTGCGAGAGAGAGAAACAGTGCGAGAGAGAGACAGTGCGAGAGAGACAGTGCGAGAGAGACAGTGCGAGAGAGAGAGACAGTGCGAGAGAGAGAGACAGTGTGAGAGAGAGACAATGAGAGAGAGACAGTGCGAGAGAGAAACAATGCGAGAGAGAGACAGTGCGAGAGAGAGACAGTGCGAGAGAGAGACAGTGCGAGAGAGAGAGACAGTGCGAGAGAGAGAAACAGTGCGAGAGAGAGAAACAGTGCGAGAGAGAGAAACAGTGCGAGAGAGAGACAGTGCGAGAGAGACAGTGCGAGAGAGAAACAATGAGAGAGAGACAGTGCGAGAGAGAGAAACAATGCGAGAGAGAGAGACAGTGCGAGAGAGAGACAGTGGAGAGAGAGACAATGAGAGAGAGACAGTGCGAGAGAGAGAAACAATGCGAGAGAGAGAGACAGTGCGAGAGAGAGACAGACAGTGCGAGAGAGAGACAGTGCGAGAGAGAGACAGTGCGAGAGAGAGAGACAGTGCGAGAGAGAGACAGTGCGAGAGAGAGACAGTGCGAGAGAGAGACAGTGCGAGAGAGAGAGACAGTGCGAGAGCGAGAGACAGTGCGAGAGAGAGACAGTGCGAGAGAGAGACAGTGCGAGAGAGAGACAATGCGAGAGAGACAGTGCGAGAGAGACAGTGCGAGAGAGACAGTGCGAGACAGAAACAATGAGAGAGATACAGTGCGAGAGAGAGAAACAATGCGAGAGAGAGACAGTGCGAGAGAGAGACAGTGCGAGAGAGAGACAGTGTGAGAGAGACAGTGCGAGAGAGAGAAACAATGCGAGAGAGACAGTGCGAGAGAGAGAAACAGTGCGAGAGAGAGACAGTGCGAGAGAGAGAGACAGTGCGAGAGAGAGACAGTGCGAGAGAGAGACAGTGCGAGAGAGAGACAGTGCGAGAGAGAGACAGTGGAGAGAGAGACAATGAGAGAGAGACAGTGCGAGAGAGAGACAGTGGAGAGAGAGACAATGAGAGAGAGACAGTGCGAGAGAGAAACAATGCGAGAGAGAGACAGTGCGAGAGAGACAGACAGTGCGAGAGAGAGACAGTGCGAGAGAGAGACAGTGCGAGAGAGAGACAGTGCGAGAGAGAGAGACAGTGCGAGAGAGGGAGAAAGTGCGAGAGCGAGGCACAGTGCGAGAGAGAGACAGTGCGAGAGAGAGACAGTGCGAGAGAGAGACAGTGCGAGAGAGAGACAGTGCGAGAGAGACAGTGCGAGAGAGAGAAACAATGCGAGAGAGAGACAGTGCGAGAGAGAGACAGTGCGAGAGAGAGACAGTGGAGAGAGAGACAATGAGAGAGAGACAGTGCGATAGAGAAACAATGCGAGAGAGAGACAGTGCGAGAGAGAGAGACAGTGCGAGAGAGAGACAGTGCGAGAGAGAGACAGTGCGAGAGAGAGACAGTGCGAGAGAGAGACAGTGCGAGAGAGAGACAGTGCGAGAGAGAGACAGTGCGAGAGAGAGACAGTGCGAGAGAGAGACAGTGCGAGAGAGAGACAGTGCGAGAGAGAGACAGTGCGAGAGAGAGAGACAGTGCGAGAGAGAGACAGTGCGAGAGAGAGACAGTGCGAGAGAGAGACAGTGCGAGAGAGACAGTGCGAGTGAGAAACAATGCGAGAGAGAGAGACAGTGCGAGAGAGAGAGACAGTGCGAGAGAAACAATGCGAGAGAGAGACAGTGCGAGAGAGAGAGACAGTGCGAGAGAGAGACAGTGCGAGAGAGAGACAGTGCGAGAGAGAAACAATGCGAGAGAGAGACAATGCGAGAGAGAGAGACAGTGCGAGAGAGAGACAGTGCGAGAGAGAGACAGTGCGAGAGAGAGACAGTGCGAGAGAGAGACAGTGCGAGAGAGAGAAACAGTGCGAGAGAGAGACAGTGCGAGAGAGAGAGACAGTGCGAGAGAGAGACAGTGCGAGAGAGAGACAGTGCGAGAGAGAGAAACAATGCGAGAGAGAGAAACAATGCGAGAGAGAGACAGTGCGAGAGAGAGACAGTGCGAGAGAGAGACAGTGCGAGAGAGAGACAGTGTGAGAGAGAGAAACAATGCGAGAGAGAGACAGTGCGAGAGAGAGAAACAATGCGAGAGAGAGACAGTGCGAGAGAGAGACAGTGCGAGAGAGAGAGACAGTGCGAAAGAGAGAGACAGTGCGAGAGAGAGACAGTGCGAGAGAGAGACAGTGCGAGAGAGAGACAGTGCGCGAGAGAAACAATGCGAGAGAGAAACAATGCGAGAGAGAGGCAGTGCGAGAGAGACAGTGCGAGAGAGAGACAGTGCGAGAGAGAGACAGTGCGAGAGAGACAGTGCGAGAGAGAGACAGTGCGAGAGTGAGACAGTGCGAGAGTGAGACAGTGCGAGAGTGAGACAGTGCGAGAGTGACAGTGCGAGAGAGAGACAGTGCGAGAGAGACAGTGCGAGAGAGACAGTGCGAGAGAAACAATGAGAGAGAGACAGTGTGAGAGAGAGAAACAATGAGAGAGAGAGACAGTGCGAGAGAGAGACAGTGTGAGAGAGAGAAACAATGAGAGAGAGACAGTGCGAGAGAGAGACAGTGTGAGAGAGAGAAACAATGAGAGAGAGAGACAGTGCGAGAGAGAGACAGTGTGAGAGAGAGAAACAATGAGAGAGAGAGACAGTGCGAGAGAGAGACAGTGCGAGAGAGAGACAGTGCGAGAGAGTGACAGTGTGAGAGAGAGAAACAATGAGAGAGAGAGACAGTGCGAGAGAGAGAAACAATGGGAGAGAGAGACAGTGCGAGAGAGAGAAACAATGAGAGAGAGAGACAGTGCGAGAGAGACAGTGCGAGAGACACAGTGCGAGAGAGAAACAATGAGAGAGAGACAGTGCGAGAGAGAGAAACAATGAGAGAGAGAAACAATGAGAGAGAGAAACAATGAGAGAGAGAAACAATGCGAGAGAGAGACAGTGCGAGAGAGAAACAATGCGAGAGAGAGACAGTGCGAGAGAGACAGTGCGAGAGAGAGACAGTGCGAGAGAGACAGTGCGAGAGACACAGTGCGAGAGAGAAACAATGAGAGAGAGACAGTGCGAGAGAGAGACAGTGCGAGAGAGAGAAACAATGAGAGAGAGAAACAATGAGAGAGAGAAACAATGAGAGAGAGAAACAATGAGAGAGAGACAGTGCGAGAGAGAAACAATGCGAGAGAGAGACAGTGCGAGAGAGTGACAGTGCGAGAGAGTGACAGTGCGAGAGAGTGACAGTGCGAGAGAGTGACAGTGCGAGAGAGTGACAGTGCGAGAGAGTGACAGTGCGAGAGAGTGACAGTGCGAGAGAGTGACAGTGCGAGAGAGTGACAGTGCGAGAGAGTGACAGTGCGAGAGAGAGACAATGAGAGAGAAACAATGAGAGAGAGAGACAGTGCGAGAGAGAGACAGTGCGAGAGAGAGACAGTGCGAGAGAGAGACAGTGCGAGAGAGAGACAGTGCGAGAGAGAGAGACAGTGCGAGAGAGAAACAATGCGAGAGAGAGACAGTGCGAGAGAGAGAGACAGTGCGAGAGAGAGACAGTGCGAGAGAGAGACAGTGCGAGAGAGAGAGACAGTGCGAGAGAGAGAGACAGTGCGAGAGAGAGACAGTGGAGAGAGAAACAATGCGAGAGAGAGACAGTGCGAGAGAGAGACAGTGCGAGAGAGAGACAGTGCGAGAGAGAGACAGTGCGAGAGAGAGAGACAGTGCGAGAGAGAGAAACAGTGCGAGAGAGAGACAGTGCGAGAGAGAGAAACAGTGCGAGAGAGAGAGACAGTGCGAGAGAGAGAGACAGTGGAGAGAGAGACAATGAGAGAGAGACAGTGCGAGAGAGAAACAATGCGAGAGAGAGACAGTGCGAGAGAGAGAGACAGTGCGAGAGAGAGACAGTGCGAGAGAGAGACAGTGCGAGAGAGAGAGACAGTGCGAGAGAGAGAGACAGTGCGAGAGAGAGACAGTGGAGAGAGAGACAATGAGAGAGAGACAGTGCGAGAGAGAAACAATGCGAGAGAGAGACAGTGCGAGAGAGAGACAGTGCGAGAGAGAGACAGTGCGAGAGAGAGACAGTGCGAGAGAGAGAGACAGTGCGAGAGAGAGAAACAGTGCGAGAGAGAGACAGTGCGAGAGAGAGAAACAATGCGAGAGAGAGAGACAGTGCGAGAGAGAGAGACAGTGGAGAGAGAGACAATGAGAGAGAGACAGTGCGAGAGAGAAACAATGCGAGAGAGAGACAGTGCGAGAGAGACAGACAGTGCGAGAGAGAGACAGTGCGAGAGAGAGACAGTGCGAGAGAGAGACAGTGCGAGAGAGAGACAGTGCGAGAGAGAGAGACAGTGCGAGAGAGAGAGACAGTGCGAGAGCGAGAGACAGTGCGAGAGAGAGACAGTGCGAGAGAGAGACAGTGCGAGAGAGAGACAGTGCGAGAGAGAGACAGTGCGAGAGAGACAGTGCGAGAGAGACAGTGCGAGACAGAAACAATGAGAGAGATACAGTGCGAGAGAGAGAAACAATGCGAGAGAGAGACAGTGCGAGAGAGAGACAGTGCGAGAGAGAGACAGTGCGAGAGAGAGACAGTGCGAGAGAGAGACAGTGCGAGAGAGAGACAGTGCGAGAGAGAGACAGTGCGAGAGAGAGACAGTGCGAGAGAGAGACAGTGCGAGAGAGAGACAGTGGAGAGAGAGACAATGAGAGAGAGACAGTGCGAGAGAGAGACAGTGGAGAGAGAGACAATGAGAGAGAGACAGTGCGAGAGAGAAACAATGCGAGAGAGAGACAGTGCGAGAGAGACAGACAGTGCGAGAGAGAGACAGAGCGAGAGAGAGACAGTGCGAGAGAGAGACAGTGCGAGAGAGAGAGACAGTGCGAGAGAGGGAGAAAGTGCGAGAGCGAGGCACAGTGCGAGAGAGAGACAGTGCGAGAGAGAGAGACAGTGCGAGAGAGACAGTGCGAGAGAGAGAAACAATGCGAGAGAGAGACAGTGCGAGAGAGAGACAGTGCGAGAGAGAGACAGTGGAGAGAGAGACAATGAGAGAGAGACAGTGCGATAGAGAAACAATGCGAGAGAGAGACAGTGCGAGAGAGAGAGACAGTGCGAGAGAGAGACAGTGCGAGAGAGAGACAGTGCGAGAGAGAGACAGTGCGAGAGAGAGACAGTGCGAGAGAGAGACAGTGCGAGAGAGAGACAGTGCGAGAGAGAGACAGTGCGAGAGAGAGACAGTGCGAGAGAGAGACAGTGCGAGAGAGAGACAGTGCGAGAGAGAGACAGTGCGAGTGAGAAACAATGCGAGAGAGAGACAGTGCGAGAGAGAGAGACAGTGCGAGAGAGAAACAGTGCGAGAGAGAGACAGTGCGAGAGAGAGAGACAGTGCGAGAGAGAGACAGTGCGAGAGAGAGACAGTGCGAGAGAGAGACAGTGCGAGAGAGAAACAATGCGAGAGAGAGACAATGCGAGAGAGAGAGACAGTGCGAGAGAGAGACAGTGCGAGAGAGAGACAGTGCGAGGGAGAGACAGTGCGAGAGAGAGAAACAGTGCGAGAGAGAGACAGTGCGAGAGAGAGAGACAGTGCGAGAGAGAGACAGTGTGAGAGAGAGACAGTGCGAGAGAGAGAAACAATGCGAGAGAGAGAAACAATGCGAGAGAGAGACAGTGCGAGAGAGAGAAACAATGCGAGAGAGAGACAGTGCTAGAGAGAGACAGTGTGAGAGAGAGAAACAATGCGAGAGAGAGACAGTGCGAGAGAGAGAAACAATGCGAGAGAGAGACAGTGCGAGAGAGAGAAACAGTGCGAGAGAGAGACAGTGCGAGAGAGAGAGACAGTGCGAGAGAGAGAGACAGTGCGAGAGAGAGACAGTGCGAGAGAGAGACAGTGCGAGAGAGAGACAGTGTGAGAGAGAGACAGTGCGCGAGAGAAACAATGCGAGAGAGAAACAATGCGAGAGAGAGGCAGTGCGAGAGAGACAGTGCGAGAGAGAGACAGTGCGAGAGAGACAGTGCGAGAGAGAGACAGTGCGAGAGTGAGACAGTGCGAGAGTGAGACAGTGCGAGAGTGACAGTGCGAGAGAGAGACAGTGCGAGAGAGACAGTGCGAGAGAGACAGTGCGAGAGAAACAATGAGAGAGAGACAGTGTGAGAGAGAGAAACAATGAGAGAGAGAGACAGTGCGAGAGAGAGACAGTGTGAGAGAGAGAAACAATGAGAGAGAGACAGTGCGAGAGAGAGACAGTGTGAGAGAGAGAAACAATGAGAGAGAGAGACAGTGCGAGAGAGAGACAGTGTGAGAGAGAGAAACAATGAGAGAGAGAGACAGTGCGAGAGAGAGACAGTGCGAGAGAGAGACAGTGCGAGAGAGTGACAGTGCGAGAGAGTGACAGTGTGAGAGAGAGAAACAATGAGAGAGAGAGACAGTGCGAGAGAGAGAAACAATGGGAGAGAGAGACAGTGCGAGAGAGAGAAACAATGAGAGAGAGAGACAGTGCGAGAGAGACAGTGCGAGAGACACAGTGCGAGAGAGAAACAATGAGAGAGAGAAACAATGAGAGAGAGAAACAATGAGAGAGAGAAACAATGCGAGAGAGAGACAGTGCGAGAGAGAAACAATGCGAGAGAGAGACAGTGCGAGAGAGAGACAGTGCGAGAGAGACAGTGCGAGAGAGAGACAGTGCGAGAGAGACAGTGCGAGAGACACAGTGCGAGAGAGAAACAATGAGAGAGAGACAGTGCGAGAGAGAGACAGTGCGAGAGAGAGAAACAATGAGAGAGAGAAACAATGAGAGAGAGAAACAATGAGAGAGAGAAACAATGAGAGAGAGACAGTGCGAGAGAGAAACAATGCGAGAGAGAGACAGTGCGAGAGAGTGACAGTGCGAGAGAGTGACAGTGCGAGAGAGTGACAGTGCGAGAGAGTGACAGTGCGAGAGAGTGACAGTGCGAGAGAGTGACAGTGCGAGAGAGTGACAGTGCGAGAGAGTGACAGTGCGAGAGAGTGACAGTGCGAGAGAGAGACAATGAGAGAGAAACAATGAGAGAGAAACAATGAGAGAGAGAAACAATGAGAGAGAGACAGTGTGAGAGAGAGACAGTGGAGAGAGAGACAGTGCGAGAGAGAGACAGTGCGAGAGAGAGAGACAGTGCGAGAGAGAGACAGTGCGAGAGAGAGAGACAGTGCGAGAGAGAGACAGTGCGAGAGAGTGACAGTGCGAGAGAGTGACAGTGCGAGAGAGTGACAGTGCGAGAGAGTGACAGTGCGAGAGAGTGACAGTGCGAGAGAGAGACAGTGCGAGAGAGAGACAGTGCGAGAGAGAGACAGTGCGAGAGAGAGACAGTGCGAGAGAGAGACAGTGCGAGAGAGAGAGACAGTGCGAGAGAGAAACAATGCGAGAGAGAGACAGTGCGAGAGAGAGAGACAGTGCGAGAGAGAGACAGTGCGAGAGAGAGACAATGAGAGAGAGACAGTGCGAGAGAGAAACAATGCGAGAGAGAGACAGTGCGAGAGAGAGACAGTGCGAGAGAGAGACAGTGCGAGATAGAGAGACAGTGCGATAGAGAGAAACAGTGCGAGAGAGAGACAGTGCGAGAGAGAGAAACAATGCGAGAGAGAGAGACAGTGCGAGAGAGAGAGACAGTGGAGAGAGAGACAATGAGAGAGAGACAGTGCGAGAGAGAAACAATGCGAGAGAGAGACAGTGCGAGAGAGACAGACAGTGCGAGAGAGAGACAGTGCGAGACAGAAACAATGAGAGAGATACAGTGCGAGAGAGAGAAACAATGCGAGAGAGAGACAGTGCGAGAGAGAGACAGTGCGAGAGAGAGACAGTGCGAGAGAGAGACAGTGCGAGAGAGAGACAGTGCGAGAGAGAGACAGTGCGAGAGAGAGACAGTGCGAGAGAGAGACAGTGCGAGAGAGACAATGCGAGAGAGAGAGACAGTGCGAGAGAGAGACAGTGGAGAGAGAGACAATGAGAGAGAGACAGTGCGAGAGAGAAACAATGCGAGAGAGAGACAGTGCGAGAGAGACAGACAGTGCGAGAGAGAGAGACAGTGCGAGAGAGAGAGAGACAGTGCGAGAGCGAGGCACAGTGCGAGAGAGAGACAGTGCGAGAGAGAGACAGTGCGAGAGAGACAGTGCGAGAGAGACAGTGCGAGACAGAAACAATGAGAGAGATACAGTGCGAGAGAGAGAAACAATGCGAGAGAGAGACAGTGCGAGAGAGAGACAGTGCGAGAGAGAGACAGTGCGAGAGAGAGACAGTGGGAGAGAGAGACAGTGCGAGAGAGAGACAGTGCGAGAGAGAGAGACAGTGCGAGAGAGAGACAGTGCGAGGGAGAGACAGTGCGAGAGAGAGACAGTGCGAGAGAGACAGTGCGAGAGAAACAATGCGAGAGAGAGACAGTGCGAGAGAGAGAGACAGTGCGAGAGAGAGACAGTGCGAGAGAGAGACAGTGCGAGAGAGAGACAGTGCGAGAGAGAGACAGTGCGAGAGAGAAACAATGCGAGAGAGAGACAGTGCGAGAGAGAGAGACAGTGCGAGACAGAAACAATGCGAGAGAGAGACAGTGCGAGAGAGAGAGACAATGCGAGAGAGAGACAGTGCGAGAGAGAGACAGTGCGAGAGAGAGACAGTGCGAGAGAGAGACAGTGCGAGGGAGAGACAGTGCGAGAGAGAGAAACAGTGCGAGAGAGAGACAGTGCGAGAGAGAGAGACAGTGCGAGAGAGAGACAGTGCGAGAGAGAGACAGTGCGAGAGAGAGACAGTGCGAGAGAGAGACAGTGCGAGAGAGAAACAATGCGAGAGAGAGACAGTGCGAGAGAGAGAGACAGTGCGAGAGAGAGACAGTGCGAGGGAGAGACAGTGCGAGGGAGAGACAGTGCGAGAGAGAGACAATGCGAGAGAGAGACAGTGCGAGAGAGAGAGACAGTGCGAGAGAGAGACAGTGCGAGAGAGAGACAGTGCGAGAGAGACAGTGCGAGTGAGAAACAATGAGAGAGAGACAGTGCGAGAGAGAAACAATGCGAGAGAGAGAGACAGTGCGAGAGAGAGACATTGCGAGAGAGTGACAGTGCGAGAGAGTGACAGTGCGAGAGAGAGACAGTGCGAGAGAGAGACAGTGCGAGAGAGAGAGACAGTGCGAGAGAGAGAGACAGTGCGAGAGAGAAACAATGCGAGAGATAGACAGTGCGAGAGAGAGAGACAGTGCGAGAGAGAAACAATGCGAGAGAGAGACAGTGCGAGAGAGAGACAATGCGAGAGAGAGACAGTGCGAGAGAGAGAAACAATGCGAGAGAGAGACAGTGCGAGAGAGAGAGACAGTGTGAGAGAGAGAGACAGTGCGAGAGAGAGACAGTGCGAGAGAGAGACAGTGCGAGGGAGAGACAGTGCGAGGGAGAGGCAGTGCGAGGGAGAGACAGTGTGAGAGAGAAACAATGAGAGAGAGAGAGACAGTGCGAGAGAGAGACAATGAGAGAGAGAAACAATGAGAGAGAGACAGTGCGAGAGAGAGACAATGCGAGAGAGTGACAGTGCGAGAGAGTGACAGTGCGAGAGGGTGACAGTGCGAGAGGGTGACAGTGCGAGAGGGTGACAGTGCGAGAGGGTGACAGTGCGAGAGGGTGACAGTGCGAGAGGGTGACAGTGCGAGAGGGTGACAGTGCGAGAGGGTGACAGTGCGAGAGGGTGAAAGTGCGAGAGAGTGACAGTGCGAGAGAGTGACAGTGCGAGAGAGAGACAGTGCGAGAGAGAGAGACAGTGCGAGAGAGAAACAATGCGAGAGAGAGACAGTGCGAGAGAGAGAGACAGTGCGAGAGAGAGACAGTGCGAGAGAGAGACAGTGCGAGAGAGAAACAATGCGAGAGAGAGACAGTGCGAGAGAGAGAGACAGTGCGAGAGAGAAACAATGCGAGAGAGAGACAGTGCGAGAGAGAGAGACAATGCGAGAGAGAGACAGTGCGAGAGAGAGACAGTGCGAGAGAGAGACAGTGCGAGAGAGAGACAGTGCGAGAGAGAGAAACAGTGCGAGAGAGAGACAGTGCGAGAGAGAGAGACAGTGCGAGAGAGAGACAGTGCGAGAGAGAGACAGTGCGAGAGAGAAACAATGCGAGAGAGAGACAGTGCGAGAGAGAGACAGTGCGAGAGAGAGAGACAGTGCGAGGGAGAGACAGTGCGAGGGAGAGACAGTGCGAGAGAGAGACAGTGCGAGAGAGAGAAACAGTGCGAGAGAGAAACAGTGCGAGAGAGAGAGACAATGCGAGAGAGAGACAGTGCGAGATAGAGACAGTGCGAGGGAGAGACAGTGCGAGAGAGAGACAGTGTGAGAGAGAGAAACAGTGCGAGAGAGAGACAGTGCGAGAGAGAGAGACAGTGTGAGTGAGAGACAGTGTGAGAGAGAGAAACAATGCGAGAGAGAGACAGTGCGAGAGAGAGACAGTGCGAGAGAGAGAAACAATGCGAGAGAGAGACAGTGCGAGAGAGAGAAACAATGCGAGAGAGAGACAGTGCGAGAGAGAGACAGTGCGAGAGAGAGAGACAGTGCGAGAGAGAAACAATGCGAGAGAGAGACAGTGCGAGAGAGAGACAGTGCGAGAGAGAGACAGTGTGAGATAGAGACAGTGCGAGAGAGAAACAATGCGAGAGAGAAACAATGCGAGAGAGAGGCAGTGCGAGAGAGACAGTGCGAGAGAGAGACAGTGCGAGAGAGACAGTGCAAGAGAGAGACAGTGCGAGAGTGAGACAGTGCGAGAGTGAGACAGTGCGAGAGAGACAGTGCGAGAGAGACAGTGCGAGAGAAACAATGAGAGAGAGACAGTGTGAGAGAGAGAAACAATGAGAGAGAGAGACAGTGCGAGAGAGAGACAGTGTGAGAGAGAGACAGTGCGAGAGAGAGACAGTGCGAGAGAGAGACAGTGCGAGGGAGAGACAGTGCGAGGGACAGGCAGTGCGAGGGAGAGACAGTGTGAGAGAGAAACAATGAGAGAGAGAAACAATGAGAGAGAGACAGTGCGAGAGAGAGAAACAATGAGAGAGAGAGAGACAGTGCGAGAGAGAGACAATGAGAGAGAGAAACAATGAGAGAGAGACAGTGCGAGAGAGAAACAATGCGAGAGAGAGACAGTGCGAGAGAGTGACAGTGCGAGAGAGTGACAGTGCGAGAGAGTGACAGTGCGAGAGAGAGACAGTGTGAGAGAGAGACAGTGCGAGAGAGAGAGACAGTGCGAGAGAGAGACAGTGCGAGAGAGAAACAGTGCGAGAGAGAGACAGTGCGAGAGAGAGAGACAGTGCGAGAGAGAAACAATGCGAGAGAGAGACAGTGCGAGAGAGAGAGACAGTGCGAGAGAGAGACAGTGCGAGAGAGAGACAGTGCGAGAGAGAGACAGTGCGAGAGAGAAACAATGCGAGAGAGAAACAATGCGAGAGAGAGACAGTGCGAGAGAGAGAGACAGTGCGAGAGAGAAACAATGCGAGAGAGAGACAGTGCGAGAGAGAGAGACAATGCGAGAGAGAGACAGTGCGAGAGAGAGACAGTGCGAGAGAGAGACAGTGCGAGAGAGAGACAGTGCGAGAGAGAGACAGTGCGAGGGAGAGACAGTGCGAGGGAGAGACAGTGCGAGGGAGAGACAGTGCGAGAGAGAGACAGTGTGAGAGAGAGAAACAGTGCGAGAGAGAGACAGTGCGAGAGAGAGAGACAGTGCGAGAGAGAGACAGTGTGAGTGAGAGATAGTGTGAGAGAGAGAAACAATGCGAGAGAGAGAAACAATGCGAGAGAGAGACAGTGCGAGAGAGAGACAGTGCGAGAGAGAGACAGTGCGAGAGAGAGACAGTGCGAGAGAGAGAGACAGTGCGAGAGAGAGACAGTGTGAGTGAGAGATAGTGTGAGAGAGAGAAACAATGCGAGAGAGAGAAACAATGCGAGAGAGAGAAAGTGCGAGAGAGAGACAGTGCGAGAGAGAGACAGTGCGAGAGAGAGACAGTGTGAGAGAGAGAAACAATGCGAGAGAGAAACAATGCGAGAGAGAGACAGTGCGAGAGAGAGACAGTGCGAGAGAGAGACAGTGCGAGAGAGAGACAGTGCGAGAGAGAGACAGTGCGAGAGAGAGACAGTGCGAGAGAGAGACAGTGCGAGAGAGAAACAATGCGAGAGAGAAACAATGCGAGAGAGAGGCAGTGCGAGAGAGACAGTGCGAGAGAGAGACAGTGCGAGAGAGACAGTGCGAGAGAGAGACAGTGCGAGAGTGAGACAGTGCGAGAGTGACAGTGCGAGAGAGAGACAGTGCGAGAGAGACAGTGCGAGAGAAACAATGAGAGAGAGACAGTGTGAGAGAGAGAAACAATGAGAGAGAGAGACAGTGCGAGAGAGAGACAGTGTGAGAGAGAGACAGTGCGAGAGAGAGACAGTGCGAGAGAAACAATGAGAGAGAGAGAGACAGTGTGAGAGAGAGACAGTGTGAGAGAGAGAAACAATGAGAGAGAGAGACAGTGCGAGAGAGAGACAGTGTGAGAGAGAGACAGTGCGAGAGAGAGACAGTGCGAGAGAAACAATGAGAGAGAGAGACAGTGTGAGAGAGAGAAACAATGAGAGAGAGAGAGACAGTGCGAGAGAGAAACAATGCGAGAGAGAGACAGTGCGAGAGAGAGAGACAGTGCGAGAGAGAGACAGTGCGAGAGAGAGACAGTGTGAGAGAGAGACAGTGCGAGAGAGAGAGACAGTGCGAGAGAGAGAGACAGTGCGAGAGAGAGACAGTGCGAGAGAGAAACAGTGCGAGAGAGAGACAGTGCGAGAGAGAGAGACAGTGCGAGAGAGAAACAATGCGAGAGAGAGACAGTGCGAGAGAGAGAGACAGTGCGAGAGAGAGACAGTGCGAGAGAGAGACAGTGCGAGAGAGAGACAGTGCGAGAGAGAAACAATGCGAGAGAGACAGTGCGAGAGAGAAACAATGCGAGAGAGAGAGACAGTGCGAGAGAGAGACATTGCGAGAGAGTGACAGTGCGAGAGAGTGACAGTGCGAGAGAGAGACAGTGCGAGAGAGAGACAGTGCGAGAGAGAGAGACAGTGCGAGAGAGAGAGACAGTGCGAGAGAGAAACAATGCGAGAGATAGACAGTGCGAGAGAGAGAGACAGTGCGAGAGAGAAACAATGCGAGAGAGAGACAGTGCGAGAGAGAGACAATGCGAGAGAGAGACAGTGCGAGAGAGAGAAACAATGCGAGAGAGAGACAGTGCGAGAGAGAGAGACAGTGTGAGAGAGAGAGACAGTGCGAGAGAGAGACAGTGCGAGAGAGAGACAGTGCGAGGGAGAGACAGTGCGAGGGAGAGGCAGTGCGAGGGAGAGACAGTGTGAGAGAGAAACAATGAGAGAGAGAGAGACAGTGCGAGAGAGAGACAATGAGAGAGAGAAACAATGAGAGAGAGACAGTGCGAGAGAGAGACAATGCGAGAGAGTGACAGTGCGAGAGAGTGACAGTGCGAGAGGGTGACAGTGCGAGAGGGTGACAGTGCGAGAGGGTGACAGTGCGAGAGGGTGACAGTGCGAGAGGGTGACAGTGCGAGAGGGTGACAGTGCGAGAGGGTGACAGTGCGAGAGGGTGACAGTGCGAGAGGGTGAAAGTGCGAGAGAGTGACAGTGCGAGAGAGTGACAGTGCGAGAGAGAGACAGTGCGAGAGAGAGAGACAGTGCGAGAGAGAAACAATGCGAGAGAGAGACAGTGCGAGAGAGAGAGACAGTGCGAGAGAGAGACAGTGCGAGAGAGAGACAGTGCGAGAGAGAAACAATGCGAGAGAGAGACAGTGCGAGAGAGAGAGACAGTGCGAGAGAGAAACAATGCGAGAGAGAGACAGTGCGAGAGAGAGAGACAATGCGAGAGAGAGACAGTGCGAGAGAGAGACAGTGCGAGAGAGAGACAGTGCGAGAGAGAGACAGTGCGAGAGAGAGAAACAGTGCGAGAGAGAGACAGTGCGAGAGAGAGAGACAGTGCGAGAGAGAGACAGTGCGAGAGAGAGACAGTGCGAGAGAGAAACAATGCGAGAGAGAGACAGTGCGAGAGAGAGACAGTGCGAGAGAGAGAGACAGTGCGAGGGAGAGACAGTGCGAGGGAGAGACAGTGCGAGAGAGAGACAGTGCGAGAGAGAGAAACAGTGCGAGAGAGAAACAGTGCGAGAGAGAGAGACAATGCGAGAGAGAGACAGTGCGAGATAGAGACAGTGCGAGGGAGAGACAGTGCGAGAGAGAGACAGTGTGAGAGAGAGAAACAGTGCGAGAGAGAGACAGTGCGAGAGAGAGAGACAGTGTGAGTGAGAGACAGTGTGAGAGAGAGAAACAATGCGAGAGAGAGACAGTGCGAGAGAGAGACAGTGCGAGAGAGAGAAACAATGCGAGAGAGAGACAGTGCGAGAGAGAGAAACAATGCGAGAGAGAGACAGTGCGAGAGAGAGACAGTGCGAGAGAGAGAGACAGTGCGAGAGAGAAACAATGCGAGAGAGAGACAGTGCGAGAGAGAGACAGTGCGAGAGAGAGACAGTGTGAGATAGAGACAGTGCGAGAGAGAAACAATGCGAGAGAGAAACAATGCGAGAGAGAGGCAGTGCGAGAGAGACAGTGCGAGAGAGAGACAGTGCGAGAGAGACAGTGCAAGAGAGAGACAGTGCGAGAGTGAGACAGTGCGAGAGTGAGACAGTGCGAGAGAGACAGTGCGAGAGAGACAGTGCGAGAGAAACAATGAGAGAGAGACAGTGTGAGAGAGAGAAACAATGAGAGAGAGAGACAGTGCGAGAGAGAGACAGTGTGAGAGAGAGACAGTGCGAGAGAGAGACAGTGCGAGAGAGAGACAGTGCGAGGGAGAGACAGTGCGAGGGACAGGCAGTGCGAGGGAGAGACAGTGTGAGAGAGAAACAATGAGAGAGAGAAACAATGAGAGAGAGACAGTGCGAGAGAGAGAAACAATGAGAGAGAGAGAGACAGTGCGAGAGAGAGACAATGAGAGAGAGAAACAATGAGAGAGAGACAGTGCGAGAGAGAAACAATGCGAGAGAGAGACAGTGCGAGAGAGTGACAGTGCGAGAGAGTGACAGTGCGAGAGAGTGACAGTGCGAGAGAGAGACAGTGTGAGAGAGAGACAGTGCGAGAGAGAGAGACAGTGCGAGAGAGAGACAGTGCGAGAGAGAAACAGTGCGAGAGAGAGACAGTGCGAGAGAGAGAGACAGTGCGAGAGAGAAACAATGCGAGAGAGAGACAGTGCGAGAGAGAGAGACAGTGCGAGAGAGAGACAGTGCGAGAGAGAGACAGTGCGAGAGAGAGACAGTGCGAGAGAGAAACAATGCGAGAGAGAAACAATGCGAGAGAGAGACAGTGCGAGAGAGAGAGACAGTGCGAGAGAGAAACAATGCGAGAGAGAGACAGTGCGAGAGAGAGAGACAATGCGAGAGAGAGACAGTGCGAGAGAGAGACAGTGCGAGAGAGAGACAGTGCGAGAGAGAGACAGTGCGAGAGAGAGACAGTGCGAGGGAGAGACAGTGCGAGGGAGAGACAGTGCGAGGGAGAGACAGTGCGAGAGAGAGACAGTGTGAGAGAGAGAAACAGTGCGAGAGAGAGACAGTGCGAGAGAGAGAGACAGTGCGAGAGAGAGACAGTGTGAGTGAGAGATAGTGTGAGAGAGAGAAACAATGCGAGAGAGAGAAACAATGCGAGAGAGAGACAGTGCGAGAGAGAGACAGTGCGAGAGAGAGACAGTGCGAGAGAGAGACAGTGCGAGAGAGAGAGACAGTGCGAGAGAGAGACAGTGTGAGTGAGAGATAGTGTGAGAGAGAGAAACAATGCGAGAGAGAGAAACAATGCGAGAGAGAGAAAGTGCGAGAGAGAGACAGTGCGAGAGAGAGACAGTGCGAGAGAGAGACAGTGTGAGAGAGAGAAACAATGCGAGAGAGAAACAATGCGAGAGAGAGACAGTGCGAGAGAGAGACAGTGCGAGAGAGAGACAGTGCGAGAGAGAGACAGTGCGAGAGAGAGACAGTGCGAGAGAGAGACAGTGCGAGAGAGAGACAGTGCGAGAGAGAAACAATGCGAGAGAGAAACAATGCGAGAGAGAGGCAGTGCGAGAGAGACAGTGCGAGAGAGAGACAGTGCGAGAGAGACAGTGCGAGAGAGAGACAGTGCGAGAGTGAGACAGTGCGAGAGTGACAGTGCGAGAGAGAGACAGTGCGAGAGAGACAGTGCGAGAGAAACAATGAGAGAGAGACAGTGTGAGAGAGAGAAACAATGAGAGAGAGAGACAGTGCGAGAGAGAGACAGTGTGAGAGAGAGACAGTGCGAGAGAGAGACAGTGCGAGAGAAACAATGAGAGAGAGAGAGACAGTGTGAGAGAGAGACAGTGTGAGAGAGAGAAACAATGAGAGAGAGAGACAGTGCGAGAGAGAGACAGTGTGAGAGAGAGACAGTGCGAGAGAGAGACAGTGCGAGAGAAACAATGAGAGAGAGAGACAGTGTGAGAGAGAGAAACAATGAGAGAGAGAGAGACAGTGCGAGAGAGAAACAATGCGAGAGAGAGACAGTGCGAGAGAGAGAGACAGTGCGAGAGAGAGACAGTGCGAGAGAGAGACAGTGTGAGAGAGAGACAGTGCGAGAGAGAGAGACAGTGCGAGAGAGAGAGACAGTGCGAGAGAGAGACAGTGCGAGAGAGAAACAGTGCGAGAGAGAGACAGTGCGAGAGAGAGAGACAGTGCGAGAGAGAAACAATGCGAGAGAGAGACAGTGCGAGAGAGAGAGACAGTGCGAGAGAGAGACAGTGCGAGAGAGAGACAGTGCGAGAGAGAGACAGTGCGAGAGAGAAACAATGCGAGAGAGAGACAGTGCGAGAGAGAAACAATGCGAGAGAGAGACAGTGCGAGAGAGAGAGACAGTGCGAGAGAGAAACAATGCGAGAGAGAGACAGTGCGAGAGAGAGAGACAATGCGAGAGAGAGACAGTGCGAGAGAGAGACAGTGCGAGAGAGAGACAGTGCGAGAGAGAGACAGTGCGAGAGAGAGACAGTGCGAGGGAGAGACAGTGCGAGGGAGAGACAGTGCGAGGGAGAGACAGTGCGAGAGAGAGACAGTGTGAGAGAGAGAAACAGTGCGAGAGAGAGACAGTGCGAGAGAGAGAGACAGTGCGAGAGAGAGACAGTGTGAGTGAGAGATAGTGTGAGAGAGAGAAACAATGCGAGAGAGAGAAACAATGCGAGAGAGAGACAGTGCGAGAGAGAGACAGTGCGAGAGAGAGACAGTGCGAGAGAGAGACAGTGTGAGAGAGAGAAACAATGCGAGAGAGAAACAATGCGAGAGAGAGACAGTGCGAGAGAGAGACAGTGCGAGAGAGAGACAGTGCGAGAGAGAGACAGTGCGAGAGAGAGACAGTGCGAGAGAGAGACAGTGCGAGAGAGAAACAATGCGAGAGAGAAACAATGCGAGAGAGAGGCAGTGCGAGAGAGACAGTGCGAGAGAGAGACAGTGCGAGAGAGAGACAGTGCGAGAGAGACAGTGCGAGAGAGAGACAGTGCGAGAGTGAGACAGTGCGAGAGTGACAGTGCGAGAGAGAGACAGTGCGAGAGAGACAGTGCGAGAGAAACAATGAGAGAGAGACAGTGTGAGAGAGAGAAACAATGAGAGAGAGAGACAGTGCGAGAGAGAGACAGTGTGAGAGAGAGACAGTGCGAGAGAGAGACAGTGCGAGAGAAACAATGAGAGAGAGAGAGACAGTGTGAGAGAGAGACAGTGTGAGAGAGAGAAACAATGAGAGAGAGAGACAGTGCGAGAGAGAGACAGTGTGAGAGAGAGACAGTGCGAGAGAGAGACAGTGCGAGAGAAACAATGAGAGAGAGAGACAGTGTGAGAGAGAGAAACAATGAGAGAGAGAGACAGTGCGAGAGAGAGAAACAATGAGAGAGAGAGACAGTGCGAGAGAGAGACAGTGTGAGAGAGAGACAGTGCGAGAGAGAGACAGTGCGAGAGAAACAATGAGAGAGAGAGACAGTGTGAGAGAGAGAAACAATGAGAGAGAGAGACAGTGCGAGAGAGAGAAACAATGAGAGAGAGAGACAGTGCGAGAGAGAGAAACAATGAGAGAGAGAGACAGTGCGAGAGAGAGAATGCAAGGGAGTGAGACAATGTGAGAATTGTAAACAATGTGAGAATTGTAAACAATTTTACAACACCAAGTTATAGTCCAACAATTTTTATTTGAAATCTACAAGCTTTCGGAGGCCCTTCCTCTCTCGCGCGAGGCCAGACAGGAAGTGTCAGCCCAACAGAGTGGCAGCCCGGGTCGGCCTGGTCCCGGTCCCGGTGAGAGTGAGAGGGACAGTGCGAGAGAGTGAGAGGGACTCTGCGAGAGAGTGAGAGGGACGGTGCGAGAGAGTGAGAGGGACGGTGCGAGAGAGTGAGAGGGACGGTGCGAGAGAGTGAGAGGGACGGTGCGAGAGAGTGAGAGGGACGGTGCGAGAGAGTGAGAGGGACGGTGCGAGAGAGTGAGAGGGACGGTGCGAGAGAGTGAGAGGGACGGTGCGAGAGAGTGAGAGGGACGGTGCGAGAGAGTGAGAGGGACGGTGCGAGAGAGTGAGAGGGACGGTGCGAGAGAGTGAGAGGGACGGTGTGTGAGAGTGAGAGGGACGGTGCGAGAGAGTGAGAGGGACGGTGCGAGAGAGTGAGAGGGACGGTGCGAGAGAGTGAGAGGGACGGTGTGTGAGAGTGAGAGGGACGGTGCGAGAGAGTGAGAGGGACGGTGCGAGAGAGTGAGAGGGACGGTGCGAGAGCGAGAGAGAGAGACAGTGCAAGATGGAGAGAATGTGAGAGTGACAGAGAGACAGTTCGACAGAGGGAGAGACAGAGAGAAAGTGCAAGAGATTGAGAAAGACTCAGCGCAAGAGAGCGAGAGAGGGACCTGATAAAAGCAGGTCAATCGAATCGCCATGGCTACGGATTACCTGTATATCCCTCACGGCTTGATCTTTCAGTTAAGGCCGTGCTACATTCTGTAAAGAACTAAATCAATTTAATATGTTCGTAGGACAGGCATTATCAAGAACCACAAATGCCCTTTAACCCTGCAAAGACCACACCGTCCTTTGCAGCTGAGAATGGGCAGCGAGTGTTTTGACGATACAGAGTGTTTCTCGCACGAGGAGTGTGACAATGAGTGTTGGGATGCTACAGGTCAAGAGTTCAATGACTGATCAAATCATGCACCATCCACCGCGATTTCATACAAAGCAGCACAGAGGGAAACAGATGGACACAGATCTTCAAACCCAAGCACCATTTTACAGGGTGAAACTGGCCAGGGGCTGCTTTAGGTGGTCACAAGACTTCCATTTATTCTGCATTCTTTTTGTGCACATCAAGGTGAGGAATTTTAGTGCTGCAGAACTAGAAAACATTCTCTCAGGTACCCAGTGTTGGCATCAAACACTCCCAGGGCAGGTACAGCATGGGTTAGATACAGAGTAAAGCTCCCTCTACACTGTCCCATCAAACACTCCCAGGGCAGGTACAACACGGGTTAGATACAGAGTAAAGCTCCCTCTACACTGTCCTATCAAACACTCCCAGGGCAGGTACAGCACGGGTTAGATACAGAGTAAAGCTCCCTCTACACTGTCCCATCAAACACTCCCAGGGCAGGTACAACACGGGTTAGATACAGAGTAAAGCTCCCTCTACACTGTCCCATCAAACACTCCCAGGGCAGGTACAGCACGGGTTAGATACAGAGTAAAGCTCCCTCTACACTGTCCCATCAAACACTCCCAGGGCAGGTACAGCACGGGTTAGATACAGAGTAAAGCTCCCTCTACACTGTCCCATCAAACACTCCCAGGGCAGGTACAACACGGGTTAGATACAGAGTAAAGCTCCCTCTACACTGTCCCATCAAACACTCCCAGGGCAGGTACAACACGGGTTAGATACAGAGTAAAGCTCCCTCTACACTGTCCCATCAAACACTCCCAGGGCAGGTACAGCGCGGGTTAGATACAGAGTAAAGCTCCCTCTGCACTGTCCCATCAAACACTCCCAGGGCAGGTACAGCACGGGTTAGATACAGAGTAAAGCTCCCTCTACACTGTCCCATCAAACACTCCCAGGGCAGGTACAGCACGGGTTAGATACAGAGTAAAGCTCCCTCTGCACTGTCCCATCAAACACTTGATATGATCTACCTGCCCCAGGTCGAGTGCTGGAAGTGCACAGTGTTCCATTCCCCGCACTAACATCCCTCACCCTGAGTAATATAAAATTCACAGAGAAAGTTAAGCCAAATGAGAAAGGTTTGGTTGCAGTTCTGGAAATCCAATATGCAGAGAAATAAGATACAGAGAAAGTTTAATGTTCAAACACACATTACAATGTGTAATGTTTTAAAGATTGCCTATTACCCTCCCCAGAACACAAACACTGACAAATATTCTCTCGGTCTCAGGCAGGCATGGTTTGAGTTTTGTTTTTTTTCTACCTTGTAAGCAACTTTCGAAGGACATTTCTTCCCCAGACCCAGCGGTGGAGACATGAGAGTCAGCATTTGATACATGTCAGTATAATGGATTCGGCCGCTTTGCATGGAGGGAGGGGGATGGTAAGCATTTCCGGGAGAAACAGAACAGGAAAGAGTTAATCACATCTATCTCAATCAGCAGAACAGTCCTTGTTCATGGAATCATAGAATCATACAGCACAGGAGGAGGCCATTCGGCCCATCCTGCCTGTGCCGGCTCTTTGAAAGAGCTATCCAATTAGTCCCACTCCCCTGCTCTTTCCCCGTAGCTCTGCAAATTTTTCCACTTCAAATGTTTATCCAATTGCACTGCGTAAAAAATATTCTCCTCATTTCTCCCCTGGATCTTTTGCCAATTATCTTTGAGCTGTTTGCTTTTCTTTCTATGCAAAGTTCAGCTGCTGCATAGATGTGGTGGGAATGTGATCGGACTGGGTCAAGTCCCAAGGGATGATGGGAATGCTGGTTAAGTTCCCACCAGGTGAACTGTCGCCAGCACAGCAAGCATCAGAGGAAGGGAGGTGGGGAGGGAGGGGGGGGGGGGAGGGAGGGGGGGAGGAGGACATGCATCTGGACTATGTATTTCGCACTTACTAAAGAAACAGGTTCTCTTATTTCCCTTCTGGAGCTGTTCAAACCATCTCTTTACACCGCCCGACTCCTCCAATTTAATATCTCAGTCTTGTCCAAATGTTACAATATCATCATTTCCATCCATCACTCAGTTCTCAACTCGTACACGGAGAGTGAAGGTCTCTGTGTGGAACAGGTTCCTGACCTGCTGGAGTTGCTAGTGATGTGTTGAGCTGTACTGCTCCTTGGAAACTCTACACCATGGCCTCTCGGCAACGTCAGAGTCACAGGCCTGGCTACTGTGGGCAGAGCACTGCATTCAGTGAGGGGTGTGATTGTGAATGTGTGTGAGTGTGTGTGTCTGTATGTGAATGAGTGTGTGTGTCTGTATGTGCATGTGAGCATGTGAATGTGTGTGTGTCTGTGTGTGTGTGAATGAGTGTGTCAGTGTGTGTGTGAATGTATGTGTGAATGTGTGAGTGTGTGTATGTGAGTGTGTGTGAGTGTGTGTGGGAGCCTGTTTGTCTGTGTGTATGTGTGTGTGGGAGCCTGTGTGTGTGTATGTGTGTGAATGTGTGAGTGTGAGTATGAGTGAGTGTGAGTGTGAGTGAGTGTGAGTGTGAGTGATTGTGTGTGTGAGTGATTGTGTGTGTGAGTGTATGAGTGATTGTGTGTGAGAGTGTGTGAGTGATTGTGTGTGTGAGTGTGAGTGAAAGCTCTCTTCAATAGAGAACACCAACACTCAGGAGAAAGCACCCTGGCCTCTGGGTATAAAAAGCGGGCACACTCTGTGCCCTGTGCCCACGTGTGCCGGTGCCACTGGCAGCCGAAGAAGGGCACTGGACCGGCGAGAATGCCCACCCACCGGAAGGTGGCTCCTGGGAATTTTGAGATGCCGTCAGGCGGTGGAGCGAATCTATTCAGAAAACGAGGTGCGGTGTAAAGAGCAGCTCCGACAGCAGCGAAGCTGAGATTCTGTCTCTTTAAAGGAACTCCGTCGTTCCACAGCCAGAGGTGGGCGACCACTGGCTGGTAAATCAATATGAAGCAAACCTTGCAGGCCACCCTACAAGGGCACTTCCTCCCCAGTCCCAGGGGGGGTTCGATCGCACGCACCAATGTGTACATGTCCTTATAGTGAATCCTGCCGCTACAAAGAAAGCACATTCCGTTAGACAACAGTCAGACAGCACACAGTTTCCACCCTGAAGACCTGGTGCAGCAAGAAGCCCATTCAAGCTCCACTTCCTCGGGTGGAGACCTGAAGGGTGGACTTGACCTTCCTCCGAGCTGCCAATTTGCCAAATGTCTGGACCTGAGGCATCGCCTGGCAGCAAAAGCCACGAATGTGGTTAAACAGAGCAAGCAGCATCTGTCACATGGGCTGCTGGGGATAACCAAGAGATTGTCATCTCTTAAATTTTCCATCTTTCTCCTTTTCTAACCTGTTTATCACAGCTCACTTGGCAGCAAGCTCCACGAGCTTTCCCTTCCTGGAGAGCGATGAAAGTTGGGTTAAAGGGAAGAATTCACTCTCCTCCAGTACTGTACGACTGATGTGTGTCTGTCTCAGTGTCAGCTCCTGTGCAGTGCACACTGGGTACAATCAAGTTCATCCTGAAGATCTGCTTTCAAATCTGGATTTTGGAACTCAAGGCCAATCTCAATAATTGCAGCCTCTAAATTTCACAACACACTATCCACTCCCCCACATCCCATACACCAGCAGAACATAAGACAGATACGGACCAAACTGACATCTCTGCAATCCAACAGCCTTCTGCACTCAATCATTGTTTATAATGGACACACCCCATCACAAGAATACCAGTAATGGACACATCCCATCACAAGAATACCAAGACTGGTACACATCTCCTTCACAAGAATACCAAGACTGGTACACATCTCCTTCACAAGAATACCAAAACTGGTACACATCTCCTTCACAAGAATACCAAGACTGGTACACATCTCCTTCACAAGAATACCAAGACTGGTACACATCTCCTTCACAAGAATACCTGGAATGGACGCATCTCCTTCAAAGAATCATAGAAAGGCTACAGCACAGAAGGAGGCCATTTGGCCCATCAAACCCGTGCCGGATCTCTGCAAGAGCAATCCAGCTAGTTCCACTCCCCCGCCCTATCCCTGCAGCCCTGCAAATTTTTTCCCTTCAAGTACTTATCCAGTTCCCTCTTGAAGGCCATGATTGAATCTATCTCCACCACCCCCTGGGGCAGTGCATTCCAGATCCTAACCACTCGTGGTGTAAAAAAGATTTTCCTCATGTCGCCTTTGGTTCTTTTGCCAATCATCTTAAATCTGTGACCTCTGGTCCTTGACCCTTCCACCAATGGGAACAGTTTCTCTCTATCTACTCTGTCCAGACCCTTCATGATTTTGAATACCTCGATCAAATCTCCTCGCAACCTTCTCTGTTCCAAGGAGAACAACCCCAGGTTCACCAGTCTATCCACGTAACTAAAGTCCCTCATCCCTGGAATCATTCTAGTAAATCTTTTCTGAACCTTCTCTAAGGCCTTCACATCCTACCTAAAGTGCGGTGCCCAGAACTGGACACAATACTCCAGTTGTGGCCGAACCAGTGTTTTATAAAGGTTCATCATAACTTCCTTGCTTTTGTACTCTCTGCCTCTATTTATAAAGCCCACTTTTCTCAACCTGTCCTGCCACCTTCAATGACCTGTGTACAAATACCCCCAGATCTCCCTGTTCCTGTACCCCTTTTAGAATTGTGCCCTTTAGTTTATATTGCCTCTCCTCATTCTTCCTGCCAAAATGTATCACTTTGCACTTCTCTGCGTAAAACTTCATCTGCCACGTGTCCACCCATTCCACCAGCCTGTCTCTGTCCTCTTGAAGTCTATCACTATCCTCCTCACTGTTCACTACACTTCCAAGGTTTGTGTCATTTCCAAATTTTGAAATTGTGCCCTGTACACCCAAGTCCAAGTCATTAATATATATCAAGAAAAGCAGTGGTCCCAGCACCGTCCCCTGGGGAACACCACTGTACACCTCCCTCCAGTCCGAAAAACAACCGTTCACCACTAATCTCTGTTTCCTGTCACTTAGCCAATTTCATATCCATGCTGCCACTGCCCCTTTTATTCCATGGGCTTCAACTTTGCTGACAAGCCTATTATGTGGCACTTTATCAAACGCCTTTTGAAAGTTCATATACACAACATCAACCGCACTGCCCTCATCGACCCTCTCTGTTACCTCATCAAAAAACTCTATCAAGTTAGTTAAACACGATTTGCCTTCAACAAATCCGTGCTGGTTCTCCTTTATTAATCCACACTTGTCCAAGTGACTATTAATTTTGTCCCGGATTATCGTTTCTCAAAGCTTCCCCACCATCGAGGTTAAACTGACTGGCCTGTAGTTGCTGGGTTTATCCTTACACCCTTTTTTGGACAAGGGTGTAACATTTGCAATTCTCCAGTCCTCTGGCACCATCCCCGTATCCAAGGAGGATTTGAAGATTATGGCCAGTAGCTCCACAATTTCCACCCTTACTTTCCTCAGCAACCTCGGATGCATCCCATCCCGACCGGGTGACTTATCTACTTTAAGTACAGCCAGCCTTTCTAGTACCTCCTCTTTATCAATTTTTAGCCCATCCTGTATCTCAACTATCTTTTTTACTGTGACTTTGGCAGCATCTTCTTCCTTGGTAAAGACAGATGCAAAGTCCTCATTTAGTTCCTCAGCCATGCCCTCTGCCTTCATCGTAGATCTCCTTTCACAGAAATACCAGCACTGGTACACATATCTTCACAAGAATTCCAGGACACATCCCATCACAATAATACCAGGAATGAACACATCACATGGTAGAATATCAGGAATGAACATGTCCCATCTCAGGTGCTGGGGGAGAGAGGAGATGAGGTGGAGGCGCTGGGGATGAGGCAAAGAGGTACAGATATCTCCCTGAGAGAGAGGGACTGAGAGACACCAGTCAGTGTAGAGATATCTCCCTGAGGGAGAGAGGGACTGAGAGACACCAGTCAGTGTACAGATATCTCCCTGAGAGAGAGGGACTGAGAGACACCAGTCAGTGTACAGATATCTCCCTGAGTGAGAGGGGACTGAGAGACACCTGTCAGTGTACAGATATCTCCCTGAGGGAGAGAGGGACTGAGAGACACCAGTCAGTGTACAGATATCTCCCTGAGAGAGTGGGGACTGAGAGACACCAGTCAGTGTACAGATATCTCCCTGAGGGAGAGAGGGACTGAGAGACACCTGTCAGTGTACAGATATCTCCCTGAGGGAGAGAGGGACTGAGAGACACCTGTCAGTGTACAGATATCTCCCTGAGAGAGAGGGGACTGAGAGACACCAGTCAGTGTACAGATATCTCCCTGAGAGAGAGGGGACTGAGAGACACAAGTCAGTGTACAGATATCTCCCTGAGAGAGAGGGGAGTGAGAGACACCAGTCAGTGTACAGATATCTCCCTGAGAGAGAGGGACTGAGAGACACCAGTCAGTGGACAGAATCTCCCTGACGGGGAGGGACTGAGAGGCTCCTTTGTGCCAGGTGGGAATGTCAGATTCCTCAATTGCCCTTTTACATTCAGACTTTAAGCCAAATCCCCCTCCCCCGCCCGTGGTGTGTTGCGGGGGCCGGTTGTCAGAGTATCGAGGCTGTGGTCCTCTCGTCCTCTCAGCGTGTGGCTCTGTTTTCAATGTCCTGAGGAACGTTTGCCTCATCACTTGGTTCCAGTGAACAGCGGCATCCCATAATATTGTACCTCTATACTTTTGGAGAATGAATCGTTTGTTCGGACCCCCCACCCCTCCAGGGCTGGGACACTTACCAAGCAGCCCGATCGTACTCGGCCCAGGCCCGTACAAACTCGTCCAGGTGGTGAGGACCTAGAATGGACGAATCTCGCGTCAGGTACTCAAAGTTATCCATGATGACAGCCACAAACAGGTTTAGCATCTGAAAGAAAATGGAAACCCCTTTCAGAAACCAGGACAGAGCCGTCTACAGTCGAACTCCTGCCACTTGTCCTCAGCACCGCCAGCAAAAATAGGACCCGTGTAAAAAGTGGGACGCACCCAGGCCCAGAGTGACGGGGGAGTGCCTGACACCACCTCTCGACCTGCTGCAGTCCTTGATGGCTGAGGGCCCTCAGAGCCCCCGAAGGACTCTCCGCACCCACTCAAGCTCAGGAGGGAAGTTGGACGGGGTCTTGGAGTGTAGCTGCAGTGGTGGCGTGTACAGGAGCACTGGTTTGGCTCCAGCTGGTGCATGGTGTACAACTCTGGTCCCCATACTGCAGTGGGAGCAGCTCCGACCTGCTCAGGTACAGACAGGGCAAGTAACCTGATACCAGGGAGGAGGGCGGGTGGTTTGGGGAGATACTAACAGAAGAAGGAACAAACTTGCATTTATATAGCGCCTTTCACATCCTCAGGGCGTCCCAAAGCGCTTTACAGCCAATGAAGTACTTTTGAAGTGTAGTCACTGTTGTAATGCAGGAAATGTGGCAGCCAATTTGCGCACAGAAAGATCCCACAAACAGCAATGTGATAATGACCAGATCATCTGTTTTTAGTGATGTTGGTTGAGGGATAAATATTGGCCCCAGGACACCGGGGAGAACTCCCCTGCTCTTCTTCAAAATAGTGGCTGTGGGATTTTTACATCCACCTGAGAGGGCAGACGGGGCCTCGGTTTAATGTCTCATCTGAAAGACGGCACCTCCGACAGTGCAGCACTCCCTCAGTACTGACCCTCCGACAGTGCAGCTCTCTCTCAGTACTGACCCTCCGACAGTGCAGCGCTCCCTCAGTACTGACCCTCCGACAGTGCAGCTCTCTCTCAGTACTGCACTGGGAGTGTCGGCCTGGAATATGGGCTCAAGTCTCTGGAGTGGGGCTCGAACCCACGACCTTCTGACCGGGAGGTGAGAGTGTGGACACTGAGCCAGGCTGACACGAAGGAAGCAGGTACTGTTTACACCAAAGAATGGGAGGGCTGGGGAGACCTGAGTGAGGGTTTCATGATTTGAGTGTGTGGGGAAGGGGGTTTGGCTGGTTAGAGAATCAATCTAATGATTAAAAACGACCGAGCTCTGGTATCAAACACTTCCCGATGATATCCGATGGAACGGAATCTCTGAGATTGCCACTTACGAGGAACGAGCAGAGGAATATGAAGGAGACGAAGTAGAAGTAAGCGAAGTTGGTGCCACATTTGCGCTCTCTGGTCCCCTCGCACACCCTCTCACTCAGGCAGGCCAACATGATCTCCTGCCACGACTCCCCCGTCGCACTCCTGCAGCAAGCACACAGGCTCCATCAGTACGTGGAGTCCAGAGAAAGCACGACCCAACTCTTCACCAAGTACAAACTCTCGACAACACTCAAATTGATCAACTGCTTCCTTAGCTCACTGCTGGTTACGTGCTGGATAAAGGGGAACCATACTGGCTAAAGGGGAAAACACTGGGGAATGGGGAAAACACTGGGTAATGGGGAAACAAAAGGGTAAAGGGGAAATTGCTGGGTAAAGGGGAAACCCCAGGGTAAAGAGGAACAACATTCATAATGGAGAAAACACTGGGTAATGGGGAAAACACTGGGTAAAGGGGAAAACACTGGATGATGGGGAAAACACTGGGTAAAGGGGAAAACACTGGGTAAAGGGGAAAACACTGGATAATGGGGAACACACTGGATAACGGGGAAAATGTGGAGAATGGGAGAAACACTAGGTAATGGGGAAATCATAGAATCATAGAAATTTACAGCACAGAAGGAGGCCATTTGGCCCATCGTGTCCGTGCCGGCCGAAAAAGATCTATCCAGCCGAATCCCATTTTCCAGCACTTGGTCCGTAGCCCTGTAGGTTACGGCACTTCAGGTGCACATCCAGGTACTTTTTAAATGAGTTGAGGGTTTCTGCCTCTCCCACCATCTCAGGCAGTGAGTTCCAGACCCCACCTCCCTCTGGGTGAAAACATTTCTCCTCAACTCCCCTCTAATCCTTCTACCAATCACTTTAAATCTATGCCTCCTGCTCACTGACCCCTTTGCTAAGGTAAATAGGTCCTCCCTATCCACTCTATCTAGTCCCCTCATAACTTTATACACTTATTTTTCTGTACACCCTGCAGGCACCCAGATATTAAACACTGTACACCTTACAGAGTACCCCCCAGAGCAGTGGGTAAAGGGGAAAATACTGGGTAATGGGGAAAACACTGGGTAAAAGGGAAAACACTGGGTAATGGGGAAACACTTAGTAATGGGGACAACACTGGGTAAAGGAGAACCACATTGGTAATGGGGAAAACATTAGGTAAAGGGGAAAACACTGGAGAAAGGGGAAACACGATATTGGAGAAAACACTGGGTAATGGGGAAACACAGGCTAATGGGGAAAATCACTGGGCAATGAGAGGAAAATATTGGGTAAATGTGGAAAAACAAAGGGTAAAGGGGAATATGCTGGGCAATGGGGAAAAACACAGGGTAATGGGGAAAATGCTGGATAATGGGGAAAACACTGGGTGAAGGGGAAAGCACTGCGTAAAGGATAAACACTGGGTAATGGGGAAAACACTAGCTAAAGTGGAACACATTGGGTAAAGGGGAAAGCATTGGGTAATGGGGAAACAAAGGGGAAAGGGGAAAACACTGGGCAATGGGGAACACACTGGGTAATGAGGAAAACAATGGGAGATGGGGAAACCATTGGGTAAAGAGGAAAGCACAGGGTAATGGAGGAAACACTGGGTGAAGGGGACAATACTGGATAATGGGGAAAAACTGGTTAATGAGGAAAAACAAAGGGTAAAGGCAAAAACAGTGGACAATGAGGAAAATGCTGGGTAATGGGGAAAAACACTGGGTAATGGGATAAACAGTGGGTAATGGATAGACACTGGGTGAAGGGGACAATACTGGATAATCGGGAAAAAACTGGGTAATAATATGGAAAAACTGGGTAAAGGGGAAGAAAATTGGGTAATGGGGAACACATTGGGAACACTGGTTAATGGGAAAAAAAGCTGGCTAATGGCTAAACACTGGGTAAAGTGGAACCAAACTGGGTAATGGGGAAACACTGGGTAATGGGGAAACACTGGGTAATGGGGAAACACTGGGTAATGGGGAAACACTGGATAAAGGTTAGACTTTAAGGGTAAAGGGGAAAGCACTGAGTAAAGTTTCAAAATGAAGAGTAAAGAGTAAACATTAAGTAATGGGGAAAGCACTGGATAATGGGGAAAACACAAGATAATGGGGAAAACACCGGTTAAAGGGGAAACACTGCTTCACGGTGAACAACAATCGGTAATGGGGAAAACATCGCATAATGGGAAAGCAATGGGTAAAGGGGAAAACATTGGATAATGGGGAAAGCACTGGGTAAAGGGGAAAACATTGGATAATGGGGAAAACACTGGGTAATGGGGAAAACACTGAGAAAGGTGGAAAAATCTGGGTAATAGTGAAATCACTGGGTAAAGGGGAAAACAGTGTGTGTAACAGCTAAACACAAGGGATAAAGGGAAAACACTGGGCAACAGAGAAAACTCCGGCCAAATGGGGAAAACCCTGGGTAGTGGGGGAATTATTGGGTAATGGGGAAAACACTGGGTGAAGGGGAAACACTGGGTGAAGGGGAAAACACATTGGCTAATGAGGAAAGTACTGGATAATGGGGAGACACAGATTTAAGGGGAAAACACTGGGTCGAGGGGAATCAGTGGGTAATGTTGAAAACATTGGGTAATGGAGAAAACTCTGGCTAACGGAGAAAACAGTGGATAAAGGGGAAAAGACTGGGTAATGGGGAAAACATGGGGTAAAGAGGAAAACACTAGATAATGGGGAGAAACACTGGGTAAAGGTTAAACACTAAGGGGAAAGGGTAACAATGGGTAATGGGGAAAGCATTGGATAATGGGGAAAACACTGGATAATGGGGAAAATACTAAGTAATGGGGAAACACTGGATAAAGGTTAGGCATTAAGGGTAAAGGGGAAAGCACTGAATAAAGTTTCAAAATGAAGGGTAAAGGGTAAACACTGAGTAATGGGGAAAGTACTGGATAATGGGGAAAGCACTGGATAATGGGGAAAACAATGGGTAATGGGGAAAACACAAGATAATGGGGAAAACACTGGTTGAAGGGGAAAGCACTGGTTGAAGGGGAAAACACTGTATCACGGTGAACCACACTGAGTAATGGGGAAAGCACTGCGGAAGGTGGAAAACTCTGGGTAAAGGGAAATCACTGGGTAAAGGGGAAACACTGGGTAATAAGAGAAAACACTGGGTAATGGGGAAAACACTGGGTAAAGGCGTAAACACTGGGTAATGGGGAAACATTGGGTAAAGGGAAAACACTGGGTAAAGGGAAAACACTGGGTAATGGGGAAAACACTGGGTAAAGGGAAAACACTGGGTAATGGGGAAATATTGGGTAAAGGGAAAACACTGGGTAATGGGGAAAACACTGGGTAAAAGGGAAAACACTGGGTAATGGGGAAAACACTGGGTAAAAGGGAAAACACTGGGTAATGGGGAAACATTGGGTAAAGAGGAAAACACTAGATAATGGGGAGAAACACTGGGTAAAGGTTAAACACTAAGGGGAAAGGGTAACAATGGGTAATGGGGAAAGCATTGGATAATGGGGAAAACACTGGATAATGGGGAAAATACTAAGTAATGGGGAAACACTGGATAAAGGTTAGGCATTAAGGGTAAAGGGGAAAGCACTGAGTAAAGTTTCACAATGAAGGGTAAAGGGTAAACACTGAGTAATGGGGAAAGTACTGGATAATGGGGAAAGCACTGGATAATGGGGAAAACAATGGGTAATGGGGAAAACACAAGATAATGGGGAAAATACTGGTTGAAGGGGAAAGCACTGGTTGAAGGGGAAAACACTGTATCACGGTGAACCACACTGAGTAATGGGGAAAGCACTGCGGAAGGTGGAAAACTCTGGGTAAAGGGAAATCACTGGGTAAAGGGGAAACACTGGGTAATAAGAGAAAACACTGGGTAATGGGGAAAACACTGGGTAAAGGCGTAAACACTGGGTAATGGGGAAACATTGGGTAAAGGGAAAACACTGGGTAAAGGGAAAACACTGGGTAATGGGGAAAACACTGGGTAAAGGGAAAACACTGGGTAATGGGGAAACATTGGGTAAAGGGAAAACACTGGGTAATGGGGAAAACACTGGGTAAAAGGGAAAACACTGGGTAATGGGGAAACACTGGGTAAAAGGGAAAACACTGGGTAATGGGGAAACATTGGGTAAAGAGGAAAACACTAGATAATGGGGAGAAACACTGGGTAAAGGTTAAACACTAAGGGGAAAGGGTAACAATGGGTAATGGGGAAAGCATTGGATAATGGGGAAAACACTGGATAATGGGGAAAATACTAAGTAATGGGGAAACACTGGATAAAGGTTAGGCATTAAGGGTAAAGGGGAAAGCACTGAGTAAAGTTTCAAAATGAAGGGTAAAGGGTAAACACTGAGTAATGGGGAAAGTACTGGATAATGGGGAAAGCACTGGATAATGGGGAAAACAATGGGTAATGGGGAAAACACAAGATAATGGGGAAAACACTGGTTGAAGGGGAAAGCACTGGTTGAAGGGGAAAACACTGTATCACGGTGAACCACACTGAGTAATGGGGAAAGCACTGCGGAAGGTGGAAAACTCTGGGTAAAGGGAAATCACTGGGTAAAGGGGAAACACTGGGTAATAAGAGAAAACACTGGGTAATGGGGAAAACACTGGGTAAAGGCGTAAACACTGGGTAATGGGGAAACACTGGGTAAAGGGAAAACACTGGGTAATGGGGAAAACACTGGGTAAAGGGAAAACACTGGGTAATGGGGAAACATTGGGTAAAGGGAAAACACTGGGTAATGGGGAAAACACTGGGTAAAAGGGAAAACACTGGGTAATTGGGAAAACACTGGGTAAAAGGGAAAACACTGGGTAATGGGGAAACATTGGGTAAAGGGAAAACACTGGGTAATGGGGAAAACACTGGGTAAACGGGAAAACACTGGGTAATGGGGAAAACACTGGGTAAAAGGGAAAACACTGGGTAATGGGGAAACATTGGGTAAAGGGAAAACAGTGGGTAATGGGGAAAACACTGGGTAAAAGGGAAAACACTGGGTCATGGGGAAACATTGGGTAAAGGGAAAACACTGGGTAATGGGGAAACATTGGGTAAAGGGAAAACACTGGGTAAAGGGGAAAACACTGGGCAAAGGGAAAACACTGGGTAATGGGGAAAACACTGGGTAAAGGGAAAACACTGGGTAAAGGGAAAACACTGGGTAATGGGGAAAACACTGGGTAAAGGGAAAACACTGGGTAATGGGGAAACACTGGATAAACGGGAAAACACTGGGTAATGGGGAAAACACTGGGTAAAAGGGAAAACACTGGGTCATGGGGAAACATTGGGTAAAGGGAAAACACTGGGTAATGGGGAAACATTGGGTAAAGGGAAATCACTGGGTAAAGGGGAAAACACTGGGTAAAGGGAAAACACTGGGTAATGGGGAAAACATTGGGTAAAGGGAAAACACTGGGTAATGGGGAAAACACTGGGTAAAGGGAAAACACTGGGTAATGGGGAAAACACTGGGTAAAGGGAAAACACTGGGTAATGGGGAAACATTGGGTAAAGGGAAAACATTGGGTAATGGGGAAACATTTGGTAAAGGGAAAACAATGGGTAAATGGAAAACACTGGGTAATGGGGAAACATTGGGTAAAGGGAAAACATTGGGTAATGGAGAAAACACTGGGTAAAAGGTAAAACACTGGGTAATGGGGAAAACACTGGGTAAAAGGGAAAACACTGGGTAATGGGGAAACATTGGGTAAAGGGAAAACACTGGGTAATGGGGAAACATTGGGTAAAGGGGAAAACACTGGGTAAAAGGGAAAACACTGGGTAATGGGGAAACATTGGGTAAAGGGAAAACACTGGGTAATGGGGAAAACACTGGGTAAACGGGAAAACACTGGGTAATGGGGAAAACACTGGGTAAAAGGGAAAACACTGGGTAAAAGGGGAAACACTGGGTAATGGGGAAACATTGGGTAAAGGGAAAACACTGGGTAATGGGGAAAACACTGGGTAAAAGGGAAAACACTGGGTAATGGGGAAACATTGGGTAAAGGGAAAACACTGGGTAATGGGGAAACATTGGGTAAAGGGGAAAACACTGGGTAAAAGGGAAAACACTGGGTAATGGGGAAACATTGGGTAAAGGGAAAACACTGGGTAATGGGGAAAACACTGGGTAAAGGCGTAAACACTGGGTAATGGGGAAACATTGGGTAAAGGGAAAACACTGGGTAAAGGGAAAACACTGGGTAATGGGGAAAACACTGGGTAAAGGGAAAACACTGGGTAAAGGGAAAACACTGGGTAATGGGGAAACATTGGGTAAAGGGAAAACACTGGGTAATGGGGAAAACACTGGGTAAAAGGGAAAACACTGGGTAATGGGGAAAACACTGGGTAAATGGAAAACACTGGGTAATGGGGAAAACACTGGGTAAACGGGAAAACACTGGGTAATGGGGAAAACACTGGGTAAAAGGGAAAACACTGGGTAATGGGGAAACATTGGGTAAAGGGAAAACAGTGGGTAATGGGGAAAACACTGGGTAAAAGGGAAAACACTGGGTAATGGGGAAACATTGGGTAAAGGGAAAACACTGGGTAAAGGGAAAACACTGGGTAATGGGGAAAACACTGGGTAAAGGGAAAACACTGGGTAATGGGGAAACATTGGGTAAAGGGAAAACACTGGGTAATGGGGAAAACACTGGGTAAAAGGGAAAACACTGGGTAATGGGGAAACATTGGGTAAATGGAAAACACTGGGTAATGGGGAAAACACTGGGTAAACGGGAAAACACTGGGTAATGGGGAAAACACTGGGTAAAAGGGAAAACACTGGGTAATGGGGAAACATTGGGTAAAGGGAAAACAGTGGGTAATGGGGAAAACACTGGGTAAAAGGGAAAACACTGGGTCATGGGGAAACATTGGGTAAAGGGAAAACACTGGGTAATGGGGAAACATTGGGTAAAGGGAAAACACTGGGTAAAGGGGAAAACACTGGGTAAAGGGAAAACACTGGGTAATGGGGAAAACACTGGGTAAAGGGAAAACACTGGGTAAAGGGAAAACACTGGGTAAAGGGAAAACACTGGGTAATGGGGAAACACTGGGTAAACGGGAAAACACTGGGTAATGGGGAAAACACTGGGTAAAAGGGAAAACACTGGGTAATGGGGAAACATTGGGTAAAGGGAAAACACTGGGTAATGGGGAAAACACTGGGTAAAAGGGAAAACACTGGGTCATGGGGAAACATTGGGTAAAGGGAAAACACTGGGTAATGGGGAAACATTGGGTAAAGGGAAAACACTGGGTAAAGGGGAAAACACTGGGTAAAGGGAAAACACTGGGTAATGGGGAAAACATTGGGTAAAGGGAAAACACTGGGTAATGGGGAAAACACTGGGTAAAGGGAAAACACTGGGTAATGGGGAAAACACTGGGTAAAGGGAAAACACTGGGTAATGGGGAAACATTGGGTAAAGGGAAAACATTGGGTAATGGGGAAACATTTGGTAAAGGGAAAACAATGGGTAAATGGAAAACACTGGGTAATGGGGAAACATTGGGTAAAGGGAAAACTTTGGGTAATGGAGAAAACACTGGGTAAAAGGGAAAACACTGGGTAATGGGGAAAACACTGGGTAAAAGGGAAAACACTGGGTAATGGGGAAACATTGGGTAAAGGGAAAACACTGGGTAATGGGGAAACATTGGGTAATGGGGAAACATTGGGTAAAGGGGAAAACACTGGGTAAAAGGGAAAACACTGGGTAATGGGGAAACATTGGGTAAAGGGAAAACACTGGGTAATGGGGAAAACACTGGGTAAACGGGAAAACACTGGGTAATGGGGAAAACACTGGGTAAAAGGGAAAACACTGGGTAATGGGGAAACATTGGGTAAAGGGAAAACACTGGGTAATGGGGAAAACACTGGGTCAAAGGGAAAACACTGGGTAATGGGGAAACATTGGGTAAAGGGAAAACACTGGGTAATGGGGAAACATTGGGTAAAGGGGAAAACACTGGGTAAAAGGGAAAACACTGGGTAATGGGGAAAACACTGGGTAAACGGGAAAACACTGGGTAAAGGGAAAACATTGGGTAATGGGGAAACATTTGGTAAAGGGAAAACAATGGGTAAATGGAAAACACTGGGTAATGGGGAAACATTGGGTAAAGGGAAAACTTTGGGTAATGGAGAAAACACTGGGTAAAAGGGAAAACACTGGGTAATGGGGAAAACACTGGGTAAAAGGGAAAACACTGGGTAATGGGGAAACATTGGGTAAAGGGAAAACACTGGGTAATGGGGAAACATTGGGTAATGGGGAAACATTGGGTAAAGGGGAAAACACTGGGTAAAAGGGAAAACACTGGGTAATGGGGAAACATTGAGTAAAGGGAAAACACTGGGTAATGGGGAAAACACTGGGTAAACGGGAAAACACTGGGTAATGGGGAAAACACTGGGTAAAAGGGAAAACACTGGGTAATGGGGAAACATTGGGTAAAGGGAAAACACTGGGTAATGGGGAAAACACTGGGTAAAAGGGAAAACACTGGGTAATGGGGAAACATTGGGTAAAGGGAAAACACTGGGTAATGGGGAAACATTGGGTAAAGGGGAAAACACTGGGTAAAAGGGAAAACACTGGGTAATGGGGAAAACACTGGGTAAACGGGAAAACACTGGGTAAACGGGAAAACACTGGGTAATGGGGAAAACACTGGGTAATGGGGAAAACACTGGGTAAAAGGGAAAACACTGGGTAATGGGGAAACATTGGGTAAAGGGAAAACACTGGGTAATGGGGAAAACACTGGGTAAAAGGGAAAACACTGGGTCATGGGGAAACATTGGGTAAAGGGAAAACACTGGGTAATGGGGAAACATTGGGTAAATTGAAAACACTGGGTAAAGGGGAAAACACTGGGTAAAAGGGAAAACACTGGGTAAAGTGGAAAACGCTAGGTAATGGGCAAATATTGGGTAATGGGGAAAACACTTGATGAGGAGGAACAGTGGGTAAAGGTGAAACAAGCGGGATAAAGGGGAAAACACTGAGTACTGGGGAAAATATTAGGTAATGGGGAAAATATTGGGTAAGGGGGGAAACAATGTGTAAAGGGAAAAGTACTGAGAGAAGGGGAAAACACTGGGACCTTCTGAACCACGCTGGGTAATGGAGAAAATACAGGGTAAAGGGGAAAACACTGGCTAATGAGGAAAACCCTGGGTAATGAGAGAAAACAGTGTGAAATGAGGGAAACCCTGGGTAATGGGGAAAACACTGGGTGATGAGGGAAACCCTGGGTAATGGGGAAAACACTGGGTAATGAGGGAAAACACTGGGTAATGAGGGAAAACACTGGGTAATGAGGGAAAACACTGGGTAATGAGGGAAAACACTGGCTAATGAGGGAAACCCTGGGTAATGGGGAAAACACTGGGTAATGGGGAAAACACTGGGTAATGAGGGAAAACACTGGGTAATGAGGGAAAACACTGGGTGATGAGGGAAACCCTGGGTAATGGGGAAAACACTGGGTAATGAGGGAAAACACTGGGTAATGAGGGAAAACACTGGGTAATGAGGGAAAACACTGGGTAATGAGGGAAAACACTGGCTAATGAGGGAAACCCTGGGTAATGGGGAAAACACTGGGTAATGGGGAAAACACTGGGTAATGAGGGAAAACACTGGGTAATGAGGGAAAACACTGGGTAATGAGGGAAAACACTGGGTAATGGGGAAAACACTGGGTAATGGGGAAAACACTGGGTAATGAGGGAAAACACTGGGTAATGAGGGAAAACACTGGGTAATGGGGAAAACACTGGGTAATGGGGAAAACACTGGGTAATGAGGGAAAACACTGGGTAATGGGGAAAACACTGGGTAATGGGGAAAACACTAGGTAATGGGGAAAACAATTTATAAAAGAGAAAATACTGGGGCAAGGTGAACCTGATGGGCTAATGGGGAAAACACTGTCCAAGGGGGAAACTCTGGGTCATTAGGCAAAAACACTAGGTAATGGCAAAAATACAGGCTAAAGTGGAAAACACTGGGTAATGGGGAAAACAGTGGGTTACTGGGGAAAACACTGGGTACTGGGGAAAACACTGGGTAATGGGGAAAACACTGGGTACTGGGGAAAACACTGGGTAATGGGGAAAACACTGGGTAATGGGGAAAACACTGGGTAATGGGGAAAACAGTGGGCAAAGGCTAAATACTAAGGGCAAAGGGGAAAATACTGAATAACGGGGAAAATGCGGGATGATGGGGAAAATATTGGGCAATGCGGAAACACTGGGTAATGGGTTAAACACAAAGAGTACAGGGGAAAGCACAGAGTAATAGGGAAATCATTGGGTAAAAGGGAAAACACAGGTTAAAGGGGAAAACACTGGGTAATTTGAAAAACAATAGGTAATAGGGTAAACTATTGGGTAATATGAAAACCTGAGATAACGGGGAAAACACTGGGTAAATGTAAAAACACTGGGTAAAGGGGAAATGTTGGGTAAAGGAGAAAAACACTGGGTCGCGGTGACCCACAGTGGGTAACGCGGAAAGCACCAGATAATGGGAAAGCACTGGATGAAGCGAAAGACAATGGATAATGGGGAAACACTGGGAAAAGATGTCAAACATTGGGTACAGGTTAAACACAAAGAGGAAAGATCGGAGTAATGGGAAAAAACACTGGGCAATGGGGAAAACACTGGGCAATAGGGAAAACACTGGGCAATGGGGAAAACACTGGGCCATAGGAAAAACACTGGGCAATAGGAAAAACACTGGGCAATGGGGAAAACACTGGGCAATGGGGAAAACACTGGGCAACAGGAAAAACACTGGGCAATAGGGAAAACACTGGGCAATGGGGAAAACACTGGGCAATGGGGAAAACAATGGGCAATGGGGAAAACACTGGGCAATAGGGAAAAACACTGGGCAATGGGGAAAACACTGGGCAATGGGAAAAACAATGGGCAATGGGAAAAACAATGGGCAATGGGAAAAACAATGGGCAATGGGAAAAACACTGGGCAATGGGGAACACACTGGGCAATGGGGAAAAACACTGGGCAATGGGGAAAACACTGGGCAATGGGGAAAAACACTAGGCAATGGGGAAAACACTGGGCAATAGGGGAAAACACTGGGCAATAGGGGAAAACACTGGGCAATGGGGAAAACACTAGGCAATGGGGAAAACACTGGGCAATGGGGAAAACACTGGGCAATGGGGAAAACACTGGGTAATGGGGAAAACACTGGGCAATGGGGAAAACACTGGGCAATAGGGAGAAAACACTGGGCAATGGGGAAGACACTGGGCAATGGGGAAAACACTGGGCAATAGGGGAAAACACTGGGCAATAGGGGAAAACACTGGGCAATAGGGGAAAACACTGGGCAATGGGGAAAACACTGGGCAATGGGGAAAACACTGGGCAATAGGGAGAAAACACTGGGCAATGGGGAAAACACTGGGCAATGGGGAAAACACTGGGCAATGGGGAAAACACTGGGCAATGGGGAAACACTCGGCAATGGGGAAAAACACTGGGCAATGGGGAAAACACTGGGCAATGGTGAAAAACACTGGGCAATGGGGAAAAACACAGGGCAATGGGGAAAACACTGGGCAATGGGGAAAACACTGGGCAACGGGGAAAACACTGGGCAATGGGGAAAACACTGGGCAATGGGGAAAAACAATCGGCAATGGGGACAACACTGGGCAATGGGGACAACACTGGGCAATGGGGAAAAACAATGGGCAATGGGAAAAAACACTGGGCAATAGGGAAAACACTGGGCAATAGGGAAAAAACACTGGGCAATGGGAAAAACACTGGGCAATAGGGGAAAGCACTGAGCAATAGGGGAAAAACACTGGGCAATGGGGAAAAACACTGGGCAATGGTGAAAACATTGGGCAATAGGGAAAACACTGGGCAATGGGGAAAACACTGGGCAACGGGGAAAACACTGGGCAACGGGGAAAACACTGGGCAACGGGGAAAACACTGGGCAACGGGGAAAACGCTGGGCAATGGGGAAAAACAATCGGCAATGGGGACAACACTGGGCAATGGGGACAACACTGGGCAACGGGGAAAACACTGGGCAACGGGGAAAACACTGGGCAACGGGGAAAACACTGGGCAACGGGGAAAACGCTGGGCAATGGGGAAAAACAATCGGCAATGGGGACAACACTGGGCAATGGGGACAACACTGGGCAATGGGGAAAAACAATGGGCAATGGGAAAAAACACTGGGCAATAGGGAAAACACTGGGCAATAGGGAAAAAACACTGGGCAATGGGAAAAACACTGGGCAATAGGGGAAAGCACTGAGCAATAGGGGAAAAACACTGGGCAATGGGGAAAAACACTGGGCAATGGTGAAAACATTGGGCAATAGGGAAAACACTGGGCAATGGGGAAAAACAATGGGCAATGGGGAAAAACAATGGGCAATGGGGAAAACAATGGGCAATGGGAAAACACTGGGCAATGGGGAAAACACTGGGCAATGGGGAAAAACAATTGCCAATGGGGAAAAACAATGGGCAATGGGGAAAACACTGGGCAATGGGGAAACACTGGGCAATGGGGAAAACACTGGGCAATGGGGAAAACACTCGGCAATGGGGAAAAACACTGGGCAATGGGGAAAACACTGGGCAATGGGGAAAACACTGGGCAATGGGAAAAAACACTGGGCAATGGGGAAAACACTGGGCAATGGGGAAAACACTTGGCAATAGGGAAAAACACTGGGCAATGGGAAAAGACACTGGGAAATATGGGAAAGCACTGGGCAATAGGGGAAAACACTGGGCAATAGGATAAAACACTGGGCAATGGGGAAAACACTGGGCAATGGGGAAAACACTGGGCAATAGGGAAAACACTGGGCAATGGGGAAAACACTGGGCAATAGGGAAAAACACTCCGCAATGGGGAAAACACTGGGCAATAGGGGAAAACACTGGGCAATGGGGAAAACACTGGGCAACGGGGAAAACGCTGGGCAATGGGGAAAACACTGGGCAATGGGGAAAACAATGGGCAATGGGAAAACACTGGGCAATGGGGAAAACACTGGGCAATGGGGAAAAACAATTGCCAATGGGGAAAAACAATGGGCAATGGGGAAAACACTGGGCAATGGGGAAAACACTGGGCAATGGGGAAAACACTCGGCAATGGGGAAAAACACTGGGCAATGGGGAAAACACTGGGCAATGGGGAAAACACTGGGCAATGGGGAAAACACTGGGCAATGGGGAAAACACTGGGCAATGGGAAAAAACACTGGGCAATGGGGAAAACACTGGGCAATGGGGAAAACACTTGGCAATAGGGAAAAACACTGGGCAATGGGAAAAGACACTGGGAAATAGGGGAAAGCACTGGGCAATAGGGGAAAACACTGGGCAATAGGATAAAACACTGGGCAATGGGGAAAACACTGGGCAATGGGGAAAACACTGGGCAATAGGGAAAACACTGGGCAATAGGGAAAACACTGGGCAATGGGGAAAACACTGGGCAATAGGGAAAAACACTCCGCAATGGGGAAAACACTGGGCAATAGGGGAAAACACTGGGCAATGGGGAAAACACTGGGCAACGGGGAAAACGCTGGGCAATGGGGAAAACACTGGGCAATGGGAAAACAATGGGCAATGGGGAAAAACAATGGGCAATGGGGAAAACACTGGGCAATGGGGAAAACACTGGGCAATGGGGAAAACACTGGGCAATGGGGAGAAACAATCGGCAATGGGGACAACACTGGGCAATGGGGACAACACTGGGCAATGGGGACAACACTGGGCAATGGGGAAAAACAATGGGCAATGGGGAAAACACTGGGCAATGGGGAAAACACTGGGCAATGGGGGACAACACTGGGGAATTCGGGAAAAACACTGGGCAATGGGGAAAACAATGGGCAATGGGGAAAACACTGGGCAATGGGGAAAACACTGGGCAATGGGGAAAAACAATGGGCAATGGGGAAAACACTGGGCAATGGGGAAAACACTGGGCAATGGGGAAAACACTCGGCAATGGGGGATAACACTGGGCAATGGGGAAAACACTGGGCAATGGGGAAAACACTCGGCAATGGGGGAAAACACTGGGCAATGGGGAAAACACTGGGCAATGGGGAAAACACTGGGCAATGGGGAAAAACACAGGGCAATGGGGAAAAAACACTGGGCAATGGGGAAAACAATGTGTAAAGGGAAAACATAGGCTGAAGGGGAAAAGACTGGGTAAAGAGGAAAGCACTAGGTAATGGGGAAAAGACTGGTTAATGGGGAAACACTGGCTAAAGGGGAGAAAACTGAGTCATGCGAGAAACACTGGTTCAAGGGGAAACAGTGGGTCACAGTGAACTGCACTGGGTAATGGGGAAAGCATTAGATAATTGGGAAAGCAGTCACTAAAGGGAAAAAGACAGGATAATGGGGAAAACATGGAGTAATGGGGTCAAACACTGGGTGTAGGTTAAACACAAAGGGTAAATGGGAAAGCACTGGCTAAAGGGGAAAACACTGGGTAATCAGGAAAAACCAGGGTAATTGGGAAAATACTGGGCTATGGGTTAAACACGGGGTAAAGTTGAAGACACTGGGTAAATGGGAAATCACTGGATGATTGGGAGGACACGGGGTACTGGGGGAAATATTGGGTAATGGGAAAAGCACTGGGCAATGGGGAAAACATGAATCACAGTGAAACACACCTGATAAAGGGGAAAGCACTGAGTACTGGGGAAAATATTGGGTAATGGGGAAAACACTGGCAAATGGGGAAAACGTTGGATAAAGAGGAAAACACAAAGTGCACAGGTGAAAACACTAAGTAATGGGTAAAACACTGGGTAAAGGAGGAAACACAGGATAATGGGGAAATCACTGGATAAATAGGAACACACTGGGTAAATGGGAAAAAAACTGGGTCCAGGGGAAAAGACTGGGTCAAGGGAAAATGGTGAGAAAACTCTGGCTAATTGGGAAAACACTGGATAAAGGGGGAAGATTGGGTAATAGAGAAAACACTGGGTAAGGGAGGAAACACTGGGTAAGGGTGAAACACTGGATAATGGGGAAAATATTGGGTAAATGTAAAAACACTGGATAATGGGGAAAATATTGGGTACTGGAGGAAATATTGGGAAATGGGCAAAACACTGGTTGGAGGAGAAAACAGTGGGTAAAGAGAAAAATAGTGAGTGAATGGGAAAACACTGGGACAATCTGCACTAGACTGGGTAATGGGGAAAACAGTGGGTAAAGGGGAAAACACTGGTAATCAGGAAAACCCTGTTTAAGAGGGAAAACACAGTAATGGGGAAAAGACTGAGTAAAGGGTAAACACTAGGGGTAAAGGGTAGACAATCCCTGGATAATGGGGAAAACACTGGGTAAAGGGGAAAACACTGGGTAATGACAGAGAAACTGGGTAATGGGGAAAACACTGGTTAAAGGGGAAAACACTGGGTAATGATGGAAACATTGGGAATTAGGGAAAACACTGGGTAAAGGGGAAAACACTAGGTAACAGGAAAAAGACTGGGTAAAGGGGAAAACAATGGGTAATGACGGAAACATTGGGAATTGGGGAAAACACTGGGTAAAGGGGAAAAGACTAGGTAACAGGAAAAAGACTGGGTAATGGGAAAAACACGAGATAACGGAGAAAACACTGGGTAATGGTGGAAACACTGGTTGAAGGGGAAACATTGGGTCACAGTGAACCACACTAGGTAATGGGGAAAGCACGAAGTAAAGGCAAAGCAGTCGGTAAAGGAAAAACACTGGATAATGACGAAAACATGGAGTAATGGAGAAAATCCTGGCTAATGGGGAAAACACTGGATAAACTAGAAAACATTGGGTAAAGGGGAGAACTCTAGATAATGGCGAAAACATGGGGTAATGGGATCAAACACTGGGTATAGGTTAAACACAAAGGGTAAAGGGAAAATCATTGAGCAATGGGGAATATATTGGGTAAAGGAGAAAACACTGGGAAATGGGGTTAAACACAGGGGAGAGTTTTAACACAATGGGGAAAGGCAAAATCACTAAATAATGGGGAAAACACTGAGTGAAGGGGAAAACACTGAGTGAAGGGGAAAACAGTGGGTGAAGGGGAAAACAGTGGGTGAAGGGGAAAACACTGAGTGAAGGGGAAAACACTGAGTAAAGAGGAAAACAGTGGGTGAAGGGGAAAACAGTGGGTGAAGGGGAAAACAGTGGGTGAAGGGGAAAACAGTGGGTGAAGGGGAAAACACTGAGTAAAGAGGAAAACAGTGAGTAAAGGGGAAAACACTGAGTGAAGGGGAAAACAGTGAGTGAAGGGGAAAACACTGAGTGAAGGGGAAAACAGTGGGTGAAGGGGAAAACACTGAGTGAAGGGGAAAACACTGAGTGAAGGGGAAAACACTGAGTGAAGGGGAAAACAGTGGGTGAAGGGGAAAACAGTGGGTGAAGGGGAAAACAGTGAGTGAAGGGGAAAACAGTGGGTGAAGGGGAAAACACTGAGTAAAGGGGAAAACACTGAGTGAAGGGGAAAACACTGAGTAAAGAGGAAAACACTGAGTGAAGGGGAAAACACTGAGTAAAGAGGAAAACACTGAGTGAAGGGGAAAACACTGAGTAAAGAGGAAAACACTGAGTGAAGGGGAAAACACTGAGTGAAGGGGAAAACACTGAGTGAAGGGGAAAACACTGAGTGAAGGGGAAAACACTGAGTGAAGGGGAAAACACTGAGTAAAGAGGAAAACACTGAGTGAAGGGGAAAACACTGAGTGAAGGGGAAAGCACTGGATAATGGGGAAAAACACTGGGTAGATGTTAAACACAAGGGTAAAGGGGAAAACACTGAGTAATGGGCAAAACACTGGATAATGGGGAAATGCTGGGTAATGGGGAAAACACTGGCTAAAGAGAAAACATTGGCTAAAGAGGAAACACTGGGTAAAGGAGAAAACATTGGGTCATGGTGTACCACTCTGGATAATAGGGAAAGCACTGGATAAAGTGGAAAGATTGGGTAATGGAGAATACAATGGGTAAGGGAGGAAACACTGGGTAATGGGGAAACACTTGGCAATGGGGAAAACACTGGGCAAAGGGAAAATATTGGGCAAAAGGGAAACACTGGATAATGGGGAAAACATTGAGTACTGGGGGAAACACTGATGAAGAGGAAAACGGTGGGTAAAGGTGAAACATACAGGATAATGAGATAATAGAACACACAGGATAATTCAACAATGAGCATCCTTTAAAGAGGAGGTGGTTCAGGTACAGTCCAGGTACATTCTTACAAGGGGGAAAGGTAGGGCAACTAAAGGCAGAGCTCCCTGGATGACAAAAGAGATAGAGAGTAAGATGAAGCAGAAAAAGGGGGCGTATTTCAGATGTCAGGTTGATAATACAAGTGAGAACCAGGCTGAATATAGAAAGTTCAGAGGGGAAATGAAAAAGGAAATAAGAGGGGCAAAGAGAGAGTATGAGAAGAGACTGGCAGCTAACATAAAAGGAAATCTAAAAGTCTTCTACAGGCATGTAAACAGTAAACGGGTAGTAAGAGGAGGGTTGGAGCCGATTAGGGACCAAGAAAGAGATCTACACATGGAGGCAGAGGGCACGGCCGAGGTACGAAATGAATACTTTACATCGGTCTTTACCCAGGAAGAAGATACTGCCAGAATCTCAGTAAAGGAAGATGTACTTGAGATACTCGATGGGCTAAAAATTGGCAAAGAGGAGGTACTAGAAAGGCTGGCTGTACTTAAAGTAGATAAATCACCCGGTCCGGATGGGATGCATCCGAGGTTGCTGAGGGAAGGGTGGAAATTGCGGGGGTGGTGCCAGAGGACTGGAGAATTGCGAACGTTACACCCTTGTTCAAAAAAGGGTGTAAGGATAAACCCAGAAACTACAGGCCAGTCAGTTTAACCTCAGCAGTGGGGAAACTTTTAGAAACGATAATCTGGGACAGAATTAACAGTCACTTGGACGAGTGTGGATTGATTAGGGAAAGCCAGCACGGATTTGTTAAAGGCAAATCGTGTTTAACTAACTTGATTGAGTTTTTTGATGAGGTAACAGAGAGGGTCGATGAGGGCAGTGTGGTTGATGTTGTGTATATGGACTTTCAAAAGTCATTTGATAAAGTGCCGCATAATAGGCTTGTCATCAAGATTGAAGCCCATGGAATAAAGGGACAATGGCAGCATGGATACAGAATTGGCTAAGGGATAGGAAACAGAGAGTATTGGTGAAAGGTTGTTTTTCGGACTGGAGGGAGGTGTACAGTGGTGTTCCCCAGGGGACGGTGCTGGGACCACTGCTTTTCTTGATATATATTAATGACTTGGACTTGGGTGTACAGGGCACAATTTCCAAATTTGCAGATGACACAAAACTTGGAAGTGTAATAAACAGTGAGGAGGATAGTGATAGACTTCAAGAGGATATAGACAGGCTGGTAGAATGGGCGGACACGTGGCAGATGAAATTTAACGCAGAAAAGTGCGAAGTGATTCATTTTGGTAGGAAGAACGAGGAGAGGCAATATAAACTAGAGGGTACAATTCTAAAAGGAGTACAGGAACAGAGAGATCTGGGGGTATATGTGCACATAGTGTTGAAAATGGCAGGACAGTTTGAGAAAGCGGTTAAAAAAGCATACGGGATCCTGGACTTTATAAATAGAGGCATAGAGTACAAAAGCAAGGAAGTCATGTTGAACCTTTATAAAACACTGGTTCGGCCACAACTGGAGTATTGTGTCCAGTTCTGGGCACCGCACTTTAGGAAAGATGTGAAGGCCTTAGAGAGGGTGCAGAAGAGATTTACTAGAATGATTTATCCTAACATCAGTAATGGGGAAAATGCTAGAGTCTATTATAAAGGATCTGATAACAGAACACTTGGAAGGCATTAATGGGACTGGACAAAGTCAGCATGGGTTTATGAAAGGGAAATCATGCTTAACAAATCTCCTGGGTTTTTTTGAGGATGTAACTAGTAGAATAGATAGGGGAGAACCAGTGGATGTGGTGTATTTGGATTTTCAGAAGGCTTTTGATAAGGTCCCACACAAGAGGTTAGTGTGCAAAATTAAAGCACATGGAATTGGGGGGAATATACTGGCATGGATTGAGAATTGGTTGACAGACAGGAAACAGAGAGTAGGAATAAACGGGTCTTTTTCTGGGTGGCAGGCAGTGACTAGTGGGGTGCCGCAGGGATCAGTGCTTGGACCCCAGCTATTCACAATATATATCAATGATTTGGATGAGGGAACTAAATGTAACATTTCCAAGTTTGCAGACGACACAAAGCTGGGATGGAATGTGAGCTGTGAGGAGGATGCAAAGAGGCTCCAATGTGATTTAGACGAGTTCGGTGAGTGGGCAAGAACATGGCAGATGCAGTATAATGTGGATAAATGTGAGGTTATCCACTTTGGTTGTAAAAACAGAAAGACAGATTATTAACTGAATGGTGATAGATTGGGAAAAGGGGAGGTGCAACGAGACCTGGGTGTCCTTGTACACCAGTCGCTGAAAGTGAGCATTCAGGTGCAGCAAGCAGTTAGGAAGGCGAATGGTATGTTGGCCTTCATTGCAAGAGGATTTGAGTGCAGGAACAGGGATGTCTTACTGCAGTTGTACAGGGTCTTGGTGAGACCACATCTGGAGTATTGTGTGCAGTTTTGGTCTCCTTATCTGAGGAAGGATGTCCTTGCCATGGAGGGAGTGCAACGAAGGTTTACCAGACTGATTCCTGGGATGGCAGGACTGATGTATGAGGAGAGATTGGGTCGACTAGGCCTATATTCACTAGAGTTTAGAAGAATGAGAGGTGATCTCATCGAAACATATAAAATTCTAACAGGACTAGACAGACTAGATGCAGGGAGGATGTTCCCGATGGCTGGGGAGTCCAGAAGCAGGGGTCACAGTCTCAGGATACGGGGTATGCCATTTAGAACCGAGATGAGGAGAAATTTCTTCACTCAGAGGGTGGTGAACCTGTGGAATTCTCTACCACAGAAGGCAGTGGAGGCCAAGTCATTAGATGTATTCAAGAAAGAGATAGATATATTTCTTAATGCTAAAGGAATCAAGGGATATGGGGAAAAGCGGGAACAGGTAACTGAGTTGGACGATCAGCCATGATCATTTTGAATGGTGGAACAGGCCCGAAGGGCCGAATGGCCGACTCTTGCTCCTATTTTGTATGATTCTATGATTCCAGTGATGAGGGACTTCAGTTATGTGGATAGACTGGAGAAGCTGGGGTTGTTCTCCTTGGTACAGAGAAAATTGAGAAGAGATTTGATCGAGGTATTCAAAATCATGAAGGGTCTAGACAGAGTAGATAGAGAGAAACTGTTCTCATTGGCGGAAGGGTCAAGAACCAGAGGGCATAGAATTAAGGTGAGGAAAAACTTTTTTACACAGCGAGTGGTTAGGATCTGGAATGCACTGCCCGAGGGGGTGGTGGAGGCAGATTCAATCATGGCCTTCAAAATGGAACTGGATAAGTACTTGAAATGAAAAAAATTGCAGGGCTGCAGGGCTAGGGCGGGGGAGTGGGACCAGCTGGATTGCTCTTGTGTCGAGCCGGTGCAGACTCAATGGGCCAAATGGCCTCCTTCTGTACTGTAACTTTTCTAGGATTCCATGATTCTATTAAGGTGAAAACACTGGGTAATGGGGGGAAAATGTGTAAAGGGAAAACTGGGTGAAGGGGAAAACTCTGGGGCAATCTGAACCACACTGGGTAATGGGGAAAGCACTGGATAATGGGGAAATATAGGGTAAATGGGAACACACCGGGTAAAGGGAAACACACTGGGCAATCGGGAAAACCCTGGGTAAAGAGGGGGAAACAGTAGGGAATGGGGAAAACATTGAGAAAAGGTAAAAACACTGGGTTAAACTTAAACACTAAGGATAAATGGTAAACACTGAGTAACGGGGAAAGCACTGGATAATGGGGAAAACAATGTGTCAAGGGAAAACACGGAGTGCAGGGGAAAAGCCTGGGTAATTGGGAAAACACTGGGTAAAGTTTAAACACAAAGGGTAAAGGGTAAATACTGAGTAATGGGGAAAGCACTGGATAATGGGGAAAACGTTGGATAATGGGGAAAACATTGGATAATGGGGAAAACAATGTGTAAAGGGAGAAACACTGGCTGAAGTGGAAAATACTGGGACAATCTGAACCACACTGGGTAATGGGGATAGCACTGGGTAAAGGGGATAGTACTGGGTGAATGGGAAAGCACTGAGTAATGGGTAAAGGTTAAACACTGAGTCATGTGGAAAGCACAGGATAATGGACAAAATTCTGGATAATTGGGACAACACAAGATAACGGGGAAAACACTGGGTGACGGAGAAGCACTGGGTAAAGGGGAAAACACTGGGTAAAGGGGAAAACATTGGGTAAAGGGGGAAAATAGTAAGTGAAGGGGGAAAACATTGGATGAAGTGGAACCAAACTGGGTAATGGGGAAAACACTTAGTAAAAGGGAACCAAACATGTTAATGAGGAATACACTGGGTAAAGGGGAAAACACTGGATGGAGGGGAAAGGACTGGGTAAAAGGGGAAACATCCAGTAAAGGGGAAAACACGGGGTAAAGGGGAAATGCTGGGTAAAGGGGACAACACTGGTTAATGGGGAAAACACTGGGTAATAGGGGAAAACACTGGGTAATAGGGGAAAACACTGGGTAAAGGGGAAAACACTGGGTAAAGGGGAAAACACTGGTTAATGGGGGAAACACTGGGTAGTGGGGATAATACTGTGTGAGGGAAAAACACTTAGTAATGGGGAAAACACTGGTTAAAGGAGAACACACTGGATAAAGGGGAAACCCTTCAATAAAGGGGAAACACTGGGAAATGAGGAAACACTGGGTAAAGGGAAACAGATTGGGTAATGGAGAAAACACTGGGTAATGGAGAAAACACTGGGTAATGGGGAAAACACTGGGTAATGGGGAAAACACTGGGTAATGGGGAAAACACTGGGTAATGGGGAAAACACTGGGTAATGGGGAAAACACTGGGTAATGGGGAAAACACTGGGTAATGGGGAAAACACTGGGTAATGGGGAAAACACTGGGTAATGGGGAAAACACTGGGTAATGGGGAAAACACTGGGTAATGGGGAAAACACTGGGTAATGGGGAAACCCCCCCCCCACACACACACACAACCCACTGGGTAATGAGGGGAAAACCCTGGGTAATGTGTAAAAATACTGGGTGAAGGGTAACCAAATTGGGTAAAGGGGAAAGCACTGGGTAATGGGGAATACACTGGATAATGGGGAAAACTCTGGGTAATGGGGAAAACACTGGGTATAGGGTAGCCAAATTGGGTAATGGGGAAAACAATGGGAATGGGGAAAACTCTGAGTAATGGGGGAAAACACTGGGTAAAGGGGAACCAAACTGGGTAAAGGAGATCCCAATTAGTGGATACAGTGGTGAGAAAACATGAGAGCAGAAGGACAGGTCAGGGTGTGTGGCCCAAATAAGCATTCTTTATACAAACACACAGAGTATAAGGAACAAATCGAATGGATTGCAGGCTCAAATTCAACTGAGAGGGTACGACATGGTGGCCATTACTGAGACATGGCTGCAAGACGGTCAGGACTAGAAACTGAATATTCCAGGTTATAAGGTTTATAGGAAGGATAGGGAAATTGGTAGAGGGGGAGGATTAGCCTTAGTGATTAAGGATAAAATTACTTCAATGATAAGAGATGATATAACGAGAGGGAAGCAGGCAGTGGAGACTTTATGGGTAGAATTAAGAAATAGAAAAGGATTTAAGACTGTAATGGGAGTTGTGTATCGGCCCCCTGGTAGCAGCTGTGAAGTGGCAGAATGTATAAATGCAGAGATTAGACAAGCATGCAACAAAGGCAGAGGGGTTTTAATGGGGGATTTTCACTTTCATATAGATTGGGATAAGCAGACGAGCTCATGTCAGAAAGGTAGTGAATTTCTTGTGTGTGTTCAGGACAGCTTTCTCCAACAATATGTCCTGGAATCAACAAGGGGGCAGGCCATATTAGATTTAATAATGAGTATTGAGCCAGATTTAGTTAACAGCCAAACGGTGCGTGAACATTTATCTAATAGTGATCATAATATGATCGAATTCAACGTTGTGTTTGAAAGGGAGAAACTCGTAACAGCTAAGATTCTAAATTTAGGTAAGGCTGACTTCACTGGGATTAGACAGGGACTGTCCACGGTAAACTGGGCACATCTATTAACAGGTAAAATGACAGAATATCAGTGGGAGATGTTCAAAAAAGAATTTAACATGATACAGAACCAGTTTATACCCCGAAGGGGCAACAGCTCGACTTGCCAAAAGAAACAGCCATGGGCGACAAAAGAGGTAAGGGACAACATAAAACTAAAAGAACAAGCATAGAAAAATGCAAAAAATAGCACAGATCCTGGCGACTGAGAGAGATACAAAGAACAGCAAAGAGTGACAAAACAGATAGTGAGAGCTACAAAAAGGGAGTATGAAAAGAAACTTGCAAGGGATATCAAAACCAAGACAAAAACATTTTTACAACGACATTAGGAAAAAGAGGTTGGTTAAGAACTGACAATGGTGATATTGTAAATGAAACTAAGGAAATGGTGGACATGTTAAATAATTACTTTGTGTCAGTATTTACAGTAGAGGAAGAGGATAACATGCCGGAAATCCCAAGAAAACTAATTTTGAATCAGTGACGGGGACTCACCATAATTAATATAAGCAAATTAACAGTAAAGAAGAAAATAATAGCACTAAAGAGTGACAAATCCCCAGGACCAGATGGTTTCCATCCCAGGGTTTTAAAGGAAGGTGAGTACATTTGCAGATGCCCGAACTATAATCTTTCAAAGTTCTCTCGATTCAGGAACCGTTCCTTTAGGTTGAAAAGTTGCACACGTCAATCCGTTATTTAAGAAAGGTGAGAGAGGGAAACCGGGGAATTATAGGCCAATTAGCCAAATATCTGTTGTTGGGAATTACTAGAGTCTATAATTAAGGATAGAGTGACTGAACACCGTGAAAATTTTCAGCTGATCAGCGTGGATTTGTAAAGGGAAGGTCATGCCTGACGAACCTGATTGAATATTTTGAAGAGGTGACTTTTTTTTTATTCGTTCACGGGATGTGGGCGTCGCTGGCAAGGCCGGCATTTATTGCCCATCCCTAATTGCCCTCGAGAAGGTGGTGGTGAGCCGCCTTCTTGAACCACTGCATTCCGTGTGGTGACGGTTCTCCCACAGTGCTGTTAGGAAGGGAGTTCCAGGATTTTGACCCAGCGACAATGAAGGAACGGCGATATATTTCCAAGTCGGGATGGTGTGTGACTTGGAGGGGAACGTGCAGGTGGTGTTGTTCCCAAGTACCTGCTGTTCTTGTCCTTCTAGGTGGTAGAGGTCGCGGGTTTGGGAGGTGCTGTCGAAGAAGCCTTGGCGAGTTGCTGCAGTGCATCCTGTGGATGGTGCACACTGCAGCCACAGTGCGCCGGTGGTGAAGGGAGTGAATGTTTAGGGTGGTGGATGGGGTGCCAATCAAGCGGGCTGCTTTATCTTGGATGGTGTCGAGCTTCTTGAGTGTTGTTGGAGCTGCACTCATCCAGGCAAGTGGAGAGTATTCCATCACACTCCTGACTTGTGCCTTGTAGATGGTGGAAAGGCTTTGGGGAGTCAGGAGGTGAGTCACTCGCCGCAGAATACCCAGCCTCTGACCTGCTCTCGTAGCCACAGTATTTATATGGCTGGTCCAGTTAAGTTTCTGGTCATTGGTGACCCCCAGGATGTTGATGGTGGGGGATTCGGTGATGGTAATGCCGTTGAATGTCAAGGGGAGGTGGTTAGACTCTCTCTTGTTGGAGATGGTCATTGCCTGGCACTTATCTGGCGCGAATGTTACTTGCCACTTATGAGCCCAAGCCTGGATGTTGTCCAGGTCTTGCTGCATGCAGGCTCGGACTGTTTCATTATCTGAGGGGTTGCGAATGGAACTGAACACTGTGCAGTCATCAGTGAACATCCCCATTTCTGACCTTATGATGGAGGGAAGGTCATTGATGAAGCAGCTGAAGATGGTTGGGCCTAGGACACTGCTCTGAGGAACTCCTGCAGCAATGCCCTGGGGCTGAGATGATTGGCCTCCAACAACCACTACCATCTTCCTTTGTGCCAGGTATGACTCCAGCCACTGGAGAGTTTTCCCCCTGATTCCCATTTTACTAGGGCTCCTTGGTGCCACACTCGGTCAAATGCTGCCTTCATGTCAAGGACAGTCACTCTCACCTCACCTCTGGAATTCAGCTCTTTTGTCCATGTTTGGACCAAGGCTGTAATGAGGTCTGGAGCTGAGTGGTCCTGGCGGAACCCAAACTGAGCATCGGTGAGCAGGTTATTGGTGAGTAAGTGCCGCTTGATAGCACTGTCGACGACACCTTCCATCACTTTGCTGATGATTGAAAGTAGACTGATGGGGCGGTAATTGGCCGGATTGGATTTGTCCTGCTTTTTGTGGACAGGACATACCTGGGCAATTTTCCACATTGTCGGGTAAATGCCAGTGTTGCAGCTGTACTGGAACAGCTTGGCTAGAGGCGCAGCTAGTTCTGGAGCACAAGTCTTCAGCACTACAGCTGGGATGTTGTCGGGGCCCATAGCCTTTGCTGTATCCAGTGCACTCAGCCGTTTCTTGATATCACGTGGAGTGAATCGAATTGGCCGAAGACTGGCTTCCGTGATGGTGGAGATATCGGGAGGAGGCCGAGATGGATCATCCACTCGGCACTTCTGGCTGAAGATGGTTGCAAACGCTTCAGCCTTGTCTTTTGCACTCACGTGCTGGACTCCGCCATCATTGAGAATGTGGATGTTTGCAGAGCCTCTTCCTCCTGTTAGTTGTTTAATTGTCCACCACCATTCACGACTGGATGTGGCAGGACTGCAGAGCTTTGATCTGATCCGTTGGTTGTGGAATCGCTTAGCTCTGTCTATAGCATGTTGCTTCCACTGTTTAGCATGCATGTAGTCCTGAGTTGTAGCTTCACCAGGTTGGCACCTCATTTTTAGGTACGCCTGGTGCTGCTCCTGGCATGCTCTTCTACACTCCTCATTGAATCAGGTTTGAACCCCTGGCTTGTTGGTAATGGTAGAGTGAGGAATATGCCGGGCCATGAGGTTACAGATTGTGCTGGAATACAATTCTGCTGCTGCTGATGGCCCACAGCGCCTCATGGATGCCCAGTTTTGAGCTGCTAGACCTGTTCTGAATCTATCCCATTTAGCACGGTGGTAGTGCCACACAACACGTTGGATGGTGTCCTCAGTGCGAAGACGGGACTTCATCTCCACGAGGACTGTGCGGTGGTCACTCCTACCAATACTGTCATGGACAGATGCATTTGCGACAGGTAGATTGGTGAGGACGAGGTCAAGTAAGTTTTTCCCTCGTGTTGGTTCGCTCACCACCTGCTGCAGGCCCAGTCTGGCAGCTATGTCCTTCAGGACTCGGCCAGCTCGGTCAGTAGTGGTGCTGCCGAGCCACTCTTGGTGATAGACATTGAAGTCCCCCACCCAGAGTACATTTTGTGCCCTTGCTACCCTCAGTGCTTCCTCCAAGTGGTGTTCAACATGGAGGAGGACTGATTCATCAGCTGAGGGAGGGCGGTAGGTGGTAATCAGTAGGAGGTTTCCTTGCCCATGTTTGACCTGATGCCATGAGATTTCATGGGGTCTGGAGTCAATGTTGAGGACTCCCAGGGCCACTCCCTCCTGACTGTATATCACTGTACCGCCACCTCTGGTGGGTCTGTCCTGCCGGTGGGACAGGACATACCCAGGGATAGTGATGGAAGGGTCTGGGATGTTGGCTGAAAGGTATGATTCTGTGACTATGGCTATGTCAGGCTGTTGCATGACCACTCTGCGGGACAGCTCTCCCAATTTTGGCACAAGTCCCCAGATGTTAGTGAGGAGGACCTTGCAGGGTCGACTGGGCTTGGTGTTTTGCCGTTGTCGTGTCCGGTGCCGAGTGGTCCGATGCCGGGTGGTCCGTCCGGTTTTATTCTTATTATGACTTTTCGTAGCGAGATTTTACAACTGAGTGGCTTACTAGGCCATTTCAGAGGGCAATTAAGAATCAACCACATTGCTGTGGGTCTGGAGTCACATATAGGCCAGACCGGGTAAGGGCGGCAGGCTTCCTTCCCTAAAGGACATTAGTGAACCAGATGGGTTTTTACGACAATCCGGTAGTTTCATGGCCATCATTACTGATACTAGTATTTTAATTCCAGATTTTTATTTGATTAATTGAATTTAATTAATTGAATTTAAACTCGCCAGCTGCCGTGGTGGGATTTGAACTCATAACTCTGGATTTTAGTCCAGGCCTCTGGATTACTAGCCCAGTAACATAACCACTATGCTACCGTACCCATTAAACTAAAGTAGTGGACAGGGGAATGTCAATGGATGTTATTTATATGGACTTCCAGAAGGCATTCAATAAATTCCCACATAAGTGACTGTTAGTTAAAGTTGAAGCTCATGGAATTTTGGGCAAATTATTGTCCTGGTTTGGAAATTGGCTGAGTGGCAGGAGACAGAGAGTAGGGATAATGGGCAGGTACTCAAATTGGCAGGATGTGACTGGTGGTGTCCCACAGGGATCTGTGTTGGGGCCTCAATTATTCACAATATTTATTAACGACTTAGATGACGGGATAGAGAGTCACATATCCAAGTTTGCCGATGTCACAAAGATAGGCAGCATTGTAATCAGTGTAGATGGAAGCATAAAATTACAGAGAGATATTAATAGATTAAGTGAATGGGTAAAACTGTGGCAAATGGATTTCAATGTAGGCGAGTGTGAGGTCATCCACTTGGGACCTAAAAATGATAGATCAGAGTACTTTCTAAATGGTGAAAAGCTCGAAACAGTGGAGGCCCAAAGGGACTGAGGGGTCCATGTACATAGATCATTAAAATGTCATGGACAGGTGCAGAAAATAATCAAAAAGGCTAATGGAATGCTGGCCTTTATATCTAGAAGACAAGAATACAAGGGGGCAGAAGTTATGCTGCAGCTATACAAAACCCTGGTTAGACCGCACCTGGAGTACTGTGAGCAGTTCTGGGCACCGCACTTTCGGAAGGACATATTGGCTTTGGAGGGAGTGCAGTGTAGATTTAATAGAATGATACCCGGACTTCAAGGGTTAAATTACGAGAGATTACATAAACTAGGGTTGTATTCCCTGGAATTTAGACTATTAAGGGGTGATTTGATCGAAATTTTCAAGATATTAAGGGGAACTGATAGGGTGGATGGAGAGAAACTATTTCCGCTGGTTGGAGAGTCCAGGACTAGGGGACATTGTTTGAACATTAGAGCCGGGACTCTCAGGAGTGAAGTTAGGAAACACTTCTACACACAAAGGGTGGGAGAAATTTGGAACTCTCTTCCGCAAACGGTAGTTGATGCTCGCTCAATTGTTAATATTAAATCTGAGATTGATAGATTTTTGTCAATCAAAGGTATCAAGGGAAATGGGGCTAAGGCATAGGAGTGAGGTCACAGATCAGCCATGATCCCATTGAATGGTGGAACAGGCTCGAGGGGCTGAATGGCCTACTCCTGTTCCTATGTTCCTAATGGCAAACACTTGGGAATGGGGAAATCACTGGTAATGGGGAAAGCCACTGGGTAAAGGGGAAATCACTGGTAATGGGGAAAGCCATTGGGGAATGAGGGAAAAACACAGGATAAAGAGGAACCAAATTGGGTAAAGAGAAAAATCACAGGGTAAAGGGGAAAGAACTGGATAATGGGGAAAACACTGGGTAAAGGGGTAAACACTGGATAAAGGGTAAAACACGTGGTAATGGGGAAAACATTGAGTAAAGGGGAAAGCACTGGCTAAAGGGGAAAATGCTGGACAATGGGGAAAACACTGGAGAACAGGGAAAACACTGGGTAAATGGGAAAACACTGGGTAATGAGGCAAAAACATTGGATAATGTGGAAAAGCACTGGGTAAAGGGGAACAAAATTGGATAATTGGGAAATCACACGGGAAAGGGGAAAGAACTGGGTAATGGGGAAAACAATGAGTAATGTAGAAACAACTGGGTAAAGGGGAAAGCACTGGGTAAAGGGGATGCACAAAGTAATGGAGAAGACACTGGGTAATGAGGAAAACACTGTTTAAAGTGGAAAACACTGGGAAATGGGGAAATCACTATTTAAAGTAGAAAACACTGGGCAAGGGGGAAAAACACAGGGCAATGAGGGAAAAACACGGGGTAATGAGAGAAAAACAAGGGGTAATGAGAGAAAAACACGGTGTAAAGCGGGTAAAACATGGGGAAATGTGGGAAAAACACGGGGTAATGAGGGAAAAACACGGTGTAAAGAGGGAAAAACACGGTGTAAAGAGGGAAAAACACGGTGTAAAGAGGGAAAAACATGGGGAAATGAGGGAAAAACACGGGGTAATGAGTGAAAATCACGGGGTAATGAGGGAAAAACACGGTGTAAAGCGGGAAAAACATGGGGAAATGTGGGAAAAACACGGGGTAATGAGGGAAAAACACGGTGTAAAGAGGGAAAAACACGGTGCAAAGAGGGAAAAACACGGTGTAAAGAGGGAAAAACATGGGGAAATGGGGGAAAAACACGGGGTAATGAGTGAAAAACACGGAGTAATGAGGGAAAAACACGGGGTAATGAGGGAAAAACACGGGGTAATGAGGGAAAAATGCGAGGTAATGAGTGAAAACCAAGGGGTAATGAGGGAAAAATGCAGGATAATGAGTGAAAAACACGGGGTAATGAGGGAAAAACACGGGGTAATGAGGGGAAAACACGGGGTAATGAGTGAAAAACACGGGGTAATGAGTGAAAAACACGGTGTAATGAGGGAAAAACACGGGGTAATGAGGGAAAAACACAGGGTAATGAGTGAAAACCGCGGGGTAATGAGGGAAAAATGCGGGGTAATGAGGGGAAAACACGGGGTAATGAGGGAAAACTCAGGGTAATGAGTGAAAAACACAAGGTAATGAGGGGAAAACACGGGGTAATGAGGGAAAACACGGGGTAATGAGGGAAAAACACTGGATAGTGAGAGAAAAACACAGGGTAATGAGGGAAAACAGGGGATAATGAGGGAAAAACACGGGGTAATGAGGGAAAAACACGGGGTAATGAGGGAAAAACACGAGGTAATGAGGGAAAACACGGGGTAATGATGGAAAAACACAGGGTAATGAGGGAAAACACGGGGTAATGAGGGAAAAACACGGGGTAATGAGGGAAAACACGGGGTAATGAGAGAAAAACACGGGGTAATGAGGGAAAACACGGGGTAATGAGGGAAAAACACTGGATAGTGAGAGAAAAACACGGGGCAATGAGTGAAAAACACGGTGTAATGAGGGAAAAACACGGGGTAATGAGGGAAAAACACGGGGTAATGAGTGAAAACCACGGGGTAATGAGGGAAAAATGCGGGGTAATGAGGGGAAAACACGGGTTAATGAGGGAAAACTCAGGGTAATGAGTGAAAAACACGGTGTAATGAGGGGAAAACACGGGGTAATGATGGAAAAACACGGGGTAATGAGTGAAAACCACGGGGTAATGAGGGAAAAATGCGGGGTAATGAGGGGAAAACACGGGGTAATGAGGGAAAACTCAGGGTAATGAGTGAAAAACACAAGGTAATGAGGGGAAAACACGGGGTAATGAGGGAAAACACGGAGTAATGAGAGAAAAACACGGGGTAATGAGAGAAAAACACGGGGTAATGAGGGAAAAACACTGGATAGTGAGAGAAAAACACAGGGTAATGAGGGAAAACAGGGGATAATGAGGGAAAAACACGGGGTAATGAGGGAAAAACATGGGGTAATGAGGGAAAAACACGAGGTAATGAGGGAAAACACGGGGTAATGAGAGAAAAACACGGGGTAATTAGGGAAAAACAAGGAGTAATGAGAGAAAAACACAGGGTAATGAGGGAAAAACACGGGGTAATGTGGGAAAAACACGGGGTAATGTGGGAAAAACATGGGGTAATGAGGGAAAAACACGGGGTAATGAGGGGAAAACACTGGATAGTGAGAGAAAAACACGGGGTAGTGAGAGAAAAACACGGGGTAAAGAGAGAAAAATGTGGGGTAATGAGTGAAAACCACGGGGTAATGAGGGAAAAACACGGGGTAATGAGGGGAAAACACAGGATAGTGGGAGAAAAACACAGGGTAATGAGAGAAAAACACGTGGTAATGAGGGAAAAACACGGGGTAATGAGGGGAAAACACGGGGTAATGAGGGAAAAACATGGGGTAATGAGGGGAAAACACGGGGTAATGAGGGAAAACACGGGGTAATGAGTGAAAAACACAAGGTAATGAGGGGAAAACACGGGGTAATGAGGGAAAACACAGGGTAATGAGGGAAAAACACGGGGTAATGAGGGGAAAACACGGGGTAATGAGGGGAAAACACTGGATAGTGAGAGAAATTCACGGGGTAGTGAGAGAAAAAGACGGGGTAAAGAGAGAAAAATGTGGGGTAATGAGTGAAAACCACGGGGTAATGAGGGAAAAACATGGGGTAATGAGGGGAAAACACGGGGTAATGAGGGAAAACACGGGGTAATGAGTGAAAAATGCCGGGTAATGAGTAAAAACCATAGGGTAATGAGTGAAAAACACGGTGTAATGAGTGAAAAACATGGGGTAATGAGGGAAAAACACAAGGTAATGAGGGGAAAACACGGGGTAATGAGGGAAAACACGGGGTAATGAGTGAAAAACACAAGGTAATGAGGGGAAAACACGGGGTAATGAGGGAAAACACGGGGTAATGAGTGAAAAACACAAGGTAATGAGGGGAAAACACGGGGTAATGAGGGAAAACACAGGGTAATGAGTGAAAAACACAAGGTAATGAGGGGAAAACACGGGGTAATGAGGGAAAACACGGGGTAATGAGTGAAAAACACAAGGTAATGAGGGGAAAACACGGGGTAATGAGGGAAAACACGGGGTAATGAGAGAAAAACACGGGGTAATGAGAGAAAAACATGGGGGAATGAGGGAAAACACGGGGTAATGAGTGAAAAACACAAGGTAATGAGGGGAAAACACGGGGTAATGAGGGGAAAACACGGGGTAATGAGGGAAAACATGGGGTAATGAGAGAAAAACACAGGGTAATGAGGGAAAACACGGGGTAATGAGAGAAAAACACGGGGTAAAGAGGGAAAAACACGGGGTAATGAGGGGAAAACACAGGATAGTGAGAGAAAAACACGGGGTAATGAGAGAAAAACACGAGGTAATGAGGGAAAAACACAGGGTAAAGAGGGAAAACACGGGGTAATGAGAGAAAAACACGGGGTAATGAGGGAAAAACAAGGAGTAATGAGAGAAAAACACGGGGTAATGAGGGAAAAACACGGGGTAATGTGGGAAACACACGGGGTAATGAGGGAAAAACACTGGATAGTGAGAGAAAAACACAGGGTAATGAGGGAAAAACACAGGGTAATGAGGGGAAAACACGGGGTAATGAGGAAAAACACGAGGTAATGAGGGAAAACACGGGGTAATGAGGGAAAAACAAGGAGTAATGAGAGAAAAACACAGGGTAATGAGAGAAAAACACAGGGTAATGAGGGAAAAACAAGGAGTAATGAGAGAAAAACACAGGGTAATGAGAGAAAAACACAGGGTAATGAGGGAAAAACACTGGATAGTGAGAGAAAAACACGGGGTAATGAGGGAAAAACACGGGGTAATGAGGGAAAAACACTGGATAGTGAGAGAAAAACACGGGGTAATGAGAGAAAAACAAGGGGTAATGAGGGAAAAACACGGGGTAATGAGGGAAAAACACGGGGTAATGAGGGGAAAACACGGGGTAATGAGTGAAAAACACGGTGTAATGAGTGAAAAACACGGTGCAATGAGGGAAAAACACGGTGTAAAGAGGGAAAAACACGGGGTAATGAGGGAAAAACATGGGGTAATGAGGGAAAAACACGGGGTAATGTGGGAAAAATGCGGGGTAATGAGTAAAAACCACGGGCTAATGAGGGAAAAACACGGGGTAATGAGTGAAAACCACGGGGTAATGAGGGAAAAACACGGGGTAATGAGTGAAAAACACGGTGTAATGAGTGAAAAACACGGTGTAATGAGTGAAAAACACAGGGTAATGAGGGGAAAACACGGGGTAATGAGTGAAAAACACGGTGTAATGAGTGAAAAACACGGTGTAATGAGGGAAAAACATGGTGTAAAGAGGGAAAAACACGGGGTAATGAGGGAAAAACACGGGGTAATGAGGGGAAAACACGGGGTAATGAGGGAAAACACGGGGTAATGAGTGAAAAACACGGGGTAATGAGAGAAAAACACGGGGTAATGAGGGAAAAACACGGGGTAATGAGGGAAAAACACGAGGTAATGAGGGGAAAACACGGGGTAATGAGGGAAAACACGGGGTAATGAGAGAAAAACACAGGGTAATGAGGTAAAACACGGGGTAATGAAGGAAAAACACGGGGTAATGAGGGAAAAACGCGGGGTAATGAGGGAAAAACACGGGGGAATGAGAGAAAAACACGGGGTAATGAGGGAAAAACACGGGGTAATAAGAGAAAAACAAGGGGTAATGAGTGAAAAACACGGGGTAATGAGGGAAAAACACAGGTTAATGAGGGAAAAACACGGGGTAATGAGGGAAATACACGGGGTAATGAGGGAAAAACACGGGGTAATGAGAGAAAAACACGGGGTAATGAGAGAAAAACACGGAGTAATGAGGGAAAAACACGGGGTAATGAGGGAAAAACACGGGGTAATGAGGGAAAAACACGGGGTAATGAGCAAAAAACACGGGGTAATGAGGGAAAAACACGGGGTAATGAGATATAAACACGGGGTAATAAGAGAAAAACAAGGAGTAATGAGGGAAAAACACAGGATAATGAGGGAAAAACACGGGGTAATGAGGGAAATACACGGTGTAATGAGTGAAATACACGGTGTAATGAGGGAAAACATGGTGTAAAGAGGGAAAAACACGGGGTCATGAGGGAAAAACACGGGGTAATGAGGGAAAAACACGGGGTAATGCGGGAAAAATGCGGGGTAATGAGTAAAAACCACGGGGTAATGAGGGAAAAACGCGGGGTAATGAGTGAAAAACATGGGGTAATGAGGGGAAAACACGGGGTAATGAGGGAAAACACGGGGTAATTAGTGAAAAACACGGGGTAATGAGAGAAAAACACGGGGTAGTGAGGGAAAAACACGGGGTAATGAGGGAAAAACACGGGGTAATGAGGGAAAAACACGGGGTAATGAGGGAAAAACACGGGGTAATGAGGGGAAAACACGGGGTAATGAGGGAAAACACGGGGTAATAAGAGAAAAACACGGGGTAATGAGGGAAAACACGGGGTAATGAGGGAAAAACACGGGGTAATGAGGGAAAAACACGGGGTAATGAGGGAAAAACATGGGGGAATGAGAGAAAAACACGGGGTAATGAGGGAAAAACACGGGGTAATGAGAGAAAAACATGGGGGAATGAGGGAAAAACACGGGGTAATGAGGGAAAACACGGGGTAATGAGAGAAAAACACGGGGTAATGAGGGAAAAACACGGAGTAATGAGAGAAAAACTCAGGGTAACCAGGGAAAAACACGGGGTAATGTGGGAAAAACACGGGGTAATGAGGGAAAAACACGGGGTAATGAGGGAAAAACAAGGGGTAATGAGGGAAAAACACGGGGTAATGAGGGAAAAACACGGGATAATAAGAGAAAAACAAGGGGGAATGAGTGAAAAACACGGGGTAATGAGGGGAAAACACGGGGTAATGAGGGAAAACATGGGGTAATGAGAGAAAAACACAGGGTAATGAGGGAAAACACGGGGTAATGAGAGAAAAACACGGGGTAAAGAGGGAAAAACAGGGGGTAATGAGAGAAAAACACGGGGTAATGAGGGGAAAACACAGGATAGTGAGAGAAAAACACGGGGTAATGAGAGAAAAACACGAGGTAATGAGGGAAAAACACAGGGTAAAGAGGGAAAACACGGGGTAATGAGAGAAAAACACGGGGTAATGAGGGAAAAACAAGGAGTAATGAGAGAAAAACACAGGGTAATGAGGGAAAAACACGGGGTAATGTGGGAAACACACGGGGTAATGAGGGAAAAACACTGGATAGTGAGAGAAAAACACAGGGTAATGAGGGAAAAACACAGGGTAATGAGGGGAAAACACGGGGTAATGAGGAAAAACACGAGGTAATGAGGGAAAACACGGGGTAATGAGAGAAAAACACAGGGTAATGAGGGAAAAACAAGGAGTAATGAGAGAAAAACACAGGGTAATGAGGGAAAAACACGGTGTAATGAGGAAAAAACACGGGGTAATGAGAGAAAAACACAGGGTAATGAGGGAAAAACACTGGATAGTGAGAGAAAAACACGGGGTAATGAGGGAAAAACACGGGGTAATGAGAGAAAAACACAGGGTAATGAGGGAAAAACACTGGATAGTGAGAGAAAAACACGGGGTAATGAGGGAAAAACACGGGGTAATGAGGGAAAAACACTGGATAGTGAGAGAAAAACACGGGGTAATAAGAGAAAAACAAGGGGTAATGAGGGGAAAACACTGGATAGTGAGAGAAAAACACGGGGTAATGAGAGAAAAACAAGGGGTAATGAGGGAAAAACACGGGGTAATGAGGGAAAAACACGGGGTAATGAGGGGAAAACACGGGGTAATGAGTGAAAAACACGGTGTAATGAGTGAAAAACACGGTGCAATGAGGGAAAAACACGGTGTAAAGAGGGAAAAACACGGGGTAATGAGGGAAAAACATGGGGTAATGAGGGAAAAACACGGGGTAATGTGGGAAAAATGCGGGGTAATTAGTAAAAACCACGGGGTAATGAGGGAAAAACACGGGGTAATGAGTGAAAAACACGGTGTAATGAGTGAAAAACACGGTGTAATGAGTGAAAAACACAGGGTAATGAGGGGAAAACACGGGGTAATGAGTGAAAAACACGGTGTAATGAGTGAAAAACACGGTGTAATGAGTGAAAAACACGGTGTAATGAGGGAAAAACATGGTGTAAAGAGGGAAAAACACGGGGTAATGAGGGGAAAACACGGGGTAATGAGGGGAAAACACGGGGTAATGAGGGAAAACACGGGGTAATGAGTGAAAAACACGGGGTAATGAGTGAAAAACACGGGGTAATGAGAGAAAAACACGGGGTAATGAGGGAAAAACACGGGGTAATGAGGGAAAAACACGAGGTAATGAGGGGAAAACACGGGGTAATGAGGGAAAACACGGGGTAATGAGAGAAAAACACAGGGTAATGAGGTAAAACACGGGGTAATGAAGGAAAAACACGGGGTAATGAGGGAAAAACGCGGGGTAATGAGGGAAAAACACGGGGGAATGAGAGAAAAACACGGGGTAATGAGGGAAAAACACGGGGTAATAAGAGAAAAACAAGGGGTAATGAGTGAAAAACACGGGGTAATGAGGGAAAAACACAGGTTAATGAGGGAAAAACACGGGGTAATGAGGGAAATACACGGGGTAATGAGGGAAAAACACGGGGTAATGAGAGAAAAACACGGGGTAATGAGAGAAAAACACGGAGTAATGAGGGAAAAACACGGGGTAATGAGGGAAAAACACGGGGTAATGAGGGAAAAACACGGGGTAATGAGCAAAAAACACGGGGTAATGAGGGAAAAACACGGGGTAATGAGATAAAAACACGGGGTAATAAGAGAAAAACAAGGAGTAATGAGGGAAAAACACAGGATAATGAGGGAAAAACACGGGGTAATGAGGGAAATACACGGTGTAATGAGTGAAATACACGGTGTAATGAGGGAAAACATGGTGTAAAGAGTGAAAAACACGGGGTCATGAGGGAAAAACACGGGGTAATGAGGGAAAAACACGGGGTAATGCGGGAAAAATGCGGGGTAATGAGTAAAAACCACGGGGTAATGAGGGAAAAACGCGGGGTAATGAGTGAAAAACATGGGGTAATGAGGGGAAAACACGGGGTAATGAGGGAAAACACGGGGTAATGAGAGAAAAACACAGGGTAATGAGGGAAAAACACTGGATAGTGAGAGAAAAACACGGGGTAATGAGGGAAAAACACGGGGTAATGAGGGAAAAACACGGGGTAATGAGGGAAAAACACGGGGTAGTGAGGGAAAAACACGGGGTAATGAGGGAAAAACACGGGGTAATGAGGAAAAAACACGGGGTAATGAGAGAAAAACACAGGGTAATGAGGGAAAAACACTGGATAGTGAGAGAAAAACACGGGGTAATGAGGGAAAAACACGGGGTAATGAGGGAAAAACACTGGATAGTGAGAGAAAAACACGGGGTAATGAGAGAAAAACAAGGGGTAATGAGGGAAAAACACGGGGTAATGAGGGAAAAACACGGGGTAATGAGGGGAAAACACGGGGTAATGAGTGAAAAACACGGTGTAATGAGTGAAAAACACGGTGCAATGAGGGAAAAACACGGTGTAAAGAGGGAAAAACACGGGGTAATGAGGGAAAAACATGGGGTAATGAGGGAAAAACACGGGGTAATGTGGGAAAAATGCGGGGTAATGAGTAAAAACCACGGGGTAATGAGGGAAAAACACGGGGTAATGAGTGAAAAACACGGTGTAATGAGTGAAAAACACGGTGTAATGAGTGAAAAACACGGTGTAATGAGTGAAAAACACAGGGTAATGAGGGGAAAACACGGGGTAATGAGTGAAAAACACGGTGTAATGAGTGAAAAACACGGTGTAATGAGGGAAAAACATGGTGTAAAGAGGGAAAAACACGGGGTAATGAGGGAAAAACACGGGGTAATGAGGGGAAAACACGGGGTAATGAGGGAAAACACGGGGTAATGAGTGAAAAACACGGGGTAATGAGTGAAAAACACGGGGTAATGAGAGAAAAACACGGGGTAATGAGGGAAAAACACGGGGTAATGAGGGAAAAACACGAGGTAATGAGGGGAAAACACGGGGTAATGAGGGAAAACACGGGGTAATGAGAGAAAAACACAGGGTAATGAGGTAAAACACGGGGTAATGAAGGAAAAACACGGGGTAATGAGGGAAAAACGCGGGGTAATGAGGGAAAAACACGGGGGAATGAGAGAAAAACACGGGGTAATGAGGGAAAAACACGGGGTAATAAGAGAAAAACAAGGGGTAATGAGTGATAAACACGGGGTAATGAGGGAAAAACACAGGTTAATGAGGGAAAAACACGGGGTAATGAGGGAAATACACGGGGTAATGAGGGAAAAACACGGGGTAATGAGAGAAAAACACGGGGTAATGAGAGAAAAACACGGAGTAATGAGGGAAAAACACGGGGTAATGAGGGAAAAACACGGGGTAATGAGGGAAAAACACGGGGTAATGAGCAAAAAACACGGGGTAATGAGGGAAAAACACGGGGTAATGAGATAAAAACACGGGGTAATAAGAGAAAAACAAGGAGTAATGAGGGAAAAACACAGGATAATGAGGGAAAAACACGGGGTAATGAGGGAAATACACGGTGTAATGAGTGAAATACACGGTGTAATGAGGGAAAACATGGTGGAAAGAGGGAAAAACACGGGGTCATGAGGGAAAAACACGGGGTAATGAGGGAAAAACACGGGGTAATGCGGGAAAAATGCGGGGTAATGAGTAAAAACCACGGGGTAATGAGGGAAAAACGCGGGGTAATGAGTGAAAAACATGGGGTAATGAGGGGAAAACACGGGGTAATGAGGGAAAACACGGGGTAATTAGTGAAAAACACGGGGTAATGAGAGAAAAACACGGGGTAGTGAGGGAAAAACACGGGGTAATGAGGGAAAAACACGGGGTAATGAGGGAAAAACACGGGGTAATGAGGGAAAAACACGGGGTAATGAGGGGAAAACACGGGGTAATGAGGGAAAACACGGGGTAATGAGAGAAAAACACAGGGTAATGAGGGAAAACACGGGGTAATGAGGGAAAAACACGGGGTAATGAGGGAAAAACACGGGGTAATGAGGGAAAAACATGGGGGAATGAGAGAAAAACACGGGGTAATGAGGGAAAAACACGGGGTAATGAGAGAAAAACATGGGGGAATGAGGGAAAAACACGGGGTAATGAGGGAAAACACGGGGTAATGAGAGAAAAACACGGGGTAATGAGGGAAAAACACGGAGTAATGAGAGAAAAACTCAGGGTAACCAGGGAAAAACACGGGGTAATGAGGGAAAAACACGGGGTAATGAGGGAAAAACACGGGGTAATGAGGGAAAAACACGGGGTAATGAGGGAAAAACAAGGGGTAATGAGGGAAAAAACCTGGATATTGAGAGAAAAACACGGGGTAATGAGAGAAAAACACGGGGTAATGAGGGAAAAACACGGGGTAATGAGGGAAAAACACGGGATAATAAGAGAAAAACAAGGGGGAATGAGTGAAAAACACGGGGTAATGAGGGAAAAACAGGGGGTAATAAGAGAAAAACAAGGGGTAATGAGTGAAAAACACGGGGTCATGAGGGAAAAACACAGGGTAAGGAGGGAAAAACACGGGGTAATGAGGGAAATACACGGGGTAATGAGGGAAAAACACGGGGTAATGAGAGAAAAATACGGGGTAATGAGAGAAAAACACGGAGTAATGAGGGAAAAACACGGGGTAATGAGGGAAAAACACGGGGTAATGAGGGAAAAACACGGGGTAATGAGAGAAAAACACGGGGTAATGAGGGAAAAACACGGGGTAATGAGGGAAAAACACGGGGTAATGAGGGGAAACACAAGGTAATGAGGGGAAAACACGGGGTAATGAGGGAAAACACGGGGTAATGAGAGAAAAACACGGGGTAATGAGAGAAAAACATGGGGTAATGAGGGAAAACACGGGGTAATGAGTGAAAAACACAAGGTAATGAGGGGAAAACATGGGGGAATGAGGGAAAACATGGGGTAATGAGTGAAAAACACGGGGTAATGAGTGAAAAGCACAGGGTAATGAGGGGAAAACACGGGGTAATGAGGGAAAACATGGGGTAATGAGAGAAAAACACAGGGTAATGAGGGAAAACACGGGGTAATGAGAGAAAAACACGGGGTAAAGAGGGAAAAACACGGGGTAATGAGAGAAAAACACGGGGTAATGAGGGGAAAACACAGGATAGTGAGAGAAAAACACGGGGTATGAGAGAAAAACACGAGGTAATGAGGGAAAAACACAGGGTAAAGAGGGAAAACACGGGGTAATGAGAGAAAAACACGGGGTAATGAGGGAAAAACAAGGAGTAATGAGAGAAAAACACAGGGTAATGAGGGAAAAACACGGGGTAATGTGGGAAACACACGGGGTAATGAGGGAAAAACATTGGATTGTGAGAGAAAAACACGGGGTAATGAGGGAAAAACACAGGGTAATGAGGGGAAAACACGGGGTAATGAGGGAAAAACACGGGGTAATGAGGGAAAAACACTGGATAGTGAGAGAAAAACACGGGGTAATGAGGGAAAAACACTGGATAGTGAGAGAAAAACATGGGGTAATAAGAGAAAAACAAGGGATAATGAGGGGAAAACACGGGGTAATGAGAGACAAACACTGGATAGTGAGAGAAAAACACGGGGTAATGAGAGAAAAACAAGGGGTAATGAGGGAAAAACACGGGGTAATGAGGGAAAAACACGGGGTAATGAGGGAAAAACACGGGGTAATGAGTGAAAAACACGGTGTAATGAGTGAAAAACACGGTGTAATGAGTGAAAAACACGGTGCAATGAGGGAAAAACACGGTGTAAAGAGGGAAAAACACGGGGTAATGAGGGAAAAACACGGGGTAATGAGGGAAAAACACGGGGTAATGTGGGAAAAATGCGGGGTAATGAGTAAAAACCACGGGGTAATGAGGGAAAAATGCGGGGTGATGAGTGAAAAACACGGGGTGATGAGGGAAAAACACGGGGTAATGAGGGAAAAACACGGGGTAATGAGGGGAAAACACGGGGTAATGAGGGGAAAACACGGGGTAATGAGTGAAAAACACGGTGTAATGAGTGAAAAACACGGGGTAATGAGGGAAAAACACAGGGTAATGAGGTAAAACACGGGGTAATGAGGGAAAAACACGGGGTAATGAGGGAAAAACGCGGGGTAATGAGGGAAAAACACGGGGGAATGAGAGAAAAACACGGGGTAATGAGGGAAAAACACGGGGTAATAAGAGAAAAACAAGGGGTAATGAGTGAAAAACACGGGGTAATGAGGGAAAAACACAGGTTAATGAGGGAAAACACGGGGTAATGAGGGAAATACACGGGGTAATGAGGGAAAAACACGGGGTAATGAGAGAAAAACACGGGGTAATGAGAGAAAAACACGGAGTAATGAGGGAAAAACACGGGGTATTGAGAGAAAAACACGGGGTAATGAGGGAAAAACACGGGGTAATGAGCAAAAAACACGGGGTAATGAGGGAAAAACACGGGGTAATGAGATAAAAACACGGGGTAATAAGAGAAAAACAAGGAGTAATGAGGGAAAAACACAGGATAATGAGGGAAAAACAGGGGGTAATGAGGGAAATACACGGTGTAATGAGTGAAATACACGGTGTAATGAGGGAAAACATGTTGTAAAGAGGGAAAAACACGGGGTAATGAGGGAAAAACACGGGGTAATGAGGGAAAAACACGGGGTAATGCGGGAAAAATGCGGGGTAATGAGTAAAAACCACGGGGTAATGAGGGAAAAACGCGGGGCAATGAGTGAAAAACACGGGGTAATGAGGGGAAAACACGGGGTAATGAGGGAAAACACGGGGTAATGAGTGAAAAACACGGGGTAATGAGAGAAAAACACAGGGTAGTGAGGGAAAAACACGGGGTAATGAGGGAAAAACACGGGGTAATGAGGGAAAAACACGGGGTAATGAGGGGAAAACACGGGGTAATGAGGGAAAACACGGGGTAATGAGAGAAAAACACAGGGTAATGAGGGAAAACACGGGGTAATGAGGGAAAAACACGGGGTAATGAGGGAAAAACACGGGGTAATGAGGGAAAAACATGGGGGAATGAGAGAAAAACACGGTGTAATGAGGGAAAAACACGGGGTAATGAGAGAAAAACATGGGGGAATGAGGGAAAAACACGGGGTAATGAGGGAAAACACGGGGTAATGAGGGAAAAACACGGGGTAATGAGGGAAAAACACGGAGTAATGAGAGAAAAACTCAGGGTAACCAGGGAAAAACACGGGGTAATGTGGGAAAAACACGGGGTAATGAGGGAAAAACACGGGGTAATGAGGGAAAAACAAGGGGTAATGAGGGAAAAACACGGGGTAATGAGGGAAAAACACGGGGTAATGAGGGAAAAACACGGGATAATAAGAGAAAAACACGGGGTAATGAGTGAAAAACACGGGGTAATGAGGGAAAAACACGGGGTAATGAGGGAAAAACACGGGGTAATGAGGGAAAAACACGGGGTAATGAGTGAAAAAAACAGGGTAATGAGGGAAAAACACGGGGTAATGAGGGAAAACACGGGGTACTGAGTGAAAAAAACAGGGTAATGAGTGAAAAGCACGAGGTACTGAGGGGAAAACACGTGGTAATGAGGGAACACACGGGGTAATGAGAGAAAAACACGGGCTAATGAGGGAAAAACATGGGGAAATGAGAGAAAAACAGGGGGTAATGAGTGAAAAACACTGGGTAATGATGGAAAAACACGGGGCAATGAGTGAATAAAACAGGGTAATGAGGGAAAAACACGGGGTAATGAGGGAAAACACGTGGTAATGAGTGAAAAGCACGAGGTACTGAGGGGAAAACACGTGGTAATGAGGGAACACACGGGGTAATGAGAGAAAAACACGGGCTAATGAGGGAAAAACATGGGGTAATGAGAGAAAAACAGGAGGCAATGAGAGAAAAACACAGGGTAATGAGGGAAAAACACGGGGTAATGAGTGAAAAACACGGGGTAATGAGAGAAAAACACAGGGTAATGAGGGAAAACACGGGGTAATAAGGGAAAAACATGGGGTAATGAGGGAAAAACACGGGGTAATGAGGGGAAAACACGGGGTAATGAGGGAAAAACACGGGGTAATGAGGGAAAACACGGGGTAATGAGAGAAAAACACGGGGTAATGAGGGAAAAACACGGAGTAATGAGAGAAAAACTCAGGGTAACGAGGGAAAAACACAGGGTAATGAGGGAAAAACAAGGGGTAATGAGGGAAAAACACTGGATAGTGAGAGAAAAACACGGGGTAATGGGAGAAAAACACAGTGTAATGAGGGAAAAAGACGAGGTAATGAGGGAAAAACACAGGGTAATGAGGGAAAACACGGGGTAATGAGTGAAAAACACGAGGCAATGAGGGGAAAACACGGGGTAATGAGGGAAAACACGGGGTAATGAGAGAAAAACACGGGGTAATGAGGGAATAACACGGGGTAATGAGAGAAAAACACGGAGTAATGAGGGAAAAGCACGGGGCAATGAGTGAAAAACACGGGGTCATGAGGGGAAAACATGGGGTAATGAGGGGAAAACACGGGGTAATGAGTGAAAAACACGAGGTAATGAGGGGAAAACACGGGGTAATGAGGGAAAACACGGGGTAATGAGAGAAAAACACGGGGTAATGAGGGAAAAACACGAGGTAATGAGGGTAAAACACGGGGTAATGAGGGAAAACACGGGGTAATGAGGGAAAAACATGGGGTAATGAGGGAAAAACACAGGGTAATGAGGGATAAACACGGGGTAATGAGGGAAAACATGGGGTAATGAGAGAAAAACACGGGGTAATGAGGGAAAAACACGGGGTAATGAGAGAAAAACACGAGGTAATGAGGGAAAACACGGGGTAATGAGAGAAAAACAAGGGGTAATGAGGGAAAAACACGGGGTAATGAGGGAAAAACACGGGGTAATGAGGGAAAAACACGAGGTAATGAGGGAAAATACGGGGTAATGAGAGAAAAACACGGGGTAATGAGGGAAAAACAAGGAGTAATGAGAGAAAAACACAGGGTAATGAGGGAAAAACACGGTGTAAAGAGGGATAAACACGGGGTAATGAGGGAAAAACACGGGGTAATGAGGGAAAAACACGGGGTAATGCGGGAAAAATGCGGGGTAATGAGTGAAAAACGCGTGGTAATGAGGTGAAAACACAGGATAGTGAGAGAAAAACACGGGGTAATGAGGGGAAAACACAGGATAGTGAGAGAAAAACACAGGGTAATGAGAGAAAAACACGAGGTAATGAGAGAAAAACACGGGGTAATGAGGGAAAAACACAGGGTAATGAGTGAAAAACACGTGGTAATGAGGGGAAAACACAGGGTAATGAGAGAAAAACACGGGGTAATGAGGGAAAAACACGGGGTAATGAGAGAAAAACACGGGGTAATGAGGGAAAAACACGGGGTAAAGAGGGAAAAACACGGGGTAATGAGGGGAAAACACGGGGTAATGTGAGACAAACACTGGATAGTGAGAGAAAAACACGGGGTAATGAGGGAAAAACACGGAGTAATGAGAGAAAAACTCAGGGTAACGAGGGAAAAACACGGGGTAATGTGGGAAAAACACGGGGTAATGAGGGAAAAACACGGGGTAATGAGGGAAAAACACGGGGTAAAGAGGGGAAAACACGGAGTAATGAGGGAAAAACACAGGGTAATGAGGGGAAAAACCTGGATATTGAGAGAAAAACACGGGGTAATGAGGGGAAAACACGGGGTAATGAGGGAAAACACGGGGTAATGAGAGAAAAACACAGGGTAATGAGGGAAAACACGGGGTAATGAGGGAAAAACACGGGGTAATGAGGGAAAAACACGGGGTAATGAGGGAAAAACACGGGGGAATGAGAGAAAAACACGGGGTAATGAGGGAAAAACATGGGGGAATGAGGGAAAACACGGGGTAATGAGAGAAAAACTCAGGGTAACGAGGGAAAAACACGGGGTAATGTGGGAAAAACACGGGGTAATGAGGGAAAAACACGGGGTAATGAGGGAAAAACACGGGGTAAAGAGGGAAAAACACGGGGTAATGAGGGGAAAACACGGGGTAATGTGAGACAAACACTGGATAGTGAGAGAAAAACACGGGTTAATGAGGGAAAAACACAGGGTAATGAGGGGAAAACACGGGGAAAACACAGGGTATTGAGGGGAAAACACGGGGTAATGAGAGAAAAACACGGGGTAATGAGGGAAAAACACGGGGTAATGAGGGAAAAACACGGGGTAAAGAGGGGAAAACACGGAGTAATGAGGGAAAAACACAGGGTAATGAGGGGAAAAACCTGGATATTGAGAGAAAAACACGGGGTAATGAGGGGAAAACACGGGGTAATGAGGGAAAAACACGGGGTAAAGAGGGGAAAACACGGAGTAATGAGGGAAAAACACAGGGTAATGAGGGGAAAAACCTGGATATTGAGAGAAAAACACGGGGTAATGAGGGGAAAACACGGGGTAATGAGGGAAAACACGGGGTAATGAGAGAAAAACACAGGGTAATGAGGGAAAACACGGGGTAATGAGGGAAAAACACGGGGTAATGTGGGAAAAACACGGGGTAATGAGGGAAAAACACGGGGGAATGAGAGAAAAACACGGGGTAATGAGGGAAAAACATGGGGGAATGAGGGAAAACACGGGGTAATGAGAGAAAAACACGGGGTAATGAGGGAAAAACACGGAGTAATGAGAGAAAAACTCAGGGTAACGAGGGAAAAACACGGGGTAATGTGGGAAAAACACGGGGTAATGAGGGAAAAACATGGGGTAATGAGGGAAAAAACCTGGATATTGAGAGAAAAACAAGGAGTAATGAGGGAAAAACACAGGATAATGAGGGAAAAACACGGGGTAATGAGGGAAATACACGGGGTAATGAGAGAAAAACACGGGGTAATGAGAGAAAAACACGGGGTAATGAGTGAAAAACACGGGGTAATGAGGGAAAAACACGGGGTAATGAGTGAAAAAAAACAGGGTAATGAGGGAAAAACACGGGGTACTGAGGGAAAACACGGGGTACTGAGTGAAAAAAAACAGGGTAATGAGTGAAAAGCACGAGGTACTGAGGGGAAAACACGTGTTAATGAGGGAACACACGGGGTAATGAGTGAAAAACACGGGCTAATGAGGGAAAAACATGGGGTAATGAGAGAAAAACACAGGGTAATGAGGGAAAAACACAGGGTAATGAGAGAAAAACACGGGGTAATGAGGGGAAAACACGGGGTAATGAGGTGAAAACACGGGGTAATGAGTGAAAAACACGAGGTAATGAGGGGAAAACACGGGGTAATGGGGGAAAACACGTGGTAATGAGGGGAAAACACGGGGTAATGAGGGATAAACACGGGGTAATGAGGGAAAAACACGAGGTAATGAGGGAAAACACGGGGTAATGAGAGAAAAACAAGGGGTAATGAGGGAAAAACACGGGGTAATGAGGGAAAAACACGGGGTAATGAGGGAAAAACACGAGGTAATGAGGGAAAATACGGGGTAATGAGAGAAAAACACGGGGTAATGAGGGAAAAACAAGGAGTAATGAGAGAAAAACACAGGGTAATGAGGGAAAAACACGGTGTAAAGAGGGATAAACACGGGGTAATGAGGGAAAAACACGGGGTAATGAGGGAAAAACACGGGGTAATGCGGGAAAAATGCGGGGTAATGAGTGAAAAACGCGTGGTAATGAGGTGAAAACACAGGATAGTGAGAGAAAAACACAGGGTAATGAGAGAAAAACACGAGGTAATGAGAGAAAAACACGGGGTAATGAGGGAAAAACACAGGGTAATGAGTGAAAAACACGTGGTAATGAGGGGAAAACAAAGGGTAATGAGAGAAAAACACGGGGTAATGAGGGAAAAACACGGGGTAATGAGAGAAAAACACGGGGTAATGAGGGAAAAACACGAGGTAAAGAGGGAAAAACACGGGGTAATGAGGGGAAAACACGGGGTAATGTGAGACAAACACTGGATAGTGAGAGAAAAACACGGGGTAATGAGGGAAAAACACGGAGTAATGAGAGAAAAACTCAGGGTAACGAGGGAAAAACACGGGGTAATGTGGGAAAAACACGGGGTAATGAGGGAAAAACACGGGGTAATGAGGGAAAAACACGGGGTAAAGAGGGGAAAACACGGAGTAATGAGGGAAAAACACAGGGTAATGAGGGGAAAAACCTGGATATTGAGAGAAAAACACGGGGTAATGAGGGGAAAACACGGGGTAATGAGGGAAAACACGGGGTAATGAGAGAAAAACACAGGGTAATGAGGGAAAACACGGGGTAATGAGGGAAAAACACGGGGTAATGAGGGAAAAACACGGGGTAATGAGGGAAAAACACGGGGGAATGAGAGAAAAACACGGGGTAATGAGGGAAAAACATGGGGGAATGAGGGAAAACACGGGGTAATGAGAGAAAAACACGGGGTAATGAGGGAAAAACACGGAGTAATGAGAGAAAAACTCAGGGTAACGAGGGAAAAACACGGGGTAATGTGGGAAAAACACGGGGTAATGAGGGAAAAACACGGGGTAATGAGGGAAAAACACGGGGTAAAGAGGGAAAAACACGGGGTAATGAGGGGAAAACACGGGGTAATGTGAGACAAACACTGGATAGTGAGAGAAAAACACGGGGTAATGAGGGAAAAACACAGGGTAATGAGGGGAAAACACGGGGAAAACACAGGGTATTGAGGGGAAAACACGGGGTAATGAGAGAAAAACACGGGGTAATGAGGGAAAAACACGGGGTAAAGAGGGGAAAACACGGAGTAATGAGGGAAAAACACAGGGTAATGAGGGGAAAAACCTGGATATTGAGAGAAAAACACGGGGTAATGAGGGGAAAACACGGGGTAATGAGGGAAAAACACGGGGTAAAGAGGGGAAAACACGGAGTAATGAGAGAAAAACTCAGGGTAACGAGGGAAAAACACGGGGTAATGTGGGAAAAACACGGGGTAATGAGGGAAAAACATGGGGTAATGAGGGAAAAAACCTGGATATTGAGAGAAAAACAAGGAGTAATGAGGGAAAAACACAGGATAATGAGGGAAAAACACGGGGTAATGAGGGAAATACATGGGGTAATGAGAGAAAAACACGGGGTAATGAGAGAAAAACACGGGGTAATGAGTGAAAAACACGGGGTAATGAGGGAAAAACACGGGGTAATGAGTGAAAAAAAACAGGGTAATGAGGGAAAAACACGGGGTACTGAGGGAAAACACGGGGTACTGAGTGAAAAAAAACAGGGTAATGAGTGAAAAGCACGAGGTACTGAGGGGAAAACACGTGTTAATGAGGGAACACACGGGGTAATGAGTGAAAAACACGGGCTAATGAGGGAAAAACATGGGGTAATGAGAGAAAAACACAGGGTAATGAGGGAAAAACACAGGGTAATGAGAGAAAAACACGGGGTAATGAGGGGAAAACACGGGGTAATGAGGTGAAAACACGGGGTAATGAGTGAAAAACACGAGGTAATGAGGGGAAAACACGGGGTAATGGGGGAAAACACGTGGTAATGAGGGGAAAACACGGGGTAATGAGGGATAAACACGGGGTAATGAGGGAAAAACACGAGGTAATGAGGGAAAACACGGGGTAATGAGAGAAAAACAAGGGGTAATGAGGGAAAAACACGGGGTAATGAGGGAAAAACACGGGGTAATGAGGGAAAAACACGAGGTAATGAGGGAAAATACGGGGTAATGAGAGAAAAACACGGGGTAATGAGGGAAAAACAAGGAGTAATGAGAGAAAAACACAGGGTAATGAGGGAAAAACACGGTGTAAAGAGGGATAAACACGGGGTAATGAGGGAAAAACACGGGGTAATGAGGGAAAAACACGGGGTAATGCGGGAAAAATGCGGGGTAATGAGTGAAAAACGCGTGGTAATGAGGTGAAAACACAGGATAGTGAGAGAAAAACACGGGGTAATGAGGGGAAAACACAGGATAGTGAGAGAAAAACACAGGGTAATGAGAGAAAAACACGAGGTAATGAGAGAAAAACACGGGGTAATGAGGGAAAAACACAGGGTAATGAGTGAAAAACACTTGGTAATGAGGGGAAAACAAAGGGTAATGAGAGAAAAACACGGGGTAATGAGGGAAAAACACGGGGTAATGAGAGAAAAACACGGGGTAATGAGGGAAAAACACGAGGTAAAGAGGGAAAAACACGGGGTAATGAGGGGAAAACACGGGGTAATGTGAGACAAACACTGGATAGTGAGAGAAAAACACGGGGTAATGAGGGAAAAACACGGAGTAATGAGAGAAAAACTCAGGGTAACGAGGGAAAAACACGGGGTAATGTGGGAAAAACACGGGGTAATGAGGGAAAAACACGGGGTAATGAGGGAAAAACACGGGGTAAAGAGGGGAAAACACGGAGTAATGAGGGAAAAACACAGGGTAATGAGGGGAAAAACCTGGATATTGAGAGAAAAACACGGGGTAATGAGGGGAAAACACGGGGTAATGAGGGAAAACACGGGGTAATGAGAGAAAAACACAGGGTAATGAGGGAAAACACGGGGTAATGAGGGAAAAACACGGGGTAATGAGGGAAAAACACGGGGTAATGAGGGAAAAACACGGGGGAATGAGAGAAAAACACGGGGTAATGAGGGAAAAACATGGGGGAATGAGGGAAAACACGGGGTAATGAGAGAAAAACACGGGGTAATGAGGGAAAAACACGGAGTAATGAGAGAAAAACTCAGGGTAACGAGGGAAAAACACGGGGTAATGTGGGAAAAACACGGGGTAATGAGGGAAAAACACGGGGTAATGAGGGAAAAACACGGGGTAAAGAGGGAAAAACACGGGGTAATGAGGGGAAAACACGGGGTAATGTGAGACAAACACTGGATAGTGAGAGAAAAACACGGGGTAATGAGGGAAAAACACAGGGTAATGAGGGGAAAACACGGGGAAAACACAGGGTATTGAGGGGAAAACACGGGGTAATGAGAGAAAAACACGGGGTAATGAGGGAAAAACACGGGGTAAAGAGGGGAAAACACGGAGTAATGAGGGAAAAACACAGGGTAATGAGGGGAAAAACCTGGATATTGAGAGAAAAACACGGGGTAATGAGGGGAAAACACGGGGTAATGAGGGAAAAACACGGGGTAAAGAGGGGAAAACACGGAGTAATGAGGGAAAAACACAGGGTAATGAGGGGAAAAACCTGGATATTGAGAGAAAAACACGGGGTAATGAGGGGAAAACACGGGGTAATGAGGGAAAACACGGGGTAATGAGAGAAAAACACAGGGTAATGAGGGAAAACACGGGGTAATGAGGGAAAAACACGGGGGAATGAGAGAAAAACACGGGGTAATGAGGGAAAAACATGGGGGAATGAGGGAAAACACGGGGTAATGAGAGAAAAACACGGGGTAATGAGGGAAAAACACGGAGTAATGAGAGAAAAACTCAGGGTAACGAGGGAAAAACACGGGGTAATGTGGGAAAAACACGGGGTAATGAGGGAAAAACATGGGGTAATGAGGGAAAAAACCTGGATATTGAGAGAAAAACAAGGAGTAATGAGGGAAAAACACAGGATAATGAGGGAAAAACACGGGGTAATGAGGGAAATACACGGGGTAATGAGAGAAAAACACGGGGTAATGAGAGAAAAACACGGGGTAATGAGTGAAAAACACGGGGTAATGAGGGAAAAACACGGGGTAATGAGTGAAAAAAAACAGGGTAATGAGGGAAAAACACGGGGTACTGAGGGAAAACACGGGGTACTGAGTGAAAAAAAACAGGGTAATGAGTGAAAAGCACGAGGTACTGAGGGGAAAACACGTGTTAATGAGGGAACACACGGGGTAATGAGTGAAAAACACGGGCTAATGAGGGAAAAACATGGGGTAATGAGAGAAAAACACAGGGTAATGAGGGAAAAACACAGGGTAATGAGAGAAAAACACGGGGTAATGAGGGGAAAACACGGGGTAATGAGGTGAAAACACGGGGTAATGAGTGAAAAACACGAGGTAATGAGGGGAAAACACGGGGTAATGGGGGAAAACACGTGGTAATGAGGGGAAAACACGGGGTAATGAGGGATAAACACGGGGTAATGAGGGAAATACACGGGGTAATGAGTGAAAAACACGGGGTAATGAGGGAAAAAGACGAGGTAATGAGGGAGAAACACAGGGTAATGAGGGAAAACACGGGGTAATGAGTGAAAAACACGAGGCAATGAGGGGAAAACACGGGGTAATGAGGGAAAACACGGGGTAATGAGAGAAAAACACGGGGTAATGAGGGAATAACACGGGGTAATGAGAGAAAAACACGGAGTAATGAGGGAAAAGCACGGGGCAATGAGTGAAAAACACGGGGTAATGAGGGGAAAACATGGGGTAATGAGGGGAAAACACGGGGTAATGAGTGAAAAACACGAGGTAATGAGGGGAAAACACGGGGTAATGAGGGAAAACACGGGGTAATGAGAGAAAAACACGGGGTAATGAGGGGAAAACACGGGGTAATGAGGGAAAACACGGGGTAATGAGAGAAAAACACGGGGTAATGAGGGAAAAACACGAGGTAATGAGGGGAAAACACGGGGTAATGAGGGAAAACACGGGGTAATGAGGGAAAACATGGGGTAATGAGGGAAAAACATGGGGTAATGAGGGAAAAACACGGGGTAATGAGGGAAAAACACGGGGTAATGAGGGAAAACACGGGGTAATGAGAGAAAAACACGGGGTAATGAGGGAAAAACACGAGGTAATGAGGGAAAATACGGGGTAATGAGAGAAAAACACGGGGTAATGAGGGAAAAACAAGGAGTAATGAGAGAAAAACACAGGGTAATGAGGGAAAAACACGGTGTAAAGAGGGATAAACACGGGGTAATGAGGGAAAAACACGGGGTAATGAGGGAAAAACACGGGGTAATGCGGGAAAAATGCGGGGTAATGAGTGAAAAACGCGTGGTAATGAGGTGAAAACACAGGATAGTGAGAGAAAAACACGGGGTAATGAGGGGAAAACACAGGGTAATGAGAGAAAAACACGGGGTAATGAGGGAAAAACACGGGGTAATGAGAGAAAAACACGGGGTAATGAGGGAAAAACACGGGGTAAAGAGGGAAAAACACGGGGTAATGAGGGGAAAACACGGGGTAATGTGAGACAAACACTGGATAGTGAGAGAAAAACATGGGGTAATGAGGGAAAAACACAGGGTAATGAGGGGAAAACACGGGGTAAAGAGGGGAAAACACAGGGTATTGAGGGGAAAACACGGGGTAATGAGAGAAAAACACGGGGTAATGAGGGAAAAACACGGGGTAATGAGGGAAAAACACGGGGTAAAGAGGGGAAAACACGGAGTAATGAGGGAAAAACACAGGGTAATGAGGGGAAAAACCTGGATATTGAGAGAAAAACACGGGGTAATGAGGGGAAAACACGGGGTAATGAGGGAAAACACGGGGTAATGAGAGAAAAACACAGGGTAATGAGGGAAAACACGGGGTAATGAGGGAAAAACACGGGGTAATGAGGGAAAAACACGGGGTAATGAGGGAAAAACACGGGGGAATGAGAGAAAAACACGGGGTAATGAGGGAAAAACATGGGGGAATGAGGGAAAAACACGGGGTAATGAGGGAAAACACGGGGTAATGAGAGAAAAACACGGGGTAATGAGGGAAAAACACGGAGTAATGAGAGTAAAACTCAGGGTAACGAGGGAAAAACACGGGGTAATGTGGGAAAAACACGGGGTAATGAGGGAAAAACACGGGGTAATGAGGGAAAAACATGGGGTAATGAGGGAAAAAACCTGGATATTGAGAGAAAAACAAGGAGTAATGAGGGAAAAACACAGGATAATGAGGGAAAAACACGGGGTAATGAGGGAAATACACGGGGTAATGAGAGAAAAACACGGGGTAATGAGAGAAAAACACGGGGTAATGAGTGAAAAACACGGGGTAATGAGGGAAAAACACGGGGTAATGAGTGAAAAAAAACAGGGTAATGAGGGAAAAACACGGGGTACTGAGGGAAAACACGGGGTACTGAGTGAAAAAAACAGGGTAATGAGTGAAAAGCACGAGGTACTGAGGGGAAAACACGTGGTAATGAGGGAACACACGGGGTAATGAGTGAAAAACACGGGCTAATGAGGGAAAAACATGGGGTAATGAGAGAAAAACACAGGGTAATGAGGGAAAAACACAGGGTAATGAGAGAAAAACACGGGGTAATGAGGGGAAAACACGGGGTAATGAGGGGAAAACACGGGGTAATGAGGGAAAACACGGGGTAATGAGAGAAAAACACAGGGTAATGAGGGAAAACACGGGGTAATGAGGGAAAAACACGGGGTAATGAGGGAAAAACACGGGGTAATGAGGGAAAATCACGGGGGAATGAGAGAAAAACACGGGGTAATGAGGGAAAAACATGGGGGAATGAGGGAAAAACACGGGGTAATGAGGGAAAAACATGGGGGAATGAGGGAAAAACACGGGGTAATGAGGGAAAACACGGGGTAATGAGAGAAAAACACGGGGTAATGAGGGAAAAACACGGAGTAATGAGAGTAAAACTCAGGGTAACGAGGGAAAAACACGGGGTAATGTGGGAAAAACACGGGGTAATGAGGGAAAAACACGGGGTAATGAGGGAAAAACATGGGGTAATGAGGGAAAAAACCTGGATATTGAGAGAAAAACAAGGAGTAATGAGGGAAAAACACAGGATAATGAGGGAAAAACACGGGGTAATGAGTGAAAAACACGGGCTAATGAGGGAAAAACATGGGGTAATGAGAGAAAAACACAGGGTAATGAGGGAAAAAAACAGGGTAATGAGAGAAAAACACGGGGTAATGAGGGGAAAACACGGGGTAATGAGGGGAAAACACGGGGTAATGAGGGAAAACACGGGGTAATGAGAGAAAAACACAGGGTAATGAGGGAAAACACGGGGTAATGAGGGAAAAACACGGGGTAATGAGGGAAAAACACGGGGTAATGAGGGAAAATCACGGGGGAATGAGAGAAAAACACGGGGTAATGAGGGAAAAACATGGGGGAATGAGGGAAAAACACGGGGTAATGAGGGAAAACACGGGGTAATGAGAGAAAAACACGGGGTAATGAGGGAAAAACACGGAGTAATGAGAGTAAAACTCAGGGTAACGAGGGAAAAACACGGGGTAATGAGGGAAAACACGGGGTAATGAGAGAAAAACACAGGGTAATGAGGGAAAACACGGGGTAATGAGGGAAAAACACGGGGTAATGAGGGAAAAACACGGGGTAATGAGGGAAAAACACGGGGGAATGAGAGAAAAACACGGGGTAATGAGGGAAAAACATGGGGGAATGAGGGAAAAACACGGGGTAATGAGGGAAAACACGGGGTAATGAGAGAAAAACACGGGGTAATGAGGGAAAAACACGGAGTAATGAGAGTAAAACTCAGGGTAACGAGGGAAAAACACGGGGTAATGTGGGAAAAACACGGGGTAATGAGGGAAAAACACGGGGTAATGAGGGAAAAACATGGGGTAATGAGGGAAAAAACCTGGATATTGAGAGAAAAACAAGGAGTAATGAGGGAAAAACACAGGATAATGAGGGAAAAACACGGGGTAATGAGGGAAATACACGGGGTAATGAGAGAAAAACACGGGGTAATGAGAGAAAAACACGGGGTAATGAGTGAAAAACACGGGGTAATGAGGGAAAAACACGGGGTAATGAGTGAAAAAAAACAGGGTAATGAGGGAAAAACACGGGGTACTGGGGGAAAACACGGGGTACTGAGTGAAAAAAACAGGGTAATGAGTGAAAAGCACGAGGTACTGAGGGGAAAACACGTGGTAATGAGGGAACACACGGGGTAATGAGTGAAAAACACGGGCTAATGAGGGAAAAACATGGGGTAATGAGAGAAAAACACAGGGTAATGAGGGAAAAACACAGGGTAATGAGAGAAAAACACGGGGTAATGAGGGGAAAACACGGGGTAATGAGGTGAAAACACGGGGTAATGAGTGAAAAACACGAGGTAATGAGGGGAAAACACAGGGTAATGGGGGAAAACACGTGGTAATGAGGGGAAAACACGGGGTAATGAGGGATAAACACGGGGTAATGAGGGAAATACACGGGGTAATGAGTGAAAAACACGGGGTAATGATGGAAAAACACGGGGTAATGAGTGAAAAAAACAGGGTAATGAGGGAAAAACACGGGGTAATGAGGGAAAACACGTGGTAATGAGTGAAAAGCACGAGGTACTGAGGGGAAAACACGTGGTAATGAGGGAACACACGGGGTAATGAGAGAAAAACACGGGCTAATGAGGGAAAAACATGGGGTAATGAGAGAAAAACAGGAGGTAATGAGAGAAAAACACGGGGTAATGAGTGAAAAACACGGGGTAATGAGAGAAAAACACAGGGTAATGAGGGAAAAACACTGGATAGTGAGAGAAAAATACGAGGTAATGGGAGAAAAACACAAGGTAATGAGGGAAAAAGACGTGGTAATGAGGGAAAAACATGGGGTAATGAGGGAAAAACACGGGGTAATGAGGGGAAAACACGGGGTAATGAGGGAAAAACACGGGGTAATGAGGGAAAACACGGGGTAATGAGAGAAAAACACGGGGTAATGAGGGAAAAACACGGAGTAATGAGAGAAAAACTCAGGGTAACGACGGAAAAACACAGGGTAATGAGGGAAAAACACGGGGTAATGTGGGAAAAACACGGGGTAATGAGGGAAAAACACGGGGTAATGAGGGAAAAACAAGGGGTAATGAGGGAAAAACACTGGATAGTGAGAGAAAAATACGGGGTAATGGGAGAAAAACACAAGGTAATGAGGGAAAAAGACGGGGTAATGAGGGAAAAACACGAGGCAATGAGGGGAAAACACGGGGTAATGAGGGAAAACACGGGGTAATGAGGGAAAAACACGGGGTAATGAGGGAAAAACACGGGGTAATGAGAGAAAAACACGGAGTAATGAGGGAAAAACACAGGGCAATGAGTGAAAAACACGGGGTAATGAGGGGAAAACATGGGGTAATGAGGGGAAAACACGGGGTAATGAGTGAAAAACACAAGGTAATGAGGGGAAAACACGGGGTAATGAGAGAAAAACACGGGGTAATGAGGGAAAAACACAGGGTAATGAGGGAAAACACGGGGTAATGAGAGAAAAACACGGGGTAATGAGGGAAAAACACGAGGTAATGAGAGGAAAACACGGGGTAATGAGGGAAAACACAGGGTAATGAGGGAAAACACAGGGTAATGAGGGAAAACACGGGGTAATGAGGGAAAACACGGGGTAATGAGGGAAAAACACGGGGTAATGAGGGAAAAACACGGGGTAATGAGGGAAAAACACGGAGTAATGACGGAAAAACACGGGGTAATGAGGGAAAAACACGGGGTAATGAGGGAAAACACGGGGTAATGAGGGGAAAACACGGGGTAATGAGGGAAAACACGGGGTAATGAGGGAAAAACACGGGATAATGAGGGAAAACACGGGGTAATGAGAGAAAAACACGGGGTAATGAGGGAAAAACACAGGGTAATGAGGGAAAACACGGGGTAATGAAAGAAAAACACGGGGTAATGAGGGAAAAACACGGGGTAATGAGGGAAAACACAGGATAGTGAGAGAAAAACACGGGGTAATGAGGGGAAAACACAGGATAGTGAGAGAAAAACATCGGGTAATGAGACAAAAACACGAGGTAATGAGAGAAAAACACTGGATGGTGAGAGAAAAACACGGGGTAAAGAGGGGAAAACACAGGGTCGTGAGAGAAAAACACAGGGTAATGAGGGAAAAACACGGTGTAAAGAGGGAAAAAAACAGTGTATTGAGTGAAAAACACGTGGTAATGAGAGAAAAACACGGGGCAATGAGAGAAAAACACGGGGTAATGAGGGAAAAACACTGGATAGTGAGAGAAAAACACGGGGTAATGAGGGAAAAACACAGGATAGTGAGAGAAAAACACGGGGTAATGAGGGAAAAACACGGTGTGAAGAGGGAAAAACACAGGGTAATGAGTGAAAAACACGGGGTGATGAGGGAAAAACACTGGATAGTGAGAGAAAAACACGGGGTAATGAGGGAAAAACACGGGGTGATGAGGGAAAAACACGGGGTAATGAGGGAAAAACACGGGGTAATGAGAGAAAAACACGGGGTGATGAGGGAAAAACACGGGGTAATGAGAGAAAAACACGGGGTGATGAGGGAAAAACACTGGATAGTGAGAGAAAAACACGGGGTAATGAGAGAAAAACACGAGGTAATGAGGGAAAAACACGGTGTAAAGAGGGAAAAACACAGGGTAAAGAGTGAAAAACACGTGGTAATGAGGGGAAAACACAGGATAGTGAGAGAAAAACACGGGGTAATGAGAGAAAAACACGGGGTAATGAGAGAAAAACATGGGGTAATGAGGGAAAAACACAGGGTAATGAGTGAAAAACATGAGGTAATGAAGGGAAAACACAGGGTAATGAGGGGAAAACACGGGGTAAAGTGGGAAAAACATGGGGTAATGAGAGAAAAACATGAGGTAATGAGGGTAAAACACGGGGTAAAGAGGGAAAAACACGGGGTAAAGAGGGAAAAACACGGGGTAATGAGAGAAAAACACGGGGTAATGAGAGAAAAACACTGGATAGTGAGAGAAAAACACGGGGTAATGAGGGAAAAACACAGGGTCATGAGGGGAAAACACGGGGTAATGAGGGGAAAACACGGGGTAATGAGGGGAAAACACTGGATAGTGAGAGAAAAACACGGGGTCATGATGGAAAAACACAGGGTAATGAGGGGAAAACACGGGGTAATGAGGAAAAACACGGGATAATGAGGGGAAAACATGGGGTAATGAGGGAAAACAAGGGGTAATGAGTGAAAAACACGAGGTAATGAGGGGAAAACACGGGGTAATGAGGGAAAACACGTGGTAATGAGAGAAAAACACGGGGTAATGAGGGAAAACACGGGTTCATGAGGGAAAAACACGGGGTAATGAGAGAAAAACACGGGGTAATGAGGGAAAACACGGGGTAATGAGAGAAAAACACTGGATAGTGAGAGAAAAACACGGGGTAATGAGAGAAAAACACGGGGTAAAGAGGGAAAAACATGGGGTAATGAGAGAAAAACATGGCGTAATGAGGGAAAACACGGGGTAATGAGAGAAAAACACAAGGTAATGAGGGGAAAACACGGTGTCAAGAGGGAAAAACACAGGGTAATGAGTGAAAAACGCATGGTAATGAGGGGAAAACACAGGATAGTGAGAGAAAAACACGGGGTAATGAGGGGAAAACACAGGATAGTGAGAGAAAACCACAGGGTAATGAGAGAAAAACACGAGGTAATGAGTGAAAAACACGTGGTAATGAGGGGAAAACACGGGGTAATGAGAGAAAAACACTGGATAGTGAGAGAAAAACACGGGGTAATGAGGGAAAAACACAGGGTCATGAGGGGAAAACACGGGGTAATGAGGGGAAAACACGGGGTAATGAGGGAAAAACACTGGATAGTGAGAGAAAAACACGGGGTAATGAGGGAAAAACATGGGGTAATGAGAGAAAAACACTGGATAGTGAGAGAAAAACACGGGGTAAAGAGGGAAAAACATGGGGTAATGAGAGAAAAACATGGGGTAATGAGGGAAAAACACAGGGTCATGAGGGGAAAACACGGGGTAATGAGGGGAAAACACGGGGTAATGAGGGAAAAACACTGGAATGTGAGAGAAAAACACGGGGTCATGATGGAAAAACACAGGGTAATGAGGGGAAAACACGGGGTAATGAGGGAAAAACACGAGGTAATGAGGGGAAAACACGGGGTAATGAGGGAAAACACGTGGTAATGAGAGAAAAACACGGGGTAATGAGGGAAAACACGGGTTCATGAGGGAAAAACACGGGGTAATGAGAGAAAAACACGGGGTAATGAGGGAAAACACGGGGTAATGAGAGAAAAACACGGGGTAATGAGAGAAAAACATGGGGTAGAGGGAAAAACATGGGGTAATGAGAGAAAAACATGGGGTAATGAGGGAAAAACACGGTGTAAAGAGGGAAAAACACAGGGTAATGAGTGAAAAACGCGTGGTAATGAGGGGAAAACACAGGATAGTGAGAGAAAAACACAGGGTAATGAGAGAAAAACACGAGGTAATGAGAGAAAAACACGGGGTAAAGAGGGAAAAACACGAGGTAATGAGGGGAAAACACGGGTTAATGAGAGACAAACACGGGGTAATGAGGGAAAAACACGAGGTTAAGAGGGAAAAACACGGGGTAAAGAGGGAAAAACACGGGGTAATGAGAGAAAAACACGGGGTAATGAGAGAAAAACACTGGATAGTGAGAGAAAAACACGGGGTAATGAGGGAAAAACACTGGATAGTGAGAGAAAAACACGGGGTAATGAGGGAAAAACACAGGGTAATGAGGGGAAAACACGGGGTAATGAGAGAAAAACACGGGGTAATGAGGGAAAAACACAGGGTAATGAGGGAAAAACACGGGGTAATGAGGGAAAAACACGGGGTAAAGAGGGGAAAACACGGAGTAATGAGGGAAAAACACAGGGTAATGAGGGGAAAACATGGGGTAATGGGGGGAAAACATGGGGTAATGAGGGGAAAACACGGGGTAATGAGGGGAAAACACGGGGTAATGAGGGAAAAACACTGGGTAATGAGGGAAAAACACGGGGTAATGAGGGAAAAACACGGGGTAAAGAGGGGAAAACACGGAGTAATGAGGGAAAAACACAGGGTAATGAGGGGAAAACATGGGGTAATGGGGGGAAAACACGTGGTAATGAGGGAAAAACACTGGATCGTGAGAGAAAAACACGGGGTAATGAGAGAAAAACACGAGGTAATGAGGGAAAAACACGGTGTAAAGTGGGAAAAACACAGGGTATTGAGTGAAAAACACGTGGTAATGAGGGGAAAACACAGGATAGTGAGAGAAAAACACGGGGTAATGAGAGAAAAACACGGGGTAATGAGAGAAAAACACAGTGTAAAGAGGGAAAAACACAGGGTAATGAGAGAAAAACACGGGGTAATGAGGGAAAAACACACGGTAATGAGGGGAAAACACGGGGTAATGAGGGAAAAACACACGGTAATGAGGGGAAAACACGGGGTAATGAGAGAAAAACACTGGATAGTGAGAGAAAAACACTGGATCGTGAGAGAAAAACACAGTGTAAAGAGGGAAAAACATGGGGAAATGAGTTAAAAACACACGGTAATGAGGGGAAAACACGGGGTAATGAGGGAAAAACACACGGTAATGAGGGGAAAACACGGGGTAATGAGGGAAAAACACACGGTAATGAGGGGAAAACACGGGGTAATGAGAGAAAAACACGGGGTAATGAGGGAAAAACACTGGATAGTGAGAGAAAAACATGGGGTAATGAGGGGAAAACACGGAGTAATGAGGGAAAAACACGGGGTAATGAGGGAAAAACACGGGGTAATGAGGGAAAAACACGGGGTAATGAGGGAAAAACACGGGGTAAAGAGGGAAAGGCAGGGTAAAGGGGAAAACACGGGGTAATGAGGGAAAGGCCGGGTAAAGGGGAAAACATGGGAAAATGGGTAAACACTGGGTGAAGGGGAAACACTGGGTAAGAACACGAAAGCATAAGAAATAGGAGCAGGAGTTGGCCATTCGGCCCCTCGAGCCTGCTCCACCATTCAACAAGACCATGGCTGATCTTCTACCTCATACCATTTCCCTGCACTATCCCCATATCCCTTGATGTCTTTAATATCTAGAAATCTATCGATCTCTGTTTTGAATGTACTCAATGACTGAGCCTCCACAGCCCTCTGGGGTAGAGAATTCCAAACATTCACCACCCTCTGAGTGAAGAAATTTCTCCTCATCTCAGTCCTACATGGCCTGGCCCTTATTCTGAGACTGTGACCCCTGGTTCCAGACTCCCCAGCCAGGGGAAACATCCTCCCTGCATCTACCCTGTCGAGCCCTGTAAGAATTTTGTATGTTTAAATGAGATCACCTCTCATTCTTCTAGACTCTAGAGAATACAGGCCGAGTCTACTCAATCTCTCCTCATACAACAATCCCGCCATACCAGGAATCAGTCTGGTGAACCTTCGTTGCACTCGCTCTCTGGCAAGTATATCCTTTCATAGGTAAGGAGACCAAAATTGTACATAATACTCCAGGTGCGGTCTCACCAAGGCCCTGTATAACTGCAGTAAGACATCTTTACTCCTGTACTCAAATCCTCTTGTAATAAAGGCCAACATACCATTTGCCTTCCTAATTGCTTGCTGCACCTGCATGTTTGCTTTCAGTGACTGGTGTACAAGGACACCCAGGTCCCTTTGAACATCAACATTTCCCAATCTTTCACCATTTAAAAAATACTCTGCATTTGTGTTTTTCCTACCAAAGTGGATAACTTCACATTTTTCCACATTATATTCCATCTGCCATGTTCTTGACCACTCACTTAGCCTGTCTATATCCCCTTGAAGCCTCTTTGCATCCTCCTCACAACTCACATTCCCACCTAGTTTTGTGTCATCAGCAAACTTGGAAATATTACATTTGGTTCCCTCATCCAGATCATTGATATATATTGTGAATAGCTGGGGCCCAAGCACTGATCCCTGCGGTACCCCACTAGTCACTGCCTGCCACCCCGAAAAAGACCCATTTATTCCGACTCTCTGTTTCCTGTCTGATAACTAATTCTCAATCCGTGGCAGTATATTCCCCCCAATTCCATGTGCTCTAACTTTGTTCACCAACCTCCTGTGTGGGACCTTATCAAAAGCCTTCTGAAAATCCAAATACACCACATCCACTGGTTCCCCCTTATCTATTCTACTAGTTACATCCTCAAAGAACTCCAATAGGTTCGTCAAACATGATTTCCCTTTCATAAATCCATGTTGACTCTGCCAAATCCTATTATTATTTTCTAAGTGTCCTGGAATCACATCCTTTATAATAGATTCTAGCATTTTCCCCACTACTGTCGTCAGGCGAACTGGTCTGTAATTCCCTGTTTTCTCTCTCCCTCCTTTTTTAAATAGTGGGGTTACATTTGCCACCCTCCAATCTGCAGGAACTGTTCCACAATCTATAGAATTTTGGAAGATGACAACCAATGCATCCCCTATCTCTACAGCCGCCTCTTTCAAAACCCTGGGATGTAGATCATCCGGTCCTTGGGATTTATCGACTTTCAGTCCCATTAATTTCTCCGTACTATTTTTTTTACTAATACTAATTTCCTTCAGTTCCTCATTCTCCCCAGACCCTTGGTTCTCTAGTATTTCTGGGAAGTTTCTTCCGTGAAGACAGATATAAAGAATTTGTTTAATTTCTCTGCCATTTCCTTATTCCCCATTATAAATTCTCCCGTCTCTGTCTGTAAGGGACCCACATTTGCCTTCACCAGTCTTTTCCTTTTTAAATAACCATAGAAGCTTTTACAGTCCGTTTTTATGTTTCTCGCTAGTTTACTCTCATATTCTATTTTTCCCTTTCTTTATCAATTTCTTGGTCCTCCTTTGCTGAATTCTAATCCTCAGGCAACTTTCTGGCAACTTTATATGCCTCGTTGTTTGATTTAATACTATCTTTAATTTCTCTTGTTAGCCCCAGTTGGACCACTTTTCTTGTTGAGCTTTTGTGCCTTAAAGGAATATATATTTGTTGCAAATTATGTATTAATTCTTTAAATGCGAGCCATTGCCTGTCTACGTCATACCTTTTAATGTAGTTCCCCAATCAACCACAGCAAACTTGCACCTCATACCTTCGTAGTTTCCTTTGTTTAGATTTAAGACCCTAGTTTCGGATTGATCTACATCACTTTCAATCTTAATGAATCATTCTATCATATTATGGTCACTCTTCCCTAAGGGCTCCTTTACAACAAGATTATTAATTAACCCTTTCTCATTGCACAATACTAGATCTAAAATAGCCTGTTCCCTTGTTGGTTCCTCAACATACTGATCTAGAAAACCATCTCGTATACATTCCAGGAATTTGTCCTCCACAGTATTAGAGCTAATTTGGTTTACCCAATCTATATGTAGATTAAAATCCCCCATGATTACTGTATTATCCTTGTTCCGTGCACTTCTAATTTCCTGCTCCCACTGATGTTTTCTGCCCCTTGCTGTTTTTGGTTCTACATCTTGATCTTCTGAGCCAAGATCCTTTCTCACTATTGTACTGATCTCATCCTATATTAGAGTCAAACCAAACTGGGTAAAGGGGAACACAAAGGGAAAAGAGGAAAACACGGGGTAAAATGTAAAACGCTGCGTAAAGGGGAACCACACTGGGTAAAGGGGAACCACACCGGGTAAAGGGGAACCACACCGGGTAAAGGAGAAAAACAGTGAGTAAAGGGGAACCACACTGGGTAAAGGGGAACCACACCGGGTAAAGGGGAACCACACTGGGTAAAGGGGAACCACACCGGGTAAAGGGGAACCACACTGGGTAAAGGGGAACCACACCGGGTAAAGGGGAACCACACCGGGTAAAGGGGAACCACACTGGGTAAAGGGGAACCACACTGGGTAAAGGGGAACCACACTGGGTAAAGGGGAACCACACTGGGTAAAGGGGAACCACACTGGGTAAAGGAGAAAAACAGTGAGTAAAGGGGAACCACACCGGGTAAAGGGGAACCACACCGGGTAAAGAGGAACCACACCGGGTAAAGGGGAACCACACCGGGTAAAGGGGAACCACACCGGGTAAAGGGGAACCACACCGGGTAAAGGGGAACCACACCGGGTAAAGGGGAAAAACAGTGAGTAAAGGGGAACCACACTGGGTAAAGGGGAACCACACCGGGTAAAGGAGAAAAACAGTGAGTAAAGGGGAACCACACTGGGTAAAGGGGAACCACACTGGGTAAAGGGGAACCACACTGGGTAAAGGAGAAAAACAGTGAGTAAAGGGGAACCACACTGGGTAAAGGGGAACCACACTGGGTAAAGGGGAACCACACTGGGTAAAGGGGAACCACACTGGGTAAAGGAGAAAAACAGTGAGTAAAGGGGAACCACACTGGGTAAAGGGGAACCACACTGGGTAAAGGGGAACCACACTGGGTAAAGGGGAACCACACTGGGTAAAGGAGAAAAACAGTGAGTAAAGGGGAACCACACTGGGTAAAGGGGAACCACACTGGGTAAAGGGGAACCACACTGGGTAAAGGAGAAAAACAGTGAGTAAAGGGGAACCACACTGGGTAAAGGGGAACCACACTGGGTAAAGGGGAACCACACTGGGTAAAGGGGAACCACACTGGGTAAAGGAGAAAAACAGTGAGTAAAGGGGAACCACACTGGGTAAAGGGGAACCACACTGGGTAAAGGGGAACCACACCGGGTAAAGGGGAATCACATTGGGTAAAGGGGAAAAACACTGGGTAAAGGGGAACCACACTGGGTAAAGGGGAACCACACTGGGTAAAGGGGAACCACACTGGGTAAAGGGGAACCACATGGGGTAAAGGGGAAAATAATGAATAATTGTGAAAACAACTGGGTAATGTAGGAAAACACAGTGTAGTGTGGGAAAACATTGGGTAAACGGGAACCAAAGTGGGTAAAGGGGAAAAGATTGGGTAAAGGGGAAAAGATTGGGTGAAGGGAAAAACACTGGGTAATGGAGAAAACACTGGGTAAAGGGGAACACACTTGGTAAAGGAGTCCACACTGGATAAAGGGGAAAATGCTGGGTAAAGAAGAAAACAGTGGGTAATGGGGATAAACACTGGGTAAACAGTAAAACACTGGGTAAAGGGGAAAACACTGGGTAATGGGGAAAGTCATTGGTTAAAGGGGAGGCACTGGGTAATTGGGAAAAACATTGGGTAGTGGGGAAACCACTGGGTAAGAGCCATAACCTGGTAAAGGGGAAAGCACTGGGTAAAGGGCAAAACGGTGGAGAATGGAGAAAACAGTTGGTAAAGGAGAAAACACAGGCTAAAGGGGAAACACATTGGTAATGGAGAAAAGACTGGGTAATGGGGAAAATACTGGGTAAAGGGGAAAATACTGGGTAAAGGGGAAGACACTGAGTAAAGGGGATAACACTGGGTAAAGGTTGAACACTGGGTAAAGGGTAAACACTGGGTAATGGGGAAAGCACTGGTTAAAGGGGTAGCATTGGGTAAAGGGGAAAACACTGGGTCTAGTGGAAAACACCTGGTAAAGGGGAAACACTGGGTAATGGAGAAAACACTGGTAAATGGGGCAACACTTAGCAATGGGGAAAAATCTGGGTAAAGGCGAACTCACTCAGTTTAAAGGAAACACAGAGTAAAGAGACATGCGAGAGACCAGGGGCCAAGCATCGGAGCAGGTAAAAAATGAGGAAAAAACCTAAAATAACATCAGCACAAGGGACGGAGCTGATTGGTGAGTAGCTGATTGGTGAGTGTTTTTTTTAAAGTCTTTAAGTTTATTTCTGTTAAGTTGAGTTAATAATCTAATGAATTGAGGCATGGCAGGGCACCTCGGTCCCTTCGAAAGCACAACCTGTGCCATGTGGGAACTCCAGGACGCTTCCCATGTCCTGGACAACCACATGTGCAGGAAGTGTCGTCAGCTGGAGGAGCTCGAACTCCAGGTTTCGGAGCTTGAGCAGCGGCTGGAGTCACTGCAGTGCATCCGCGAGGCTGAGAGCTCCGTGGATAGCACGTTTCAGGAGGTGGTCACCCTGCAGCTTAAGAGAGTGCAGGCATTGAGGGACTGGGTGACCGCCAGACAGACAAGGAGGACCAGGCAGGTATTGTCGGAGTCCCCTGAGGGCATCTTGCATTCTAACCAGTATAATACTGATGAGGGAGAGGGTTCCTCTGGGGAATGAAGCCAGAGCCAAGTCCACAGCACCATGAGTGGCTCAGCTGTTTGGGGTCGGTGGGGGAGGTGTGGGGAGGAAGTTTGGGAAAGCAGTAGTGATAGGGGATTCTATAGTTAGGGGAGCAGACAGGCGTTTCTGTGGCTGCAGATGTGATTCCAGGATGGTATGTTGCCTCCCTGGTGTCAGGATCATGGATGTCACTGAGCAGCTGCAGAACATTCTGTGAGGGGAAGGTGAACAGCCAGAGGTCGTGGTCTATTTCGGTACCAACGATATCGGTAGAAAGAGAGATGAAGTCCTGCAGGCAGAGTTTAAGGAGTTAGGAAAGAGATTAACAAGCAGGACCTCAAAGGTAGTAATCTCTGAATTACTCCCGGTGCCACGCGCTAGCGAGTATAGAAATAGGAGGACAGAGCAGATGAATGCGTGGCTGGAGAGATGGTGCAGGAGGGAGGGCTTTAGATTCCTGGGGCATTGGGACCAGTTCTGGGGGAGGTGGGACCTGTACAAGACGGACGGGTTGCACCTGAACAGAGCTGGGACCAATGTCCTCGCAGGGAGGTTCACTAGTGCTGTGAATTAGAAAAGAGAAACAAGATGCACAAAGGATTGGGAGAGACAGATAGCACTAGAATAAGAAATAGTACAGTATTAGATGGGACCAAACTAAGAGAGAGTACAAGAAAGTCTAAGCATGTGTGTAAACACACAAAATGTGGTAAACAAGGTCGATGAGCTGCAGGCACAGATAGTCACATGGGAATGTGATGTCATGGCGATAACGGAGACCTGGCTCAAGAAAGGTCAGGATTGGGTACTAAATATTCCTGGATACAAGGTGTTCAGGAAAGATAAATGTAAGGAATCTTACAACACCAGGTTATAGTCCAACAGTTTTATTTGAAAATCACAAGCTTTCGGAGGCTTTCTCCTTCGTCAGGTGAGTGTGGAATTCCTTGAAGGTTATCGCTTTTTTAGTCAGAGTATATATGCGATAACATTCAAGGAATTCCACACTCACCTGATGAAGGAGAAAGCCTCCGAAAGCTTGTGATTTTCAAATAAAACTGTTGGACTATAACCTGGTGTTGTAAGATTCCTTACATTTGTCCACCCCAGTCCATCACCGGCATCTCCACATTCAGGAAAGATAGGGAAGGGAAGAAAGGAGGGGATGGTGGCAGTATTGATTAAGGAGAATATTGCAGTGCTGGAGAGAGAGGATGTCCTGGAGGGGTCGAGGACAGAATCTATTTGGTTAGAGTTAAGAAACAATAGAGGTGCCATTACACTACTGGGTGTATTCTATAGGCCACCAACTAGTGGGAAGGAGATAGAGGAGAAAATTTGCAGGGACATTACAGAGAGGTGCAAGAGTCATAGAGTAGTGATAATGGGGGACTTCAACTATCCTAATATAGACTGGGATAGTAATAGTGTAAAGGGCAGAGAGGAGGAGGCATTTTTGAAATGTGTTCAGGAGAACTTTCTTGATCAGTACGTTTCTGGTCCAGTGAGGAAGGAGGCATTGCTGGATCTGGTTCTGGGGAATGAGACGGGCCAAGTGGAGCAAGTGTCAGTGGGGGAACATTTAGGGAGCAGTGATCATAGTATCATAAGGGTTAGAATAGTTATGGAAAAGGACACGGACCATTCTAAAGTAAAAATATTCAATTGGAGGAGGGCCAATTTCAATGGGATGAGAACAGATCTGGCCCGGGTAAATTGGAATCAAAGATTGACAGGCAAAACTGTAATCGAACAGTGGGAGGCCTTTAAAGAGGAGGTGGTTGGGGTACAGTCTAGGTACATTCCCATGAGGGGGAAAGGTAGGGCAACTAAAGCCAGAGCTCCCTGGATGATGAAAGAATGAATAAGATAAAGCAGAAAAAGTGGGCGAATGACAGATGTCAGGTTGACAATACAAGTGAGAACCAGGCTGAATATAGAAAGTTCAGAGGGGAAGTGAAAAAGGAAATAAGAGGGTCAAAGAGAGAGTATGAGAATAGACTGGCGGCTAATACAAAAGGGAATCCAAAAGTCTACTATCGGCATATAAATAGTAAACGGGTAGTAAGAGGAGGGGTGGGGCCGATTAGGGACCAAAAAGGAGATCTGCTCATGGAGGCAGAGGGCATGGCCGAGGTACTAAATGAGTACTTTGCATCTGTCTTTACCAAGGAAGAAGATGCTGCCAGAATCTCAGTAAAGGAAGATGTAGTTGAGATACAGGATGGGCTAAAAATTGATAAAGAGGAGGTACTAGAAAGGCTGGCTGTACTTAAAGTAGATAAATCACCTGATAAGTAGATAAGTTGCTGAGGGAAGTAAGGGTGGAAATTGTGGAGGGACTGGCCATAATCTTCCAATCATCTGTAGAAATGGGGGTGGTGCCAGAGGACTGGAGAATTGCAAATGTTACACCCTTGTTCAAAAAAGGATAAACCCAGCAACTGTAGGCCAGTCAGTTTAACCTCAGCGGTGGGGGATACTTTTTGAATCGATAATCCGGGACAGAATTAACAGTCACTTGGACGAGTGTGGATTGATTAGGGAAAGCCAGCACGGATTTGTTAAAGGCAAATCGTGTTTAACCAACTTGATAGAGTTTTTTGATGAGGTAACAGAGAGGGTACATGAGGGCAATGCAGTTGATGTGGTGTACATGGACTTTCAAAAGGCGTTTGATAAAATGCCGCATAATAGGCTGGTCAACAAGATTGAAGCCCATGGAATAAAGGGGGCAGTGGCAGCATGGATACAGAATTGACTAAGTTACAGGAAACAGAGAGTAATGATGAACGGTTGTTTTTCGGACTGGAGGGAGGTGTACAGTGGTGTTCCCCAGGGGTCAGTGCTGGGACCACTGCTTTTCTTGATATATATTAATGACTTGGACTTGGGTGTACAGGGCACAATTTCAAAATTTTCAGATGACACAAAACTTGGAAGTATAGTAAACAGTGAGGAGGATAGTGATAGACTTCAAGAGAATATAGACAGGCTGATGGAATGGGCGGACACGTGGCAGATGAAATTTAACGCAGAATAATGCAAAGTAATACATTTTGGTAGGAAGAATGAGGAGAGTTAATATAAACTAGAGGGTACAATTCTAAAAGGGGCACAGGAACAGAGAGATCTGGGGGTATACGTGCACAAATCGTTGAAGGTGGCAGAGCAGGTTGAGAAAGTGGTTAAAAAAGCATATGGGATCCTGGGCTTTATAACCAGAGACATAGAGTACAAAAGCAAGGAAATCATGATGAACCTTTATAAAACATTGGTTCGGCCACAACTGGAGTATTGTGTCCAATTCTGGGCACCGCACTTTAGGAAAGATGTGAAGGCCTTAGAGAGGGTGCAGAAGAGATTTACTAGAATGATTCCAGGGATGAGGGACTTTAGTTACGTGGATAGACTGGAGAAGCTGAGTAAAGGGGAAAACACTTGGTAAAGGGGATTCACACTGGGTAAAGGGGAAAACACTCGGTAAAGGGGATTCACCCTGGGTAAAGGGGAAAATCAGTGTGTAATGGGGAAAACAATGGGTAAAGGGGAACCAAATTGGGAAAATGGGAACCAAACTGGGTAAAGTGGAAAACACTGGGTAATGGGGAAAACAGTGGGTAAAGGGGAAAACAATGGGGAGAGGGGAAAATACTGGGTAAGGGGGAAATCATTGGGTAAAGGAGAACACACTTGTTAAAGGGGAAGGCAGAGAGTAAAGGGGAACCTAATTGGTAGTGGGGAAAGCACTGGGTAAAGGGGAAACACACTGGGTAAAGGGGAACCAATTTGGGTTCCGGGGAAAGGAGAAAACACTGGGAAATGTGGCAACATTTAGTAATGGCGAAAAAATGGTTAAAGGGGAACTCACTGGTTAAAAGGGAAAACACACAATAAAGGGAACCATATTGGTATGGGGAAAACACTGGGTAATGGGGGAAGAACTGGGTAAAGGGGAAAGCACTGGATAAAGGGGAACACACTGGGTAATTGGGAAAACAGTGAATAATGGGGAAAACACTGGGTAATGGGAAAAGTCATTGAGTAAAGGAGAGACACTGGGTAGTGGGGAAACAACTGGGTAAAAGCGAAAATCGGGTAAAAGGGAAAGCACTGGGTAAAGGGGAAAACAGTGGAGAATGGGGAAAACACTGGGTAAAGGGGAAAGCACTGGGTAAAGGGGAAAACAGTGGAGAATGGGGAAAACACTGGGTAAAGGGGAAAGCACTTTGTAAAGGGGAAAACACTGTGTCATGGGGAAATCAATGTGTAATGGGGAAGAACACTGTGTAAAGGGGAACTAAATTGGATAAATTGAACACGCTGGGTAATGTGAAAACACTGGGTAAAGGGGAATACACTGGTTAAAGAGGAAAACACAGGGTAAAATGGAAAACTCTGGGTAAAGCGGAACCCACTGGGTAAAGGGGAAAATAATGGGTAAAGGGGAAAAAACAGGATAAAGAAGAAAACACCAGCTAATGGGGAAAACAGAGGGTAATGGTGAAACACTGGTAATGGGGAAGAAACTGGGTAAAGGGGAAGGCACAGGGTAATCAGGAAAACACTGGGTAAAGGGTAAACACTAGGTAATGGGGAAATCACTGAGTAAGGGGGAAATCAATGGGTAAAGGGGAAGGCAAAGAGTAAAGGGGAACCTTACTGGTAGTGGGGAAAGCACTGGGTGAAGGGGAAACACACTGGGTAAAGGGAAAACCAGTGGGTAAATTCGAACAAAACGGGAAAAGGGGAACCAAACTGGATTCTGGAGAAAACAGTAAACACTGGAAAATGGGGCAAAAGACAAGGCTGAAGCGTTTGCAACCATCTTCAGCCAGAAGTGCCGAGTGGATGATCCATCTCGGCCTCCTCCCGATATCCCCACCATCACAGAAGCCAGCCTTCAGCAAATTCGATTCACTCCACGTGATATCAAGAAACGGCTGAGTGCACTGGATACAGCAAAGGCTATGGGCCCTGACAACATCCCAGCTGTAGTGATGAAGAGTTGTGCTCCAGAACTAGATGCGCCTCCAGCCAAGCTGTTCCAGTACAGCTACAACACTGGCATCCACCCGACAATGTGGAAAATTGCCCAGGTATGTCCTGTCCACAAAAAGCAGGACAAATCCAATCCGGCCAATTACCGCCCCATCAGTCTACTCTCAATCATCAGCAAAGTGATGGAAGGTGTCGTCGACAGTGCTATCAAGCGACACTTACTCACCAATAACCTGCTCACCGATGCTCAGTTTGGGTTCCGCCAGGACCACTCGGCTCCAGACCTCATTACAGCCTTGGTCCAAACATGGACAAAAGAGCTGAATTCCAGAGGTGAGGTGAGAGTGACTGCCCTTGACATCAAGGCAGCATTTGACCGAGTGTGGCACCAAGGAGCCCGAGTAAAATTGAAGTCAATGGGAATCAGGGGGAAAACTCTCCAGTGGCTGGAGTCATACCTAGCACAAAGGAAGATGGTAGTGGTTGTTGGAGGCCAATCATCTCAGCCCCAGGGCATTGCTGCAGGAGTTCCTCAGGGCAGTGTCCTCGGCCCAACCATCTTCAGCTGCTTCATCAATGACCTTCCCTCCATCATAAGGTCAGAAATGGGGATGTTCGCTGATGACTGCACAGTGTTCAGTTCCATTCGCAACCCCTCAGATAATGAAGCAGTCCGAGCCTGCATGCAGCAAGACCTGGACAACATCCAGGCTTGGGCTGATAAGTGGCAAGTAACATTCGCGCCAGATAAGTGCCAGGCAATGACCATCTCCAACAAGAGAGAGTCTAACCACCTCCCCTTGACATTCAACGGCATTACCATCGCCGAATCCCCCACCATCAACATCCTGGGGGTCACCATTGACCAGAAACTTAACTGGAACAGCCATATAAATACTGTGGCTACGAGAGCAGGTCAGAGGCTGGGTATTCTGCGGCGAGTGACTCACCTCCTGACTCCCCAAAGCCTTTCCACCATCTACAAGGCACAAGTCAGGAGTGTGATGGAATACTCTCCACTTGCCTGGATGAGTGCAGCTCCAACAACACTCAAGAAGCTCGACACCATCCAAGATAAAGCAGCCCGCTTGATTGGCACCCCATCCACCACCCTAAACATTCACTCCCTTCACCACCGGCGCACTGTGGCTGCAGTGTGCACCATCCACAGGATGCACTGCAGCAACTCGCCAAGGCTTCTTTGACAGCACCTCCCAAACCCGCGACCTCTACCACCTAGAAGGACAAGGGCAGCAGGCGCATGGGAACAACACCACCTGCACGTTCCCCTCCAAGTCACACACCATCCCGACTTGGAAATATATCGCCGTTCCTTCATTGTCGCTGGGTCAAAATCCTGGAACTCCCTTCCTAACAGCACTGTGGGAGAACCGTCACCACACGGACTGCAGCGGTTCAAGAAGGCGGCTCACCACCACCTTCTCGAGGGCAATTAGGGATGGGCAATAAATGCCGGCCTCGCCAGCGACGCCCACATCCAATGAACGAATAAAAAAAAAACTTGATAATTGGGAAAAACTGAGTAAAGGGGAACTCACTGGTTAAAAGGGAAAATATACAATAAGGGGGAAACATATTGGAATGGTGAAAACACTGGGTAATGGGGGAAGAACTGGGTAAAGGGGAAAATATTTGATAAAGGGGAACCAAACTGCGTCATGGGAAAATCAGTGTATAATGGGAAATACACTGGGTAATGGGGAAATACACTGGGTAATGGGGAAATACACTGGGTAATGGGGAAATACACTGGGTAATGGGGAAATACACTGGGTAATGGGGAAACACATCAGGTAAAGGGGAAATACACTGGGTAATGGGGAAACACATCAGGTAAAGGGGAAATACACTGGGTAATGGGGAAACACATCAGGTAAAGGGGAAATACACTGGGTAATGGGGAAACACATCAGGTAAAGGGGAACAAAAGTGGGTAATGGGGAAAACACTGGTTAAATGAGAAAACATTGGGTAATGGGGAAACGCTTGGAATTACAGAAAACACTGGGTAAAGGTAAAAACATTGGGGAATGGGGAAAACATTGGGTAAAGTCGAACCAAACTGGCTAAAGGGGAACTAAACTAGGTAATGGGAAAACACTGCGTAATTGAGAAAACAATGTGTAATGGGGAGAAACAATGGGCAAAGGGGAAAACACTCGGAAAGGGGAAAACACTCGGAAAGGGGGTCCACACTGGGTAAAGGGGAAAATGCTGGGTAAAGAAGGAAACATAGAAACATAGAAAATAGGAGCAGGGGTAGGCCATTTGGCCCTTCGAGCTTGCTCCGTCTTTCAATATGATCATGGCTGATCCTCTATCTCAATACCATATTCCCGCTCTCTCCCCATACCCCTTGATGCCTTTTGTGTCTAGAAATCTATCTTGCTCCTTCTTAAATATATTCAGTGACTTGGCCTCCACAGCCTTCTGTGGTAGAGAATTCCACAGGTTCATCACCCTCTGAGTGAAGAAATTTCTCCTCATCTCAGTCCTAACTGTCCTACTCCGTATCCTGAGACTGTGACCCCTCGTTCTGGACCCCCCCAGCCAGGGGAAACATCGTCCCTGCATCCAGTCTGTCTAGCACTGTCAGAATTTTATATGTTTCAATGAGATCCCCTCTCATTCTTCTAAACTCGAGTGAATACAGGCCGAGTCGACCCAATCTCTCCTCATACAACAGTCCTGCCATCCCAGGAATCAGTCTGGTGAACCTTCGCTGCACTCCCTCAATGGCAAGTATATCCTTTCATAGGTAAGGAGACCAAAACTGCACACAATACTCCAGGTGTGGTCTCACCAAGGCCCTGTATAACTGCAGTAAGTCATCCTTGCTCCTGTACTCAAATCCCCTTGCAATGAAGGCCAACATGCCATTTGCCTTCCTAACTGCTTGCTGAACCTGCATGTATGCTTTCAGAAACTGAAATAGTGGTTAATGGGGTCAAACACTGGGTAAAGGGGAAAACTCTGGGTAATAGAGAAAACAGTGGGTAATGGGGAAGGTCATTGGGTAAAGGGGAGACACTGGGTAAAGGGGAAATGAGTTGGTAAAGGTGAAAACATTTGGTAAAGGGGAAAACACTGGGTAATGGGAAAATCAGTTGGTATAGGGGAAAAGATTTGGTACAGTGGAACCAAATTGGGTAAATGGGAAGCAAACTGGGTAACGCGGAAATCACTGGGTAATGGGGAGAACACTGGGTAATGGGGAGAACACTGGGTAATGGGGAGAACACTGGGTAATGGGGAGAACACAGGGTAATGGGGAAAACACTGGGTAATGGGGAGAACACTGGGTAATGGGGAGAACACAGGGTAATGGGGAGAACACTGGGTAAAGGGGAAAACACTGGGTAATGGGGAAAACACTGGGTAATGGGGAGAACACAGGGTAATGGGGAGAACACAGGGTAATGGGGAGAACACAGGGTAATGGGGAAAACACTGGGTAATGGGGAGAACACTGGGTAAAGGGGAAAACACTGGGTAATGGGGAGAACACTGGGTAATGGGGAGAACACAGGGTAATGGGGAGAACACAGGTTAATGGGGAGAACACTGGGTAATGGGGAAAACACTGGGTAATGGGGAGAACACAGGGTAATGGGGAGAACACAGGGTAATGGGGAGAACACAGGGTAATGGGGAGAACACTGGGTAAAGGGGAAATGAGTTGGTAAAGGTGAAAACATTTGGTAAAGGGGAAAACACTGGGTAATGGGAAAATCAGTTGGTATAGGGGAAAAGATTTGGTACAGTGGAACCAAATTGGGTAAATGGGAAGCAAACTGGGTAACGCGGAAATCACTGGGTAATGGGGAGAACACTGGGTAATGGGGAGAACACTGGGTAATGGGGAGAACACTGGGTAATGGGGAGAACACTGGGTAATGGGGAGAACACTGGGTAATGGGGAGAACACAGGGTAATGGGTAAACACTGGGTAATGGGGAGAACACTGGGTAATGGGGAAAACACTGGGTAATGGGGAGAACACATGGTAATGGGGAGAACACAGGGTAATGGGGAGAACACAGGGTAATGGGGAGAACACAGGGTAATGGGGAGAACACTGGGTAAAGGGGAAAACACTGGGTAATGGGGAGAACACTGGGTAATGGGGAGAACACAGGGTAATGGGGAGAACACAGGTTAATGGGGAGAACACTGGGCAATGGGGAGAACACAGGGTAATGGGGAGAACACAGGGTAATGGGGAGAACACAGGGTAATGGGGAGAACACAGGGTAATGGGGAGAACACAGGGTAATGGGGAGAACACAGGGCAATAGGAAAAACACTGGGTAATGGGGAAACATTGGGTAATGGAGAAACACTACCCCATTTGGAATTGTGGAAAACACTGGGTGAAAGTATAAATATAGGGTAATGGGGAAATCACTGGGTAATGGGGAAATCACTGGGTAAAGGAGAACACACTGGGTAAAGGGGAACCACACTGGGTAAAGGGGAAAACTAATGAATAAAGGGGAACACACTGGGTAAAGGGGAACCACACTGGGTAAAGGGGAACCACACTGAGAAAAGGGGAACACACTGGGTAAAGGGGAACCACACTGGGTAAAGGGGAACACACTGGGTAAAGGGGAACACACTGGGCAATGGGTAAACATGTTTGGGTTCTGTGGAAAACACTGGTTCATGGGGAAAACACTGGTTCATGGGGAAAACATTGGGTAATGTAGAAGACTCTGGGTAAATGGGAAATCACTGGATAAAGGGGAAGCACTGGGTAAAGGGCAAAACACTGGAAAAATACTGAGCAATGGGAAAAAACACTGGTTAATGGGGAACAAAACATAGTAACAGGGAAACACTGGGAAATGGGGAAATCTTTGGGTAAAGGGGAAAACGCAGGTTAATCATAGAATCATAGAAAGGTTACAGCACGGAAGGAGGCCATTTGGCCCATCAAGTCCATGCCGGCTCTCTGCATGAGCAATCCAGCTAGTCCCACTCCCCCGCCCTTTCCCCGTAGCCCTGCAATTTTTTTCCTTTCAAGTACTTATCCAGTTCCCTTTTGAAGGCCATGATTGAATCTGCCTCCACCACCCCCTCGGGCAGTGCATTCCAGATCCTAACCACTCGCTGTGGAAAAAGGTCTTTCCTCATGTCACCTTTGGTTCTTTTGCCAATTACCTTAAATCTATGCCCTCTGGTTCTTGACCCTTCCACCAATGGGATCAGTTTCTCTCTATCTACTCTGTCCAGACCCTTCATGATTTTGAATACCTCGATCAAATCTCCTCTCAACCGTCTCTGTTCCAAGGAGAACAACCCCAGCTTCTCCAGTCTATCCACATAACTAAAGTCCCTGATCCCTGGAATCATTCGAGTAAATCTCTTCTGCGCCCTCTCTAAGGCTTTCACATCCTTCCTAAAGTGCGGTGCCCAGAACTGAACACAATACTCCAGTTGTGGCCGAACCAGTGTTTTATAAAGGTTCAACATGACTTCCTTGCTTTTGTACTCTCTGCCTCTATTTATAAAGCCCAGGATCCCATATGCTTTTTTAACTGCTTTCTCAACCTGCCCTGCCACCTTCAACAATTTATGTACATATACCCCCAGATCACTCTGTTCCTGTACCCCCTTTAGAATTGCACCCTTTAGTTTACTTTGCCTCTCCTCGTTCTTTCTACCAAAATGTATCACTTCACAATTCTTTGCATTAAACTTCATCTGCCACGTGTCCGCCCATTCCACCAGCCTGTCTATATCCTCTTGAAGTCTATCACTATCCTCCTCACTGTTCACTACACTCCCAAGTTTTGTATCATCTGCAAATTTTGAAACTGTGCCCTGTACACCCAAGTCCAAGTCATTAATATATATCAAGAAAAGCAGTGGTCCCAGCACCGTCCCCTGGGGAACACCACTGTAAACCTCCCTCCAGTCTGAAAAACAACCGTTCACCACCACTCTCTGTTTCCTGTCCCTTAGCCAATTCTGTATCCATGCTGCCACTGCCCCTTTTATTCCATGGGGTTCAACTTTGATGACAAGCCTATTATGCGGCACTTTATCAAACGCCTTTTGAAAGTCCATATACACAACATCAACCACATTGCCCTCATCGACCCTCTCTGTTACCTCATCAAAAAACTCAATCAAGTTGGTTAAGCACGATTTGCCTTTAACAAATCCGTGCTGGATGATGGGGGAAATTTTGGGTAATGGAGAAAATATCAGCTAAAGGGGAAAGCACTGGGTAAAGGGCAGCTCACTGTGCAAAGGTAAAACTCAGGATAAAGGGGAACACACTGGGTAAAGGGGAAAGCACTGTGTGAAAGGGAAACACTGGGTAAAGGGGAACACACTGGGTAAAGGGGAACACACTGGGTAAAGGGGAACACACTGGGTAAAGGGGAAAGGACGTTGTAAATGGGAAAAAAACTGTTAATGGGGAAAACTGTGGGCAAAGGAGGAAACACTGGGTAAAGGGGAAAATTGGGTAAAGGGGAAAACACTGGGAAAAGAGAAAGCACTGGGTAAAGGGGAAAGCACTGGGTAAAGGGGAAAACACTGGGAAAAGGGGAAAACACTGGGTATTGTAACGTGGAAGACACTGGGTAATGGGGAAACCAAACTGGGTAATGGGGAAACCAAACTGGGTAATGGGGAAACCAAACTGGGGTTTTGGGAAAACACTGGGTAAATGTGAAATACATTAGGTAATGGGGACAATAGCGGGTAATGGGGAAATCACAAGCTAATGAGGGAAAACACTGGGTAATGTGGAAAACACAGTGTAATGGGAAAAACTCTGGGTAATGGGGAACGAAACTGATTAATGGGATGACGAATCAGGGTCCTTAGGAAGACACTCGGTAATGGAGAAAACACCGGGCAAAGGGGAAAACAGTTGGCAAAGGGGAACAAAACTGGATAAAGGGGAAACCACTGGGTAAAGGGGAAACCACTAGGTCACAGGGAAAACTCTGGGCAAAGGAGAAACACTGGGTAAAGGGGAAACACTGCGTAAAGGGGAAAACACTATGCAAAGGGGAAAACACTGGGTAATAGGGAAACACTGGGTAATGGGGAAAACTCCAGGCAAAGGAGAAACACTGGGCAATGGAGAAAACAGTGTGTAATGGGAAAAACACTGGGTAACGAGGAAAATGATTGGGTGAATAAGTTAATGGGGGACAAAACTGGGTAATGGGGAAACACTGAGAAATGGGGAAATAATTGGGTGAAGAGGAAAAGACTGTGTAAAGGAGAAAACACTGGGTAATGGGGAAAACACTGGGTAATGGGGAAAACACAGGGCAGAGGGGAAAAGACTGGGTAATGGGGAAAGACTGGGTAATGGGGAAAAGACTGGGTTAAGGGGAAAGACTGGGTTAAGGGGAAAAGACTGGGTTAAGGGGAAAACACTGAGTGAAAAGGTAAAACACTGGGTAAAGGGGAAAAGACTGGGTTAAGGGGAAAACACTGAGTGAAAAGGTAAAACACTGGGTAAAGGGGAAAATACTGGGTAAAGGGGAAAACACTGGATAATGGGGAAAACACTGGGTAATGGGGAAAACACTTGGTGAAAGGGGAAAACACTTGGTGAAAGGGGAAAACACTGGGTAAAGGGGAAAACACTGGGTAATAGGGAAACACTGGGTAATGGGGAAAATACTGGGTAATGGGGGATGAAAATGAGTCATGGGGAAACACTGCGAAATGGGGAAACACTGGGCAAAGGCAAACACTGGGTAAAGGGGAAAACATTTGGTAATGGGGACAACAGTGGGCAATGAGGAAAACACAGACTAATGAGGAAAAACACTGGGTGATGGGTAGAAAACTGGGTAAATGGGAAACACTGGGCAAAGGGGAAAACTCTGGGCAAAGGGGAAAACTCTGGGCAAAGGGGAAAACTCTGGGCAAAGGGGAAACACCTAGTAATGGGGAAAACAATGGGTGACGTGAAACAAAATGGGGTAATGGGGAAACCAATCTGGGTTCTGGGGAAAACATTGGGTAATGGAGGAATCATCAGGCAAAGGGGAACCAACCTGGATAAAGGGGAAAACACTGGCTAAATTGGAAAATACTGGGTAAAGGGGAGGAAACATTTGGTAATGGGCACAACTGCAGGTGATGGGGAAAACACAGACTAATGAGGGAAAACACTGGATAATGGGGAGACACTGGGTAAAGGGGAAAACATCAGGTAAAGGGGAACCAAATTGGGTAAAGGGCAAAACAATGAATAATGGGGAAAACATTAGGTAATGGGGAAAACACGGGCTAATGTGGGAAAACAATGGGTAACGTAGAAAATACTGGGTAAATGGGACTGCACCGGGTAAAGGAGAAAATACTGGGTAAAGGGGAAAATACTGAGTAATGGGGAACAACACTGGAAAATGGGGAACAAAACCGGATAATGTGGAAACACTGGGAAATGGGGTAAAACACTAGGTATAGGTTAAACACAAAGGGTAAGGGGAAAAGCACTGGGTAAAGGGGAAAGCACTGGGACAATGTGAACTGCACTGGCTAATGGAGAAAACACTGGATAAAGAGGAAGACATTGGGTAAAGGGGAAAGGACTAGGTAATGGAGAAATGGCTGCAAAAGAGGGAAAGCACTGGTTAAAGGGGAAACACAAAGTATAAAGGGGAGATCATTCGGTGCTGGGGAAAAGACTGGGTAATGGGGAAAATACTGGGTAATGGGGAAAACACTGGTTAAAGGGGAAACAACTCGGGAAAGGGGAAACACTAGGTAAAGGGGAAAACATTGGCTAATGGAGAAAACACTAGGTAATGGAGAAAACACTAGGTAATGGGGAAAACACCAGGTAAAAGGGGAAGCACAGGGTAATGGAGGAAGCACTGGTTAAAGGTGATAACACTGGGTAATGGGGAAAAACACTCGATAATGAGGAATACACTGGGTAATGTAGGAAAAAGAGCGAGTAATGGGGAAAGCACTGGGTAAAGGGGAAACAGTGATTAATGGGAAAATGCTGGGTAATGGGGAAAACACTGATTAAAGGCTAAAGGACTGGGTAAAGGGGAAACACAAAGGGTAAAGGGGAGAACATTTGGTAATGGGGAAAACACTGGGTACAGGGTAAAACACTAAGTAAAGGGAAAACACTGTGTAAAGGGGAAAAGGCTGGGTAATAGGGAAAACTGGGTAAAGCAGAAAAGGGGAAAATGCTGGGAAAAGGGGGAAAGCACAGGTTAAAAGGGAAAACACTGGGTAATGGGGAAAGCACTGGATAATGGGGAAAACACTGGAAAAAAGGGGAAACACTGGTTAATGGCAAAACATTTGTTAATGGGGAAACATTGGGTAGTGGGGAAAACATTCGGTAAAGGGGAAAAAATTGGGTAAAGAGGAAACCGTTGGGTGTAGGGGAAAATACTGGGTAATGGGCAAACACAAAGGGTAATTGGGGAAGTACTGGGTGAAGGGGGAAGCACTGGTTAAAGGGGAAAACACTGGGCAATGAGGAGTAAACTGGGTGAAGGGGGAAGCACTGGTTAAAGGGGAAAACACTGGGCAATGAGGAGTAAACTGGGTGAAGGGGGAAGCACTGGTTAAAGGGGAAAACAATGGGCAATGAGGAGTAAACTGGGTGAAGGGGGAAACACTGGCTAAGGGCTAAAGCACTGGGTAAAGGGAACACAAAGAGTAAAGGGAAAAACACTGGGTAATGGGGAAAACAATGGGAAATGCGAAAAACACTGGGAAATGCGAAAAACACTGGGAAATGCGAAAAACACTGGGAAATGGGGAAAACACTGGGAAATGGAGAAAAACACTGGGAAATGGGAAAAACACTGGGAAATGGGAAAAATACTGGGTAATGGGGAGAACACTTGGTAATGGGGAAAACACTGGCTAATAGGGAGAACACTGCCCAATGGGGAACATAAAAGGTAAAGGGGGAAAGATTAGGAAATGGGGAAACACTGGGTAATGGGGAAAATACTGAGTAATGGGGAAAATACTGAGTAATGGAGAAAACACTTAGTAACGGGGAACCCTTGGTAAAGGTAATGAAGAAATGGGCACCCGGTTGTTCTTCGAGCCGGCGCGGACATGATGGGCCGAATGACCCCCTACAGTGCTGTATCTTTTCTATGGTTCTATGGTTCTAAATCACTGGGAAAAGGGGACAACATTGGGTAAAAGGGAAAACACTAGATAAAGCGGAAAACACTGGGTAAAGAGGAAAACACTGGGTAAAGGGGAAAACACTGGGTAGTGGAGAATACACTGGGTAAAGGGGAAAACACTGGGTAAAGGGGAAAACATTGGGTAGTGGAGAATACACTGGGTAAAGGGGAAAACACTGGGTAAAGGGGAAAACATTGGGTAAAGGGGGAAAACATTGGGTAAAGGGGAAAACTACTGGGTAGTGTGTGTCTTAGTGTCAGCTCCTGTACTTGTACATTATACCACAAGTAAAGGGGAATGATTCACTGCTGCCCGGGATTCTGGATCCCTGATGGAAGATGTAAATAGCTCTGGGAACAGCTCCTCCCTCAGTCAGTATTCAAGGTATATTTGATACAAGGAAAGAAACGCAGAATATTTAGCAACAGGAAGACACTAGCCCAAGAAGCTCATCCCTCCCTCCCCTCACCATATCCCTCACCCCACTCCCCACCTCCTCCCCATATCCCTCACCCCACTCCCCACCTTCTCCCCATATTCCTCACCCCACTCCCCACCTTCTCCCCATATTCCTCATCCACCCACCCACCTTCTCCCCACATCCCTCATCCACCCACCTACCTCCTCCCCATATCCCTCATCCACCCACCCACCTCCTCCCCATATCCCTCATCCACCCACCCACCTCCTCCCCATATCCCTCATCCACCCACCCACCTTCTCCCCATATTCCTCATCCACCCACCCACCTCCTCCCCATATCCCTCATCCACCCACCCACCTCCTCCCCATATCCCTCACCCCACTCCCCACCTTCTCCCCATATCCCTCACCCCACTCCCCACCTTCTCCCCATATCCCTCATCCACCCACCCACCTCCTCCCCATATCCCTCATCCACCCACCCACCTCCTCCCCATATCCCTCATCCACCCACCCACCTTCTCCCCATATCCCTCACCCCACTCCCCACCTTCTCCCCATATCCCTCATCCACCCACCCACCTTCTCCCCATATCCCTCATCCACCCACTCACCTTCTCCCCATATCCCTCATCCACCCACCCACCTTCTCCCCATATCCCTCACCCCACTCCCCACCTTCTCCCCATATCCCTCATCCACCCACCCACCTTCTCCCCATATCCCTCATCCACCTACCCACCTTTTCAGCATCTCCCTCAACCTTTTGCCTCTCCAGAAACATTTGGTTGTCCCTTGACCCCATTTACACTGTCTGCTTCAGTGTCCTTCCCTGCTAACTTATTCCATTGATAGAGTTTTTTGATGAGGTAACAGAGAGGGTCGATGAGGGCAGTGTGGTTGATGTGGTGTATATGGATTTCCAAAAGGCGTTTGATAAAGTGCCACATAAAAGGCTTGTCAGCAAAATTGAAGCCAATGGAATAAAAGGGGCAGTGGCAGCATGGATACGAAATTGGCTAAGTGACAGGAAACAGAGAGTCATGATGAACGGTTGTTTTTCGGACTGGAGGGAGGTGTACAGTGGTGTTCCCCAGGGGTCGGTGCTGGGACCACTGCTTTTCTTGATATATATTAATGACTTGGACTTGGGTGTCCAGGGCACAATTTCAAAATTTGCAGATGACACAAAACTTGGAAGTGTAGTGAACAGTGAGGAGGATAGTGATAGACTTCAAGAGGATATAGACAGGCTGGTGGAATGGGCGGACACGTGGCAGATGAAATTTAACACAGAGAAGTGCAAAGTGATACATTTTGGTAGGAAGAACGAGGAGAGGCAATATAAACTAGAGGGTACAACTCTAAAAGGGGTTCAGGAACAGAGAGATCTGGGGGTGTATGTGCATAAATCATTGAAGTTGGCAGGGCAGGTTGAGAAAGTGGTTGAAAAAGCATACGGGATCCTGGGCTTTATAAATAGAGGCACAGAGTACAAAAGCAAGGAAGTCATGATGAACCTTTATAAAACACTGGTTTGGTCACAACTGGAGTATTGTGATCAGTTCTGGGCACCGCACTTTAGGAAAGATGTGAAGGCCTTAAAGAGGGTGCAGAAGAGATTTACTCGAATGATTCCAGGGATGAGGGACTTTAGTTACGTGGATAGACTGGAGAAGCTGGGGTTGTTCTCCTTGGAACAGAGACGGTTGCGAGGAGATTTGATCGAGGTATTCAAAATCATGAAGGGTCTGGACAGAGTAGATAGAGAGAAACTGTTCCCATTGGTGGAAGGGTCAAGAACCAGAGGACACAGATTTAAGGTGATTGGCAAAAGAACCAAAGGTGACATGAAGAAAAACCTTTTTTACACAGCGAGTGGTTAGGATCTGGAATGCACTGCCCGAGGGGGTGGTGGAGGCAGATTCAATCATGACCTTCAAAAGGGAACTGGATAAGTACTTGAAAGGAAAAAATTTGCAGGGCTCCGGGGAAAGGGTGGGGTAGTGGGACTAGCTGGATTGCTCTTACAGAGAGCCGGCACCGACTCGGTGGGCCAAATGGCCTCCTTCTGTGCTGTAACTTTTCTATGATTCTATAGTCGGTTTTCCAAGTGTGTGCTCCCAGCAAGGATCCTCGCCCATCGGGTGCACTTATTCAAACAGTCCTGGGTCTATTACCTTTTGTGTGCCATATTCCTGCCCACATTTCCTTTTTGCTCCTAATGCCCTGGTGTTTAAATCACTTTCTGGATGTCTGACTCTCCTGAGCCAGTGTGAAGAAATTGCCTGGATTAACTTTCTCAAACCCATTCATAGTTTTGAAAACTTCACCAGTGTTAGTCCAGAGTCTCCTCTTCTCCAGTGAGAAGGAGCTTGACTTGTTTAAATCCCTCCCGTACCACAATCTTCTCTGTCGCCCTGCGCTCCACTGCCATAAAGGTGATCATAGAATCATAGAATCATAGAAGTTACAACATGGAAACAGGCCCTTCGGCCCAACATGTCCATGTCGCCCAGTTTATACCACTAAGCTAGTCCCAATTGCCTGCACTTGGCCCATATCCCTCTATACCCATCTTACCCATGTAACTGTCCAAATGCTTTTTAAAAGACAAAATTGTACCCGCCTCTACTACTGCCTCTGGCAGCTCGTTCCAGACACTCACCACCCTTTGAGTGAAAAAATTGCCCCTCTGGACCCTTTTGTATCTCTCCCCTCTCACCTTAAATCTATGCCCCCTCGTTATAGACTCCCCTACCTTTGGGAAAAGATTTTGACTATTGACCTTATCTATGCCCCTCATTATTTTATAGACTTCTATAAGATCACCCCTTAACCTCCTACTCTCCAGGGAAAAAAGTCCCAGTCTGTCTAACCTCTCCCTGTAAGTCAAACCATCAAGTCCCGGTAGCATCCTAGTAAATCTTTTCTGCACTCGTTCTAGTTTAATAATATCCTTTCTATAATAGGGTGACCAGAACTGTACACAGTACTCCAAGTGTGGCCTCACCAATGCCCTGTACAACTTCAACAAGACATCCCAACTCCTGCCTTCAATGTTCTGACCAATGAAACCAAGCATGCCGAATGCCTTCTTCACCACCCTATCCACCTGTGACTCCACTTTCAAGGAGCTATGAATCTGTACTCCTAGATCTCTTTGTTCTATAACTCTCCCCAACGCCCTACCATAATGTCATTTGGTGACCAACATTGCATAACTATAACCAGCCGCGCTGTAACTAGCACCTTACACAGTAAACCTGTCTCTGTTCCCCTTGTTAACGCAGTGCTGGACTGTTCACCGCACAATACCCTGGTTCCAGTGTTTTTTCCTACAGTTTTAACCCTGGAGTTAACCCTTACAGCACCAGCAGTTTTAACTTGGTTCTGCTTGTAATGAAGGACGTGCCTTATTGATGTACCTACCAGAGTTCTTAACTGGGTCGTGTCTGCGTAAACTCACCACCTAACTTAGATTAGAACTAATGTATTAAAATGTCGAATTAATACTAGAATGTAGAATCAATGTGTTGAAGAGATATCGAGTTAAAACAATCTTGTGGTCAGTGGATTTCCACAGTTCAACAGTAACCAGATATAGAAAGTGCTGTGTGACAAGATAACAGGAAAAAGGAATTGTACTGATCTTGTTAGCCAGACTGTAGATAGATATATGTTTACTCATTAGTTAGGAATTCAGCGTTATAGAAGATGGAAACATTTGCTACTTATTTTCCCCTTATGTGTAATTGTTAAAAACTTTTTTTTTTCAACTCCAGTTTAGCAAAGCGGCTGTTTGTTTCCCAGACTGGTAATATATGATCTGTTGCTGCCTATCGAAGGTGCAGCAGTGTCTCATTGCAGAGCCTAGGTTATTAACTAAGCTTTGTAACCCTCAAATTGGAAGAGTCTAACAGGCTCTGCTGAGCTTTTTGTGGCCATGGGAGTGCTGGGTCTGACTCACCTAAACAGCAGCATCAGAGCGTTGAAGAAAGTGTGGAAGTTGTTGTGCCGATTAATGGAGCTGCTGTCTTCCAGGCCGATGTTTCCAAAGACCTGCGAGAGTCCAGGGAGAGATTGCAGCAGTTCTGTTAGTCAGCACGTCTCTGGCTTCTGTTTGGAGTCATGTCTCACAAGGCACTGTAATTCAGCCGATGCCGTGATGCTGAGCCTGTCACTCCTCGAGTCCTGTTCTGATTCCTGCCGTAAGTCAGCCATGATCAAAAGGGGCGATTTTAACCCTGCTTGCTGGGCGTAAACCGGGCGGGGAGTCTGACCCGCTCCCATCCCGCAGACTGGAATTTTAACCAGCTCTGCTGAGCAGGTGCCAAGGAGGCCAGCCTGAATCTGGCAGGCTCCTTCTCAAAACAGGCAGGTGACACTCCAATGATGTCAACGAGGCCCGACCGATGGGCTGACTGGGAGGGGACAACTAACTGAAGGGTAACTGACCGAGGGGGCATCTGACCAAAGGGCAACTGACCGAGGGGGCAACTGACCAAAGGGCAACTGACCAAGGGGGCAACTGACCAAAGGGCAACTGACCAAGGGGGCAACTGACCAAAGGGCAACTGACCAAGGGGGCAACTGACCAAAGGGCAACTGACCGAGGGGGCAACTGACCGAAGGGTAACTGACTGAGGGGGCAACTGACCAAAGGGCAACTGACCGAAGGGTAACTGACCGAAGGGTAACTGACTGAGGGGGCAACTGACCAAAGGGGGCAACTGACTGTGGGGGCAACTGACCAAAGGGCAACTGACCGAGGGGGTAACTGACCGAAGGGTAACTGACTGAGGGGGCAACTGACCAAAGGGGGCAACTGACCGAGGGGGCAACTGACCAAAGGGGAACTGACCGAAGGGTAACTGACCGAAGGGTAACTGACCGAGGGGGAAACTGACCAAAGGGCAACTGACCAAGGGGGCAACTGACCAAAGGGTTACTGACCAAAGGGTAACTGACCAAAGGGTAACTGACTGAGGGGGCAACTGACCAAAGGGCAACTGACCGAAGGGTAACTGACCAAGGGGGGAACTGACCAAAGGGCAACTGACCGAGGGGGCAACTGACCAAAGGGCAACTGACCGAGAGGGCAACTGACCGAGGGGGCAACTGACCGAGGGGGCAACTGACCAAAGGGCAACTGACCGAAGGGTAGCTGACCGAAGGGTAACTGACTGAGGGGGCAACTGACCAAAGGGTAACTGACCAAGGGGGCAACTGACCAAGGGGGCAACTGACCAAGGGGGCAACTGACCGAAGGGTAACTGACCGAAGAGCAACTGACTGAGGGGACAACTGACCGGGTGGGGCAACTGACCGGGCAATTTATCGGGGGCGGGGTAACTGACCGAGGGGCAACTGACCCAAAGGGGGGAGGGAAACTGGGAAACTGACTGAGGGATAAGTGACCGAGGGGCAGCTTACCGAGGGGTAACTGACAGAAGGGGTAACTGACAGAAGGGGTAACTGACTGAGAGGGCAACTGATCCAGGAGGGGGCAATTGACCGAGGGGGTAACTGAACAAGGGGGGCAGCCAGAAATAGTGGGGAACCCAAGGGGCTGATGAGAGTGAGGAACTTAAAGTAATTGATATCAATAGAGAAAAAATACTTGAGAAACTAATGGGACTAAAAGCCGATAAATCCCCTGGACCTGATGGCCCACATCCTAGGGTTCTAAAAGAGGTGGCTGCAGAGATAGTGATGCTTTGGTTATGATCTACCAAAATTCCCTAGATTCTTGAATGGTCCCAGTGGATTGGAAGGCAGCAAATGTGACCCCGCTATTCAAGAAAGGAGGGAGAGAGAAAACAGGGAACGACAGGCCAGTCAGCCTGATATCAGTCATCGGGAAAATGCTGGAATGCATTATTAAGGATGTGGTTACGGGCATTTAGAAAATCATAATATGATCAGGCAGAGATAACATAGTTTTATGAAAGGGAAATAGTGTTTGAGAAATTTATTAGAGTTTTTTGAGGATGTAACTAGCAGGGTAGATAAAGGGGAACCAGTGGATGTAGTATATTTGGCTTTTCAAAAGGCATTTGATAAGGTGCCACATAAAAGGTTGTTATGCAAAATTAAGGCTCATGGTGTTGGGGGTAATATATTAGCATGGATTGAGGATTGGTTAACGGACAGAAAACAGAGAGTAGGGATAAACGGGTCATTTTCAGGTTGACAGGCTGTAACTAGTGGGGTGTCACAAGGATCAGTGCTTGGGCCTCAGCTATTTACAATCTATATTAATGACTTAGATGAAGGGACCGAGTGTAATGTATCTAAGTTTGCTGACGATACAAAGCTAGGTGGGAAAGTAAGCTGTGAGGAGGACACAAAGATTCTGCAAAGAGATATGGACAGATTAAGTGAGTGGGCAAGAAGGTGGCAGATGGAGTATAATGTGGGGAAATGTGAGGTTATTCACTTTGCTAGGTAGAATAGAAAAACAGAATATTCTTTAAAAGGTGAGAGACTAAGAAATGTTGATTTTCAGAGGGATCTGGGTGTCCTTGTAGAATCACAGAAAGTTAGCATACAGATACAGCAAGCAATTAGGAAAGCAAATGGCATGTTAGCCTTTATTGCAAGGGGGTTGGAGTACAAGAGTAAGGAGATCTTGCTGCAATTATACAGGGCTCTGGTGAAATCACACCTGGAGTACTGTGTACAGTTTTGGTCTCCTTATCGAAGGAAGGATATACTTGCCTTGGAGGCGGTGCAACGAAGGTTCACTAGATTAATTCCTGGGATGAGAGGGTTGTCCTATGAGGAGAGGTTGAGTAGAATGGGCCTGTACTCTCTGGAGTTTAGAAGAATGAGAGGTGATCTCATTGAAACCTATAAGATTCTGAGGGGGCTTGACAGGGTAGATGCTGAGAGATTGTTTCCCCTGGCTGGAGAGTCTAGAACCAGGGGGCATAGTCTGAGGATAAGGGGTCGGCCATTTAGGACCAAGATGAGGAAAAATTTCTTCACTCAGAGGGTTGTGAATCTTTGGAATTCTCTACCCCAGAGGGCTGTGGATGCTCAGTCGCTGAGTATATTCAAGGCTTAGATGGATAGATTTTTGGACTCTAGGGGAATCAAGGGATATGGGGATCGGGCGGGAAAGTGGAGTTGAGCTGAAGATCAGCCATGATCTTATTGAATGGTGGAGCAGGCTCGAGGGGTCGTATGGCCAACTCCTCCTCCTATTTCTTATGTTCTTATGTTTGTAACTGACCTGGCGGGGGTGGGGGGGGAGAACAACTGACTGTGGAGTAACTGATCGGGATTTAAAATCACTCGGGCCTCAGGCTGCCGAGGCCTGGGGGGGTGGGGATTGAGGCTTACCTCAGCCCTCCCCACCCTCCTGATTAAAGTCTTAGTCTCACGCACTCAGTTGGCCAGAACCTCGAGCATTGTCTCTGTGAGGCTGGGGATTATGAATTTCCTCAGGCAGGTCACCTACTTACCAGCAGGAAGTGACTGTCTCTCTTTTTCACATTTTATTTTTAAAGCTGTCCAGTTAAAATGTGATGGATATATGCTTGATACAAAACCTTCATCAATATGTGAGCAGCCAGTGTGGGCTCCAGTACGGCCCCTCCGAACATTGGCATATAACTGGCACATGGTCCTTGGGTGCTGGACAGTTGGCTCAAAGACTTGGGCCTATCAGCTTCACATCACACTCCACAAGGACCCTGAGTTCACCTGATTGGTGGCCATCTTCCCCCTCCTTCCTCAGCTCATTGGTTAACTGAGCCCTGGGGTTATTTTGTTCCAACAGACTGCCAGACCTTTCTATTCAGATGTAAAGTCCTTTTGTTTAACAGAGTGTCTCACCTGCATTCCAATAATGGCGTATATGAAGAACAACATCGCAATCAGGAGGCAGACGTATGGAAGGGCCTGGGGAGGAGAAAATTTGCTGAGCGTGAATACTACAATATGTTCATTAAAAGATGTCAAACAGTAGACGGAGAGGCCAAACCTCTGCTTATCAATATAAAAACAGAAAATGCTGGAAACGCTCAGCACGTGAGGCAGCATCTGTGGAGAATGGGACAAGAGAAAACACTTCAGGTCGATGACCTTTCATCAAAACTGGAAGGTGTTAAACAGTTAAAGCTTTTAAGCAAGTACAGAGCCAGGGAAAGGGGGGAGGGAAGAACAAAAGGGGGGAGGGCAGGAGTGATTAAATGACAAAAAGGGATGACGGTGCAAGGCAAGGGGGGTGGGAATGGGACAAGTAAAGAAACAAAAGATGGGTCGAGAGGAGCTGTAAATGGCAACAGCAGAACCATTACCAGAACCTGATGTCCGAAAAAATGGGAGCAGTGGTTATGATCTGAAGTTATTGAAATCAATATTGAGTCCGGAGGTTGTAAAGTGGCTAAACGAAAGGTGAGGTGCTGTTCCTCGAGATTATGCTGAACCACAATAGGTTCCCCCTTGTCCTCACCTTCCACCCCACCAGCCTCCACATTCAACATATCATCCTCCGCTATTTCCGCCACCTCCAGCATGATCCCACCATCGAACACATCTTCCCCTCCCCTCCCCTTTCAGCATTCCGAAGAGACCGCTCCCTCCGCGATACCCTCGCCCTGACACTTCCATCACCCCCAACACCCGCTCTCCTCCCCACGGCACCTTCCCGTGCAAGCACAGGAGATGCAACACCTGCCCCTTCACCTCCTCCCTCCCCACCGTCCAGGGCCCCAAACACTCCTTCCAGGTGAAACAGTGATTTACTTGTACTTCTTTCAATACTGTATTCACTGCTCACGATGCGGTCTCCTCCACACTGGGGAGACCAAACACAGATTGGGTGATCGCTTTGCTGAACACCTCCGCTCAGTCCACAAGCGTGACCCTGATCTGCCGGGAGATGACCATTTTAATTCCCTGTCCCACTCCCACTCTCTGTCCTCGGCCTCTTATACTGTTCCAATGAAGCTCAACGTAAGTCAAAGTCAAAGTCATAGAAAATAGGAGCAAGAGTAGGCCATTCGGCCCTTCGGGCCTGCTCTGCCATTCAAAATGATCAATGTTGATCGTCTAACTCAGTACCCTGTTCCCGCTTTTGCTCCATATCCCTTGATCCCTTTAGCATTAAGAAATATATCTATCTCCTTCTTGAATATATTTAATGACTTGGCCTCCACAGGAAGAGAATTTCTCCTCATCTCGATTCTAAATGGCATATCCCGTATCCTGAGACTGTGACCCCTGGTTCTGGACTCCCCAGCCATCGAGAACATCCTCCCTGCATCTCGTCTGTCTAGTCCTGTTAGAATTTTATATGTTTCGATGAGATCACCTCTCATTCTTCTAAACTCTATTGAATATAGGCCTAGTCGACCCAATCTCTCTTCATATGTCAGTCCTGCCATCCCAGGAATCAGTCTGGTAAACCTTCGTTGCACTCGCTCCATGGCAAGGACATCCTTCCTCAGATAAGGAGACCAAAACTGCACACAATACTCCAGATGTGGTCTCACCAAGACCCTGTACAACTGCAGTAAGACATCCCTGTTCCTGTACTCAAATCCTCTTGCAATGAAGGCCAACATACCATTCGCCTTCCTAACTGCTTGCTGCACCTGAATGCTCGCTTTCAGCGACTGGTGTACAAGGACACCCAGGTCTCGTTGCACCTCCCCTTTTCCCAATCTATCACCATTCAGATAATAATCTGTCTTTCTGTTTTTACAACCAAAGTGGATAACCTCACATTTATCCACGTTATACTGCATCTGCCATGTTCTTGCCCACTCACCCAACTTGTCTAAATCACATTGGAGCCTCTTTGCATCCTCCCCACAGCTCACATTCCATCCCAGCTTTGTGTCGTCTGCAAACTTGGAAATGTTACAATCCGTTCCCTCATCCAAATCATTGATATATATTGTGAATAGCTGGGGCCCAAGCACTGATCCCTGCGGTACCCCACTAGTCACTGCCTGTCACCCGGAAAAAGACCTGTTTATTCCTACTCTCTGTTTCCTGTCTGTTAACCAATTCTCAATCCATGCCAGTCCCATGTGCTTTAATTTTGCACATTAACCTCTTGTGTGAGACCTTATCAAAAGCCTTCTGAAAATCCAAATACACCACATCCACTGGTTCTCCCCTATCTATTCTACTAGTTACATCCTCAAAAAACTCCAGTAGATTTGTTAAGCATGATTTCCCTTTCATAAACCCATGCTGACTTTGTCCAATCCCGTTAATGCCTTCCAAATGTTCTGTTATCACATGTTTTATAATGGACTCTAGCATTTTCCCCACTACTGATGTTAGGCTAACTGGTCTGCAATTCCCTGTTTTTTCTCTCCCTCCTTTTTTAAATGGTGGGGTTACATTTGCCACCCTCCAATCTGCAGGAACTGTTCCAGAATCGAAAGAATTTTAGAAGATGATCACCAATGCATCCACTATTTCCAGGGCCACTTCCTTTAGTACTCTGGGATGTAGATTATCAAGCCCTGGGGATTTGTCAGCCTTTAGCCCCATTAATGTCCCAAGCACTATTTTTTTTACTAATACTGGTTTCCTTCAGTTCCTCTCTCTCACTGGACCCTTGGTTCCCTAACATTTCCGGGAGGTTATTTGTGTCCTCCTTTGTGAAGACAGAACCAAAGTTTGTGTTTAATTGTTCTGCCATTTCTTTGTTCCCCATTATAATTTCCCCATTTCTGACTGTAAGGGACCTACATTTGTCTTCACTAATCTTTTCCTCTTGACATATTTATAGAAGCTTTTACAGTCAGTTTTTATGTTCCCTGCTGGTTTACTCTCATACTCTATTTTCCCCCTCTTAATCAATCTCTTTGTCCTCCTTTGCTGAATTCTGAACTGCTCCCAATCCTCAGGCTTGCCGCTTTTTCTGGCAATTTTATACGTCTCCTCTTTGGATCTAATATTATCCCTAATTTCTTTTGTAAGCCACGGTTGAGCCACCTTTCCTGTTTAATTTTTACGCCAGACAGGAATAAATCATTGTTGTAATTCCTGCACACGTTCTTTAAATATTAGCCATTGCCTATCCACCGTCATCCCTTTTAGTAAAGTTCCCCATTCTATCATAGCAAACTCACATCTCATACTTTCATAATTTCCTTTATTTAGATTCAGGACCCGAGTTTCGGATTCAACTACTTCACTCTCCATCTTAATGAGGAATTCTATCATGTTATGGTCGCTCTTCCCTAAGGGACCCCGCACAACAAGATTGTTAATTAATCCTTTCTCATTGCACAATACCCGGTCTAGGATCGCCTGTTCTCTAGTTGGTTCCTCAACGTATTGGTTTAGAAAACCATCACGTGCACACTCCAGGAATTCCTCCCTCACAGTATTATTGTTAATTTGGTTTGACCAATCTATATGTAGATTAAAGTAACCCATGATTACAGTTGTCCCCTTCTTGCATGCGTCTCTAATTTCCTGTTTAATGCCCTCCCCTACATCTCCACTACTGTTTGGGGGCCTATAGACAACCCCCACCAACGTTTTCTGCCCCTTGGTGTTTCTTAGCTCCACCCACACAGATTCCACATTGTGATTTTCCGAGCCAATATCCTTCCTCACTATTGCATTGATTTCATCCTTTACTAACAACGCTACCCCACCTCCTTTCCCTTTTTGCCTGTCCTTCCTAAATATTGAATACCCCTGGATGTTCAGTTCCCATCCTTGGTCACCCTGCAGCCTCCGTAATCGCAACTATATCACTCCCGTTAATATCTATCTGCGCTGTTAATTCATCTACCTTATTGCGACACAATGCCTTTAGTCTTGTCTTTTAAAGATTGCTAGTCATCTTAGTTTTATTTTGCATTATGGCCCTATTTGTTTTTTGCCCTTGTTTTCTCTGCCTTCCACTATTGCTTCTTCCGTTTCTGTCTTTTGTTTCTATCCTCGTTTCCCCTCCTCTGTCTCCCTGCTCAGGTTCCCAGTCCCCTGCCATTCTAGTTTAAACCTTCCCCAACAGCACTAGCAAACACCCCCGCGAAGACATCGGTCCCAGTCCTGCTCGGGTGTAACCCGTCCCGCTTGTACAGGTCCCACCTTCCCCAGAACCGGTCCCAAAGTCCCAGGAATCTAAATCCCTCCCTCCGACATCATCCCTGCAGCCACGCAATCATCCTGTCTATTCTCCTGTTCCTACACTCACCAGCACGTGGCACTGGTAGTAATCCTGAGATCACTACCTTTGAGGAACAGGACCTCAACTTTCGTTCAACCACTTTACAACCTTCCGGACTCAACATTGATTTCAATAGATCAGTCATGATCTGATTGAATGGTGGAGCAGGCCCGAGGGGCCATGTGGCCTACTCCTGCTCCTATTTCTTAAGTTCTTATGTTCTTTTGTTCAGATCATAACCCCTTTCCCCATTTTTTCGGACACCAGGTTCTGGTAATGGTTCTGCTGTTGCCATTTACAGCTCCTCTGGACCCATCTTTTGTTTCTTTACCTGTCCCATTCCCACCCTCCCTCCCTCCCTCGCACCATCATCCCTTTTGTCATTTAATCACTCCTGCCCTCCACCCTGTCACAGACCTTCCCTTTTGTTCTTTCCTCCCCACCCCTCCTCTTCCCCACTTTCTCTGGCTCTGTACTTTCTTAAAAACTGTTCAATCTTTAACATCTTCCAGTTTTGATGAAAGGTCTTTGACCTGAAATGTTAACTCTGTTTCTTTCTCCACAGACGCTGCCTCACTTGCTGAGTATTTCCAGCATTTTCTGTTTTTATTTCAGATTTCCAGCATCTGCAGTATTTTGCCTCTGTTTATTAATGATGTGTTATGATCTACTTATGGAGGCAGTGGGCATGGCCGAGGTACTAAATGAGTACTTTACATCTGTCTTTACCAAGGAAGAAGATGCTGCCAGAGTCTCGGTAAAGGAAGATATAGTTGAGATACTGGATGGGCTAAAAATTGAGAAATAAGAGGTACTAGAAAGGCTGGCTATACTTAAAGTAGATAAATCACCCGGTCCAGATGGGATGCATCCGAGGTTGCTGAGGGAAGTAAGGGTGGAAATTGCAGAGGTACTGGCCATAATCTTCCAAACATCCGTAGATACGGGGGGTGGTGCCAGAGGACTGGAGAATTGCAAACGTTACACCCTTGTTCAAAAAAGGGTGTAAGGATAAACCCAGTAACTACAGGCCAGTCAGTTTAACCTCAGCGATGGGGAAAATTTTAGTAACGATAATACGGGACAGAATTAACAGTCACTTGGATGAGTGTGGATTGATTAGGGAAAGCCAGCACGGATTTGTTAAAGGCAAATCATGTTCAACTAACTTGATAGAGTTTTTTGATGAGCGAACAGAGAGGGTCGATGAGGGCAATGCAGTTGATGTGGTGTATATGGACTTTCAAAAGGCGTTTGATAAAGTGCCATTAGGCTTGCTATTAATATTGTGGTCCATGGAATAAAGGGGGCAGTACCAACATGGATACAGAATTGGCTAAGTGACAGGAAACAGAGAGTAGTGGTGAACGGTTGTTTTTCGGACTGGAGGGAGGTGTACAGTGGTGTTCCCCAGGGGTCGGTGCTGGGACCACTGCTTTTCTTGATATATATTAATGACTTGGACTTGGGTGTACAGGGCACAATTTCAAAATTTGCAGATGATACGAAACTTGGAAGTGTAGTGAACAGTGAGGAGGATAGTGATAGACTTCAAGAGGATATAGACAGGCTGGTGGAATGGATGGACACGTGGCAGATGAAATTTAACATGGAAAAATGCGAGATGATGCATTTCGATAGGAAAAATAAGGAGAGGCAATGTAAACTAGAGGGCACAATTCTAAAAAGGGTACAGGAACAGAGGGATCTGGGGGTATATGCACATAAATCATTGAAGGTGGCAGGGCAGGTTGAGAAAGCGGTTAAAAAAGCATATGGGATCCTGGGCTTTATAAATAGAGGCATAGAGTACAAAAGCAAGGAATTCATGATGAACCTTTATAAAACACTGGTTCGGCCACAACTGGAGTATTGTGTCCAGGTCTGGGCACCGCACTTTAGGAAAGATGTGAAGGCCTTAGAGAGGGTGCAGAAGAGATTTACTGGAATGATTCCAGGGATGAGGGACTTTGGTTACGTGGATAGACTGGAGAAGCTGGGATTGTTCTCGTTGGAACAGAGAAGGTTGAGAGGAGATTTGATCGAGGTATTCAAAATCATGAAGGGTCTAGACAGAGTAGATAGAGAGAAACTGTTCCCATTGGCGGAAGGGCCAAGAACCAGAGGGCACAGATTTAAGGTGATTGGCAAAAGAACTAAAGGTGACATGAGGAAAAACCTTTTTACACAGCGAGTGGTTAGGATCTGGAATACACTGCCCGAGGGGGTGGTGGAGGCAAATTCAATCATGGCCTTCAAAAGGGAACTGGATAAGTACTTGAAACGAAAAAAGTTTGCAGGGCTACAGGGATGGGGCGAGCGAGTGAGACCAGCTGGATTGCTCTTGCATCGAGATGGCATGGACTCGATGGGCCGAATGGCCTCCTTCCGTGCTGTAACCTTTCCATGATTCTATGAATCCCAATGCATCAATCCATCACCAATTCACCAATACATCATCAATGCACCAATATTTCACCAGCTGAGCTGAGCTTCTAACCACATATCCACTCCATCACCAAGACCGCCTACTTCCACCTCCGTAACATCACCCATTTCCGCCCCTGCCTCAGCTCATCTGCTGCTGAAACTCTCATCCACGCCTTTGTTACCTCCAGACTGGACTATTCCAATGCTCTCCTGACTGGCCTCCCATCTTTCACCCTCCATAAACTTGAGCTCATCCAAAACTCTGCTGCCTGTATCCGATCTCACGCCAAGTCCCGTTCACCCATCCCCCCTGTGCTCGCTGACCGACATTGGCTCCTGGTTCGGGAACGCCTCGATTTTAAAATTCTTATCCTTGTCTTCAAATCCCTCCATGGCCCTCACCCCTCCCTATCTCTGTAGCCTCCTCTAGCCCTACAACCCTCCGAGATTTCTGCGTTCCTCCAATTCTGGTCTCTTGTACATTCCCCACTCCCTTCGCTCCACCATTGGCGGCCGTGCCTACAGCTTCCTAGGCCCTAAGCATAGGAATTCCCTCCCTAAACCTCTCCACCTCTCTACCTTTCTATCTCTCTCTCCTCCTTTAAGACGCTCCTTAAAACCTCTCTTTGAACAAGCTTTTGGTCACCTCTCCTAATATCTCCTTATGTGGCTCGGTATCAATTTCTGTCTGATAATCGCTCCTGTGAAGCTCCCTGGGACATTTTACTACATTGAAGGTGCTATATAATTGCAAATGTAAGGAGTCTTACAACACCAGGTTATAGTCCAACAGCTTTATTTGGAATCACAAGCTTTCGGAGCTTTCCTCCTTCGTCAGGTGAGTGTAGGATTCCGTAAATGCACAGCATATATAATTGTAAACAATTTTACAACACCAAGTTACAGTCCAACAATTTTATTTGAAATTCACAAACTTTTGGAGGCTTCCTCCTTCCTCAGGTGAATGTTGTGGAAATGAAATCCTCGAACCCTTCGCATTTATAAATCACAGAATAATGCCTGGTGATTACAGATAGTCTTTCCAACTGCCCGTTGCCACGGCAATCACAGTGTGCAGACAGAGAGGTGTTACCTAAAAGGCCATCGAATATACAAACCACCAAAAAAAAAAGAGAGAGAGGCAGAAACATAGAAAAGACAGCAAATGACCTGTTATATTAAAAACAGATAACATATGTTCGCTGGTGGGGTTACGTGTAGCGTGACATGAACCCAAGATCCCGGTTGAGGCCGTCCTCATGGGTGCGGAACTTGGCTATCAATTTCTGCTCGACGATTTTGCGTTGTCGTTTGTCTCGAAGGCCGCCTTGGAGAACGCTTACCCGAAGGTCGGTGGCTGAATGTCCTTGACTGATGAAGTGTTCCCCGACTGGGAGGGAACCCTCCTGTCTGGCGATTGTTGCGCGGTGTCCGTTCATCCTTTGTCGCAGTGTCTGCATGGTCTCGCCAATGTACCATGCTCCAGGGCATCCTTTCCTGCAACGTATGAGGTAGACAACGTTGGCCGAGTCACAGGAGTATGAACCATGCACCTGGTGGGTGGTGTCCTCTCGTGTGATGGTGGTATCTGTGTCGATGATCTGGCATGTCTTGCAGAGGTTACCGTGGCAGGGTTGTGTGGTGTCGTGGACGCTGTTCTCCTGAAAGCTGGGTAATTTGCTGCGAACGATGGTCTGTTTGAGGTTGGGTGGCTGTTTAAAGGCGAGTAGTGGAGGTGTGGGGATGGCCATAGCGAGGTGTTCGTCGTCATTGATGACATGTTGAAGGCTGCGGAAAACATGGCGTAGTTTCTCCGCTCCGGGGAAGTACTGGACGACGAAGGGTACTCTGCTGGTTGCGTCCCGTGTTAGTCTTCTGAGGAGGTCTATGCGATTTTTCACTGTGGCCCGTCGGAACTGTCGATCGATGAGTCGGGCGTCTTTCAGCATCTGTAGGTGTCCATCGCGTTCCTCCTCGTCTGAGCAGACCCTGTGTATTCGCAGGGCCTGTCCATAGGGGATGGCCTCTTTGACGTGGTTGGGGTGGAAGCTGGAAAAGTGGAGCATCATGAGGTTGTCCGTGGGCTTGCGGTAGAGTGAGGTGCTGAGGTGCCCGTCTTTGATGGAGATTCGTGTGTCCAAGAAAGAAACTGATTCTGAGGAGTAGTCCATGGTGAGCTTGATGGTGGGATGGAACTTGTTAATGTTATCGTGTAGTCTCTTTAGTGATTCTTCGCCGTGGGTCCATAGAAAGAAAATGTCGTCGATGTATCTGGTGTATAGCGTTGGTTGGAGGTCCTGTGCAGTGAAGAAGTCCTGCTCGAACTTGTGCATGAAAATGTTGGCGTATTGGGGTGCGAATTTGGTCCCCATGGCTGTTCCGTGTGTTTGGGTAAAGAACTGGTTATCGAAGGTGAAGACATTGTGATCCAGGATGAAGCGGATGAGTTGTAGGATGGCGTCTGGAGATTGGCTGTTGTTGGTGTTGAGTATTGATGCTGTTGCAGCGATGCCGTCATCGTGGGGGATACTGGTGTAGAGTGCCGAGACGTCCATCGTGGTGAGAAGTGTTCCTGGTTCAACTGGTCCGTGGGTACTGAGTTTTTGTAGGAAGTCTGTAGTGTTGCGACAGAAGCTGGGGGTTCCCTGTACGATGGATTTCAGGATGCCCTCGAGGTATCCAGAGAGGTTCTCACACAGGGTTCCGTTGCCTGATACGATAGGACGTCCGGGTGTGTTGGCTTTGTGTATCTTTGGGAGGCAGTAGAAGTCTCCCACGCGGGGAGTACGTGGGATGAGAGTGCGTAGGATGCTTTGAAGGTCTGGATCGAAGGTCTTGATCAGTTTGTTGAGCTGGTGGGTGTGTTCTTTGGTCGGGCAATGGAATCTATCGTATCAGGCAACGGAACCCTGTGTGAGAACCTCTCTGGATACATCGAGGGCATCCTGAAACCCATCGTACAGGGAACCCCCAGCTTCTGTCGCGACACTACAGACTTCCTACAAAAACTCAGTACCCACGGACCAGTTGAACCAGGAACACTTCTCGCCACGATGGACGTCTCGGCACTCTACACCAGTATCCCCCACGATGACGGCATCGCTGCTACAGCATCAATACTCAACACCAACAACAGCCAATCTCCAGACGCCATCCTACAACTCATCCGCTTCATCCTGGATCACAATGTCTTCACCTTCGATAACCAGTTCTTTACCCAAACACACGGAACAGCCATGGGGACCAAATTCGCACCCCAATACGCCAACATTTTCATGCACAAGTTCGAGCAGGACTTCTTCACTGCACAGGATCTCCAACCAACGCAATACACCAGATACATCGACGACATTTTCTTTCTATGGACCCACGGCGAAGAATCACTAAAGAGACGACACGATAACATTAACAAGTTCCATCCCACCATCAAGCTCACCATGGACTACTCCTCAGAATCAGTTTCTTTCTTGGACACACGAATCTCCATCAAAGACGGGCACCTCAGCACCTCACTCTACCGCAAGCCCACGGACAACCTCACGATGCTCCACTTTTCCAGCTTCCACCCCAACTACGTCAAAGAGGCCATCCCCTATGGACAGGCCCTGCGAATATACAGGGTCTGCTCAGACGAGGAGGAACGCGATGGACACCTACAGATGCTGAAAGACGCCCGACTCATCGATCGACAGTTCCGACGGGCCACAGTGAAAAATCGCATAGACCTCCTCAGAAGACGAACACGGGACGCAACCAACAGAGTACCCTTCGTCGTCCAGTACTTCCCCGGAGCGGAGAAACTACGCCATGTTTTCCGCAGCCTTCAACATGTCATCAATGACGACGAACACCTCGCTATGGCCATCCCCACACCTCCACTACTCGCCTTTAAACAGCCACCCAACCTCAAACAGACCATCGTTCGCAGCAAATTACCCAGCTTTCAGGAGAACAGCGTCCACGACACCACACAACCCTGCCACGGTAACCTCTGCAAGACATGCCAGATCATCGACACAGATACCACCATCACACGAGAGGACACCACCCACCAGGTGCATGGTTCATACTCCTGTGACTCGGCCAACGTTGTCTACCTCATACGTTGCAGGAAAGGATGCCCTGGAGCATGGTACATTGGCGAGACCATGCAGACACTGCGACAACGGATGAACGGACACCGCGCAACAATCGCCAGACAGGAGGGTTCCCTCCCAGTCGGGGAACACTTCAGCAGTCAAGGACATTCAGCCACCGACCTTCGGGTAAGCGTTCTCCAAGGCGGCCTTCGAGACACACGACAACGCAAAATCGTCGAGCAGAAATTGATAGCTAAGTTCCGCACCCATGAGGACGGCCTCAACTGGGATCTTGGGTTCATGTCGCACTACACGTTACCCCACCAGCGAACAAATGTTATCTGTTTTTAATACAACTGGTCATTCTCTCTCTTTCACTGCCTTTTGGGTGTCTCTCTCTCTCTCTCTCTCTCTCTGTCTTTGTGTTATGACCGCTTGTGTATTCAGTAGTCTGGGATGTAATGTTTCTCTGTCTGAACACAATCCACTCCTTTGATTGCTTTGATTATATCTATGCCAAGGTGTGATAACGGGCATTTGGAAAGATTATCTGTAATCACCGGGCATTGTTCTCTGACTATATATGCTGTGCATTTACGGAATCCTACACTCACCAGACGAAGGAGGAAAGCTCCGAAAGCTTGTGATTCCAAATAAAGCTGTTGGACTATAACCTGGTGTTGTAAGACTCCTTACATTTGTCCACCCCAGTCCATCACCGGCATCTCCACATCATGTAAATGCAAGTTGCTGTTGCTGAAATATTACCAGAGAATGGAGGTGGAACAGCTCAAGGATCCATTCTGTTGACCCCAAGTGGGGCAAATCCTTGGGAAAGAGCAGGCTCGCCCCACCCCCTCAGATTCTTAACATTTTATGTAAGTCATTTTCAAGTGTCTGGGGGGAGTAGAAAAACCCAACCTGGAGGATACAGCAAAAAACAAGGAGGCAAGGAGCGAAGACAGGAGTGAACACTAATGGTCAACAAGTCATGTGGATCTTTTAATATATCATTTGTACTTTGTAGCATCTGCCTGCTATTTTTGAATCTGCATAATCTTTAATTGTAAATAAATCTCATAAGTTGTTTTTGGCCTGTATCAAAGTGGCTTTCGTGTTTGATTTTTTTTGCCATCTGATAGACTGATGATGTAGGGGAAATCCTATGGTAATTACACTGTGCACTTTCCCACAGTGAGGCCTAATTGTTAGACTCGGGCCATAGGTGTGGAAGGTACAGGTTTAGTTCTGCTGTCAGGGGGCTCTGTTTGGACTCCTGCTCAGGATACAGGAGCAAGAGGTACTGACCAAGACTGGGGAAAGGAGAGTTCAGGACTGAGGACGGGATACACGGATTCAAACAGAGTGATCAGTCCTCCCAATGGGTTCTGCGGGGGGTGGGGAGGCAAGATAGAAAGACTTACATTTAAGGGTTCAAAAACAGTTCAAGAGTTATTGATGGGACTGTAAATGGGCTGAATGGGCTCGCAATCTTGTGACCTTGCTGCACCCCTTTTCGTTCAAGTGGGTGTTTCTTGTACTTGTATTTGGATTTTCAGAAGGCTTTTGAGAAGGTCCCACACAAGAGGTTAGTGTGCAAAATTAAAGCACATGGGATTGGGGGCAATATACTGGCATGGATTGAGAATTGGTTGACAGACAGGAAACAGAGAGTAGGAATAAACAGGTCTTTTTCCGGGTGGCAGGCAGTGACTAGTGGGGTACCGCAGGGATCAGTGCTTGGGCCCCAGCTATTCACAATATATATCAATGATTTGGATGAGGGAACTGAAGGTAACATTTCCAAGTTTGCAGACGACTCAAAGCTGGGGTGGAATGTGAGCTGTGAGGAGGATGCAAAGAGGCTCCAGTGTGATTCAGACAAGTTGGGTGAGTGGGCAAGAACATGGCAGATGCAGTATAAAGTGGATAAATGTGAGGTTATCCACTTTGGTTGTAAAAACAGAAAGACAGATTATTATCTGAATGGTGATAGATTGGGAAAAGGGGAGGTGCAACGAGACCTGGGTGTCCTTGTACACCAGTCGCTGAAAGCAAGCTTTCAGGTGCAGCAAGCAGTTAGGAAGGTGAATGGTATGTTGGCCTTCATTGCAAGGGGATTTGAGTACAGGAACAGGGATGTCTTACTGCAGTTGTACGGGGCCTTGGTGAGACCACATCTGGAGTATTGTGTGCAGTTTTGGTCTCCTTATCTGAGGAAGGATGTCCTTGCCATGGAGGGAGTGCAACGAAGGTTTACCAGACTGATTCCTGGGATGGCAGGACTGACGTATGAGGAGAGATTGGGTCGACTCGGCCTATATTCACGGTATATACCCTGCCACGGTAACCTCTGCAAGACATGCCAGATCATCGACACAGATACCACCATCACACGAGAGGACACCACCCACCAGGTGCATGGTTCATACTCCTGTGACTCGGCCAACGTTGTCTACCTCATACGTTGCAGGAAAGGATGCCCCAGAGCATGGTACATTGGCGAGACCATGCAGACGCTGCGACAACGGATGAACGGACACCGCGCAACAATCGCCAAACAGGAGGGTTCCCTCCCAGTCGGGGAACACTTCAGCAGTGATGGACATTCATCCACCGACCTTCGGGTAAGCGTACTCCAAGGCGGCCTTCGAGACACACGACAACGCAAAATCGTCGAGCAGAAATCGATAGCCAAGTTCTGCACCCATGAGGACGGCCTCAACCGGGATCTTGGGTTCATGTCACGCTACACGTTACCCCACCAGCGAACAAATGTTATCTGTTTTTAATATAATGGGTCATTTGCTGGCTCTCTCTGCCTTCCGGATGTTTCTGCCTCTCTCTGTGTTTTTTTTCTCTGTTTTTTTTCCCTGTTTGTTTTTTTGTTGAATGTGTATTCGGGGGTTCTGCAGGTGACACCTCTCTGTCTGAACACGGTGATTGCCTTGGCAACGGGCAGTTGCAGGGGCAGTCTGTAAACACCATGTATTGTTCTATATGTATAAATGCGTAGGCTTCAAGGAGCTCTTGAAACATTTGCCTGAGGAAGGAGAAAATCTCCGAAAGCTTGTGAATTTAAAATAAAATTGCTGGACTATAACTTGGTGTTGTAAAATTGTTTACAATATTCACTAGAGTTTAGAAGAATGAGAGGTGATCTCATCGAAACATATAAAATTCTAACAGGACTAGACAGACGAGATGCAGGGAGGATGTTCCCGATGGCTGGGGAGTCCAGAACCAGGGGTCACAGTCTCAGGATACGGGGTATGCCATTTAGAACCGAGATGAGGAGAAATTTCTTCACTCGGAGGGTGGTGAACCTGTGGAATTCTCTACCACAGAAGGCAGTGGAGGCCAAGTCATTAGATGTATTCAAGAAGGAGATAGATATATTTCTTAATGCTAAAGGGATCAAGGGACATGGGGATAAAACGGGAACAGGGTACTGAGTTAGACGATCAGCCATGATGATTTTGAATGGCGGAGCAGGCCTGAAGGGCCGAATGGCCTACTCTTGCTCCTATTTTCTATGTTTCTATGTTTCTATGTACCTTAAAGGACTGTACGAAGGTCCAGAGGAGGATCCGAATGGTGTAACCCTGGCGGAGGAGCTTGATCAGACGAGCAGCACGGAACAGTTTCAGGAAGCTCAGGTTCACAAACATTAACTGCAGAGAGATCCCAGCGTTAGATCAACGGCAACCACAGTTATCATCACTGTCCGTCCTCTCACTGCCTTTTCAGAGGGTATTGGGGTACATTTCAACTTGGAGATTCCCGACAAACCTTATCCCAATTCCTGCTCTCCCCTTTTTCACAACTCGGCAGTGAAGCAGCCAACACACAAGGCTCTCCGAGCCAGCAGTCAGTGTCGCTCGACCATACATGGCATCTGTGCCCCTCGACCAGTGTCCCTCAAACCCGTCAGCCCCTCAATACCCTGTCAGTGCATCTCTCTCTCACACTCTCTCTCTCTCAGTCCGATCATTCCCTCACACTCTCTCGATCTCTCTCAGTCCGATCGTTCCCTCTCTCACACTCTCTCTCTCTCTCAGTCCGACCGTTCCCTCTCTCACTCTCTCTCTCTCTCTCTCTCTCTCTCCCTCAGTCCGATCGTTCCCTCTCTCACTCTCTCTCTCTCTCTCTCTCTCAGTCCGACCGTTCCCTCTCTCACACTCTCTCTCTCTCTCTCTCTCTCAGTCCGACCGTTCCCTCTCTCACACTCTCTCTCTCTCTCTCCCTCAGTCCGATCGTTCCCTCTCTCTCTCTCTCTCTCTCTCTCAGTCCGATCGTTCCCTCTCTCACACTCTCTCTCTCTCTCTCAGTCCGATCGTTCCCTCTCTCACACTCACTCTCTCTCTCAGTCCGATCGTTCCCTCTCTCACACTCTCTCTCTCTCTCTCTCAGTCCGATCGTTCCCTCTCTCACACTCACTCTCTCTCTCAGTCCGATCGTTCCCTCTCTCACACTCTCTCTCTCTCTCTCAGTCCGATCGTTCCCTCTCTCACACTCACTCTCTCTCTCAGTCCGATCGTTCCCTCTCTCACACTCTCTCTCTCTCTCTCAGTCCGATCGTTCCCTCTCTCACACTCACTCTCTCTCTCAGTCCAATCGATCCCTCTCTCACTTTCTCTCTTTTTTTTATTCGTTCATGGGATGTGGGCGTCGCTGGCGAGGCCGGCATTTATTGCCCATCCCTAATTGCCCTTGAGAAGGTGGTGGTGAGCCGCCTTCTTGAACCGCTGCAGTCCGTGTGGTGACGGTTCTCCCACAGTGCTGTTAGGAAGGGAGTTCCAGGATTTTGACCCAGCGACGATGAAGGAACGGCGATATATTTCCAAGTCGGGATGGTGTGTGACTTGGAGGGGAACGTGCAGGTGGTGGTGTTCCCATGTGCCTGCTGCTCTTGTCCTTCTAGGTGGTAGAGGTCACGGGTTTGGGAGGTGCTGTCGAAGAAGCCTTGGCGAGTTACTGCAGTGCATCCTGTGGATGGTGCACACTGCAGCCACAGTGCGCCGGTGGTGAAGGGAGTGAATGTTTAGGGTGGTGGATGGGGTGCCAATCAAGCGGGCTGCTTTATCTTGGATGGTGTCGAGCTTCTTGAGTGTTGTTAGAGCTGCACTCATCCAAGCAAGTGGAGAGTATTCCATCACACTCCTGACTTGTGCCTTGTAGATGGTGGAAAGGCTTTGGGGAGTCAGGAGGTGAGTCACTCGCCGCAGAATACCCAGCCTCTGACCTGCTCTCATAGCCACAGTATTTATATGGCTGGTCCAGTTCAGTTTCTGGTCAATGGTGACCCCCAGGATGAAGATGGTGGGGGATTCGGCGATGGTAATGCTGTTGAATGTCAAGGGGAGGTGGTCATTGCCTGGCACTTGTCTGGCGCGAATGTTACTTGCCACTTATGAGCCCAAGCCTGGATGTTATCCAGGTCTTGCTGCATGCGGGCTCGGACTGCTTCATTATTTGAGGGGTTGCGAATGGAACTGAACACTGTGCAATCATCAGTGAACATCCCCATTTCTGACCTTATGATGGAGGGAAGGTCATTGATGAAGCAGCTGAAGATGGTTGGGCCGAGGACACTGCCCTGAGGAACTCCTGCAGCAATGTCCTGGGGCTGAGATGATTGGCCTCCAACAACCACTACCATCTTCCTTTGTGCTAGGTATTTGTAAACAATTTTACAACATCAAGTTATAATCCAACAAATTTATTTGAAATTTCACAAGCTTTCGGAGGCTTCCTCCTTCCTCAGGTGAATGGTGTGGAAATGAAATTTTCGAATCCTTCGCATTTGTAAATCACAAAACAATGCCTGGTGATTACTGCCCGTTGCCAAGGCAATCACAGTGAGCAGACAGAAAGGTGTCACCTCAAAGGCCACCGAATATACAAACCCCCAAAAAAAAAGAGAGAGAGAGAAGGAAGACAGTCAATGATCCGTTATATTAAAAACAGATAACATTTGTTCGCTGGTGGGGTTACGTGTAGTGTGACATGAACCCAAGACGTAACCCCACCAGCGAACAAATGTGATCTGTTTTTAATATAACGGGTCATTGACTGTCTTCCTTCTCTCTCTCTCTCCTTTTTTTTGGGGGTTTGTATATTCGGTGGCCTTTTAGGTGACACCTTTCTGTCTGCTCACTGTGATTGCCTTGGCAATGGGCAGTAATCACCAGGCATTGTTCTGTGATTTAGAAATGCGAAGGATTCGAAAATTTCATTTCCACACCATTCACCTGAGGAAGGAGGAAGCCTCCGAAAGCTTGTGAAATTTAAAATAAATTTGTTGGACTATAACTTGGTGTTGTAAAATTGTTTACAATTGTCAACCCCAGTCCATCACCGGCATCTCCACATCATGTGCTAGGTATGACTCCAGCCACTGGAGAGTTTTCCCCCTGATTCCCATTGACTTCAATTTTACTCGGGCTCCTTGGTGCCATACTCAGTCAAATGCTGCCTTGATGTCAAGGGCAGTCACTCTCACCTCACCTCTGGAATTCAGCTCTTTTGTCCATGTTTGGACCAAGGCTGTAACGAGGTCTGGAGCAGAGTGGTCCTGACGGAACCCAAACTGAGCATCGGTGAGCAGGTTATTGGTGAGTCAGTGCCGCTTGATAGCACTGTCGACGACACCTTCCATCACTTTGCTGATGATTGAGAGTAGACTGATGGGGCGGTAATTGGCCGGATTGGATTTGTCCTGCTTTTTGTGGACAGGACATACCTGGGCAATTTTCCACATTGTCGGGTAGATGCCAGTGTTGTAGCTGTACTGGAACAGCTTGGCGAGAGGCACAGCTAGTTCTGGAGCCCAAGTCTTCAGCACTACAGCCGGGATGTTGTCGGGGCCAAAGCCTTTGCTGTATCCAGTGCACTCAGCCGTTTCTTGATATCACGTGGAGTGAATCGAATTGGCTGAAGACTGGCTTCTGTGATGGTGGGGATATTGGGAGGAGGCCGAGATGGATCATCCACTCGGCACTTCTGGCTGAAGATGGTTGCAAACGCTTCAGCCTTGTCTTTTGCACTCACGTGCTGGACTCCGCCATCATTGAGAATGGGGATGTTTGCAGAGCCTCCTCCTCCCGTTAATCGTTTAACTGTCCACCACCATTCACGACTGGATGTGGCAGGACTGCAGAGCTTTGATCTGATCCGTTGGTTGTACAATCGCTTAGCTCTGTCTATAGCATGTTGCTTTCGCTGTTTAGCATGCATGTAGTCCTGAGTTGTAGCTTCACCAGGTTGGCACCTCATTTTTAGGTATGCCTGGTGCTGCTCCTGGCATGCTCTTCTACACTCCTCATTGAACCAGGGTTGATCTCCTGGCTTGTTGGTAATGGTAGAGTGAGGAATATGCCGGGCCATGAGGTTACAGATTGTGCTGGAATACAATTCTGCTGCTGCTGATGGCCCACAGCGCCTCATGGATGCCCAGTTTTGAGCTGCTAGATCTGTTCTGAATCTATCCCATTTAGCACGGTGGTAGTGCCACACAACACGTTGGATGGTGTCCTCAGTGCGAAGACGGGACTTCATCTCCACGAGGACTGTGCGGTGGTCACTCCTACCAATACTGTCATGGGCAGATGCATTTGCGACAGGTAGATTGGTGAGGACGAGGTCAAGTAAGTTTTTCCCTCGTGTTGGTTCACTCACCACCTGCCGCAGGCCCAGTCTGGCAGCTATGTCCTTCAGGACTCGGCCAGCTCGGTCAGTAGTGGTGCGACCGAGCCACTCTTGGTGATGGACATTGAAGTCCCCCACCCAGAGTACATTCTATGCCCTTGCTACCCTCAGTGCTTCCTCCAAGTGATGTTCAACATGGAGGAGGACTGATTCATCAGCTGAGGGAGGACGGTAGGTGGTAATCAGCAGGAGGTTTCCTTGCCCATGTTTGACCTCTCTCTCTCTCTCAGTCCGATCATTCCCTCTCTCACTCTCACTCAGTCCGATCGTTCCCTCCCTCACACTCTCTATCTCTCTCAATCCAATCGTTCCCTCTCTCACACTCTCTCGATCAGTCCGATCTTACCCTCGCTCACGCTCTCTCTCTCGAACGGTCCGATCATTCCCCGTCACCTCTCTCTCTCTAAGTCCGATTGTCCCATCTCTCACACTCTCTCCAGCTCTCTCAGTCCAATCGTTCCCTCTCTCATTCTCTCACTCTCACTTTCTCTCTCTCCAAGTCCGATTGTTCCATCTCTCACACTCTCTCTCAGTCTGATCGTTCTTTCTCTCTCTCTCTCTCGCCCGGTCCGATCGTTCCCTCTCTCACACTCAATATCTCTGAGTCCAATCGTTCCCTCTCTCACTCTCTCTCTCTCTCTCAGTCCGATCGTTCCCTCTCTCACTCTCTCTCTCTCTCTCAGTCCGATCGTTCCCTCTCTCACTCTCTCTCTATGTCTCTCAGTCTGATCGTTCCCTCTCTCACGCTCTCTCTATATCTCTCAGTCCAAATCGATCCGTGTCTCATTTTCTCTCTCTCTTTCTCTCTCTCAGTCCGATCATTCCCTCTCACACTCTCTCTCTCTCTCTCACACAGTCTGATCATTCCCTCTCTCACACTATCTATCTCTCTCTCTCTCAGTCTGATCGTTCCCTCTCTCACAATCTCTCTCTCTAAGTGTGATCGTTCCCTCTCTCACAATCTCTCTCTCTCTCCATCTCTCAGTCCGATTGTTCCACTTCTCACGCTCTCTCTCTCTCCCTCTCTCTTTCTCAATCCAATCGTTCCCTCTCTCATACTGTCTCTCTCTCTCACTCTCCATGTCTGATTGTTCCCTCTCTCACACCCTCTCTCTCTTTCTCAGTCGGATTGTTCCCTCTCGAACACTCCCTCTCTCGAATGGCCTGAACGTTCCCCCTCTCAACTCACTCTCTCTCCAAGTCCGATCCTTTCCTCTCTCATACTCTCACTCACTCAGTCTGATCTTTCACTCACTCTCTCTCTCTCTCTCAGTCCGATCGTTCCCTCCCTTACGCTCTCTCTCTCTCTCTCTCTCTCAGTCCGATCGTTCCATTTCTCACAATCTCTCTCTCTCACACTCTCTATCTCTCTGAGTCCGATCGTTCCCTCTCTCTCTCTCTCCCCCTCTCAGTCCGATCGTTCCCTCTCTCACAATCTCTCTCTCTCTCTCTCTCTCACGCTCTCTCTCTCTCTCTCTCAGTCCGATCGATCCCTCTCTCTCTCTCTCTCTCTCTCAGTCCGATCGTTCCCTCTCTCACACTCTCTCTCTCTCTCAGTCCGATCGTTCCCTCTCTCTCTCTCTCTCTCTCAGTCCGATCGTGCCCTCTCTCACACTCTCTCTCTCTCTCAGTCCGATCGTTCCCTCTCTCACACTCTCTATCTCTCTCTCTCTCTCAGTCCGATCGTTCCCTCTCTCACACTCTCTCTCTCTCTCTCTCTCTCTCAGTCCGATCGTTCCCTCTCTCACACTCTCTATCTCTCTCTCTCTCTCAGTCCGATCGTTCCCTCTCTCACACTCTCTCTCTCTCTCTCTCTCTCAGTCTGATCGTTCCCTCTCTCACACTCTCTCTCTCTCAGTCCGATCGTTCCCTCTCTCTCTCTCTCTCTCTCTGTCCGATCGTTCCCTCTCTCACACTCTCTCTCTCTCTCTCTCTCTCTCAGTCCGATCGTTCCCTCTCTCACACTCTCTCTCTCTCTCTCAGTCCGATCGTTCCCTCTCTCACACTCTCACTCTCTCAGTCCGATCGTTCCCTCTCTCACGCTCTCTCTCTCTCTCTCTCAGTCCGATAGTTCCCTCTCTCACACTCTCTCTCTCTCTCTCAGTCCAATCGTTCCCTCTCTCACGCTCTCTTTCTCTCTCTCTCTCAGTCCGATCGTTCCCTCTCTCACGCTCTCTCTCTCTCTCTCTCAGTCCGATCGTTCCCTCTCTCTCACTCTCTCTCTCTCTCTCAGTCCGATCGTTCCCTCTCTCACACTCTCTCTCTCTCTCTCTCTCAGTCCGATCGTTCCCTCTCTCACACTCTCTCTCTCTCTCTCTCTCTCTCAGTCCGATCGTTCCCTCTCTCACGCTCTCTCTCTCTATCTCTCTCAGTCCGATCGTTCCCTCTCTCACGCTCTCTCTCTCTCTCTCAGTCCGATCGTTCCCTCTCTCACACTCTCTCTCTCTCTCTGTCCGATCGTTCCCTCTCTCACACTCTCTCTCTCTCTCAGTCCGATCGTTCCCTCTCTCTCTCTCTCTCTCTCTCTCAGTCCGATCGTTCCCTCTCTCACAATCTCTCTCTCTCAGTCCGATCGTTCCCTCTCTCACTCTCTCTCTCTCTCTCTCAGTCCGATCGTTCCCTCTCTCACACTCTCTCTCTCTCAGTCCGATCGTTCCCTCTCTCACACTCTCTCTCTCTCTCAGTCCGATCGTTCCCTCTCTCACGCTCTCTCTCTCTCTCTCAGTCCGATCGATCCCTCTCTCTCTCTCTCTCTCTCTCTCAGTCCGATCGTTCCCTCTCTCTCTCTCTCTCTCTCTCTCAGTCCGATCGTTCCCTCTCTCACACTCTCCATCTCTCTCTCTCTCTCAGTCCGATCGTTCCCTCTCTCACACTCTCTCTCTCTCTCTCTCAGTCCGATCGTTCCCTCTCTCACACTCTCTCTCTCTCAGTCCGATCGTTCCCTCTCTCTCTCTCTCTCTCTCAGTCCGATCGTTCCCTCTCTCACACTCTCTCTCTCTCTCTCTCTCTCAGTCCGATCGTTCCCTCTCTCACACTCTCTCTCTCTCTCTCAGTCCGATCGTTCCCTCTCTCACACTCTCACTCTCTCAGTCCGATCGTTCCCTCTCTCACGCTCTCTCTCTCTCTCTCTCTCAGTCCGATCGTTCCCTCTCTCACTCTCTCTCTCTCTCTCTCAGTCCGATCGTTCCCTCTCTCACGCTCTCTTTCTCTCTCTCTCTCAGTCCGATCGTTCCCTCTCTCACGCTCTCTCTCTCTCTCTCTCAGTCCGATCGTTCCCTCTCTCTCACTCTCTCTCTCTCTCTCAGTCCGATCCTTCCCTCTCTCACACTCTCTCTCTCTCTCTCTCTCAGTCCGATCGTTCCCTCTTTCACACTCTCTCTCTCTCTCAGTCCGATCGTTCCCTCTCTCACGCTCTCTCTCTCTCTCTCTCTCAGTCCGATCGTTCCCTCTCTCACGCTCTCTCTCTCTCTCTCTCTCAGTCCGATCGTTCCCTCTCTCACGCTCTCTCTCTCTCTCTCTCAGTCCGATCGTTCCCTCTCTCACACTCTCTCTCTCTCTCAGTCCGATCGTTCCCTCTCTCTCTCTCTCTCTCTCTCTCTGTCCGATCGTTCCCTCTCTCACACTCTCTCTCTCTCTCAGTCCGATCGTTCCCTCTCTCTCTCTCTCTCTCTCTCTCTCAGTCCGATCGTTCCCTCTCTCACAATCTCTCTCTCTCAGTCCGATCGTTCCCTCTCTCACTCTCTCTCTCTCTCTCTCAGTCCGATCGTTCCCTCTCTCACACTCTCTCTCTCTCAGTCCGATCGTTCCCTCTCTCACACTCTCTCTCTCTCTCAGTCCGATCGTTCCCTCTCTCACGCTCTCTCTCTCTCTCTCAGTCCGATCGTTCCCTCTCTCACACTCTCTCTCTCTCTGTCCGATCGATCCCTCTCTCACGCTCTCTCTCTCTCAGTCCGATCGTTCCCTCTCTCACTCTCTCTCTCTCAGTCCGATCGTTCCCTCTCTCACACTCTCTCTCTCTCTGTCCGATCGTTCCCTCTCTCACGCTCTCTCTCTCTCTCTCTCTCAGTCCGATCGTTCCCTCTCTCACACTCTCTCTCTCTCTCAGTCCGATCGTTCCCTCTCTCACACTCTCTCTCTCTCTCTGTCCGATCGTTCCCTCACTCACGCTCTCTCTCTCTCTCTCAGTCCGATCGTTCCCTCTCTCACGCTCTCACTCTCTCTCTCTCTCTCTCCATCCGATTGTTCCCTCCCTCACACTCCCTATCTCTATCAATCCAATCGTTCCCTCTCTCATACTGTCTCTCTCTCCCACTCTCTATGTCTGATTGTTCCCTCTCTCACACCCTCTCTCTCTTTCTCAGTCGGATTGTTCCCTCTCGAACACTCCCTCTCTCGAATGGCCTAAACGTTCCCCCTCTCAACTCACTCTCTCTCTAAGTCCGATCCTTTCCTCTCTCATACTCTCACTCACTCAGTCTGATCTTTCACTCTCTCTCTCTCTCTTTCTCAGTCCGATCTTTCCCTCCCTTACGCTCTCTCTCTCTCCCTCTCTCTCAGTCTGATCGTTCCCTCTCTCACAACCTCCATCTCTCTCTCTTTCTCAGTCCGATCGTTCCCTCCCTTACGCTCTCTCTCTCTCTCTATCTCTCTGAGTCCAATCGTTCCCTCTCTCTCTCTCTCTCTCTCTCTCAGTCCGATCGTTCCCTCTCTCACAATCTCTCTCTCTCTCTCTCTCTCACTCTCTCTCTCTCTCTCAGACAGATCGTTCCCTCTCTCACAATCTCTCTCTCTCTCTCTCTCTCAGTCCGATCGTTCCCTCTCTCACACTCTCTCTCTCTCAATCTCACAATCTCTCTCTCTCTCTCTCTCTCAGTCCGATCGTTCCCTCTCTCACACTCTCTCTCTCTCAATCTCTCAATCTCTCTCTCTCTCTCTCACTCTCTCACTCTCTCACTCTCTCACTCTCTCTCTCTCTCTCTCTCTCTCTCTCTCTCAGTCCGATCGTTCCCTCTCTCTCTCTCTCTCTCTCTCAGTCCGATCCTTCCCTCTCTCACTCTCTTTCTCTCTCTCAGTCCGATCGTTCCCTCTCTCTCTCTCTCTCTCTCTCAGTCCGATCGTTCCCTCTCTCACACTCTCTATCTCTCTCTCTCTCTCAGTCCGATCGTTCCCTCTCTCACACTCTCTCTCTCTCTCTCTCAGTCCAATCGTTCCCTCTCTCACACTCTCTCTCTCTCAGTCCGATCGTTCCCTCTCTCTCTCTCTCTCTCTCAGTCCGATCGTTCCCTCTCTCACACTCTCTCTCTCTCTCTCTCTCTCAGTCCGATCGTTCCCTCTCTCACACTCTCTCTCTCTCTCTCAGTCCGATCGTTCCCTCTCTCACACTCTCACTCTCTCAGTCCGATCGTTCCCTCTCTCACGCTCTCTCTCTCTCTCTCTCAGTCCGATCGTTCCCTCTCTCTCACTCTCTCTCTCTCTCTCAGTCCGATCCTTCCCTCTCTCACACTCTCTCTCTCTCTCTCTCTCTCAGTCCGATCGTTCCCTCTTTCACACTCTCTCTCTCTCTCAGTCCGATCGTTCCCTCTCTCACGCTCTCTCTCTCTCTCTCTCTCAGTCCGATCGTTCCCTCTCTCACGCTCTCTCTCTCTCTCTCTCTCAGTCCGATCGTTCCCTCTCTCACGCTCTCTCTCTCTCTCTCTCAGTCCGATCGTTCCCTCTCTCACACTCTCTCTCTCTCTCAGTCCGATCGTTCCCTCTCTCTCTCTCTCTCTCTCTCTCTGTCCGATCGTTCCCTCTCTCACACTCTCTCTCTCTCTCTCTCTCTCAGTCCGATCGTTCCCTCTTTCACACTCTCTCTCTCTCTCAGTCCGATCGTTCCCTCTCTCTCACTCTCTCACTCTCTCACTCTCTCACTCTCTCTCTCTCTCTCTCTCTCTCAGTCCGATCGTTCCCTCTCTCTCTCTCTCTCTCTCTCAGTCCGATCCTTCCCTCTCTCACTCTCTTTCTCTCTCTCAGTCCGATCGTTCCCTCTCTCTCTCTCTCTCTCTCTCAGTCCGATCGTTCCCTCTCTCACACTCTCTATCTCTCTCTCTCTCTCAGTCCGATCGTTCCCTCTCTCACACTCTCTCTCTCTCTCTCTCAGTCCAATCGTTCCCTCTCTCACACTCTCTCTCTCTCAGTCCGATCGTTCCCTCTCTCTCTCTCTCTCTCTCAGTCCGATCGTTCCCTCTCTCACACTCTCTCTCTCTCTCTCTCTCTCAGTCCGATCGTTCCCTCTCTCACACTCTCTCTCTCTCTCTCAGTCCGATCGTTCCCTCTCTCACACTCTCACTCTCTCAGTCCGATCGTTCCCTCTCTCACGCTCTCTCTCTCTCTCTCTCAGTCCGATCGTTCCCTCTCTCTCACTCTCTCTCTCTCTCTCAGTCCGATCCTTCCCTCTCTCACACTCTCTCTCTCTCTCTCTCTCTCAGTCCGATCGTTCCCTCTTTCACACTCTCTCTCTCTCTCAGTCCGATCGTTCCCTCTCTCACGCTCTCTCTCTCTCTCTCTCTCAGTCCGATCGTTCCCTCTCTCACGCTCTCTCTCTCTCTCTCTCTCAGTCCGATCGTTCCCTCTCTCACGCTCTCTCTCTCTCTCTCTCAGTCCGATCGTTCCCTCTCTCACACTCTCTCTCTCTCTCAGTCCGATCGTTCCCTCTCTCTCTCTCTCTCTCTCTCTCTGTCCGATCGTTCCCTCTCTCACACTCTCTCTCTCTCTCAGTCCGATCGTTCCCTCTCTCTCTCTCTCTCTCTCAGTCCGATCGTTCCCTCTCTCACAATCTCTCTCTCTCAGTCCGATCGTTCCCTCTCTCACTCTCTCTCTCTCTCTCTCAGTCCGATCGTTCCCTCTCTCACACTCTCTCTCTCTCAGTCCGATCGTTCCCTCTCTCACACTCTCTCTCTCTCTCAGTCCGATCGTTCCCTCTCTCACGCTCTCTCTCTCTCTCTCAGTCCGATCGTTCCCTCTCTCACACTCTCTCTCTCTCTGTCCGATCGATCCCTCTCTCACGCTCTCTCTCTCTCAGTCCGATCGTTCCCTCTCTCACTCTCTCTCTCTCAGTCCGATCGTTCCCTCTCTCACACTCTCTCTCTCTCTGTCCGATCGTTCCCTCTCTCACGCTCTCTCTCTCTCTCTCTCTCAGTCCGATCGTTCCCTCTCTCACACTCTCTCTCTCTCTCAGTCCGATCGTTCCCTCTCTCACACTCTCTCTCTCTCTCTGTCCGATCGTTCCCTCACTCACGCTCTCTCTCTCTCTCTCAGTCCGATCGTTCCCTCTCTCACGCTCTCACTCTCTCTCTCTCTCTCTCCATCCGATTGTTCCCTCCCTCACACTCCCTATCTCTATCAATCCAATCGTTCCCTCTCTCATACTGTCTCTCTCTCCCACTCTCTATGTCTGATTGTTCCCTCTCTCACACCCTCTCTCTCTTTCTCAGTCGGATTGTTCCCTCTCGAACACTCCCTCTCTCGAATGGCCTAAACGTTCCCCCTCTCAACTCACTCTCTCTCTAAGTCCGATCCTTTCCTCTCTCATACTCTCACTCACTCAGTCTGATCTTTCACTCTCTCTCTCTCTCTTTCTCAGTCCGATCTTTCCCTCCCTTACGCTCTCTCTCTCTCCCTCTCTCTCAGTCTGATCGTTCCCTCTCTCACAACCTCCATCTCTCTCTCTTTCTCAGTCCGATCGTTCCCTCCCTTACGCTCTCTCTCTCTCTCTATCTCTCTGAGTCCAATCGTTCCCTCTCTCTCTCTCTCTCTCTCTCTCAGTCCGATCGTTCCCTCTCTCACATCTCTCTCTCTCTCTCTCTCTCACTCTCTCTCTCTCTCTCAGACAGATCGTTCCCTCTCTCACAATCTCTCTCTCTCTCTCTCTCTCAGTCCGATCGTTCCCTCTCTCACACTCTCTCTCTCTCAATCTCTCAATCTCTCTCTCTCTCTCTCACTCTCTCACTCTCTCACTCTCTCACTCTCTCACTCGTCTCTCTCTCTCTCTCTCTCTCTCAGTCCGATCGATCCCTCTCTCACACTCTCTCTCTCTCTCTCAGTCCGATCGTTCCCTCTCTCACACTCTCTCTCTCTCTCTCTCTCAGTCCGATCGTTCCCCTCTCTCAATCTCTCTCTCTCTCACAGTCCGATCGATCCCTCTCTCACTCTCTCTCTCAGTCCGATCGTTCCCTCTCTCACTCTCTCTCTCTCTCTCTCTCTCTCTCTCAGTCCGATCGATCCCTCTCTCACACTCTCTCTCTCTCTCTCTCTCTCAATCTCTCTCTCACTCTCAGTCCGATCGATCCGTCCCTCTCTCTCTCTCTCTCTCTCTCTCTCAATTTCTCTCTCTCTCTCTCAGTCCGATCGTTCCACTCTCTCAATCTCTCTCTCTCTCTCTCTCTCAGTCCGATCGTTCTCTCTCTCACTCTCTCTCTCTCTCTCCATATCTCAGTCCGATCGATCCCACTTTCACACTCTCTCTCTCTCTCTCTCTCTCTTCTCAATCTCTCTCTCTCTCTCACATCCGATCGATCCCTCCCTCACTCTCTCTCTCTCAATCTCTCTCTCTCTCTCAGTCCGATCGATCCCTCTCTCACACTCTCTCTCTCTCTCTCTCTCAGTCTGATCGTTCCCTCTCTCTCTCTCTCTCTCTCTCAGTCCGATCGTTCCCTCTCTCACGCTCTCTCTCTCTCTCTCAGTCCGATCGTTCCCTCTCTCACACTCTCTCTCTCTCTCTCAGTCCGATCGTTCCCTCTCTCACGCTCTCTCTCTCTCTCTCTCTCTCAGTCCGATCGTTCCCTCTCTCTCGCTCTCTCTCAGTCTGATCGTTCCCTCTCTCACGCTCTCTCTCTCTCTCTCGCTCTCAGTCCGATCGTTCCCTCTCTCACGCTCTCTCTCTCTCTCTCAGTCCCGATCGATCCCTCTCTCACACTCTCTCTCTCTCTCTCTCTCAGTCCGATCGTTCCCTCTCTCTCTCTCTCCCCCTCAGTCCGATCGTTCCCTCTCTCACGCTCTCTCTCTCTCTCTCTCTCTCAGTTCCGATCGTTCCCTCTCTCACACTCTCTCTCTCTCTCTCTCTCAGTCCGATCGTTCCCTCTCCTCTCTCTCTCAGTCCGATCGTTCCCTCTCTCACGCTCTCTCTCTCTCTCTCTCTCTCTCAGTCCGATCGTTCCCTCTCTCTCGCACTCTCTCAGTCCGATCGTTCCCTCTCTCACGCTCTCTCTCTCTCTCTCTCTCAGTCCGATCGTTCCCTCTCTCTCGCTCTCTCTCACTCCGATCGTTCCCTCTCTCACGCTCTCTCTCTCTCTCTTCAGTCCGATCGTTCCCTCTCTCACGCTCTCTCTCTCTCTCTCAGTCCGATCGTTCCCTCTCTCACACTTCTCTCTCTCTCTCTCTCTCAGTGCGATCGTTCCCACTCTCACGCTCTCTCTCTCTCAGTCCGATCGTTCCCTCTCTCTCTCTCTCTCTGTCCGATCCTTCCCTCTCTCACACTCTCTCTCTCTCTCAGTCCGATCGTTCCATCTCTCACTCTCTCTCTCTCTCTCAGTCCGATCGTTCCCTCTCTCACTCTCTCTCTCTCTCTCAGTCCGATCGTTCCCTCTCTCACGCTCTCTCTCTCTCTCAGTCCGATCGTTCCCTCTCTCTCTCTCTCTCTCTCAGTCCGATCCTTCCCTCTCAGTCCGATCGTTCCCTCTCTCACTCTCTCTCACTCTCTCAGTCCGATCGTTCCCTCTCTCACGCTCTCTCTCTCAGTCCGATCGTTCCCTCTCTCACACTCTCTCTCTCTCTCTCAATCTATCTCTCTCTCTCAGTACGATCGATCCCTCTCTCACACTCTCTCTCTCTCTCTCTCTCTCTCAATCTCTCTCTCTCTCTCAGTCCGATCGATCCCTCTCTCACTCTCTCTCTCTCTCTCTCTCTCAGTCCGATCGATCCCTCTCTCACACTCTCTCTCTCTCCCTCTCTCAGTCCGATCGTTCCCTCTCTCACCTCTCTCTCTCTCTCTCTCATCTCTCTCTCTCTCTCAGTCCGATCGATCCTCTCTCACTCTCTCTCTCTCGCTCTCAGTCCGATCGTTCCCTCTCTCACACTCTCTCTCTCTCTCTCTCTCAGTCCGATCGTTCCCTCTCACTCTCTCTCTCAGTCCGATCGTTCCCTCTCTCACGCTCTCTCTCTCTCTCTCAGTCCGATCGTTCCCTCTCTCACACTCTCTCTCTCTCTCAGTCCGATCGTTCCCTCTCTCACGCTCTCTCTCTCTCAGTCGATCGTTCCCTCTTCAATCTCTCTCTCTCTCTCAGTCCGATCGATCCCTCTCTCACTCTCTCTCTCTCTCTCTCTCTCAGTCCGATCGTTCCCTCTCTGACTCTCTCTCCCTCTCTCAGTCCGAGCGATCCCTCTCTCACACTCTCTCTCTCTCTCTCTCTCTCTCTCATCTCTCTCTCTCTCAGTCCGATCGATCCTCTCTCACTCTCTCTCTCTCTCTCAGTCCGATCGTTCCCTCTCTCACTCCTCTCTCTCTCTCTCTCTCAGTCCGATCGTTCCCTCTCTCACGCTCTCTCTCTCTCTCTCTCAGTCCGATCGTTCCCTCTCTCACACTCTCTCTCTCTCTCAGTCCGATCGTTCCATCTCTCACTCTCTCTCTCTCTCTCAGTCCGATCGTTCCCTCTCACACTCTCTCTCTCTCTCTCAGTCCGATCGATCCCTCTCTCACACTCTCTCTCTCTCTCTCTCTCAGTCCGATCGTTCCCTCTCTCTCTCTCTCCCTCAGTCCGATCGTTCCCTCTCACGCTCTCTCTCTCTCTCTCTCTCAGTCCGATCGTTCCCTCTCTCTCGCTCTCTCTCAGTCCGATCGTTCCCTCTCTCACGCTCTCTCTCTCTAACTCTCAGTCCGATCGTTCCCTCTCTCACACTCTCTCTCTCTCTGTCCGATCGTTCCCTCTCTCTCTCTCTCTCTCTCTCAGTCCGATCGTTCCCTCTCTCACACACTCTCTCTCTCTCTCTCTCAGTCCGATCGTTCCCTTGCTCAAGCTCTCTCTCTCTCTGTCCGATCGTTCCCTCTCTCTCTCTCTCTCAGTCCGATCCTTCCCTCTCTCACACTCTCTCTCTCTCTCAGTCCGATCGTTCCCTCTCTCACTCTCTCTCTCTCTCTCAGTCCGATCGTTCCCTCTCTCATGCTCTCTCTCTCTCTCAGTCCGATCGTTCCCCTCTCTCACAATCTCTCTCTCTCTCTCTCAGTCCGATCGTTCCCTCTCTCACACTCTCTCCCTCTCTCAGTCCGATCGTTCCCTCTCTCTCTCTCTCTGTCCGTTCGATCCCTCTCTCACACTCTCTCTC